>NW_027481765.1:0-614459 GCF_050403365.1 Sporobolomyces koalae
AAACAACCACCCCCCCCCCCCCCCCCCCCCCCCCCCCCCCCCCCCCCCCCCCCCCCCCCCCCCGGGGGGCCCCCCCCCCCGAAACTCGTACGCGGGTCTCGTTGCGGGAGCCTTGTTGAGGAAGCTGCGGGGCGGAGGAGCCAGACTCCTTCTTGGCAGGTTCGGGAGCTTTGGGGGCTTTGGCGCCCGAGTCAGGCTTGCGGTACTCGGATTTGGGCGCGACCTCTGCCTCCTCCTTCTTGGGTGCAGACTCTTCCTTCTTCTCTTCCTTCTTCTCCTCCTGCTTCGGAGGTGCCGACTCTTCCTTCTTCGGTGCGGCTCCACCCTCGGGAGCTTCTCCCGCTTCGAGCTTGAACAAGTCCTGACCGACCGCGACCGTGTCCTCCTCGTTTGCGAGGAGTTCGGTGATCGTTCCCGCCTTGGGTGCGTTGACCGCTACGTCAATCTTGTCCGTCTCGATGGTGGCGATTTCCTCGTCGGCCTCGACGTAATCGCCTTTTTGTTTGAGCCATTGCTTGAGCGTACCTTCGGTGATCGACTCGGCCATGCTCGGCACCTTGACAATCTCGTCTGCGAGAGTACAACGAGTCAGACCATGAGAACGCGCGGGGCAGGTTGCGCTTGAGAGCGAGCGGGGTCGAGTTTCGGCAAAAGGCGGAGCGGCACGAGAGAGTCAGTTGACGTACCGAGCGATAGGGGAGTCGCATGGAACGAGCGGGTCAAGGCCGGGCTGCAGGGCGCGTCGGCAGAAGAACAGAGTCAGCACAGCATCGCATGGTTGGCGGTAAGCGACGTACAACGACGCGGGAAGGGCCCGGTTGATTCCGAGAACTCGCGCAGGTGCAGCGGCAGCGAGCGGGCGGGCCGCAGCCGAGAGAGCGCGGGCAGAGCGGGAGAGGACCCTGGGTGCTTGGCGAGCGGCAAGCATGGTCAACGAATCGAAGGGATTGTGATTGGAGCAGGAGCAGAGGCAGCGAGATCGAGCGTCTGCTGTGAACCGCGGCCGCTCTCGTCCCGCGTCCCGCGTGCTTCACATTCAGAAATCGCCGCGCAAACATGCAGGCGACCGACGCCTCGTTCGTGCTCGTCGACCACTCGCCTCCGCCGAACCAGGAGCAGCTGCGCGCCCTCGCCGAGTATTTCCCTTCGCTCGCGAAACCATCCACCTTCGCGTTTCACGACGTTGCCGTGCGTGACCGAGTTCGAGCTCGCAGACAGCAGTGTCCCGATGGTAGGCTCTTTGTGGACGAGCTGCTCGCCCTCGCCGGCTTGGATGGTGAGTGGGTCTCGCTTGTCAAGCGCCTTGCGCTGCCGGTGCGGTTGCTCACCTCGTACCCTCGACGCGGCCATGGCCCTTGCGCAGGCCCTGCTTCGTACCCGCCGGAGTCGCCAAATGCCTTTCAATCGACCATTGTCCAAATCCTGGCGTCACCCACCCTCTCGTCACTCAACATCTCGTCCATCCTGTATTACTTCGCACTCGCAACCGCCCCTACAACCGCTGCCGCCTTCGCCGAGAACCGGCTCCTGCCTCCAGAGTTTGCCCTCTCGATTAGGGCATTCCACGCACTCGATCAGGGCCAGTACGACCTCGCGATTCGCCTCCTGAGCGACCCGAGGATCCGCCAGCCCGACTTTGTCACCAAGACGATCACCCTCGTAGCGCAGTGCTCCGAGCCCAAAGAGCGTCACAGACTCGTCCTCGCCTACTGGAGGCTGACTGGGATCCCTTGGCAAAACACCCAAGGCAGACTCGCGGTCGATCAAGCCGAGCTCATCGTGCGGGCCCTGTGCGACCCACAGCGCAAACGTGGCGCACTCGAGGCCTGGGAGCTCGCGAGGACGTGGTCGCAAGAGTCGGAGATCGAGAGACTCATGCGCGCGATCCTCGCCGCTTGTTTCGGAGACAACCACTCTCGGCTTCCGGTACCGCAACACTTGCAGTCGCTGCTCGCGTTTCCGTTCACTCGGCCCGAGATCGCGCTTCTCACGTCGTTTTCACTTTCGCCTCCGTCCTCGCTGCCGACGAACGCCCACTCGCTCGCCGTCGACTGGTTCCTCTCGCTGTTGATCTCGTCCTCGAAGCCGCTCGAAGCGTTGGTGTTTTACCACAAGCTCAAGCACACGGGCAAACTCGAACCTTCCGAGGACCGCGATCGTCTCCTTCGCGCTCTCGAAGACACGCTCACGAAATCGCAAAAGACCTCACTTGCGATCGAGATCGCCGCGCAGTCTGCAAACGTCGCGGCTAAACCGACGGCCGCAGCGCAACCTACCGCGTCGTCGTCATCGAGTTCGGTTACTCAACCCGCATGGGCACCGCTCCCAGACGCGACTCCTTCGACTCCGAAAGCGGTCCCTCGTACCCTCGCCGCTGCGAGACAGTCGAAACTGCCTCCGCCCGCATCCCCGGCACCCAAACCGACCGACTTGCCCTTATCGGCGAGTCCGTTCGTCAGGAAAGACGCTGCGAGCGGTCAAGGATTGATCAAAGCGCTCAAAGAACAACAACTCGCTTCGAGACAATCGGGATCGCTTGCCGCGACCGCCACTGCGAGTCCGGCGAGGGTCAGATCTGGTACTTTGCCCGTTCCGAGAACGAACGTGACGGATGGTGGATCACAGTACTCGTTCGTTTCGAGGGTTGCGACCGAGACTGGCGGTTCAGGTTCGTTTGCTGGCGGTGAACACGTCAGCACTCCGGTCAAGAGCAAACCGACTCTCGCTGGATTCGGTTCAGTACGTCAACAACCTCAGTCGACTCCGAACCGATTTCCTTCGTCGTCTATGCAAGAGATCGACATGCACGATGATCTTGTATATGAGCAAGCGCAGGACCAGCGTCAGCAAGCAAATGCGCATGACGATGATGAAGAGATGATGCTCGTGCCGGCTTCTTCGACCCCTCCCGCCAAAGTCGAAGCGAACACAGAGGACGATTTCTCTAGACGGATTACTCTCGATCCGGCGATTCAAAAAACGCTCCTTGCCGCTTCGACTTCGAAATTACAACAATCAAACTCGACTCTTGTCGCGACCTCGTCGTCGTCGTCTACTGCGAAATCAACGCAGAGAACTCCGAAGCGTACTCGGGGCACTTCACAAAATCAACGTGGCGACGACAAACGTAGGGCAGTATCGTCCGAACCTGAAGTTTCGCAACGTAACAAACCTAGTTCGAACACGAAGGCCTCCTCTCATCCTCGAGAACCTGCTTCAATCCCACTTCCTCCTGGTGCCTTTCCCGGTAGTTTCGAAGAACAACCTGAAGAGCGCCCATCTTCTTCTTCTTCTTCGAGGAATGGATCTCAAGTACCCCCCGAGATGAAACAAGTTCGAGAATCATCTCGAGCGGTGGTCGGAACCAGGAGATCATCGACTACGAAGAAAGCGAACGATTCGAAATCGGGTTCGAGAAGATCTTCGAGAGCTCGTTCGACTTCGGTCGTACCGCAGCAGGAAGAAGAAGAAGACCACGCGGACGAGGGAGACCAAGACGAGTCGGAGAAAGGTCGAGGCACGAAAGGACAACTGACTCCTCCTCGTCGTCGTCGATCCTCGAGAGCTTCTTCCTTGCAACCTCCCGAGATGTCGGAAGTTTCGAAACCGACGCCGGTTAGGAGAAGTTCGAGACTCAAGAGTGGGAACGCTTCGACTGCAACGGGCAAAAGTGGAGACGGAACGGCACCTCGAAGGTCTACGAGACGGAGTCAGAACGTGATTGAAGAGGAAGAGGACCATGACGACGCAGAGGAAGACGAGTAACTGTTCTTTGTTTTTCTGTTTGCAAGTGCGAAGAGACGAATAAAAAATGACAACAACAAAATTTCGGTCAATTCCTTGAATGTCGAAGCCGGTCTTCATGTCGAGCAAACTTTGATGAGAATATCGAGCTGTTTATCAAAAATATTGAAAATCGAGGAGCGGCGTTCAGTGACCTTTTCCACCCGGATCGTTTTGAGACTGCCTCACCTTGGCGAGCAATCCTTCGACGTGCATCTTTTCTTTCAAAGGGTAGTCGGAATGTTCCCATATTCGCGCGATCTCGACTTTTGCTTCTTGCGCTATTGGAAGGACCGGTACCAGTCCATCATCGATGTGGTTGTCGGAATCGTGCAGACGGACAATCTGGGTGAGCGCAACGGTTGCATGAATCCTGACCTTGTAACTTGGGTCCGAACCGAGGCAGTGTACGAGTTTGGCGTGGAGTTTGACGAAACTGGGCGAAGTGAAGACGAGAGCGTCAAGCTGAGAGAGACTGCTGTTCAGCGCCGTGCATGTGTTCCAACGGACCTGTTTCTGGTAAGGTAGTCAGAAAAGGTGCATCACCACACGAGCACAATGTCCTGTCACGATTGAGGCAATGGAGGGCAGCATGCGAACAGACCTTGGCGGATTTGGACGAGAGCGTCCCAAGGAACGTGTCGAGAATAGTAGAATAGGTGCTGTCGTTGCCTTTGTAGTTTGCCGACATGAGCCTGAGCATCGAGCCTAGTATCCGAAGACAACTGCAGAATATCTGAGTACCACCGAGGATGGGGTCAGTGGGCACCGAGGGGCAGCACGAATATGCGTGTACCTACCCCTTCGTCGACTTTGGGATTGCTCAGCACTATCACAGAGCGATCAATGAGGGCGGTAAAGTCAACATACTTCGCGTGACTGCCAATGCGATGCGGGCCGAGATCATCGTCAGCGAAACCCGAGACGAGGAGGGCTGGCGCCGATCCCAAAAACAACTCACGAAATATCAAGGGTGTCACACGCATTAGCGAGCGCCCAAGTTGAGTCGACGGTTGCTGCAAGTTGAAACTGGTACCCCAAGTCTTGGAAGACTTCCACGATGCCATCATCATCTTCGCTGCCTTGATCGTGGCGTTGTGATTCCTCTTCGCCTTTCATTGTCAATCTTTCCAAGTATCCCACTGTGTCGACGTCAATTTCATTCACGGGATTGTCTGGCGTCGAGGGATCCGCCTTGAACGAAGGTTTCCGCTTGGACGATGAACCAGCTTGGGCGGTAGACTTATTCGGCAGCGTCGATGAATCAGCCGATTTCAGATTGGTCAACTCGATCTTCGTCTTCTGGTTGCGCAGGATCAGACCGATTGCCCGGGTGCCTGCTCGAGCGACTCGATGATCTGAACATGTGGCGGCTGTCCTCGCTTCACTCAGCACGTCCATCACGCCGTGGGTTACGAGGGAAGGGTGATGGAGTGCACGGCAGGCGAGTTCTCGGCAATTCAGGTATCGCGAATAGAGGAGTTGCTGAAGGATCGGCAGGAGCAAATGCATATACGCGTCGCATTTGGGAGTTTCGGAAGGCGACTCTGGGTAGTTGAAGAAGGATATGACGAACGTGGCCTTGGAGGCCTCAGCGAGAGAGTTGGCATCAGCTGCTTTTGATACGACCTCGTCTGTCTCGCTGTCATCGTCTCCGTCGCGCAAGGCCTTGTCGAGCCTCGTTCCGAGGAATCCCAAGGCGGTGCTCCTGAGAGGATAAAAAACCGTATCAGCGCTGGGACCTGTCACATCTCCATAGTTCAGGGACGTACCAGTTCCGCTGAGTGTCCGTAAGGACGATATGGCCGAGCATTGACCAGACAGCAGATTCGACGTTCATGTCGATCTCAGGCTTGAGCAGTTTCTCCATGGAATCCGCAAGCAGAGCGAGATCGAGAGGCTGTTCGCTTGCGGTCATTTTGTAGCGATTGAGCAAGACGCTCAAAGCAGTTACAGCTGCTGCAACGAGGAGATCGTCTGTAGCGACGCTCGTTCACGTCAACCACCTGCATCACCTATTTCGTGATCGCGGAACATACCTGGATACTCTATGTTGTACAGAAGTGCATTGGCGAGAGGACCGACGATTGGACGTTTCATTCGGCCGTAGGGAGAACAGCTTGCGAGGCGGCTCGCGAGCTTCAACAACTTGACACGGCTCTCGCGATCGTCGCGGTCCAGGGTTTTGTCTCGAAAGGGCTGCTGGAGCAGATGAGTGATCGAAATGTGTAGCTCGCTCACGATCTCCCCCATCTTGGTCGAGAGCGAGATGAATGCAGCTTTCGCAGGTCTGATAGGATCGACAGGAAGTGTCAGCGCTATCAGCGTAGCTCACCGTACGGTGCGAGCAGACGCACCTGTCTCGAGCAATCGCAAGGTACGGAGCCGAACCCACGAGCATCGCCTCGAGAGCATCGCAAGCCAGACCGCGAACCTGGGCGTCGAGGTCGCTCTTGACGAGGCCGATCAGGGTCAAACGATTCGGTAGGTAAGGCGAATCGGATAGGAAGTGATGCCAATGTTTGTGCAGGGCTTTCGGGTTGCCCTGTGTATACGAACCACAATCAGACTCGTTCGAAATGCGATTTGAAGCGAAGCAACTTGCCTTTGCGACGCACAGAAGGCAAGTGAGCGACGCGATACGAATCTGTGCCGCTCCGACTCTGCGGATCTAATTGTGAGCGATGGCATGCCAGCCAGCAGCGATTAAAAAAGTCGACTCACTTAGGATTCACGGCTGCTGCTTCTCGCATTGTAGAGTCTCGTTCTGTACTTGGCGTCGGAGAAGTTCCCACAAAGCTGCCCTTGATCTTCTTCTTTTTCGGACTGTTGTTCGGCTGCGCGAACGAGCTCATGACCCCGAACGTGATACCAAGATTGTCGGTGCCTGGCTTTGTCGGTCCATGATAAACCCAAGCAGCGAGCATCGTGACAATCTTGTCGATGATGACAACTGAAAGTCCGGGAACTTTGGCAACTAGCGTGTTGAGCAGTTGGAAGCAATCCCGTACGAGACGGCGCGCAATACCCGGTGCCGTGTAAACCGCCGTCTCGAGAGAGACAAGAGACCGACTTGCAGTCGTGACAATGTCGTTCACGCACGTGAGCAAGGCGGAGGTCGTGGCCATATCGGCATACGTAAGGAGCGCCAAGACCGCTTTCTCTCGGACGAAGAGAGAAGGATCACACAGCGTAGACGTGACGACGTTCAGGATCAACTCGTGCGACTATTCCTCACGGGATCAGTTTGCTGAGAACCTGCCGATTGAGAGTCCGGGGCCGTACCTGAGCGAGATTGGCGGCACGCAGCGCTTGAAGGATCCGAAGTTTATCCTCTTCCGGAGTTGCTTGGTCTCGCAAAGCGGTCGTTAAGATCCGGACAGTCGCATCCTGTGCGACGGATGGCTGGTCGCGAGCGAGCGATTTGCCCTGCGACGAGCGAATACGATTAACAGAGAGCCCTGAAGGTTGTCAGGAGCGACGACTTACGCCGCCGAGCCCAGCTATCCTGACGATGTCGTCCGCCAGGGCTATTGCCGACATCTGGGCGTCTTGAGCGCCAGGAGAACCGAGTCGGACGTCGGGGATGGAGCCAGAGACAGTGGTAAAGATGAGACTAGACGCGTCGCAAGTTCCTACCGTCCACTGTCGCCTGCAGATGGCGCACACCGCGAGTCTGCACGCGGCTGAGCCTGCAGGGTTGGGAACAACGACGGCGGCCACCCTGAACACGGCAGGCTCGGGGGCAGCAGACCCGTGCCGCCCCTCATCGGGATCCGAACCGACCGCAAAGGCACGCGCAACTCGTGAGGAGGACCTTGCGAAGCTGGCCGCAGAACAAGATCTAGACACGCTGCGACGCATGGCGGATGAATCAGGCGGCTTCGAGACGGACGAGCTCAGGAGACTAATCTGGTGCGCCCGCTTGCTCGGCTCTCTCCCGCGTGCAGGGCAAGACATGCTGACGTCCACAGCTGCTCATCAGGCCGCTCCTACTCGGGTGTAGATCTAGCGCGGAGCAGCCCGCGATGGACGAGCTTGCTCCCCGCGAGGACGAACGCCAAGTCAAGCTCGATATCGCTCGCAGCTTCATCAACTATCCGTGCGGTCAGTCACAGCCCCGATCCGTGCTCGTCCGTGCTCTAAACGGATGCCCTGTCATACAGACGTCACCGACCCCGAGCGGGATGCCTTGCGCGTCCGCCTGGAGCGTGCAATCCTGACAGTCCTTCGCAAGCATCCCGCACTGCAATATTTTCAAGGATACCACGACGTACGCTCGATTCGTCCCAGGCTTTTTCTTGCACGGCTGACCCGCCTCTCGCATTCCAACTAGATCGTCTCGATTCTGCTGCTCACTCTCGACGATGACAATCTGTTGGCCCAGACCACCGAGCAGATGAGTCTGCATCGCATCCGTGACAGTATGGGTCCAGGTCTTGAGCCAACGCTTGGATACCTCAAGTGCGTCAAGTCTCGATCTCCGTCGATCGCGACGCCGTTGCGACCCTGACTCTTCTCGCGCACAGGCTCGCCCACCGCCTAATCCAACGTGTCGACCCGCAGATGTACTCGCTTGTGAATCAGGCGGCCGCAATGCCCTTCTTTGCGTTGTCCTGGGCGCTGACCTTGTTCAGCCACGACCTGTACGAAGTTGCTGTCATTGCCCGTTTGTTTGACTTTCTTCTCGCCCACAACCCGGCAATGATCTCGTATTTGGTGGTCGCTGTAAGTCGGCAAGCGTTAGATCGAATTCCCATACCCGAACTGATGGAGTATGCCTGTCTCCGACAGATTCTACTTACGAAAAAAATCGATCTCGTGGAATGTCTCGCGCAAGAAGATAACGACCCCGCGATGGTGCACTCGGTGTTGTCTCAGCTACCCAACATTGTCCTCTCGACTGGTCCATCTGGTCCAGTCCCGGCAAGCGTTGACCCAGCCTCGTCCACTCCCGATGAGCATGAGCGTTGTCATGAACAAACCGGTAACGAGAGCGAAGCCCTGTTCTCGTCCTCCTCCGCATCCGCCTCGAGCGTTTCGCTCGATCTCGCATCCTCTGTCGCCTCCTCCGAGACCCTCGACGAGTCCGTCATCTCGTTGTCCGAAGCGTCTTCCCCGTGGACGAGCGGCTCGACGCTCCGCCGACGGCATGTGAACCGACAAGACCGACTCTCGTTCTCTTCGTTCGATTCGGATCTTCACGCGTTCGACGACTCGATGCTATCGGACCCGGACATGGAACACCCTGCGATCTCTTCGTTCGATCCCCCACCACGACCTGCCTCGTTACTCGGTTCCGACCGCGACTCTTGCGGCGCTACCTCTCCCAAAAGTGCTCGCGAATTTGATTCTCATCACGACGAAGGAGCACGAAAACCACCACGAACGATCTTGGTTCAGGATTTGATCGAATCTGCGCTCGACCTGTCGAGAAGATATCCACTCGTCTCGGAACCGAACGCGAATGCAACCCCAATGTCCTCGATTGCGGTCCTCGACTCTTCCGTCTCGACCCATGTCGACCAAGCCGATGACAACATTGCAGCTCAGTTGACCCTCGCAGCAGACACTATTTTGGGACCCAACAGTTGCGTGTTCACATACTCGCGGTCCCTCACGGGAGATCTCACGGATGTACAAGCCGAGATGATCTGTCGCGACGGAATCGACATTGTTCACCTCGAAGCACTACTACCAGACGCTCCTGAACATGCTCTCGATGACGACGATGACGATGACGATGAAGCATGTGAGGCGGAGGAGGAGGAAGAATTCGAGCTCGTTGGAACGGCACCTTCGGATCCGAAATCGAAACGACGTCGGAGGAGATCTTCACGAGTTCCTCCTTCGGCGTTCAACGGAGCAGGCAAGATCAACTTGGGACCTCACGGGTGGCTCGTCGTGGGAGGAGTCGCGGTCGCCACTGCGGTAGCGTACGGAGTTTACGGTGGTCGGACTGGAGGAGGACCGGCAGGAGTAGGCAGCGTGGGATTCGGATTGGGAACCGGTGGACTTGGACTTCGAACAGGAACGGGGACGACGGCAGTCGCGATGGCGCCTGTCGGCTCGCTATCGGGGACAGGAGTGGCTGCGACGAGTTCGAAGGAGGAAGGAGGGGGAGAAGGGTTGAAAGGATGGGTGAAAGGGACCCTCGAGTTGTAAAAATACTACCTCTTTTCTCTCTTTCGGGGAACAATCTTGTTGTCACGTCTTTGTTGTGCTATCGATATGCGTCTTCTTGTCCGAAGAGAAGGAGGAAAAGGAGGAAATGCGAGAGAAATTGCGGACTAATCGATACATCGCGTCTTTCGGCTCATACTACGCTCTCTAATGTTGTTTCTGACTCGCCCACTTTCCTCATAGTACCCTTCGCTGCTGCTTCATTCGCGCGTGTGCCTCTTGAACCTGTCGGCAACCGGCGGTTCGACCGATTGATCAGTTCAGGTATCCCAAGACCGTCGGCAAAAGGAGAGAGAGAAGGCGTTTGCGTACCATCTGTCTCAGCTGCATGCCCTTGTCGCCGAGTCGCTCGGGTTTCATCCGGAACAGGTACGCATCGAGTCCTCCGACCTTGTCGATCGTTCTGAGCGCACCCGCCGTCACTTTCAACCTCAGTTTTTTGCCAAGCGCGTCACTCCAGAGCGATTTCGAGTGCACGTTGGGCAACCAGGTCCGACGAGTCTTGTTGTTGAACGTCTCGCCAACATTGTTGCCCGACTGGATCGACCGACCATCGTACAGTCCAGTTTGGAGTCGTTTCGGATTGAACGCCGAACGCGACGTGTTTTTCAACAGGGCCAGCGTAGGCTTGAACATGGTGCTCGGCGCGTGAGAGTCGAGTTCCGAGATGAGCGAATCGAGAAGGTTCGCGATTCGAGGCGGGAGGAAGGGAGTGCACGATTGAGAGCGGGTGCAGATGTGCTTAGTATGAACTCGAGAGGCTCAAAGACGCGGATGCGGATAGACGAGAGCAAGCGCGTCGTGAAAGGAGACGGTCAGCGGTCGGAATTTCCTTGGATTTGATCAATTCACCTCTCGGTGCCCGACTCTCGCAGACATGGATGATCAGATCGTCGGTGTTCTCGGTGAGTCTCCTGCGCCTGCTCAAGCTTGAAACAGACCCAATCCGTCGCAGACGAGCCGAGATCCTATCTCGTGTGCGGAGTCGCCTATCGCTCGCCTGCCTCCGCCCTCTTTCTCGTTCGCTTGAGTACGGGTCGTCAACATGGCAAGAGGACGTGATCGCTGCAGCGAGACGAGCGAGGAGACGTTCCACAGCTCATCAGGCTGACGAAAGGACCGGGTTTGACTCGTTCTCCCCCGCAGGCGGAGGCCAACTCGGACGCATGCTGCTCCAGGCCGCGTCGCCGCTCTCGATTCCGGTCGTCGTACTCGACCCGGAAGTGACCGCACCTGCGAAGCAAGTCTCGTCTCCCCACCTGTTCCCCATTTCGGCCTCGTGCTCGAACCCGCTCAAGCACCTCGACGGCGCGTTCACGGAAGCAGCCAAGATTCGCGAGCTCGCGACTCAGGTCGACGTCCTGACCGTCGAGATCGAACACGTCAATGTCGATGCCGTGCAAGAGATCGCAACCGAGTTTGCAACCACCGGAGGAAGGTCCGGCCAGGGCATCAAAGTGTACCCTTCGCCCTCGATCATCCGCACGATCCAGGACAAGTACGCGCAAAAGGTTCACCTCGCTCAACGTGGCGTCCCCGTCGCACCGTTCCTGCCCATCCAAACCGACTCCGCCGCGCCCGTCTCGTCGGACAACCCGTACCAACCGCTCGTTCCTTCCGTCCTCGCCGCCGTCAAGCAGTTCGGTCTTCCCCTCATGCTCAAGTCGAGACACCTCGCGTATGATGGCAAAGGCAACTACCTGTTGCGGGAAGCCGACGCCAATTCGATCCAAGCTGCGCTCGAAGCGCTCATCCCGCAGTCGTCCCTCGCGACATCGATTCGCGCGCTTGGCGACCGCCTCTACGCTGAGAAATTCGCTCCGTTTGTCAAAGAAGTCGCTGTCATGGTCGTGCGCGGCGCTTCGGGCGAGACTCGTGCATACCCGGCGGTCGAGACCATCCATCGCGAGTCCGTCTGCCACATCGTCTACGCACCACTGCGACCCCCTACCGGTCCCGAGTACGGAGTTGGAACCCAGCAGCGAGGTCTGGATGTCAACGCGCACAAGTCGGTCAACGAGCGCGCGCAGGAGGACGCCCAGAAGGCGATCGATGCGCTCGGAGAAGGCGCGGTCGGTGTGTTCGGAGTCGAGATGTTCCTCATGGCAGATGGTGAGACTCTTGCTCTCGCCGGTTTTTCCCGCGAAAGGGCAAACTGACGGGAAAACATTTGTATCCGAATTGACTAGGCTCCCTGCTCCTGAATGAGATTGCGCCGCGACCGCACAACTCTGGACACTACACGATTGAAGCATGCAACCTGTCTCAGTACACGGCGCACCTGTACGCGATCCTCGGATTCCCGCTCCCGCCTCTCAACTTCATCCCTCAATCTGCCGCGATGCTGAACCTCCTCGGATTCTCGTCCGATGCTCGCGCTGATTTCCTGCAACCGAACGGAGTGGTCGCGCGTGCGATCGAGCTTGGAGCGGCCGTGCACCTGTATGGCAAAGCCGGATGTCGCAAAGGTCGCAAAATGGGACACATCACCGTGCTCGGCAATTCGGATGCCGAAGTCAAAGCGCAAATCGAACAACTGTGTGAACTCTTGCCTGGAACGTACGCCGATCCTCGTTCGACTGAACTCGTCACTCCGGAAGCCCCCTTCAACTCGAAGTCTCCGCTCGTCTCGATCGTCATGGGTTCCGATTCCGATTTGCCAACGATGAAACCCGCCGCCGCCATCTTGTCGGCGTTCAAAGTTCCATTCGAACTTTCGATCGTGTCGGCTCACCGTACCGTGTTGAGGATGGAAGAGTTTGCCCACAAGGCTCAAGGTCGAGGAGTGCGAGCGATCATTGCTGGAGCGGGAGGAGCCGCTCATTTGCCTGGAATGGTCGCGAGTTCGACCACGTTGCCCGTGATTGGGGTCCCAGTCAAAGGCAGTGTACTCGATGGAGTCGATTCGCTGCATTCGATCGTCCAAATGCCCGTAAGCGTTTTTTCCCGGCTTCCTCGCAGCAATTCCTCTCGCGAGCGAGTGACTTGATCCTGGTACTGACGTCTGGTTCCTTCATGACTGAAAACGAAAAAGCGTGGTATTCCCGTTGCCACGGTTGGGATCAACAATTCGACCAACGCCGCATTGCTCGCGATCCGAATCCTCGCGACGAGTATCCCTCGACTTCAAACTGAGATTGAACAGTACGCTGAGAGGCTCGAAGAGGAAGTCATGAACAAAGTTGCGAAACTCGAAGAGATCGGATGGGACGAGTACGTCACAAACGTACTCAAAAAGTAGAATTGTTCAATAAAAAGGGGGGAGAACGCTCAAAAGAGATGACACTAGATGAAAGACCTGGTATCCCTACCCATCTTCCCAGCTCTTCGACTGTCCTTTTATGGTTCTCCCTCCTCTTTGCGCTGCCACTCCGTCACATCTTTTTGGAACCTGTATCTTTATCTACTCGAAACCACATTTTGCGCTTGTCGAAAAACCGAAACTGCAAACAGTGCGCAACATCGTCTGACTTTTTTTCTCGCGAGGCTGAAATGGTTCTTTCCTTGACATTCTTTCGCTTTCGGGCAAGAAAAGCTCTCGCGAGTAGTAGCGGCGAGGAAGCAGAAAGTGAGTGGGAAAGAACAGGAGGAGAATTGATATAGACAGGGGCACATCCGCAAAAACCGAACACGGACATTGGTAACACACATGAGACGAAAGAAGAAAAAAAGCGTGAATCGCAGTCGCGGAGACTCGGAGAAAGAAAAGTTACGGCTGAGTAGGAAAGGAGAACGAGAAGAGACTCGGAGAGGGGGGGAATGTGTTGCTGAGAAGTGTCCGTTGTACAATCGCTTATCCCTTCTTCGAGTATGACAAGGCTCAAGTCGATACAGAAGGGTGCGATTCCTCATCTGCGATTGAATCAATCTTGAGCTTCTTGAGGTCCGACTCGAGGTCACGTTTCGCCGAATCGGTCACGTCCCTCTCCTTCGCTTTCCCCTTGTGCTCCCCATTACTGTCGACGTTGTTCGATACCTCGATCTGTTCGGCAACACTGGAGCTTGCTTGACCGGTTGAACCGTCCGCATCGGAACCTTCTCCTTCAACGACTTCGCGGTCCGTCTCCTCGCCTCCACTTCCACTCGCGCTCCGACTCGCTTCGACACTTGTTCTATCCGGTTGTTCGAGTGGGTTCGATCCCGCTGTGTCCAGATTGTCAGGGACTTCGACTGCCTCGACGGCCGCATCGAGACTCATGGGAGTTCCGAGTGCTGAAGAGTCTCCTGAACGAGGCATCGTGAACGGTCCCGTCAGGTGCAAAGCGGACGAGTTTGCCAGAGTCGACAGGAACGTGTTGTTGGGTGGAGTGGTTGCGTTCGCGAGACTCGCGTAGAGGTCGGTGGGAGAAGCTGCAGAGAGGTGGTTCGACGAGAAAGGCATCGGTAGCGAGGGTGGTAGTGATGATCCTTCTCTAGGATCCGAATCGGCATCTTCCTCTGCCTCTTCGTCTTCCTCCGGCACGTCCTCGGTACCATTGATGACCATGTCGTCGGTTTCGGACGGCATGAGAGCTTCTACGATCGAGGGAGCGCGGGAAGACGGTCTCGAACGTCCACGGTGAGGAGTGACTGTAATCCCAGGTGGTAACCCATCCGGTCCTGCCACAGCGATCGCAGATCCTCTCCGAGAATTTCCGGGTCGACCGCTTCGAATCGAAGCTGCACGGGATGCTGGTTCCTCCGTTTCTTCCACGGGTGCCATTGTCGGTGGTTGCGCGAGTTCGCTCGCTGTGGGTGCTTCTGCCTCCGGTTCGGGCTGATTCGAAGGTTCAACCGGTAGTTCGGGAGGATCAATCTCGACGTCGGCTTCGAGATCAGCATACTGCAGCAGACAAAACCTGAATTCAGCACAATCTCGGGGAAATGATTTGAGGGGGAAAAAAACAAGCACGCACTGTCCGACAGAGAGGGCAGCAAAATCCGGGATAGTTTTGTTCGACAAGAGGTCGTATGCACTTGAAATGGGTTACGTGCGAGCACGGTGCAATGAACAAGGCCTGGCACACAGTCACCGGGTATAGACAGATGCAGCAATCAGTGATCGAGGCGGCGGCAGCGGCTTGTTGCGCGGCGGTCATAGGTGTAGGGGTCGATTTCGCAGATGGCGCAAGAGGCTGAGTTGACGTCGCGGTCATAGCAGTTCCAGAGGTAGGGGTCGGTTCCATCGACGATCCACCTCCGAGCGCACGCAGTTGAGCGAGCGCAGCAGTACTGATCACGTGAGTAACGTCAAAGGCCGGCGTAAGCCTGAGAAACTGACGCGCGAGTCTGAACTCGACTCACTTGAAGTTGTTCGCACCCCTTTGCCAAGCTCGATTCAGCTCGACTCGCATCTTGACGCAACGATAAATCTCCTCGGTTCCTCCCTGGTAATCGACACCGAGTTGGAGAACGTCGCCATCCTTGAGCGGGAACGGTCGGCTCTCCGTGTTGGGCGCGCTGAGGCGGATATGGTTGAGAAAGGTACCCGACGACGATTTCATGTCCTTGATGAAGAACTTGCCCGAATCGTCCGTCCAGATTTCGGCATGACCTCGCGAGACAACTTTTGACTTGAAGGCGACGCGGGCCGGATCTGTTGCCGACGATGCTGCTTGCGCGTGCTGAGTGTTGGACCTGTCGGTGAATCGACCAACTTTGACGATCGCGAATGGCGCGAGATCACGCTCAATCGGTTCAAAATGCAGCGAGCGAGAAGACTCGAGGTGTGGGACAAGGCGTAGACGTTGGGATGGTGCCGAGTCTGCTGCTGGTGCTCCACCCGTTGACGAAGGCGTTGATGTCACGTTCGCACCTCCTGTCGGGGAAGAAGGGTTTGCAGTCGTTGGACGCGAAGCAGTCGTGCCATCGGGTTGCTCGAGGGCGACCGTAGGATGGGGAGGTTGTGAAGAGCTCCGTCTCGTTCTCGTTCTCGAGGCGGATGATGGTGACGCGTCTCCCGCTCCGACTGCTCCACTCCCGCTTGCTCCTGGCCCGGTCGAGGACGTGCGTTTCGAGAGAGTCCGCCTGAGCGCAGGGAACCCGTACCCGTTCGACCGCTCTGCCCCACTTGGTGACGGCGGTTGATCGCCGTTCGCGCCGGGTGAGATCGCGCCGGGGCTGCGTTGAGTGGAGGACGTGGTCCAGCCTCGAGGGCGCCTTACGAGGTTTCCGAGAGACAGGCCGAAACGGTTCGATGATCCCAGTGACGGCGACGAGGGGCCGCTGGCCCCGAACCCGCTCGAACTGGGTGACGACGAGAGGGTTTGCGAGTTGGTCAAGTAGGGAGAGCGGGGCGGCGCGGCAGGAGCAGCCGGAATCGCAACAGAGTTGGCGTGGGTCGACGTCGACGAAGAAGGCGGAATCGCAGCTGCGGAATCCGCTTGATTGCTGTTCGACATCTCTGGCGGACGCGTCCTCTAGGGCGAGTACGGTACGATTGAATAGGAGACTGTATCGGACCCAAGCAAGGAGGCCGATGGCGTAGTCGGGGCGAGTGCGTGAGGGCGTGGGCGCGCGTGGGAAGGGCAAGGGGCAAAAGGGCGGGGGTGATTCGAACGGGTGCTCTACTAGAAGCGAGGGCGGCCGCGTTCGTGCGTGGATTCGATCTGTAGCAGGTACCGCACGTCGGCGCTGCTTGACGCACAAGTGGCGATCGAGAGTTGGGTAGGCGAAGCGAGTGCTCGACTGCAGGATGAGAAGTCGACGTCGACGTGATCGCGCTCGTTGCCTGCGGGGTACAGTACGGGTTCTCGATCGCTGGATTCACGTTGTGGACGCTAGGAACGCCCGTACGTCTCGAGTGTAGCCGTCAACTCTCCGTTTCTGTGGCGCGGTAGCAAGGAGGCGATCCCGGTGGTCTCGACGGACGCCGCTCGACCGACTCGTCGATTTCGGAATTTCACGGGCCCAAGCTTGGCAACGCGCCTCGCAAGGCGCTACAGCGATCGCGCTCGCAAGAACGAAGGTGGCTTGACCCTTTACATCGATGTCCCGGGCGTCTGTGCACGAAGCGATATGTTCTGCGGCACGACCTTCTCGCGGTGGAGCAGAAACGACGCTGCTCTTCTGCCTGCTGAATGCCATGCCAACGTGCCACGTACAGGACCGGCAGAATCGAGGCATGCTTTCGCGCAAAGCACCTGTCCTGCAATCCTGAGACGCAAAAGGCGATCCAGATGCCCCCAGCGAAAGCACTCGAGGTCGAAGCGCTCAAATTTTGACTTTGATGAACATGATTTCACTCTCCGTTGCAAGGCTGAAGGACAACTCAGCGCGACTCGATACCAACAGGATTGTTCCAACCAGACTACCGTCTGTTCGAGTGAAAAGGATAATCAGCTTCGTGTCGTCCTCTCTGGTTGACGTCAAGTGACAGAACGAGCTGCGACGTACAGCTTCTTGGATTCAAAGAACAACCTGAGATGCCGCAACTGCCAAAAGCACGTCGCACCGAGCGTCACGAGCTGGAACAAACTCCACCACACTGCTCTCGAATTCGTCTTCTCGCTCAGCGCGCGAAACTCGGCCTCGCGTTCACGTTGGAACTGTTGTTCCCTCCGAATGTCGGCGAGGCGACTGTTGAGGTCTCGAACTTTGGAAGCGAGGTCCTTGACGTGTTCCCGCTCGCCCTCCTCGTCAACTTTGGCCTCTCCAACCGCAATGTCGAGGTGCATCCGCACCGACGGGGTCGAGAACCATCCTCCGGTGTAGTTTGATCGCAGGCAAATTGTGTGGTCTCCCGCTTCGTGCGAGGTGAACGTGAACTTGCCTTCGGGCAGTCCTCGCGTGTTGACAACTTTGTCACCCGTGTCAACTTCCTGTACTCGCGTAGGAGATCAAACCGCGAAGAAGAAGTGAAACGATCAGCGAAACGGTCAGCAAGCAGGTCGAGCAGCAAACCGTACCGAGACGACGATCTGTACGCCGAGTTGATCATTGACGATCCAGTTCTTGCTAGACTCTTGCCATTCCTCAGCCTTGTAGTGACCTGTTGAACACGACCATGCCGAGCGGGAAAACGCGTGTACGGTATGAGCGTCAAAGGGTTCGAGTGACAACCACGTAATACGCGGAGCTAGGCATGCAGGCAAAAGTAACACGCACCGACCACGATCGTGTCTTTGGGAAGCTCTTCGAGGAAGCACCGATTCTCTCCCGCATTGAGGTAGAAATACAGCGCGTTGGAGCAGCTGGCGAGACCGATGAGCGCGAGAAGCGAGAGGAGGGGCCGCATCTTTCGGATCGACGCGCACACTAGAGGCTTTCAGCGAGTTGGGTCGTGCCTGGCGTGAGCGCTTGTCGTAGGTCAATCAGCGAGAGAGGTCGGGAGAAACGAGACGCGTTGTGATGTGGCTCGAGGTGGTCGACCGACTTGGCGACTCGTCCAACTTCCGAGTCTACGCATCACTACTTCTTTTCCGCCTGTCTTGCATCGCCAGATCACTGCAGAGCCCAAGTACAGGTTCAATCATGGATTCCTGGCCTGACCTGGCGTCGTCATCCGCCGTTGCCATCCCACATCTGGACAGCGCCTGCCTTGCCTCGACTCATTATCCGACAACATGACTTATATTAGGCTCCCCTGCATCCATCGCGCAGTCGACATGAGATACTCGACGTGTTGCAAGAAAATCAATAATGCTAGATGAGGCAACAGGATGGTCGCAACTATAGCACGCCGTCCAATCTTTTCGGGCTCTTGCTCCAGCAACTCTGTCGATTAGGTATACCGACTCTTGAGCGCAGACAACTTGAGTTGCGGCGCCTGAAAAGACGAGAAGCTGCGCTACCGCTACCGTCAATCCTGATTCTTCGGTTTCTGTGGTTGTACCTGCAATACAGTCCGCTCCCCCAACGTGCTATGCTATTCGGGACCACAAAGTGTGTCCTGGCCTATACTAAGGGTCAAATTTCTCCTTCAAGCTTTCCGCCCCGCCGCAATTTAAAGATCCGAGCGGAATTAAAGGAGCCATACTTCTTTGCGCTACGAACTCGAGGCGATTAAACTTGCAATAGGATGCGTAATGATGACAACAAGATGTGAGCCGAGAACATATATAAATAACTACGAGAAGCGAACGGGGATCCCGTAAACTACTGGGGCCGCACCGTTCAGGTAGCGCAGGTTGCACACCGTGCGAGATTGTGCGACAGCAGTCGTGAGAGATAGTTTCGTGCTTTTCCCTTGATCTTCTTCGCCATCTGGTCGGGTTTTGGTAATGCCCGTCTTGTCAAAGACGGAAAGCGCGAATTTGTCGATGTCCTTGTCGGTCACGTCCCACAGGTTTACAACGAGGGCAGGACTGTTTGTTTGCGATGGATGAGTATACGGATCGACAAAACGTGGTTCGAGAAGAGTGGTCGAGCCTCGGGGGATTGATCCTTACCAGCCAGCAATCATGTAGTTGTAAGGCGTTCCGACCGGGTCGAAATCGCCTTGGTCTTTGAGCATACCTGAAGAACATCCCCACAACATGGTGACGGCACATTTCGGAAGATGACGGATCACACGACGCCGAATGTACTGTTCTGCTCCTCCGTGACCGAAAAACCTGTGCAAAAGTATTGGTGTAAGCGAATTGATCCCCAGATCCTGTTTTCGTTCAGTTGACTCACAGGAACAAGTCTTTCGAAGCGAGCGCCACCTTCAACTCTTCTTCCTGCGGCGCGCGGCCGACAATCCCAGTCCAACTCGCTTGCTTCTGCAGCAACGGCTCGAATGTTTGCTGTGTCGCTGCGAGGTCTCCTCCCGGATTCAGAACAACAGCGGCGCGTCTCGCATCGAGCGTAATCTCGGGATTAACAGTCGTTGCGGCGTTAGAAGCTTGATTGAGTGCGAGATCAAATCGATCACGCAAGAAGGACAGCGAGGGGAGACGGCTGACTGAGCGTCCGAAGAGACACGGGATTGACTCCCACGGGAACGCGGCGAGAGTCTTGTCGAGCACCAGGAAGGTGTGTTCGTTAGGATCGACAATGCCTTTCGGTGCCGATTTGGTGCCATGAAGCTCTTCGAGTGCTTCTCGAAGGTCGACCACCACCTGACTCGATGCACAGCAGTCAGCAAAGTCGTTTCCGGAGCATAAGCGTCAAGATGATCGGTCACCTGATCAACATCAGTCTCGTCACAAGCGACCGGCACTCCGCTGAATTGGAACGCCTCGGTCATGAAAAAGAAGAGGTCTTCCAGATCCTCCTCCCGGCTCGTGGCGGATAGAGCCGCGACACATTCGACGATCGCATCGTTGAGTTTGAATCGAGTCGATTTCTTGTCTGATGCGGCACGCACGATCCCTCGTTTCAGGATGCGTTCGATCCGTAGCCGGAAGCTCGAGAATGCTTCGGGAGAGTGACACCTCGCATCGCAAAAGATACTCTGGAGCAGGTTTGATGACCCGGAGTTAACTTCAGGGTACGTTCCGATCGTCGCGGCAAGCGCAGATGACTCACCTTGAACGCTCCAAGCCAAACATCCTCAATGTTCTGCAACAGATCCTTGAGTCGTTCGTCGAGTTGTTGCCGTTCTTGCCACCACGCTTCACGTTCCTCTCGGGACTTGACAAACTTTGCGTTCGCTGCATTAACTTTCGTCGTCGCGATGATGTCGTTCAGCTCCGTGATTGCATCATCGTAGGTTAAAGTCTCCTCTTCGCCCTCTCGTCGAGCGAGGCGGTCCAGCGGCAGCTTGAACAACACCGGATCTGTGTCTCGACGATGGCGTACGATGATGAGGTTGTCGCGCTCAGGTGTGAGGTGGAGCGACACTGCAGACCAGTTCGGTGGTAGCAATGCTGACATTGCCGCATCGGTGAGTGCAGGTTCGGGTGTCTCGAGGCGGTAGCGTTCCCGCATCGTCAATAAGTGTTGTCGCTCGGCAGGCTGATCTTCCCCGTCACCTTCGACAGCGGTAGCGGGCCAGAGGAGGTCATCCTGCGGAGTTGTCTGTGCGAGCTTGTGATCGATCGCATCGAGCATCTCTCGACGCAGCGTGACCGCGCATCCGAGATCTTTGTCGTACGGGGGAGTTGCGGAAAACGTCAGACCTGCAAATGTACTCTCGTGGCAGTCAGGGGGACAGCTTACCGAGAAGGTGAGCAACGCTGACACCGGCTCGCTTGCTAGATTTACCGACGTTCGCATGAAATGCCCTCATCGTGCCCGTGATGAGTGACAAATCTCGGATCTTGTTCGGGTGGGAACGTGACGCGCTGTAAGCTGCGGCTTGCATGAGGAGATTGTCGACATCTTTGAGCGAATTGAGGATGGTGGGTCCGGTGCGAGGAGTTCCGATTTTGACAGAGGCCGATACGGTAGATATACTCATCGCAGGGATCGAGAGGACTAGAAATAAATAAACGAGCGAGTTCAGCGCAGAAGGCAGAGCATGCAACAGAGTTGCGAGACAGACCTGAGTCGGGCAACATTCCAAGCACGGGGTCTGAGATGCAGCGAGTGAGCATGTCCTGCATATGGATCGAGGCGAGGAGGCGCAGTTCGTCCGCTTTGTCTTCTTCGAGCGACGAGAGCTTCGACAACCGGCGCAGGAGCGCCTGGCTCTCGTCTAGCTTGTTCTGTAAGCGGAGCATCGTGACTATGATAGCAAGAAGGCGTTAACTTCGGAAATTCCATCGAACAAGCACTGGACTGACCTTGGAGGCGGAGGATGTAAGCTTGGGCAGCGGGCAGAATCCAGTCTGCACCATGACTGTTCCTAAACCCGGGCGACGCGACGAGAGCATGGAAAGGCGAGCTCGCTTTGGTAGCAGAGCGCTGTTGTACGGGAGAGAGCGACTTGGCAGACGCGCTGCGCTTGACCGGACTGAATCGGGTCAAAGTGCGATTTCGCCCTCATTGTCAATTGGAGGGACAACTGACATAAACAACTTGAGAGGATGAGCTCACGTCTGAGCAGATTCGGCTTCGGCAGCAGATCGCACAAAAGTCTCGAGAGCCTTCTGAGCATCGAGCGTGGTACTGTAAGCTTGTTCTTGCAAGCTGTTGCGCACAAGCAATTCGGCGCCCAACTTCTGCACCTCGACTGCTTCATGACTCGATGCCTACAAACCAGACGATTCTAGTCAGCGAGCTAGCCATATTTGCGACAGCCTCAATCAACCATGGGAGACTTACATCGCCGACAAGCGCTTCAGCTCTTCCGAGATCGTTGCTGGCATCGTCCCATCGTCCTATAAGGATTTCAACTTCGGCTCTGATACAGAGTGCACGAGCAGTCAAGCGTTCTGAACCGAGATTCTCGGCGAGTTCGACTGCTTGGCTCGCGTAAAACTCGGCGTCCTTGGGTGATCCGCGTACGAGGTGCAGTACAGAGACGCGGAGGATTGATTGAGCGAGTTGCTAGGTGGCCATGATAGAATTGTCAGTGGAGGAGTCGTACCTCGAACGGGACTATTTGGACGTACGGCGGCGAGTCGCAATGACAAGTTCGCATGTGCACCTCCAGGCGCTATCTTGTAGGGACTTTGCGCAGGAGGGGCAAGATCTTCGATTGGTGTGCGATGGTTGTTTGGAGCCGCATCAAACACCGCTGACCCATTCGCAGGCGATCTCGAGCCAGTAGATGCCTGGAGCCGGAAAAGGTTGTTGAGGGCACGATCGCACAGTCGCATGGCTTGCAGCGCCGGAGCCAGCGAGCGAGCGAGATCCCCCTAATGGCAGACATTGGTCAGTGTTGATCATTCAGCGGGGTTGCCCCTACAAGATGTAGCACGAGGTGCGAACCTTGCGCTGGAGCATGAGTGAAAATACGCTCGAAGCGAAAGCAGCCCGTTCGAGGATCAAGGTCATCTCGACGATTTTGCTCGATGGTGAGCTGGTGCTTGACGGCGGTGCGATAGTCTGCGCGAGATCCATCGCTGCTTGATACGATCGAGCACTGTTGTTCGCGTCCGGCAAGTCAGGCTTGTATACGAGATCTCCAAGAAAGCATGGGAACTGACCCTCGATCGTGACTGCCAATCATCGCATAGTATTCGGCATAGGTCAGCAGCCGAAGAATTTCGGCGGGCGATCGCGTGTCGTCGCAGTTCGCCTTTTCACGATGTTCGGCTTGAGCGAGGATAGCTCCAGCTCGCACTGTCTTGCCCAAGCGCAAGTACTCGTGAGCGAGAACCGACGACGCAGTGACGAAAGCTGAAGCAGGATACAAAGAGAGGTCAGGCGACCACTAAAACCGGGATGTTTCGCAAAGACTCTCACCCGCATCGCCTCCACTGGGAAGTTGGGACGACAGCCGTCGTAGGAATTTGAGAAAAGCCATCTGGAGTAGTGTATGTCCGAGAACCCCGAGGAGGTTTGACAAGGTTTCTGACAACGAACCCATTAGCTTACTTCACATTACCTGTGTAATGGCTAGCGTACCCAGAAGGCGATAAACATGCTCCGGTCTATCGAGGCGCGGTTTCGTTATTGATCCTCCCGTTTTCTTGGCTGATGCAGGATTGCCTCTGAATTGTCCGATCGTGTCGAGCGGATCCTTCGCTGGAGGGGTCACCTGCGCTTGAACGACAGTTTTGCGATTCGAAGCGAAAGTTCTCGTAGCCTGAGGCGTTTTGTGAGCTTTGGCTGCCAACGACCCAACAGCTCGCGTTGTCCGCCTCCTCGTTGTCGTTGTCGCAACGGAAGGTGCGGTGGCAGTCGACGCTGTGGATGCCGAGATGTTCTTCGTAGGCGACCTGACAGGACTGGCGAGAAACGTGACTTTTGAAGTGTTTGAGAGCGGGACCGATGGGGACGCCGGGAGATCACTTTCGAGAGCTCGACGGAGAATGGATAGAGACGTTCTCGCTTCAGATTCGACGACGAGAGTCGCTGATGGGATGCGGGCATGGTGAGCGTGAAAGGCGAGGTACAGGTGAGACAGAGACAAGTATTGAGCTGAGAAAGGCGCGAGAAGTTTGTCCTGGGAGGCCTGTCATCCGAGATCGATTGCTTAGTCTTCATATCCTGAGATTTTCCTGTCTGCTAATGGACGAACCTCGATAGACGATGAAGAACACAGCTCCTCGATCTCGGCTGCAAGAGCCGCTGGTTTGAGATCCTGTGCAATCGAGCTCCCGACGCAAATCTGTTGCATGGTTCTGACGAGTATCCTCGCTCTCCTGATCGGAAATTCGCGGGCCGTGTAGACTTGGTCAAGCGCTGCCAAAACCGCATTCGCCGCTTTCTGCGACGAGGTCTGTTCAAAAACCTGATCGAGCGCGTACAGCTGGAATTCGAGCAGGGCTCCTTTCAGGTCTCGAGACAAGGCCGAGTCGAGTGTATGAGCGAGCGAGACCGTTTCTGGAGGTAGCAGCAGATCAAACGTTGCGATCCTCGTCGTACGCTCGACGAGTTTGACGAGGGGGCTGTAAGTATCGATGATGTAGCCCAGGGACTCGCTCGATGCATCGGAAGCGAGCGACTCGAGCAATGTGGGTGGTTGAGCGGAAATGGCGGACACATAATTTTGATACGCCGACTATCGAGGGGCTTATCAGTCCAGCTTCCGTCGAAAACAGAAGCAGTCGATCGCTTACCTTTCGATCTTCGATGACATGCTGCGCGAGTCCGAGCAGCTCCCACCGCTTGGCAACGTTCTTCTTCAAATCGTTGAGGATTTTGAGTCGCTCTTCCGTTCGCTTCTGCACTTGCTCCTTCACTTGCTCCTGTCGCTGTGAGCCTTCTGGGGGCTCGATACGTAGAGCCTCGAAATTTGCAACGAGAGAACCCTCCGCTGCGAACGCTTCAAGGGCTTCTTGCGTCAATTGACAAGTCTGACTCGCGAATTTGACCGTGAACGATCCATCCCCTCCTCCTCCATTGTTGCTGGCCGAGAACAATCTCGCAGCGATGTTGTAGAAGCACGAGGCGACGGAGTGGATTGACCAACTCATCGAGGCAAGCTCCAACTTGGCCTGTTCGCCTTTGTTTGTCGTACCAGACCTCAGGAGCGGTACGGCTCGTACGAGGTATTCAAACGTCTTTGAGTAGGTCGTTCGATCCGAGATCGAGAGGTGGTCGTGCGCCAACAGGATCAAAGTTTCGATCGCTTTTGCTTTCAAGAAGGTTTCCCGTTGTGGGTCCGATTGCTCTTCTCTTCCGTTGGCTTTAGGCGGGTGGAGACTCAATCGTTCTGCAATCGTTGCGAACGCGTCTAGACTCTGTCGAACGAGTTCTCCGATACGCTGCTCGGTGCCAGTACCGAAATTTCTCCGAGAAGGTAGCATGACGAGATCTTCGGATCGCAACAAAGGTTCGGAAGTAGTTTGACGCGTTGTTGTTGTTGTTGTTGGAGTGCGGAGATACTTGTTGAACACTGATCGAAGTTGATGGAGAATATGGTCGAGCTCGCATACTTTCTTGTCCTCGAGGCTGAACGAGGGGATTTCAGGATATAATATTTGAGCCGCTGTTCTGAAAAGTCTCGGAGCTTGAACGAGAAGTTTCACGAGTGTTTCGGTCGCATCATCGGACGAAGCGGTGGCGGGTTTTGAAGCCAGGTTGCGATTGAAGAGTTCGAACAAAGTCAGGATGCGATGGAACGTGACAATGAGACTTGATGTTTGCTCTGTAGGTGATTCAGTGGGCGAAGGGGACCTGGCTGGGGAAGCTTTAGAAGCTGCAGAAGCATCGACGGATTCTCTTTCCAGGTCTGCCGAGACCATCTCGACGAGTTCATGGTTGTTTGCCTACGAGTCGAACAATTTCAGTATGTTGCCAAATCTTTGACAGAAACGAGCGCCAAAGTACCTTTTTGGCTAGATGTAGCACAACCTGACAAACTTCAGACCACTCGGACGACTTGCGACAAATGTCGAGCGTTCCGCTATTTGTCAATTGTTGCATGATCTTGGCAAACGCGTCCTTGACTTCTCGAGCAATCCGATCCGCCGGGTATGACCAGGGTAGTCCCTGGGCTTCCCGCCCATACCTCACGACAACTTTGCGTAATTGGTTCACGAATGCAGAGAGTTGCTCGTTTGATGACTCGGTAACACGATCGGAAAATGTCGAGGTCGATGCATAGTACCTCAGTGCTTGGATCCTCAAGTCGAGCAACAGTTCAGGTTTGATCGTATCTGTTTCTAACGATGATGATGAGGATGAAGTTGTGGGAGGATTCGATCCCTGCATGATCGTTTGAAACATGTTGAACAAGGATGAATCGAGTTTTTGGTTCAACAGCCGACGCTCGTTCTCGTCGAGCTCCTGTTCTCGAGCAAGCTGTTTCCATTCGAGTGCTCCTCCTGCTCCCTCGCCGTCAACGAGTACTCTGTGAAGCTTTTCAATCCTGGCCCTCCTCGCGTCTGGCGTGGTCGACAAGGTCGTCGAGCGAAAGAAGCAGTTGAGGAGAGATTGTTGCATCGCGAGGACGAGCGGAACGGTTTCAGGGATGGTCGGTCTCCGAACTGATGTCGAGAGTGTCTCGCTCAGGGTCGGAGGATCAAGGTAGGATGTTGGAGGGAGCGGCACGAGGAGAGCATGTCCGTGCGAGAGGAGAGGGGCAGTCACGGGCTGCGATTCGGCGGAGGTGACGGTAGCATCCGCAGGAATCCACCAGGACAAGATTGAGCGCCTCATGGCAGACAATTCGAGCAACGCATACCGATACTGTGCAAGCGCGATTCAATGAATGGGAGACTCGAAAGCATCTCAGGCTCGGAGGAGCGGTACTTACGAGTTGAATCTGGATGAGCTCGGCAATGAACCTGCCGGCCATCTGTTCGATCGAGAGGCGTTTGTTCCCGAGTCGCAGGTTGTCGCGACCCAAACGTCTCAGCGTTTCGAATGCTTTGCCAGTCTCCTGGGCGATTGATTCGGCTTGCTGTCTCTCCTTGCCGACGGTGGACGCTTTCGACGACAGCGAGGACGATCTCGAAGCAGAGAGCGAGGATGTTGTTGGAGTGGCAGCACCGGGAGGGCGCACCGGAA
This sequence comes from Sporobolomyces koalae, assembly GCF_050403365.1. Classification (NCBI taxonomy): domain Eukaryota; kingdom Fungi; phylum Basidiomycota; class Microbotryomycetes; order Sporidiobolales; family Sporidiobolaceae; genus Sporobolomyces; species Sporobolomyces koalae. Next base: position 26,878 of record NW_027481765.1, read on the forward strand.
GCTCAGCCCTGAATCCCGACTTGGCGAGGTTGGACAAGAACGCGAGGTTCGCGGTGATCGTGGCCGACGCCTGCTTGGCCTGCTCCTCAATCGAGAGCTGTGGAGCTGGAGTACTTGCTTCTTGGGCTGGCAGAGGACGAGGTCGAGGTCGGGGAGGAGGCGCAGCGAGCGAGGATGTTTGCGCGACTGTGTCGGCGGGTGTGCGTTCCGAGGCTGTGGGCTTTGTACGAGCTCGCCTCGCAGGAACAGCATCGGAGAGCGACAGTCTCTCGAGATGGGTCGCGACGGCGGCAGTCGAGGAAGATGGATCAACATTGCGCGCCGAGGTGCGCGTAGTCCGACTTGGCAGCGCGCGTGTTTTGCTCGGAGCGGGTGGAGGTCGAGTCGCAGGCGGCATCCTTGGCCTGATCGACGCGAGTGGGACGGCAGAGATGACCCGAGACGCGGTCGAAACCTGGTGAATCATTTGCTCATCTCTGAAGCCCCGCTATTCCTCTCAAGCGCGCCTCTCCTGCCTACGACTGCGATTCGAACCCGTTCTCTCGCGGTACTCGTCGCGATCGGGGCAGATCCGCTAGTCCGGAGCCGTGCTCGAGCTGAAAGGCCATGTCGGCACCACTTGGCACGCACGCTTCCGTGTCGTCCCTCGCGTCGATAGCCCAGTCAGCGCACACGCACTCTCGGTCACAATCGCAGCCAGAGCCAGAGCTTCCGAGGGCGATCCCGCCGTCCGTCGAGTATGTCTTGCTCGCCGAGTTCGACATTGACCAAGGCTCAGTCGTCCGTCACGAGTACCCCGTCCACACCGGTGTCGATCAGCACTTGCTCGCCGAGCACATGCTTCCAGATGGCGCACACGACCGCACCGAGGACTGGACCGTGTTCTACCTGAACCAGATCCAGCCCCTCACCGTCGTCGAACCGTCCCATCCCCGCGAACCGGGCCTGCTGTACGTGCTGAGCCTCGTCCGGACCAAGAAGGACGCGAGCGTGAGGCGAGGTGCGCTCGTCAAAGCCCTCGCAGTCGCAACGAGGAACCCGTACATCCAGATCTACAAGCCGATCCTCCTCCTCGCGCTCGAAGACTACTTCGCGACCCCGTCCGTCGCCGTCCTCGCACGATTGTACAACGCGATCAATGCGATCGACACGTCCGCGTTGCCGTTCTTGACCCTCGACGAACGCACGATCCTCCGCACCTCAGACCGCAAAGACATGTTTGAAGAAAAGTTCAAGCCCCACCCTCACCACCAGCATCACGCGCTCGATCGGGCACCTTCAACGAAAAGTCAGGTCGCGCCCCAGACCGGCGCCGACGATGCCTCGATCACTGAAGTTCTCCAACCGATTTCGAAAGCCCGTTCCTCTGGCAGTATCAGCTCACTCGCGTCCGTCTCGCGACCACCGCGTCCACCGTCTTCCTCGGCCGCAACCACGACCTACAACGGGGCATCTTCCTCTGTCGAAGACCTCACGTCGAGTCCGTACCCATCTCGATCGCGTGCCAACACGGTCACTTCATCCGAAGGCGGCGGAGACGGTTACTCGCAGTCCCAGCGAGACTTGATGTATCAAAACGCCGCAAACCATGCTTTGCCGACCTCGTCTTCATCTCACTATGAGCCTACCCCGGGAAGCGGTTGGAGGACTTTGCCCCCTTCGGGAGCAACAGGAGGCATGAAACCGAAAGACACTCATTGGTACGAGACGAAAGTTGCGTATGGAGGTTTCAACTTGCCGATCCGGATCCCCCTTGGGACCTATCCCTCGGAAATCGGAGATGTGAGCTTGATCATGTTCTCATCCTCAAAAGTGCAGACGTTCTAACCCGACATCGCCTTGGGACAGTATTCTCTGATCAACCTGATACAAACCTTCTCTGCTCCAAATTCCCTCGTTCCATCTCCAGTCCTGCATCCAGCCCTACATTCTTCAGGTCACCAAACTCATCCGATCATCCTCTTGTTCAATGCGCTCGTGACGGGTCACCGAGTCGTGTTCCTCGGTCATGGTCTCCCCGCCGGCAAAGTCGCAGACATGGTCCTCGCTGCCTGCGCTCTCGCGAGTGGATGCGGAACGGTACTCGCAGGGTTCGAAGAACGGTGTTTCCCTTACACAAACTTGAGCAACCTCGACAATCTTGAAAACGTGTACGTTTTTCCCTCTCTTTACGTTTCGATAGGGGACCGTATGGGAGGTGGAAGAAAAAAAAAGGAATTGATTCGAGACCTTTTCTTCTCTTCTTTGCAGACCAGGGTATATCGCCGGAGTGTGTAATCCGGCTTTTGCAGACCGACCCACGTGGTGGGATGTTTTGTGCAACCTCGAAACAGGCAAGATCACCGTATCAAAAGACCTCAGACGACCTACATCTACCTCTGGATCCAACTTGAGAGGACTCAAACTCGATCCAAATTCGATGGAGAGAGCAGGCGAAGATGGTCACAAGGAGAAGGACAAGGACAAAGGAGACAAGGGAGACCATGCAGACAACCTGTTCATGGAAGAAGTAAGAATAAATTCCTCGCTCGAGTTTCTCGAACATCGGAACGATCTCTGACGTGTTGTTTTTCCTGTCGGATTCAAAGATTTTGCATGCGATTCAATCACATTATGGAGAATCCGTTATTCGAGCGAGGTTCACCGAATACGCGACTAGGTTCGTCAGGTTGTCGTCAAAATGGGAGGAAGAAACTTGTTCGATCACTTCGATCGGTTTCCCTTGCGCTCCATGGCGAGAAGGTAGACTCGGTAGTGGCGTCGTGTTCTGGGACGAGGGACAAGGGATGAAGGATTTGCAGCGAGACTCGGCCAGGATCGAGGGCTGGATGGCCACGAAAGGCTACACGCTTTACCAACAAGTTGAGCAACGACCTCCTTCTGGTCAGATTTTGCTCAATTTGCGGGGGAAACTGACATCTCGTGTGTGACAAAAGGCTTTTCGAGAATCGCTCGAATCGGCTCCTTTGCGGGATTTCGACCTCATCCATCAACTATCGCGACTGAGACTTGGCCGACAACTATCAACGATGGAAGTGACCCTCATCCTTCAGACGCTCGTACAGAGTGTCAAATCCGATTCCGAGATCATCGCTGTGAGTTGATCAGTTTCGATTCCGTTTCCTTCGCCTGTCGGAGGGGCACAAGCTGACTCGTCCGATTTTGAAAAAGCTGCTCGCACATCTACCGAGTCATTCTGGTGGTTTGCTACCCCTGGCGTTCGGACTCTTTCACCCATCCCCGATCGTTCGCGCATATACGCTCGAACTCTTCGACCTAGTTGGTTCTCATCCAGTGAGTCTCTTTCTGGGTTTCATGCTTGGTTCACACGCAACCTCGACATCACTGACACTTCTGTGCAAATCTATCCTTGCTTCTCGCTTCAGACTGGAAAGAAATTCGTATCGGGTCTGAACGCTTTTCACCGTGCGGCATACAACCGTTTGTCCTTTGAGCGACAACAACTGTACGAGCAGGAAAAAGAACGGGAACGAATGCTCGTGGCGGAACAAGCTGCGGGACTTAGTACGAACGGGAGGGATCGAGAAGCTACAGTCACTATGAACGCTGTCAAACCGGGTCCTCCTTCATTACCCCCACCTGTGCCCACGAAAGATGTTTGAAGACTACTCTTTCCGGCTTTCGTTTGCGGTTTTTGATAGAGTAGCAGGTGTTGTAGCAGTACGAGTTTGATTTTCTCATCTTTTGTGAATCGCATCAGAACCCGGCGTGAAGAGCGTTGAAAGCATTCTCGATCGACTCGATGAACTGAACAAGCGCTTGACGATTCTTCTCTGCTCTCTTCGAACCAAGTCAGGACGAGATCGTTCTTTGACTAAAGAGAGCTCTCGACAGAGAGAGCAAAGAGCCCGGACCGTGTAGATCTTGCTGCATCTCGTGCAGTCGTTGTGCACCCGACAGTTCCCGTTCGATCGCTGAGTCGATTTGAAACTTGATTTCGACGAGTGCTACTGCGATCTCGGCAAACAAGTTGTGCAGGCTCTCAAGCAAGGCTATCGGAACGCGTAAGCGAAAACATGAAACAGATTCAACACTTGCAGGTTCCTCTCGAGCATTCGAAAACTCTTACATTCGAGCCGAGATTCGTCTTCATTGTGAGCGGCGTTCATCTCAGATACGTGACGGTTCGAATCGAAGAGTTCAAGGTCTTGTGGCATCGCAACGGACAGTGAAGGGTTCGGGGTCGGTGCGCTAGACCCGAAGCCTAGGAAGTGCTGCAGAGCGGTCGAGATTTGGGACAGGAACGTGCTCAAATTGGTCTTCGTGAGAGCTGTGCGACGTTGTAACCCTCACTTGAACTTGTGAGATGGAACGCTTGCGACAAAGTTTGCATTCTGGGTAATATCCTACCTTGTCGTTTCTCTCGCGCCTGCATGTCAGAACAAGCTCGCTCGAGGTTGAGACGTTCGAAAAGAGCCAAGCGTTCGAGATTTTGACAAAGCGAAACAGCGATCTGATCGTAGAGCTTTGATAGCGATTCGAGAACATCTTTGTGCCCAGAGAACAACGGGTCAAACAGCTCTTGATGAGACTCTAACGCGACAGACTACCTACCGTTCAGGTAGTCATCTTCTTCGACAACTTTAGCGCGATGGTCAGCATGCATCGTGGCATGGTCGCATCGAGCGAGAGGTCCGTTCAAATCGAGAAGAACTAGACGCGAGGTTGACATGACGAGGACGTCCCAGAACAGCGCGAACAGCAGCTTCAGTCTCGTCTGAGTCAATCGAGCGAGACTAGCGTCGATCCGAGCAGAAAGCAATGCCGAGCGTGAGACAGCAAGATGAGAAATATCATGAAGCGACGCTGTTCACTTGGCCTTCGCTATCCCGAAGCACAAGACGCGCCATGTTCAACCTTGTCGCACGGCCGCTTCTCAGCGCCTCTGCTCGCCCTCTAGCTCGCATTGCGACGCCGTCGTCGACCCCGCTCTCGCGCGCGTTCTCTCAACTGTCTCTCACTCGTCCCGCACTCCCTCCGACACTGCCACGACCAAGTGCACTTGAACAGCAACACCGGACTTACAAGATGCCGAGCTGTATGAAGAAGAAGGCGAGTCCTGTGTCGAGGAATTCGGGTGCTGGCAAGACCGCCAGGAAACACTCTGCTCGACGAGTGAGTAGCTTCGGAATGATGTACCCAGGGCGTTCCACTCACTTTACTTATTCCCTTTGTGTGTCGGCTCGGTCGTCAGGCGAAGCGAAGACGTCAACGTGCGAAGAAGATCAACTAGGCTAGAATGGATGCATCAGGGGACTGGAAGCTAGGATGCGGCGCAGCGGTATACCCAGGAGGAACTGTATTGCAGTCGCACTCGGAACACAGCAAAGGACTGAAGCTCAAGACTCGAGAGACAGAGAGTCGGAAGTATTCACGGAGCAGCAGCTGCGATTCTTCTTGTGGACCAAGAGCCCGTAGAGCGACAATTTCGTCGCATCAGTATGGGTTGATGCTGCGCGTCGAGTCTGAGCGAGACCAGAGAACGGTGCTGTGCCCGAGAGAGGCCTGACCCCGAAAGAGTATTTGGCAAGTCGCATGCCGCGCCCGGCCGCCAGTTCAAGGGATCTCGAACGGCAGCTACCGGCAATGTCAGCTATGCGCGACAGACTGCCAGCGGAGTGAGATGCTCCGGTAGGGATTACGAGAGCGGTTGATTTGATGAGCACGACGCTGTCGCGAAAGGCAGAGAGTTGGCAGGGATGAAAGGCATACGATCAAGTGCACGTAAGCTGGCACAGACTCGAAGCTTGGCCCATGCAACTATGTCACGGGCCAGCGGAGAATGAGCGAGAACGAGTAACAGAGGCTTGCCTGGCTTCCGCTCTCCTTTCTCTCGTGTCTCTCTTTGTGAGCTTCGGCTGATCGCTGATGGGCGAGCGCGCAGAGTATGCGAAGGATGTCGAAAAAAAAGATCATCGTATTCAATGCGTTTTGGGCAGACAGGATATGCGGGAAGGAGAAATTCAAAACTATACCACGCTGTAGCGACCCGCAGCGGCTCCTCCGCCACCAAGGGGTTGACGTTGCTCCGCCTGTGAAATTTCGAAAAGGCTAGAGAGCAGTCACAAAGATATTGACAGCCTTTTGTGCTCACCTCGAGCGCCATAGTTGCTCCTTCGATGAGGGCTTGCTTGATTTCCGCAATCGCATGTTTCACCTGATTCGGTACGATCGTTAGCGAGCGTTACGCCTTGCGACGTGTGAGCACCCAGAAAAGAAGACATACGCGGAACTCTTCGTTGGACTCGATCAGCAAGTGGAGCTTCGGGAGGTCGTTCGGACCAGGTTCCTTGCCAGGCTCGTAGAAGATACCCTTGTTCGTGATCGAGGCTCCAGTCGATTCGACAAACTATGCCCAAAATATGTAAGCGAAGCCCCCTCCGCCTCATCGTGAAAAGACAGCGCAAACGACTCACATGAACCATCGTCTCCTTGTTCGTGACCTTCCAACGAGCTTTTTGGGGGTAGTCGTTGATCCAGACAATCGCCTGGAAAAACAGTGGCGCTTGGTCAGCATCGCGCGCGATACCCGGGAGTCTGTTGGAAACGAGAACTCACATGGTAGTCGGTAGCATCGGGATCGCGGCGCCGCGCAGCTTCGGTCGAGTTGTCCGGCTCCGCTTGCGGTTGTCTCCGGCTCTTGAGCATGGCGTTGAATTTGGCTCGGACGCTCTCGGCAGCAGCGGTTGCGGCAGATTTGCCAGCTGCCAATGCCTCCTGCTCTGCTTTCTTTGCCGCTTCGTCCGCTTCCTTTGCAGCGTTGTTTGTAACTCCTCCTCCCGTCGGAAGTGCTTTGCCCTTCTGCAAGTCGGGCGCTGGACCTCGCATGATCTCGATCTCGAGATCGGCAACGGTCTGAGCCGTGCTCGTTTCACCTTCTTCTCCTGCCTCCGCGTCTTCTTCTCCCGCCTTCTTCTCCCCTGCAGGACCTCCAGACTCGCCGTAGGCCGCGCGTTCGGCCCGAGAAGCAGCAGCGCGCTCGTCGTCGAGCTTCTCGAGACCCTTTCCTCCGAATCCAGATCCTGCAGCTTTCGCATTGCCGGCTTTGACTTTCTCAGCAAAGGCTTTCAGAAAGAAAAAACTGTGTCAGATGCTGTCGAGTCAAGCGATGAATGCAAAAAGGTTGATGCGACTGACCTTCTGCCATGGCTTTCAGCTCGGCAGGCACTTCGGCGTTCGAAGCCTGGAGCGCCTTGAAGATATCGTACGAATACTTCTCCTGTTCGGGCGTGATGAAAGTGACGCAAGTACCTGTATTACCCGCTCGTCCTGTTCGTCCGGCACGATGGACATAGTCCTCCATGTGATTCGGCACGTCGTATTGGATGACCATCTTGAGTTGTTTGACGTCGAGACCTCGAGCGGCAACCGATGTCGCGATCACGATCGGACACGATCCATTCTTGAAGTCGACGATCGTTTGGTCACGATCGACTTGTTCGCGCCCTCCATGAAGGGGCATGCAGGTGTAGTTCTTGTTCTTGAGCTCGACGAACAGTTTGTCGGCACTCTCCTGGCGCTCGACGAAAATGAGAGCACGGGCATCCTCTTCGTCATTGAACAGCTTGCCGAGCAATTCGAGCATCCGATTGAACTTGGAATCTTCAGGTCGGACCTCGACAACTTGGGTGATCGTGTCGGCAACCACTGAACGACCACCGACGGTGATCTCGAGCGGGCGCCGCAGAACTTTACGCGCAAGAGCCTCCATCTGTCGAGGGAATGTAGCCGAGAAGAGAACGGTTTGTCGGTCGGGCCGAATTTGACCAATGATTTTCATGACCTGTTCCCACCAAATTTTGACATTAATCACTGGCAACCTTCTCCTTGCCTAACCGAATCGAAGGGTCACTCGCCTGAGGTTCGAAACCCATGTCGAACATGCGATCTGCTTCGTCGAGAACCAAGTAGGTCACGCGCTGCAAGTTGATCAGCCGGCCCGAGTTTGTCGTCAAGAGCTCGATCATGCGTCCCGGAGTGCAGACGATGACCTCGGAACCACGCTTCATGTCGGCAATGTTGTCCTTGAGGGGCATGCCTCCGTACGCGCACGAAGCCTGAGCAGGCAGCAAGCTTGTCAACGCGTTGATCTGCAAGTGCTCTGGGAAAAGGAGGATACCCACGCGCAGACCCAATGCTTTCAAGAAGGGCTTGCACTCCTTGTAGATCTGAGTAGCCAATTCACGCGTCGGCGTCATGATCATCGCTACGGGTCCATCCATCGGACGCAGAGGAGGCTGGTCCTTGATGTGGCGGAACATGGGCAAGATGAATGCCATGGTCTTGCCCGAACCCGTCTTGGCAACGCCGATGATGTCGCGACCTGACATGATCGCTGGAATGGCCTGGGCCTGAATCGATGTTGGCGCAACGTATTCGAGGCCTTTGATAACATCGATACTGTCACGCGGCTCGACCACCGATTAGCCTTTGAGAGAGAGGATTTCCAAGGAGATCAGGCGAGCTCACCAAGCCGCAGGCAATCCAAAGTAACTCCATTTCGTGGCAGGCTTCGGAGGGTCGGCGCCTCGAATCTTGATGTCGTCCATCTCCAGTCGCAGTAAATCGACCTGTTCTGGAGTGAGTTCTTCGACTTCTGGCGGCGCTGAGTAGAACGCTTTCCGGAAGGGCAGGTAATCGATGTTTTTGTGATCAGGGGCTTTCAATTCTCGACCCTTCTTGACATTCTTGGCAGCCAGACTGCAATTCTCCAGTGTATCAGCACCAGCCAATCTTTCGGTACGGGGCGTGAGAATACTCACGCAAGAATATCCTTTGCTGTCATACCAGTGTGCTCCTCCTCGACTTCTTCGTCTTCGCCGCCTTCCTCTTCCCCATTCTTCATGACAGTCTCCTCCTTGACCTTCTTGCCTCCGTTCAGCTTCCGTTTGTCCTCTTTCTCGACATTCTTGACTTCTTTGTTGACCTGGCTCATGAACGCGTCGAGCTCGTCCTCCTCTTCATCTTCTTCAGGCTCCTCTTTCGTAGTTTCGGCTTGAGCGTCGGGAGCGTCTTCCATCTTGACATCTCCCGACTCTTGTGCCTCGTCGACTTCCATCTTTACCGAGGATCCTTCGGTTTGTTGGATTTCCCTCATGCGTTTCTCCCGCGCTTCGGCCGCACCTGCGTAACTCGCTCCTCCCTCGAGATCTTCCTCGTCCTCTTCCTCGTCTTCGTCTCCTTGACCGACAGTCGATTGAGTCAAATCCTCGTCTTCAAACTTGATCATTCCAATCTTTTTCGATCCCGCGTCATCATCTTCTCCTCCCATCTTCATGCCCCCTCGGGCGAGCTGGTTCTTGACCCCAGCTCCGAACGAGAAGGTAGGTTTGTTGGGTAACCCGGCGCCAGCTGGCAACGTGTGCGTTTTTTGAAACGCTGCATTCTTGTTGTTGAAGGGTGAGAACGAGGTCGTGCCAAGTCGAGAAGCGATCGCAGCAGCGGCAGCTGCAGCAGCTGCAGTCGCATCTGTAGGTGATGCTCCGAGAGCCGAAGCGGCTTTCGCTTTCGAGGGTGCCGATGTGAGGGAAGTCGCCGAGGAGACAGGTTTCGCCGGGAGGGCAGCAGAAATTGGAGGGGCAGGTCTCGCAGGGAGACCGGCAGCAGGTTCAATTTTGTGCGAGATTGATGACGCAGGGGCTGGAGCAGCTGCGGTCGAGGCAGAGGAGCCTGCACGAAGCGGAGAGCCTACGAGCGGAGTTGCGACTTTCGGAGTCGAACCGGCGGCTTCTTCCGCTTTCTTCTTCTTCCAAGCTTCGAGCTTCTCCCGCTTGAGTCGTTTCTTCTCTTCCTCTGCAGCAGCTGCTGGATCAGCAGTTGCAGTCGGCACGGGAAGCGAAGCAGCGCTGTCGGATCTTGGCGTTGCGTGACCATCCGTCGGCGTGGCCGACTGAGGTACAGAGTCGTGTCTTGTTGTGCGCGTAGGAGAGGGTGAGCGAGTCCTCCTGCGGTCGGTGCGCCGCGAATGGGAATCGTCTTCGCGGTAGTAATCTCGCTTCGAGGAAGTGTGCCTGTCGTCTCGATCTCGAGCTCGCTCGCGATCATCATCGTACTCTCTCCGACGTCGCGAGGACGATCCAGAGTAGCGGTCGTCGTCCCCTCGGTCCCTGCGAGAGTCGCGTTCATCGTGGGCACGCGATGACCTGGAAGAGCGATGCCGGTCCCTGTCGTCGTAGTCTCGGCGGCGATCATAATCTCTGTCTCGGTGGCTGTCCCTGTCCCTGTCGCGTTCGCGGTCTCGGTCATAGTCACGGTTGCTGCGACTTGCTCTGCGATCATAGTCATAGTCGTCCTCGCGATCCCGATGTCGGTCTCGCCTGCCGCTCGACGATGACGGCGAAGCTTCTGCATCTGCGTACTTGCGACGTTTCGACGAGTGCGAGTGCGACGAAGCGGCGGGAGAAGGCGAACGAGGCATTGTCTCGAGCGGCGCGGACACGCGGGGAGAACAGCGGCAAGGGTTTTGTAGGGTTCCCTGTCACTCGTCGAGGTAGATGTCCCCTGAGGACGGTCGAGAGTAGAGTGAGTGGTGCGTGGGCCGCAGCAAACCCGCTCGAGGCTCGCCAACTTTCTGTCTGGGCACCATCCCGCCGGCACGACTTGTCCTCAGTGTTTGCACCCACGGCAGCTTTGCCCACCTGTCTCGAGAACTCGCCTGGACGAATACGAGCGATCGACACGTGTGATCTCTCCAACTGTCTCAACTTCGGCTACTTGTCGGTACCTCGACTGCCGGAACATGCTCTTTTCGTCCTCGCCGGAATGGAGACTCGCCAAGGCCTCGAAAGAGTACGTACTTGCGATCTTGGTACATCTTGTTCCCGACCGTTCACAGCACTGACCGTCTATGACCGATCACTTCCCCACATTACTCCTCCCCTTTCCCTTCCTCTTGCGAATACAGTGAGGAACGAGCTGTCGAGATCGAACAGGCGAATCGATTGCTCGAACGCTACCAGGACCAGCTCACCTCGAAGATCGAGGCGGAAATTCTGTCTTCGAATGCAGCCCAAATCGTCGAATCGTGCGCTCGTACCCGCTCGATAAATCCTAATGCGGATCCAGCTGACAGGACATGATTAATTGCACGAGCTAGAATCAAATCCCGCAAGGAAGGATGGAGTGCCACGAGCGTGACCCTGTGCTTCATCAAATCTGCGATAGCTTCGAACGAGCGCACCAACGCCTTGACCGAAATCCTCTTCACTCCAGCCTTGACACACGCCATGGAACTTGACAAAGAGTTTGACAGGACGGGCGAGATCCGAGGCCCTCGTAAGGTTGACGCCTGCAGTAGCCACTCATCGAGTTGTTCCTGATGTCGCTCTCTTGGGCACAGTGCATGGAGTTCCCGTGACGTTCAAGGACCAGATCGATATCGAGAGTGTCGACTCGACCATGGGATTCACGCAGTGAGCACTCGCGTTCAGACAAGTTTCCCATCCCCGTCATCCCTGACGCTTCCAATCTGTTGCGTGTCTTCTCTCCCCTCGCTTTTGACCCTCTATGCTGTAACTTTACCTCGCCGCCTCCAGTCAAAAGAACAATCCAGCGACTGCAGATTCGACTCTCGTGTCGATCGTTCGAGCATCTGGAGGGATCGTGCTCGCAAAGAGCAACGTCCCACAAACGATGTTATCGTTCGAATGCGCGAACCCACTCTTTGGGGCCACTCGCAACCCTTACGATCCGAATCGAACTCCCGGAGGATCTTCAGGAGGTGAAGCGGCGTTGTTGGCTTCGGACGGTTCTGCCCTCGGGTTCGGTTCCGACGTGGGAGGGTCCCTCCGGATCCCGAGTCACTTCAGTGGATGTTTCGCGTTGAAACCTACCTCGAACCGATTCCCGTCGAGAGGATGTCGAGGTACGAATCGTGGATTCGAAGCGATCAAAGCTTCGATGGGTCCAATGGGTCGGTCCGTCGAGGACGTCGAATTGTTGACCAAGGTCGTGTTTGAACGGGTCAAGGCGCAAGAGCTTGGCAGGTTCGAGGAAGTGCGTACCTCGGGATACCAGTCCGTTACCTTGAACAAGAAACTCAGGTTTGGGTACTACCTGACGGGTTCGGAACCTTTTCCTTTGAATTCACCTTGATTCGATGGCCAGACCAGCTGATCCTTGTCATCGGTCACCAGATGGGTTCTGTCATTCCTCACCTGCCTGCTCCAGAGCCGTACTCGAAACGGTCGAAGCGCTTGGCAAACAAGGTCACGAAGTGATTGAAATACCGCCCCCCAACGGCAAGCTCTCCCGCTTTCTCCTTCAAAGCCCGTATTCCTTTTCCGACGATCTACTCGAGCTGACTTCGGATTCGAATACAGCGCTCGACGCGATGGAAATATTTGTCGCTCTGACCTCTGCGAATGGCTGTGAGTGGTGTCCCGCACAGCTCAAACTTTTGAAGCGAATCTCGATCAGCCGTCGCTGATGCTAGAAGTCCTTTGGTACCGACCCAGATGAACCGTTACTCTCGAACCTCATGGGCGACCCACAAGAGAAATCCTTGTTCCTCGTTACGCTAGGTCCGAAACTGCCATGGTTCCTAAGATCGTTCTTGGCGTACGTCATGGAAGCTTGGTTGGGAGATGACAAAATGGCGAGATTGTTGCGTGTCAGCCGACGCAAATCTGCTACCGAGATGCAAGCGTGGCAGTGGAAACGGTAAGAGAACTCACCCGCTTCGGACCATCATGCCCCATAGCGCTGAATGATCGTGTCTCTCTCTTCGACTCGGAAAATTTCATCAATACAGAGATCAGTTCAATGACAAGTTCAGACATGACGTGTTTGAGAAACACAACCTCGATTTCGTCGTCTGTTCAACTCAGGCGACTCCAGCATTGAAGCATGGGCAAACGTGGGACTTGTCCCCTCTCGCGATCGGAACCATCTTGTACAACGTTGTCGATTCTGCAGTTGGACTCGTACCCGTCACGCGCGTTTCGTCTACTCTCGACGCGGTGACCACTTCCTTTTTTGACAAGATCTCTCCTCGAGCTTCAACTCGAGGTTCGAAGTTGGTTGAAGCACGAGTGTATGGAGCTTCGATCGAGACTCGACCCCACGAGAGGATCTACGATGCGAGCGAGATGGAAGGGTTGCCGGTCGGGATTCAGCTAGTTGGAGGATGGGGTCAGGAAGAGAAAGTGATTGAAGGGATGAAGGTGGTCGATCGGGCTCTAGGCAAGAGAGGGTTCGGACCTGGAGAGTTTACCAAGAACTTTGGCCAGCAGTACGAGCGAGTCTATTGAGCTTCCTCTCCTGATTCATTCGTTACTTTGCTTCGAATGAATTATGTACATTGCGGATGGTTGAGAACAAGATGTGAAATCTAAGTATCGAAGGTGAGACAAGGTCAGCACTTAGGAATGAGAGGTTGGTTTGCTGAGAAGCGACAAGGAACCCGTACAGTCTACGCGACGTCCTTTCCTGCCCTTCGATCTTCTCTTCGTTGGTTGAGCTGCGGTGTCAAGAAGGGTACGTCGGTCAATACTCGTCGCGCGCTGAGAAACGTTGCAAGGTCTGGTAACACTTGCCCATAACTTCTTGCAATCCCGATACTAGTTTTCAGACATCCCTCGGAATCAGTTTTTTAGCTACAAGCTGAAGGCTTTAAGGAAAATTGAAATAACTTACAGCTTGAAAGAACTGTTCAGAATTGACCATACCGATCGATCCAGGGTGGGGTTTTTCGAAAGTCAGCAATAGTGCAGGCAAACACTACGAACGAAACTCCCTCACCTCTGCACATTTCGGTTTGTCGTAACTGTGCCGATCGAGACATTTCATACTTTCCTGTACGCGTGAGGGAGTCAGGACCGGGAGATTTACAATGCCATCTTTCTCTATTTTGCTCGTGCGAGCCAAGTCGTCGAGAGAGGCAGGGGAGGAGGAAAGAAGGGAAGGTTACCTCTCGGGCTTGTGCACAAGGATCAGCAAACTTGGTATGTGCCCCTCGACCGCGGAAAGCATCGTCGTAAGAGGTCGGTTGAGATCCCGAAGGAATTTCGGCGGGATCGGAAGTGTTCTTCGGTGGTGGGACAGGTTGAGGTAGCGAGAATGTAGGCATGAGTCTCGATCTCTAGGCGTGTTGGGAGATAGAGAGAGTGAAAGTCGATCGACTGGCGTAGACGCGCGCGCGCGGCGGTGCAACTCGCGAGCATTAATTACTGTAATTGACTATTGCGTATTTCACAACAAAAGTTCGCAAGGAACCTTATTATAAGTTCAAGAACGGGCCACCCGAATTCCTGAAGAAAAGGGCGCCCTCGCCCACGACAAGTGGGTCGGGCCAGCAATCTGTAAACGGTCCATCACCCGTCTCCCGTCGATGCTCAGCTATCGTGCTCGCAATGCACGTCAGCTTCAGGTACGCGAAGAGATCGGAGAGAAGACTGCACTTGCAAGTACTACCAACTCTTCACTAGCTTGTTCTACCACCTCTTCACTTGCACTCCAACATCTTCACTTGTACCGTGATCTCCGCCGCGCGCCTCATCGTCGAGCTTGGATTCGTGACGCTTGACTTTCTTCGCGTCATCGTCGTATGTCAGGATGCGGCTGTCGACACCCGGCTCACAGGTCGCTTGCAGACCCGTCTTGACCTGCAAGAGGTGATTCATGAAAGCATGACCTCCTGCGAGCAAATCGGTGAAACGCGCAGGGTTCCATCGCGCGGTCTGTCGGAGGACAATTTCGAAGAGGTTGCGAACATTGATCAAATCTCCGCGAGCCAGAGGGCCGATGGTGTCGAGAACAAGGTTGAGGTCGCCGGCGAGATCTTGTGCGTTGGTGGCTGTCGATTCTGTGCAGCGCGCGTACAAGGTGTGCAGACGAGCCCTCTTGCTTGTCGATCTTCTGCTGCCAGTCACAACAGAGTCCCCACAGTCCGGGTTGTCCCATCGTGCTGTGCGATATTTAATAATGGCGTGCGCAACAAGGCAAACAAGGGGAGATGGATTGGCGGTCGAGAGGTGCGAGCTCAAGTGAGGTAAGGCAAACGCAAAGAGGGCAAGTTGGCCTGAGGATTCAAGGTGTCAAGATCTGGTAATACTGCGAGTCGAGCGATGCTGCCGTTCGAGTACGAGGGCAGCCAATTGTGTAAGACTCGGCACGCCGCGCGTCGGACTTGCCGCGGAGAAAGCGTCTCGAGCTCGCGCGCGCGCCCTACCGTGCCGTCCGTCTCTCTTTGTCTCTCTCTCTCTCTTCTCCCTTGTTCGATCACCTCTTCACTTGCACTACCAGCTCTCCACTTGCACTCCCATCTCGCGACAACAAACGAGAGTCACAATGCCGCCCAAGAATCAAGATGGCAGGGGGCTCAAAACCGATAACTTTGCGAGGCGGAGCGTCGTCGCGTACATCAACTCGAATCTTTATCGAAAGACCGAGATTACAGGTACGCGAGTCTTCTGCTCAAGCTGACCGGCAACGAGCCGAACGGACGATGTCGACGATCTCCTGCTCGACTTTGAATCGATCGACCGTGTCTGGATCTATCTCTAGAAGAGGCATCCGGCTGTATCACGTCAGTGCAGTCCTTCGAGATCTGAATGCATGAGGTCCTGGCCTTGTGCTTCTCTCTTCAGTCGAAATGATCAGCGATGGCAACGCCATGCTCTACTCCGAGGTAGTGTAGAATCGCGAGGTCCTCACGTCGGTGTCGGCCGAAGAGGGCAACCACGGATTGCCACTGCGTACGCGTATTGCAAAGCGCCTCGAGCTGGATTCGATCTACGACTACATCGCTTAAATCGAGACCGGCGCTCCGAACGATCTTGTACATCACCGAGTCTGCGTCGACTCCTTACCGAAAGAGCACATCGACTTGGCGTCGACGCAGACTCGGTGATGTACAAGATCACTGGGAGCGTCGGTCTCGATTTTAGCGATGTATTCATAGATCGAATCCAGCTCGAGGCGCTTTGCAATACGCGTACGCAATGGCATTCCGTGTTCATCCTCTTCGGTATCAGTCGGACCTCGCGGTTCTCTGCTAGCTCGGAGTAGAGCATGGCGTTGCCATCCCTGATGATTTTGACCGTGAAGAGAAGCACAAGGCCAGGACCTCGCAAATTCAGACCCCGAGGGACTGGACTGACATTTTGCAGGCGGATACCTCTTCTTGAGATAGTCCCAGACCTGGTCGATCGATTCAAAGTCGAGCAGGAGATCGTCGACAGCGTCCGTTCGGCTTGCCTTTTGCTTGTCGATCTTTTGCTGCCAGTCACGACAGAGCTCCCACAGTCCAGGTTGTCCCATTGCGCTGTTCAATATTGAGAATGGCGTGCGCGGCAAGGCGAACAATGGGAGATGGATCGGCGGTCGAGAGGTGCAAGCTCAAGTGAGGTAAGGCAAACGCAAAGAGGGCAAGTTGGCCTGAGGATTCGGGTTATGTGGGTGCTGCTTGTTCGGAGGGTCCCACAGCGGGCGCAGGAGAATGATGACGCAGGGCCGTGTATGAATGATGATTAGAAGGTTGTGAAGGGTTTCCTTTGCTTCCTCCAGGCTCTCGAGCAAGCAGCGAAAGAGGTCGCGCCGGTGCCGCAAGAGGGATCGCCTGCCGAGGAGATTGTGCCGAAAGTGAGCAAGGACAGGAAAGGAAGAGGAAGGCTGTCTCGTCGCGCCACAAAAGGTAAAAGAGTAAGCTTGATGCATGGTCGAAGTTCTCTCTGCTTGCTCTCTCCTGGTTAGTGCCGCACCATGTTGCAATTCGTTCCGTTCTCTTCAGGCCTGATAGTATGCTGGCAGTGGACGGTCTTGGCTTATTCGAAAGAGACACTGAAAGAGGTGAGACACAGTACCCCATTTCTATCCGAGCGACTATGATATTGCTTTCTCTTCCTAGAACCCAAATTTCTCCGCATGAATGGCACGACAAAATGTGTTTCGCTGATTGCAGAACCCTATGTGGGTTGGTATTTGAAACGCTTTGCAATCAGAACTTTTTCTTCTTAAATCATCTATGGTTTGCGTTTCTTCTTCTGCTGCTTGTCGACCAAGCTCGACGTCAATTGACTGCGCTTCTTCTTCTTGCCTCCCATGAAAGCTTTCGCGCTCTTGTGATCTCGACCGAGGTTGTCCTCCTTCTTGACCGCGTAAATGCGTACGATCCAGTTCTCCGACGTGAACGCCTCGTCTGGATACATGCCTCACAAGAACATCAGCGCGCTGTACATGATAGAGAAAGGACAGTGCAAGTAGACTTACCGAGAGTGTCGAGCTGGATCTGAGCCGCTGGAATCGTCTGCTGTCGCACTCGATCCTGAGCTGGTCCACCTCCAAACAACTCGTTGAAGCTGAGACGCGGTTTCCACCTGATTCAGTATCGAGTGACAAGGCAAGAACAAGTTGCTACATGACTGGGGCTTACCGATAGTAGCTCATCTTGTACATCAAGCTGTTCTTCATCGTCTCGCTCGCCTGGTCATCAAGTCGGTATTCGCCTCGAGGCGTAAAATACTTCTGCTCGTTGACTTCCTCGGGCCAGATCCCTTCCGAAATCCTGACCATCCACAGGAACTTGTTGATGTCGTCGCCAGAGAACCCGAGCAGGCCTCCAAAGATGATCAGGACGTAATCGACGTCGTGTTTGCGCAGGAGCGGGTACGCGGCTTCTTCGCGCACCGACATGATCTTGCCAACCGTGGCGATGCTGTTTCACAAAAAACTCGGAAGGATCAGGATCTAGGACAACGTTGAATGCGAGCGCCTCGAGAGCAAGGTTGGTCTTGCAACGCACTGGGTGTTGTTCCACGTGTTATTGTCAACTAGCGTCGTTCGGTTCGAGAATCCAGCAATCTGGTACCCGTAGTCCCACCAGGACATGATCTTGGCATCCTCTTTCGTGTTTTGTCGAAGCCAGTAGTAAGCCTCGCGGAAGTCATCAATGATTGCCTGCGACCCATCGGGAGCTCGACTCGCGAGGACGACCGAAGGTGACGAGTAGGCGGTCGAAGTCACCCACGTGCAGTGCAGGACGAACAGGAACGACATGAACGTGAAGGCGATGATCGGTACGAATCGAGCATCGAGACCAAAGATTCCAGTCTTGTGCGCTTTCGAAGCGGTCGAAGCCTTCTTCTTCTTCTTGGATACAGCGGAAGAAGTGGTACCTTCAATTTCGGCGGCGATCGCATCATCGTCTTTCGCGACAGGGGCGACGACCGAGGACGATCCGGTCGAAGAAACGACGGCGGCGTCAGGCTCACGCGGGTCGAGGTAGGTCTGGTAGAGCGACGAGATGGCGACTGCTGCGGCGACGCACACGACTGGCGTCAAAGTGAGCATGAGGCGAACCATGACGCCGGCAAAGTACGACGCGAGGACCGAGTAGATGATGACAAACACGTGCTCGTCACGCAACTCGCGGAAACAGATGTACACTCCGGCGGGGAACAGGTACACGAGCATCTGGAGGTCGAAGAAGAACGATGGCCAGGCGGTCGGTTGATGCTCCGAGACGGACGAGACGAGGGGTAGATGCACGCGCGCGTATCCCGTGTCCCACAGCGAGTAGAATCGACCGGTCCAGGGTGCGATCTTGCCGCTCTTGGTCATGAACCAGAGGGCCCCGATTCCAACCGCAATGCCAAAGGCGAGCGCCGAGCGGAACAGGATCTTGAACTGCCGCGCAGGGACGAGCGACTTGACGAGCGTGACGAACGCGATGATCTGCAAGAGACCAAAGACGCCGAGAGACGACATGTGCTCCGAGGTGAAGAGAGGCAGGAAGCCGACAAACGGCACCTGCATCGATGCGAGGGTGCCGATCGCGTAGAATGACGAGTAGGCGGTGTAGAGTCGGGCGTTGTACCGACCCATCAGGAGGAGGACGAACACGTGCAGCGGGAGCATGTTGGTGATGAACGCGTAACCACCTGCGAGATGTCTCGATTGATCAGTCGTGTGCGGCAATGAAGGAGCAATAACGATCCGAGCACACGCACCCCATGCAGCGACCATGTAGAAATAGAACAGCGCCGTGATGGCAGCGTACAGGACCGAGCCGGTCTTGACCGTCTTGATCCACAGGTAGAAGGTCATCATGAGGATAAAGATCGCGATCGCCTCGTTGTCGTAACTGCCCGCGACACTCCTCGAAATGTATCCCGGCGCGATTGCGATGAAGAGGGCTGCCCACAGTCCGGTAGACTCGCGACTGCCCTCTTGCCCGACTTCCTTGGCGAAGAAGTAGGTCGCGAGCGCGGTGAGTCCGGAAAAGGCGGGAGCGAGTTGGACGCACACTTCCCGAATGTCGACCGGGATTGAGAACGTGTGGAGCATCTTCCAGATTAGACCACTCGTGACCATGAGGCCGGGATACAGCGTACCACCAACGACTCGACCGAGGGGATACCAGGCAGTCGGGTCGAACCAGTTCCAGAAGGCCTGTCGAAGATGATCGGGCATCAGAATGGGGGAGTAGGCTGCGGCTGTCGCTGCTCGCTCACATAGAAACCCTCTTGCGTCAAGACTCGAGTTGCCCGAAAGTTGAACCACGGATCGAACCTAGGAATCGACGGACAGAGGTTCAGTGTTCCAGGTCGAGAATGCCGCGAGGAGGCCAGGGGATGCTCACTCGTGGATGATCGACTCGAACCGCACGACGGCGAATTCACGGGATGCGACTGCAGCGCCTGCGATCAGAAGGAGGATGACTGTGCGCAAGAACGAGCGCGAGGTTTCCGAAGTTGTTGGCGACAGCTTGAGCGGCGGGTAGCTGTAGTTGGCCATGACTGCGAGCAGGATCCTGCGCTATAAACAGCGCCTTTCTATAGACAGCGAGAGGGTCAGCGGACCGACGAAACCGTTGCCAAGCGAGGCATTCGCCAGGGCACGCGCAGCTGGCAGGACACGGCCGGTCAACAAAAGACGAGAGCTCACTTGAAGTCAATTGGGATCGCTGTGAAAGAGTCCCGTCTCGGAGCCGAGTTGGAGATGAGGTGGTGGTGCTGCGTCGGGGATGATCCGGCGCGTCTTGCGTGCGAGGTCTGGACACCTGATGTGTACACCTGGATATAGGAGAGTCTCCTCCCTTCTGAATCCGTCGAGCAGAGTCGAGGTAAAGAGACAGGAATCGACGACGGGCGTGTCTCGCAGCTCGACAACTCGTCGTCGCGCGTTGATCCTCTTTGGCCGTAGCAGCTTTGCTCAACTAGACTCGACTCACGAACATCCTCGATACTCTTGGAAGACTATGCACGTCCAGCTGTCGCTACCGTTTGTCCTCCTCGCGCTCGCCACGTCAGCACAGGCGGCCCTCTTCCGGTCTCCAAACGTCAAGTCGCTCACGACCCGGTCGTTCAAGAAGACCGTTCAGGGTTCACCAGTGCGTTCTGAGCGTGACACGGGAATCCTCACTTGTGCATATGGATTGACAGTCTGCACGTGCCCAGAAATTGACCGTTGCCGCCTTCACCGCCCCCTGGCAAGTCTATCTCTCGGGGTGCTCCCTCTCTCGATGCTTGTGCGAATACTGACACCCGTCGATGGGACATCGATACAGGTGTGGATACTGCAAGCAACTCGCGCCAGACTTGGATAAAGTTGCCGATAGCCTTAAAGGGCTCGTTCAGGTTGGTGCGTCGTGCCCTCTCTCTTTTCTTTCTCGTCTCGACCACGAACATTCCTCAGTTGATTCGTAAAATGGTTCGTGACGACTAGTCAACGTCGATTGTGACGAGGACCAGAACAAACAAATCTGTGGAGAATATGGCGTCCAAGGTGCGTGAACCAAGGGTCCCGTTAACGCAACTCCTGGATTCTTCCTGCTGAAACAATTATTCTCGAGTCCCTCAGGATTCCCAACCTTGAAAGTAAGTGTGCGCAAGATTGCGAGATCGAAGCTTTGTTATTCACGTTTCTAAATCGATGGACGACAATAGCTCTTTCCCGGCGGTTCTGCCCCTCCCCGAAGTGAGTCTCGTTTCCTCGCCGATTCCTGAGTTGGGCATCACCAGATGCTCATGTTTTTTCTGTACTTGTATACGACAGACTACGACGGTCCTCGAACCGCGAAAGACATCATCTCGCATGCCACCAGTTCGATGCCTACGTTTGTCAAACGTGCAACCTCGCTCGAAGACCTCGAAGGTTTGAAGGTCAAGGTAAATGACCATCTCGAAACCTGTTCCACTTGTAACCTGGTCGATATTGACACGGTCCTTCGCTCCCTCTCCTGATTCTCTAAACAGGCATCGTCGAAACCTATTTCATTGTTAATCACTTCGGCAGGCAAAGTGACTCCAATGTACAAAGCGCTCTCGACCGATTTCCACAAACATCTCGATTTCTATGCCGCGAGGGACACGAAAATCGGACCAGCCGGATTAAAGGAATTCGGGGTTTCGAAACTCCCAGCGTTGTTGGTTCTCAAGGGACCAGATCAGGTTGAGCGATACGAAGGTGAGTGATATCTGGCTTGTGTTTCAGAAACTCCGAGAGTTCTCTTCAAATCTCAAGAACGCTGTTGTTTCAAACAGGTCCGCTCAAGTATGACAAGATTCATGCGTTCCTCGCCTCCCATTCGGGATCGAAACCTGCGAAAGCTCATTCTGAACTCTAGAGGAGAAAGGCATCCCGCTCTGCAATTTTTTAGTGTTCTAATGAATCTCGACGATTCGATTTGGTGGACAAAAAGAGGGAAAAATAACATGAGAAAAAAAAAACGGTAAGAAAATGAACAAGGGGTTCAGAAAAGATCTAACAACATGCACGAGAGGGTTTTTTCAAGCACGGTTGAAGATGGCAGGGTCGTTGAAATCCCGCTTGCCCTCGGCGCTCAACTCTCGACTCCTCGCAGGTTCGAACGGAGTCGTGTCGGGACCTTGTCGAGGTCCTCGCAATTGTCGTCGTGCTTGAACACCTTTACGAAGCGAGTCGAGCACGCCAACAGTCGTCTCCCACGAAATGCATGCGTCCCTGTTTGGGAATTACAAACAAGAAAAGTTCAGTGTTTGCAAACCAGCCGAATGATGAGACAGAGACTTCGTACGTGATGGATTGGCCGTAAGTGAGCGTGTGAGGTCCCGATGCAGGGATACTCTGTTTGCCTTCGACCAAATGCGACTCGATCATGACACCCATGATGTTTTCTGCCGTCTCGGCCGATCCCAATTGCTTCGACACGTCTTCGGCGACGAGCACCTGACGTTCATGTTTTTTCTCCGAGTTGCCGTGCGAGCTACAGAACCGTTACGGTTACGCGATCGATCCACAAGTTAGAACAACCGCGCAAAGATTATGAAAGAACACAAAAGAGGCTCGCTCACCAGTCAATCATGATCTTGTCCGACACTTTGGCTTTCCTCAATCCCTCGGCGGCCTTCTTGACGTGTTCGGTCGAGTAGTTGGGTCCACTGTTGGCGCCACGCAGGATGACATGGCATGCAGGGTTGCCTTCGGTCTCGACGACTGAAAAGGGGGAACACGAGGCATGCGATCAGTATCTTGATACCACTGAACTTTGAGGAACACAGCGAGTTGACATACTGGCCGAGATGCCCTGTTTCGTGACCGACAGGAAAGAGTGAGAAGTCGCGGCGGATCCGATGGCGTCGATCGCGATTTGAAGGTTGCCGTCGGTGCCGTTCTTGAATCCGATCGGCATCGACATACCCGAAGCTGTACAAAAAGTCTTCAAGTCAAAACTAATCTCGAAACTTGACGGATCCACAAGTCGACGTACCTAGCTCGCGATGCACCTGGGACTCGGTGGCTGCAGACGATCGAGTCAGTAGAGTCCTTCGACCTAGAGCAGTTGAGCGGGTACCTACTGCGTGCTCCAATCGCTCCCCACGACATGAGATCGGCGAGCCATTGCGGCGAGAGCGAATCGAGCAGTTCTCCAGCGGTCGGGAGTCCCATCTCTGCGATCTCGAGCAAGAGACCACGGGCAAGGCGGAGACCCTTGTTGATCTGGAACGTGCCGTTCAATTGCGGATCTGGAAGCAAGAAGACAAGGGGTTTGAGCACTGGCATACGAGAACCAGACAAAATTCGAGGTGGTCGCACCGTTGATGAGACCTTTCCAGCCGACGGTCGTGCGGGGCTTTTCAAAGTAGACGCGCATAAGGATGTGGAGGTCTTCGCTCGCCTCGTCGGCGTACTTTTTGAGGAGAGCGGCGTATTCGAGAGCGGCTTTGACATCCTGTGAACAGTACCGAGCCAAGGTGAGTTTCGCCAGTTCCAGATTATCGTCTCAAGGAGAAACTCACGTGTACCGAGCAAGGACCGACAATCTGTGAGCATGACACGAGAGAGGCGTGAGTTACGGGCACAACGAGCGGCGACTAGAGCAGCGCGACTGACGACTAGGAGACGGTCATCCTCTCCCTTGAGAATCTCCTCGGCACCTTTTCGTCCCTCAATCACGGTTGCAGCAGCTAGGTCACGCAGAGTTTCGGGTCAGGCTGGAAACGAGGATGCAGAAAGGCTCAGCAGCGAAGACGACTCACCTCGGAGACTGAGAGGGTAGTCCTCCATGAGAATCTATGCATCAACGGCAAAGCTGGGTCAGCTCTGCGTACAACAAGCAGGGTGGGGGGAGGGAAAGTTTCGCGGGGGGAAACTATGACGAACTTGAGGCGGGATCAAAGGACGGATGTTGCGGATGCGGGTGTCATCGAGGTCGTTCAGGCGAGCCGACTTGGACGCATGGCTCGGCGTGGAGGTTCCGTTGGCGGAAGGCATGACGATAGGGACAGAGGATGCAAAAGAGCGCGGTTAACTGCGGTAGGATGTCTGGAACTGAAAACGTTCAAGGGTCGAGCTAGAATTGGTCAGATAGCCGAGAAGCGAGCTTGCAGGTATGCGATCAATACGGAGATGTAGAGGAGCGACCGCGCGAGCAGAATCGGAGAGACCTTTGACCAGGCCTAGGGCGAATCAGAGTCAATGAAATTTGTAATGTGTGCAGAGTCAAACACATCGAGCCCACATGACAGCTACTCCGCTGGCCGGAAGACAGCAAGCCAGAACGAATCTTCGGGAGCAGATAGCAAGCCAGGCGGAGCGCTCGCTTGGACCCCACAGTCTCCAGCGAATAGCAAGGTCAAAGGGGAAGAAAGTTTAGCGCGCAGCTTTTCAGCAGGATTCCGGAGGCCCATTTCTTCACGTGCATCTACGGCATCTCGAAAAGTACTGTGCATCATTTCGCTCGAGGACAACGCAAAGCGCGGATGTAATTTGACTCAGTACGTTAGCGAGTGGGCCCAATAGCTGGAATTTCGGAGCTTGTGTGAAAATTCCGCGGACCCCAACGTTAACGTCAGAAGTCACGTTGCCGGTCTTGTTCAACTCACCGTCAGCACTGGCTTCTCGACTTCGCCCTCTCGCACGTAGCATTTACTCGGTGTATAGACCAAGTGTCACCGTCTCTGCGCTCTCTGTCGAACGCACCTCGTGTTGGTCGTACCGTTCATCCATTCACTCTCGCTTCAGCTCCTCGGGCACGATGGGCGTCCAAGACAAGTGGAAGGTCGCAATCGTGGGTGAGTGGTCCTTAGCTTGTTAGCAACGAACCTGAGCGAGATGGCACGCCGACATGACGTTTCCAACTCGCTCAGGCGGTCCTCTATCTCTCGTCCTGACGCGATTCTCATTCGATCTTGCTGCTGGTCACCAGGAAGTGGAAACTGGGGATCAGCCATCGCTCGCCTCGTCGGCAAGAATGTCAAGGAGCGTTCCGACATGTTTGACACCCAAGTCGAGATGTGGTGCTACGAGGAAGACGTGAGCTCCCCTTTCGAGTATGCCAACACCCTCCAAGCTGACTGTTGTCGCCTATGTACTGGTAGTTTGAGGGACGCAAACTGACAGAGATCGTGAGCGCCGGGAACGAACCCCCTCGTACTGCGATGAGCGCAGACACTGATCTGGACACCTTTGTATGCCGGGATACAGATCAACGAGAAGCATGAGAATGTCAAGTACCTACCCGAAGTCGACCTCGGAGACAATGTACACGCCGAACCCGACCTGCTGAAAGCCGTCAAAGGCGCCAACGCTCTCATCTTCGTCATCCCGCATCAATTCATCCCCGATACGTGCAAGCAGCTCGAGGGCCACATCCCCAAGGATGCGCAAGCCATCTCGCTCGTGAAAGGTGTCGAGGTCAAGCAGGACAAGATCCACATTTTCAGCGAGGTGATCAAGGAACACCTCGGGATCGAGTGCGCCGCTCTCTCGGGTGCCAACATTGCCAACGAGGTCGCCAAGGACAAATTCAGCGAGACGACGATCGGTTGCCGCGACCTCGACGCCGCCAAGAAGTGGGCCAAACTGTTCGAGACCGAGTTTTTCCGGGTCGCGGTCAACAAGGACGTGCTCGGAGTCAGTCTCGGCGGAGCCCTCAAGAACGTCGTCGCAGTCGCTGCCGGTTTCATCGATGGGCTCCAGTGGGGAAACAATGCAAAAGTGATTCCAATCTCCTGATTCTACGTCCGTTCCCTCACTGATGAGTGTCTGTTACAGGCTGCGGTAATGCGAATCGGTATGCTCGAGATGAAGAACGTGAGTGACACAGTTACTTCCGAATGCAAACAGTCTTGCCACGAACGGCAGATTGACGCGCCAATTTGCACGTTCGCAGTTTGCGCTCGAGTTTTTCCCCGGAACGGAAGCCGACACGTTCGTGCAAGAGAGCGCTGGTATCGCCGACTTGATCACTTCGTGTCTCGGAGGCCGGAATCGCAAGTGCGCAGAGGCCTTTGTCACAAGTGGCAAGGTAAGTAAAACATTCCTTCGGATATATGCCTCGCTTAGATGGCCCTCAGCTGACATTCGCGAGTATTCTGAAACCGTTTTCAGTCCTTCGACCAACTCGAGAAGGAGCTGTTGAACGGCCAGAAACTTCAGGGTGTCCAGACCGCGTTCGAGCTGCACAACTTCCTCAAGTCTCGCGGCAAGGTCGACAAATACCCGTTGTTCACTTTCGTCGTAAGCTACCTGACTTTATTCCTGCTGAAACGATCCTTTGAATGCAATCACTGACAGTTTTATCGGTGATTGCTATAGTACCGAGTCGCGTACGAAGGCATCAAACCGGATACCATCACCGCTCACATCTAGACCCTCGAGATTTTGGAACGGCAAAATCCCAAACCCGCTCCTACTCTCTCTGTCATTGTCCGTCTGTCTCCTGAATTCGCAAAGAAAATCACGTTACACTCGCAGTACATCCTCCACTAGAAATCTCTCTCTCTCAGTATACACACAGAAACAGAACAAGCGGTCCTTTTCCTTTCTTTCTTTGAGTTTAGTAGTCTTGGGTCGAAATGCAACAGTGCTCCACTTTCCGGTGTTCTATCCCTGTTGCGAATTGGCTTGGACAAGCTCATTCAGAAACGCTCAGACGACAATGCAGAACGTAGGTGAAGCAAATTCGAGAATTGCGTAAAAGCTACAGAAAACAAAGCTAGACGAAGGAACTGTTCACGAAGAAGGAAAAGGTACTGATTGAATTTTGCGAGAGTTGCGGGGGAATAGACAAAACGAGAATTGGGGAGGGGAAAAAATCAGGAAGAGCACGACTTGTTCCCAAAACAAGCGAAAGCTTTTGGCCGATCAGAGATCTGCCATTCCACCAAGCGGGATTGGGAAGCCACCGAGGAATTCGCCTGGACTCGGCGTGAGATGTAGGCAAGCGCCTCGCTTTTCGAGAGCGATTTCCAGGGTATCGATCTCGTCTTCCGTCCAATTGAAGTCGTCGTGCTAAAGGCGATCGGAGAGTGCATTGATGTTAGCATATGCGAGTCAGACTGGAAGGGTTTCACTGAATGATCAGGCTTACGGAGACACTGACACACGTCAGCCCGCGTGCGAATTTGCTTTTGACCGTCTTGTTCACTTTGGTACCACTATCAGCAGGGAGAGCAATTACTCGTGAGTTCTCCGCTGAGGTATCTTTTCAAAGAACATGACACTTACTCTGCCTTGGTTTCGACGATGTTGCGCGTGATCGTCTTGTTGAGCCACTTGGCGACAGTTCGAGGACGGACTGCAGGACTGTGCCTCCATGAGATCCTACATGTGCAAGTTCAATACGTCAATATCGAGCGAACGTCAACGAGAAGGAAGAAGCAAAGGCGGCACGTTTTGAGGCTGGGCGGCAATTGAGCAAAGATTCCAGAGGATGCTTGCGGTCCATCCCACGTGAGTCTTTCGAGCTTCGGGAGATAGGGCAGAATCGCGTCGAGGATGTAACGATAGTCTGCGATTCGTTCGAGCACTTCGCCTGAGGGGTCTCCCACGACATAATTCTTTGGCTTTGGCGGTACGTTGCCCTTGAAGGTGCCGATCGGCGGAGGAAATGGCTCCCAAGTACTCGGAAGACTAAGCGACAGCGTCGTGAGCTTGTGACCGTATTCGAGCATCATCAAAGCAAAATCGTAGCGAGTAAAGTAGTCCGGGGGGTTGCAGACATCGAGGTTCCTCAGTGTTTCTTCTGACTGTGGGAATGTCAGAGTGTAAGCGTCTGCGATCAAAGATCAGGAGCCAGTTGAAATAGCGTACTCCTTCGAGAATGAAAGACATTTCAGAGTAGGTCGTGTCGAAATCGGTCAAGGAGAGGCGTTTCAAGCCGACTCGCTTGCTGTCCGCTTCGACGTCAGAGTCGCGGTGCTTGTCTGACATGTACAGATCTGTCTGTTCCTTCCTCATCTGTCTTCCGTACATCACCTCTTCCTCATGCAAGGGTCCCTCGGATGCGCCTTTGAGGTGGGTGATCTCGAGATCTTCCAACTCGGGGCATTTGTGCAACAGCTCGATGATACGAGGCACGGTGACCATGAACGGATGAACTCGGCTGGTCGACGAGCAGATCTCGAGCGACTTGAGTTTCGGCAAGTTGTGCAGAGCCTTCAAAAGAGGTTTACTGTTGAAATCAAAGGTGGAGGTGGTCAGCAATAATTCAGATATACACCTAACCCTAAAGGAGCACGCACGTTGCGGATTCGGGAAGTTTGGGCTTCAAGACGAGCTTCTCGAGATTTTGGCATTTCTCGATGAGATTGATGTAGAGTTTGGCGCCGCTTGCACCCATGCCGTGACCAGCACCGGCTTGGATGAGTAGCTGTTTGATCAGCGAAGATAGACCGTTTGTGCTCGTAGCGGCATCTGTCTCGTCTTCGAGGTGTTGGCGAACTGCGCGGTCTTCATCCTGGATACGCGCAGCATGCTTCGGCTCTTTGATGCTGTCGAGAAGCAATCTTCCTTGGAATGGAGTCGAGATATGCACTCTGCGGTACAAAGACTTGCGAGCGGCATGGAGGAATGGACGCGAAATGTAAAGAAGCGGCAGAAGCGGGTCCGAGGGTAGTCCGTCCTGGTAAGTGCAGTCGACCGATGCGAGCGACTCGTCGCTGTCCGATTCATTGGCGTTGCCGCTTCCATCGGTGTCTGGGTGGTAGTCGTCGTCGTCATCGTTATCCGTTTCGTTCCAGGCCGAACTCTCATAGTCATCCTCATCCGTATCATCGCGGATGTCGTCGCGACTTCGGGTGACGTTCGTGACCTCGCTGCGAGTCGCTGCCTGAGGGAAACCGCCAGGGAGGTTCGTGGCACCGGAATATTCGAAGACTGGTGCTTGAGGGTTCAGGGTCGATGCACCACCTGGGGCCGCAGTTGCAGGCAGATTGCTTGCGGGTTGTCGAGTATTGACCGATGGATTGGCAGGAGCAGCAGGCGCAGGCGGAGGAGCCAGACGAGTTGGTTGAACCGGACCTGCACCGCCCGCACGCGCAGCGGGCCCCAATCCAAGCACGCCTCCGAGCATGTCGAGGAAACTCTCGCGCAGGAACGCTTCATCTGCATCCATATCGTCATCTGGATCTCCAATGTTGTTACTGCGTCTGATCTCTGCCATGGTCCTGAACGCGCCCTCGTGTTCCATAGCGCTGAGGACGTTCCTCTCTCGACGTTCCCTTTGTCTCCTTCCAGACTTCCTGCCTGTGGGCAAGTTCGCACCGAACTCGAGTCCAGTTGTGCGCTCGTAGATCGTGATGTGTTCGACAAACTCGACGATGAGTTGGATGATCTCGGGAGGGAGCCAGTTGATGGTCGCCATGTTGTCTGATTGAGGCGACGCGAGAGGCGTGAGGTAGACACGTTGCGCGCGGAGGCAAACTGATCTGGCGAGTCCGGAGCTTTCCGGCGCGTGACTGATGTGCGGGTTGAAGTGGTGATGGTCGAGATAGAAGGAATATCAATGCGGCGCGTGAATACGTAGGCGTGAGCGCGACGAGCCTGCTATAATAGTGAGACATGTCGGTTGATCTCGACTCAACGTGGGGGTCAACACAGCTTTGTACACATTATCACAGAAGTAACTACAATACCTTAGAAACACTCTGCAGGAACGAAGAAGACAAACAATAGGAAAAAGCGGAATTCAAGCTACAAGTTTGGCTGACATCGGTAATGCTCGCTGTGCTATGACGGCAACAGTCTGTATGGATCGTTGATCAGTATTTGCCGATCGACTCTTCAGGCCAACTAAGCCGCTTCATAGCGTTCCGCACTTCCGCATTTTTCAATTTAGAGTCTGCGGTCGGCCCTGATTCTGAGGCTGAGACAGAACTTACAGAAGCTTCAGGACACCGCTACTCTAAGTCAGCATTCCTGGCCGGCCTTTCGACACTTGCCCTGCTGAGCGAGGGCTCGACGACGATCCCGTGAGCACGGCTCGTGCGCCTACGTCTCGCCATCTGTTCGTTCTTGTTTCCAATACTTTCTCGATTGCTCGCGGCCTGCGTGATGTTGGAAATAATTCAGCATTGGTACAAGCCTGAGCGAGGCGTTGCAGATTTACCGATCAAGTCGGCCTGACGAACCGGTTCAGGCACCCTCCCGCTTACGCAACACGCGAGGACGAGCCTGACGCAGGTTTGCAGTGAGATCATGTGCCCCGGAGATACGAATATTGGATTCGAAGCGTTGCGAGCAGGAGAGGTGAGAACCGCCTGTACTCAATGTTTTGGTACGTCTTTGCGTTCGAGTTTGCCTGAAGGGATTATCGAAGCACGACTTACCGCTCCCCAACATTCGTCCAATGTGCCCGAATAGATCGGAGCTTTCGACAAACCTGGCAGGCCGATCCAATCTCCACGCTCTTGAAGGAGCTTTCGAGTCGCTGTCCGCATTCCTTTCTGCGACAACATGAACTCGTTGTCGACACCGAGGATTTGGCCGTCAAATGGGTTGACTGCGTGGATAGGATGATAGTCCTTGGCTATGGGCATAGTCGTTCGACTCCAGTCAGTTCATCAGCCGAATGTGCGATTAACATTGATGGCGAACCCATTCCAATGGTTGGTATGCCGGACTTTACTCCGAGACTGGTTGCACTGCCAGCTTGCCTGGGATGCCATCGACCGTTGCCATCAACCAGGAGAAGCTGTGGCAACTCCTCCCCGGATTTGCGCAAATCTTCGAGGAGCAAAAGATAGTGATCAACTTCTCGGAATGAGAGGTATGAAGCTACGTATGGGGTGGTAGCGAGCGAGATTTGGCGCGAGAAGGATCTGATCACCTGCAGGTCGGCGGACTCGAATATCTCCGATATGAGCGAGACACTCCCAAAGCTTTGGATAGGAAGCCATGAGATGTACCTTGAGTTCTGGAAACGATAGTATAGCCAAGACCGCGATCCCTTCCGACCCCGTCGAGTCACGGAAGGAGATGTCAAAGCCGGCGATCATTTGCAGGCCAGAAACCTCGAGCGAAGGTACAGAGGTCTGGTACACTGGGACACCGCACACGTCTTTGACTACTTCGACATGGTCAGATTGGTCGCAGCGGGTCGAGAAGGCCAGTAAGTAGTCCACAAAGATCGCGGATTTGGCTTGCAGCTCTTGCTCTCTGCGATGACAGGGTGAGCTACGAATACATCCACAAGCTAGATATTAGCTTACTGGGTCCACCGAGCCAGCGTATCGCTGTCGAGGGTTGTAGACATGTGAATGACATGGACGAAAGAACCTCATCCCGTGACTGTTGCTGGCAGCGAGTCCATCGTGTGGCAACCGCCCAATAGCTTCGATGAGGTCACGACAGTCGTGCGACTTCGTTTAGATCAGAGAGAAACACGTCCCAGAAAACTCGAAACCAGGAGGATAGGAAGTCCGATCGATCCGAACAAGCTCAGCAATCGATCCTTATCGACTAGGACTAGTATCTACGAAGCCGAGTGACAAGCGCGTTCTCTGATTCGTCAGCGGCAGTCTCATGACTCTCGTTCGTAGATCTCAGTCGCGCGCATGCACGATCGAAACTGATTCCATCGCCGCGGTCGAAAACACCTCGTTAAATCACAAAGCGTTTGAAATGCAATACTCGTATGTACAATATGTTCAGGCGTGCGCGAGTTAAACACCGGGAGAGAGGTGACCTCCGGTTGCTTTCGAGACATTGTAGCAAGTCGAAATGAGCGAGACGTGAGAGAACGCCTGTAAGGCAGCAAGTTCGCCGAGAGGTCAGTCACAATACCTCACAGAATCGACACGAGCTGGAATCAGACCGACCTGAGGGAAGTTTCCGAGGGGTTCTCCGCCTGTCGGATGCAGCATGGAGCACAATGTCAGTGAGGATGATCGCAGCGCTTCGAGCCCGCTTGTCTCGAGGTGATCGCACCTTTCGAGATCTCTTCCGAGAGCAGGTTGACGTGGTTCATGTAACCGATGAAATCTTCGAGGATCATGACAGCTTGGGCGAGGAGCGGCTTTTCGAATTCGCCAGCTCGAGCGAGAGCCTCGATAAGCCAGAGCGAGCACATTGAAAATGCTCCTTCCTCTGAATGAAGAAGAGACTGTCAGCATGCGATGAAGAAGCGACCGTGTTCGAGGAGGACCAGGCTCAAGCGAGCTGTCACCTTACCTCCACCACCCGTACCGTCATCAACCTTGTTCGTGTCGTAGCGGTAGACCAGATTGTTCTCGACTGTAGAGACCTCGTAAGTGCATTGAGCTTGTTTGGTCAGCGAGGAGACTCACAAAGACCATCTCTGTCCCTGGGTTTCATGATTGCTTTGATGGTCGACATCATGCGCGGATCGGAGGCGTGCGTAAAGAACGTGAGCGGCATAATGAGGACAGCTGAATCGAGGACGTCATGGTTCTCGTAGCTCTGCGAGTAGAAACCGAGCTCTTTGTTGCTGAATAAACCAATTTTCCGATATCAGCAGCAATTCAAGCGATGATTCATGGCTAGACTTACTATCCCTTGGTTTGGATCTCGTCGTAGAGTGTGTCACGAGTTTCGCGCCATTTCTGATAGTTCGGGCAAGGGAGCGAGCGCTTATCCGCCAACCTCAGGCCTCGGTCAATCGCGACCCATAACATCACCTTTCGGAAAGAGAAGCATATTGGTCAAAGATCGGATCACGATCTAGGTGTTCCAGTAGGCAAGCGTACCTTGGAGTAAAGGAAGTTCTGCTTCTCGCCCCGCACTTCCCAGATTGACAGATCGGGTTTCTGCCAGATTTCGCAGACATAGTCGACAATCTCTCGAATCAAGACCCTGGGACCCGGAATGTCAGCAAGCTTTCAGCTTTAAGTAACGATATGAGGTTGACGCACCAATTGTCGTAAGAGAGCGGACGCGAGAGTCGTTGAGCCATGTACTATTTGATCAGGATCAGCTCGAGCTCGCTCATTACTGGACGAGACGGACTCACGAGAGAATCGATGATCTCGCCATAGATGTCGAGTTGTAGGTGGTCCGCTGCGCCGTTACCGATTCGAACCGGTTTTTGCCCTACGAGGGATCGGTTTCGTAAGCCGACGGGTCAACGTGTCGGGCCCGAAGATAAAATGCACTGCCTACCTTTGTGGCCATCGAGGTGAGGCAATTCCATCTCGGGGATGTCCTTTCCGCCATGAATCGTGTACCTGCCAACAGCTATCTATCAGGGATCCTCCTATCTCTTGAGAAGGGCTGGTCCTTACATGATCTGGAGGCTTCCATCCTCGTTCTTGTTGCGCAAGATGCCACTGAGCCAATCGACGTACGCATCGGCTTCGTCGGTGAATCCCAACCGAAGTAAAGCGTAGACAGTGAATGCAGAGTCTCGCAACCACGAGTATCGATAATCCCACTGTCGGCCCGCTCCGTTGAGGCTATCATTCCATAGACAGAGTCAGCGACGGTCGAAGGGCTATTGTCAGGCGCTGGAGACTAGGCGAAAGGAAAAGGAAAAGTACTCTTCGGGCAGCGAAAACGTTGGAGCAGCGACGATAGCTCCGGTCGGGGCAAAGGTGAGAAGCTGCCGATGTCATCAAAAATATCAGATCGTTACAAGCCTGCAGGTACAGATTAGGGGATACACTAACTTTGAGCGCCAAAGCGGATCGCTGGACGATTTCTCGCCACCTTCCGCGGTAGGTACACTGAGACAACCAGCTGAGCCAATAGCGCATGGTCTCTTTGTGAAGCTGTTCAAAGAGAGCGGCACTCAGAGGAGGGTCGGCAGCCGAGGTAGCTTGGTTCACGCCAGCACGGTCGCTGTGATCAGGAATACCTGCGAATGCCACAACCTTAGTCAGATACTGCCAGCGAAATGTCCTGTATCGCAGGAAACAGCTCACAATCAACCTCAGCACCAGTGCCCGAGGTCTCGGGCTTTGGCGGTTCTCGAAGGGCAAAATGGATCGATTGGCCTTCTTCGAGAGTGACCTTGAGGGAGACGCCGAGGCCTTTGTGTCCGCGCTCGCTCAGATCGAGGTAGTCGACTTCGACTTGCGGATGAGCTTGTCCATGGAGTGGATGGTCGCCCTCGTCCGTGAGCCAACGGAGGTCAAGGTCGAGATGCTCCGGGCAGGTGAACGTCGCCGTGTTATTGGCATGATCGATCTTGGTCTCGTGAGACGCGCGAGCGTAATCGAACGCCGGCGCGCATTCCTGCCAAAAGCGTGCGCGACGGTCAGCATTGGACTAGCAACCGTGAGCAAAGGCTTCGACGCACAATCTCGTACGTGATATTGCCTCGGATCGTCGTGACTGAACGGCAGAGCCAGGGAAGGAAGGTTTTGTCTGTCTTGTCGGAAGGGAGAGGCATCCAGTCTGCGAGATCCTTCATTTAGTCAGCCTCGAGACTTGAGGACCTAGTCATGAATGCGTAGAGCTTGCCATCGATCTGTCCGACACCCTGGTCCGAAAGCAGCTTGGTAGTGAGAATGTTGGTCGAAGGAATGTACTGCTGCTTGCTGCTCGTCCTGTTGGTGGTCCTGATTGAAAAGTGTCCACCATGATTCTTATCAAGGATCCTGGCAAAGACTGAAGGCGAGTCAAAGTGCGGCAGGCAGAGGGACGACACTGTGCCGCTGATTGAAACCAGCGCAGCAGTGCGCATGTTGCCGATCAACCCATGGTCTTCCAAGTTTGTGTAGCCCGACGGATAGGCGTCGCCTCTGTGCTCAGACATCACCGTCAGAGGAGGGTCAGGTGATCAATTTGCTCGGCTTGCGGGCCCGTCGTGGTGGGGGCAGCGATGGAACGAGAGGCAGGCGCTCACCCGCTGCGGTTGGGTTTGATCGTCATCTTCTGCGTCGGGATAGGTGTGCGTGTGCTCGCTGTAGCTAGGCAAGGGGTATTTGTAGCTGGTGATTGGGCGAGCGTAGGTAGCTTCGGCTAATCTTCGAATTGACGTAGTCGAATCTGAACCCCTTTCACCAGTATTTCAAGAGACCTAAAATTCCTCAATTCGAGCTTAGTCTGATGCGTAAGAGCTGAGATCCTTCTCACCACGAATTCCTGGAGAGGAGAGGGATTCTAGCGACTTCAAACAGGGGCTCAAATGGGCTGCTTCCTCTATCTGCCTTTCCTCCGCACCCCACTCTGCCGCTCTTGGGCTTGACGAATCGTCATCTACACGCTCGATCATCGTTCCGACGATCGAAGAGACCAAGTCTCCGCCAACTTTCGCCAACTCGCGTTTGACTCGCAAAATCACAAAATCAATGCCTTCTATCACGCTCCGCACCTATGCCGACCGGGCTGCTGCTCACCCGATACCAGTCGCGAAGCAACTGCTCGAATGTATGGATCGCAAGAAGACCAACCTGTGCGTCTCGGTCGACGTGACGAAAAAGGCCGATTTGCTCAGGATCGCAAACGCTTCCGGACCTTACTGCTGCTGCATCAAGGTCAGTATCAGGCCAAAATTTTGACTGGCCTGTGTGTGTGGAAAGACTTGCTTTGCCTGACAAAAAACCCTTGGCTCGGAGAAAAGACTCACATCGATATTGTCGAGGATTTCGACCAAGACCTCGTCGCACAGCTTCAAGCGATCGCCGAGAAGCATGACTTTGTCATCTGGGAGGACCGCAAGTTCGCTGACATTGGTGAGGGTCGACATCCTGTTCTCGCTGTGCGCTGGGCACCAGGAAAAGAGGCTCGGGTACTGACTCGGTAGGTGCGGTTGGTGTCCAAAGGCAACACGGTTCGACTCCAGTACTCTTCCGGAATCTACAAGATCGCGCAATGGTCCCATCTCACGAACGCACACCTGATTCCCGGAGATGGCATCTTGACCGGACTCTCATCAGTTGGAGAACCCCTCGGACGAGGTCTACTCCTTCTCGCCGAAATGTCTGCCGCAGGAAACCTCGCGACGGGAGAGTACACCGCCAAGAACGTCGCTGCCGCTCGACGATACCCGAAATTCGTCATGGGTTTCGTTGCCATGAAGCGAGTCGACGAACTCGAGGCGACTGCAGGAGGAGTCGCGCCGGGAGACGGAGAAGACTTTGTCATCATGACCCCGGGAGTCGGACTCGACTCGAAGGGTGATGGGATGGGTCAGCAGTACAGGACTCCCGATGAGGTGATCAGGGAGAGCGGATGCGATGTCATCATTGTTGGACGCGGAATCTATGGCGGCGGCTCGGGACGACCGGACGACGAGATTGTCGAGCAGTGCAAACGCTACCGGGAAGCCGGCTGGACCGCGTACGAGCAGAGGTTGAAACAGTAGGACAACTTGGATTTCGCTGAAAAGATTATCTACACGACACAGAATCAGAATTTGACTTCTTAAAGTTCACCACCGTTCTTCTGGTTGACAAGAACGTAGCTGTTATGCGAGAACTATGAGTCAGTGGAAAACGCTTCGGGACAGATAGCCTTGCGTAACGAACCGGTAGCGAGCCTTGCTGGCATGCATGTCGACGACGGCCTGGTTGACGTCCTCGAGCGGGCGCTTGACGATCCACGGCTTGATCTGCTTCTCTGCCGCAAAGTCGAGCATCTCGCGAATCGTCTTGGGACTGCCGATGGCACTGCCACCAAGGAAGACACCGTTCATGATGAAGGGGAAAGCGGGGAGCTCGGGGAGAGGCTTCTCGGGAGCACCAACAAGGACGAGCTTGCCGTGGGGGCGCAAGAGGGAGAGGTAGCCGAGGATGGGCATCTCAGTGTCGTTAGTCGTGCAGATGATCAAGTCGAGCGAGCGCTTGTACGGAGCAAAGTCGTCCTCCTTGCCAGAGTGAGTCGCGATGAAGCGGGACGCTCCCATCTTCTCAGCATCTTCCTTCTTTGACTCGGAGTGCGAAATGGCGGTGACGTTTGCTCCCAACGCCTTGGCGAAGAGAAGACCAAAGTGGCCGAGACCGCCTGAGTGCAACAAGGCATTAGCACGCAACAGGGTCGCAGAGACAGCATTTGAGGCTCAAGCGCACCGATTCCAATGATTCCGACGTCCTTGGCCTCCTTACCGGCTCCGTGCTGGACGAGAGGAGAGTAGGTGGTGACACCACCGCACAAAAGGGGGGCGGCCGCAGCCGGGTCAAGACCGTCCGGGATCTTGAAGGTGAAGTGCGAAGGTCCACGCCAGTTGTTGCTGTAGCCTCCGAACGATTGGTAGCCTTTGCTCTTCTCTTGACGCTTGTACTCTCCGGCATAAGTTCCGGTCTGCGTGAAAGAAGAGGGGTGAGCCAACCAGCGTTGAGGATTTAGGGGCAGTAGGTTTTGGGGCGTACTTGACCAGCAGCACAGTGGGGTTCGAGGTGAGCCTTGCATTCGTCACACTCGAGGCAGGAGTCGCTTTGAGCACCAACACCGGCCCAGTCTCCGACTTTGAGGTGCTTGACCTCGGATCCGACTCGGAGAACCTTGCCGACAATCTGAAACATATCGCGGGTCAGCTCAAACTGTAACTCGACGAAGCTAGGATGTGAAGCTGACTTCGTGGCCGACAACTTGAGGGTAGGGAACGTCTCCCCAACCTGGAAAGGTTTCGTCGAAGCGTTCGGTCAGCACGTTCAGAGCACATCAGCAAATAGGTGACTCGCTTGGAATTCACTCACCTCCGGACATGGTGTGCAAGTCAGATGCGCAGATACCGGCATAGTAGATTTTGATGTCGACATCGTCGTCACAGAACGGCTTGATCTTGTCACTGTAATCGATGAACTTGAGGTTGCCCTTGATCGAATCCTTGCCCATGGCAGCCCATCCTTCGAATTTGTAATCGGTCTCGGACATGTTGAATTGCTTGTAACTTTGAGGGGTAGTACGTAAGAGAGGAGAGAGAGGATCGAGGGGAAGGTGAGATTGAACGTGTGACGCATTTCTGAAATTCTCCGACTCCGAGCTCGAGAACCTCCACATCAAGGAAGTGGAGGTTCTCCGAGGCGATCGTCGATTCAAATCGAATATTATGACTCGTCCACTCTTGAACGTCGCCCACGCTGCTTGGTCAGCCCAAACCGCGTGTATAGCGTCCATGTCGAGTCAAGACCGAAGCTTGTCGATTTCAGTGTTTTGCCCGAGTCGAGCTTAACTTTTGCCGCATTTCACAATCCGTTCACACTACATTTACTATGCGAATC
Organism: Sporobolomyces koalae; assembly: GCF_050403365.1. Taxonomy (NCBI): domain Eukaryota; kingdom Fungi; phylum Basidiomycota; class Microbotryomycetes; order Sporidiobolales; family Sporidiobolaceae; genus Sporobolomyces; species Sporobolomyces koalae. Next base: position 64,722 of record NW_027481765.1, read on the forward strand.
ATGACATCAGCTGGTTCGGTCGCAGGAGTACAGTAGCAAGAACTCACTGCGATCAATCAAAAGCTACGCTGCGGCGGTAGTGTTAGTATGATGGTGACTGAATCGGGTGGTAGCGCATATGCATTGTGTGAGGCTCGTATGGGTTCTCATGAGGGTCTTAGCTTGACGAGATCTAGACTGGAAGCTGTCGTAGTAGATTGCTCCACTACCACTGGAAGCCTTGTCTGAAGAAGCAAGAGAGGTCCCAAGAGCGCGTCCTTTTAAGCGCTATAAGAGTCTGAGACAGACAAAAGGAACCGGGATGTTCGGGACCGACGACTCGTAGACGTCGACGTTGCTTAAGCTTCCCTCTCATATTGACGACTCGACTGCGATTGCTCTTGCGCTTTTTGCTAGCGAATTGTACGACATTAATATGAACATGCACTTATCGCGGATTCTCCGGACAGCGATCCATCGCTGAGATCGCTCGACAACGATAGAACTATATCTGGCGAGATGGATGGCTTCCTGAAAGCTCTTGTCGTGATACTCCAAAGCCTTAGGTATAACCCTCTCGAGACTGTGCCGACGGAAACAAACGCGATTGAATCACCGGGGGAAATCCCAATCTGCGGGACATGCCGCCGGTCGCTCGCCGGTCGCTCGCAGACCACCCGCAGTGGACCGGCGGACGACTTTTTGCAGATCGTGCAACTAACCAATAGCGGTTGACCGGCGCCCGATCTGCGAAAAAGTCGCTCGCTGGTCTTCGGCGCCAATCTGCGAGCGACAACTTGCCGGTCATGCGCAGTTCGTCTGCGGGATTTTGTGCGGCTCGTTCGCCGGTCGCTTGCGGGTTATCTGCGAGGATTCTCGCAGATCGGTCGCCGGTTGCTCGCAGGTCATCTGCGAAATTCTCGCCGGTCGGTCGCAGGTCGATTGCAGGTCGGTCGCAGGTCGCTCGCAGGTCGCGCGCCGGTCGCTTACGGATCGGGCTCAGGGGTAAAGGGCCGCTCGGATCGCTTTCGGTTTACGCTCGCTGCTCGCTTCGCCCGCTTGCATTCGCAGCCAAATCAATCCGTAGAATACAGCAAGAAAGCATACATTGCATGCATGCAGGAAGCTACAATGACCAGAATCATTCGAAATCTCCTAAGTTCAAGGATAGCTGCAAGCAGGACAAGGTATCAGCCCGTGGGTGCGAATCGTGGAAACACCACTCACGCTCGACTTGCTCAGACTTCTTGCCTTCGAATGCTGTTGCAAGCGGCCAGTGGAGGCGTCAGTCTCGAATTCGTGCAAAAGATGGTGAAGCTGAACAAAACATGCTTACCGATTTGATCGAGATTGAGTCAATACGATGCGGTCACTCATCCGAGCTCGAAGTCAAGACGCAAGCCGAAACCAGAACCCAAGCAAGCGATAGCCAGAACCCAAGCGCGCAAGCAGCCGAGGCAACAGAGCGTCTGAGCAATTCATAGAGTCCATTCATAAGCCGTTCTCGTCGCAACTGCATAGAGGGGAGCCGGACCAGAGCTTACAAGCTATAGCAAGACAGACGGATCTGTTCCGACGAGGACATTGATCAGTATTCCTCTCAGCTGCGCTGTCGATTTCAAGGTCTAAAAAGTTCACCTTGAGAGCCACGCTCGATTGTAAAAGCAGAGAGCTGTCGGCAGAACCAGACCGGTCTCAGTGCCGATGTTTAGGAACTGGAAGAAGCAGTCACTCACGGGGAGCAGCAGCGTACGAGAAACAGAGTAAGCTGCAGCTGGAAAACAAGCGTCAGACTTTGTTATCCAACACCGCGATGAGGTACGCGAGAGGTATTTACCGAGAGGAAGAGAGCTGTGGCATGACAGTGAGCGGCCGAGCACGTTGGATCAGTAATGGGAACCAACACTTCGAAGTAGACTCATAAAGCAGAGCCAGCGGGATGGTATGTGGACAGGGGAGAAAGGGCGAGAGCGAGAACGATGACGAGAAGGAGAGGGAGAAGGAGAAGGAGGAGAAGGAGGAGAAGGAGGAGAAGGAGGAGGAAAGTTGGCGTGAACAGTCGCTGTGAACGCGAGAAACTCAGTTGCGAGCGGTGGGGGGTACTCGAGGAATAGAAGCAGTAGTGGGTGCATGAAATGGAGATGAAAGGTTCGGGGAAGATCGAGGAGAATGAGAAGAGTAAAGAGGAGATTGAGGATCAAGATGAACACGCGGCAGTGAGCTCAGAGTGCGAGGCAAGCTCACAGGAGAGAGCTATTGAGGTCGTGCGGAGGTAGGTAAGAAGTTGAATGTGGAAGATTCCGAGAGCAGACGAAAGAAGCGGCGAAGCAAAGTGCGGTGCGACCGCGGGCGAGCGGGTGAAGAAGAGATTTACGAAGCTTACCGCAAAAAAGCGTATTGTAGAGCTTGAACGCAGCAAGAGCACCTGTCAGTGATGGTCGACTCTCGAGAAAGAGGGAGAAAAACCGGACGGGCGAGATGGAGAAGGATCCTCTGGTGATGCCGGGGCTTTCGAGCACTATAACGTCGTGATCGCTACCGGAGGACGCGCGTGAGTTCAGGTCAGCAAGATTAGGTGCTGTCAGTAGATAGGCACGAGCAGCACTTCACTGAGGGGGACGATCTCAGCAGCAATCAAAGCTCGGGGCGATTTGTAATGGGCGGAGGGCTGATGCGATTCGAGCACGTATGCCTGGTGGCAGACCGTCAGTAAAGCGCAGTGCCAATCGGCCAGTGGTTGAAAATCGTTCCGGATCGAAATCACGCGCATCCGGAGGAAGACAACGACAAGAGTTAGTGCAGCTCAGTGCTCCAAGCCGAGTATAGCTGACCATCGAGGGACACTGGCGCTAGTCAAGCGATGTGTCTCGCAATGACTGGAGAAAGATGGCAAGAAGGGGAAGATGGAGAGAAGAGAGCATGCCCCGGCTGCTACAGGAGGTAGCCATTGAGAACTTTCGCGCGCGCTCGCGTCCACGTCACGGTTTCCGTGCTCGAACCCATGGTGATCAGATGACCGCGCGCTCAGCTCTTCTCCTTCAACATCGCGCTGCTTCACCTCCTTCGACCACGCACTGTTAACATCTCGAAGTCATGTCATCGAGTCTGGCGCCTTCGAAACACAAGTCCCGTGCAATTCTCGCCAACAACGTAGAAAGGCTTCTGAACAGCAGCGAAACCCTCCTCGGAGGTCAACAGGAAATGTTCAATCGCCTCGACAACGACGACAACAGGCTGAACGAGCTCAGCCAGACAGTAGGTGAGCTGAGTGCGAACCGCGCGCAGGGTTCCGAGTCCTCCGGCCCTCGATCTCGTCCTTTTCAGTTGGTGATTCTCCCTGCTGGTGACAACTGTCTGCGGAACGCCTTGCTGTCCAGTCACGGGTTTCTGCGTTTTCCACATCCATATTTTCTGCATGTACACAGGACTCGCTTTTTACGCTCCGTTTGGATCTTCGGCATGCAAGTTGATCGCTCGGAGAGAGACTATGAGGCGGAACGGTCCACGGGGGCACAGGCTGAGCGATCAACTTGCGTGCCGAAGATCCAAACGGAGCGTAAAAAGCGAGACTCAGGTATTGCAGAATGTTTGTCGCGAAACTCACTGTGCGCGCAGGAAGTTGAGGAGGAAAGCCGATCGACTTGATGTGGCGATACGGAATCAGCATGATTAGATTTGGATTAAAAATGAGGATTTGTGAAATTTCTAATCGAGACATGATCAATTTCAACGCATCAAGGATTTCGAATTTTTGATTCCTCTCTCCTTCAATTAGACTTTGTGATCAAGTTTTCCTAAATAGGGGCTTCTAATAAAACTGATGAACTAGCTCTAGTCAAATTGAATGCTCCTATTATTCGGCCTTGGACTCAAAATGTCGAGGAGCACATCTCTTCTCCCTTTGTCATTGAGCTCACAGGCTTGCAGTGGCATTAGCTGAAGCTTTTGGACGACATGCCCCTACGAGGACAGCGATCAAGCAGAGAATAAACAGTTGCTGTTGCGGCGGAAAAGCTCGCCGGTCCACCGCCGATGACCTGCGCGAGTGACCGGCAGGCGATCGGCAAAAAAATGTTGTGCACAGATGATCAGCGAGCGACCTGCAGGCCAATCCACCGCGGGGTGCGTGTGACAAGATGATCCGCGCATAACCGGCGGTGAAGCTGCGGTTGATGTCGCGCGCAGATCGCCTTCCAGTTGACCGGCGAGCGACTGGCGGATTTCTCGCAGATCGGGATTTCCCCCGGTGGAATCGTCCTTGTGGGAACTCGCGGCGTTGAGGAATCACTACCTCGCGAGTGTGTCTGGCCTCCCCACTGTCTTTGGTGAAGTCATGAACAAGCAATCGTACGCGATGGAGGACTTTCTCGACCACTCTTATGGCACTGTGAGTTTTCCCGAATCTCCTACCCAGGTTGCATACGTTGCTAACGTCTGCCTCGAAACCCTGCCAGATGCTCGAGACTGAATTCGCCCGCAAGATTGTGAACCGACCACCTGCGCTTGCTCCGATTCCCGAGCGACAACCCATCGGAGACTCGTTCTTTCCTCTTGCAGACGGATCGATGGATCACATTCGTCCGAAAAAGAAAAAGACTGAAGCAGAACCGCTGTTTACGGACGACGGCGAGAGGATCGAGAAAAAGGACGATGAAGACGAAGAGGAAGAGCTGGAACCGGTCGATATCGTGGCTAGATTGTGGTCCTTTTAAGCTGCAATCGCACGCGTTCGGTACTCTGTGTTGCACTTGCGCACTATGTGAGAGTCTGAGCGTCTCATATTCGTCCAATTTTATTATTCGACTGCATCTCGGAGGCTTGGTTTCGACAAATTCTGTTTGAGACTTGATGAGCAGGTGTATTCTGGCTCCACGACATGGCAATGCACCCATAGAGCTTGGCCATGTGCTTGTATATACGCTAAACTAGACTGGTTTTTCGAAAGCCCGCGTAGCTCAATGGAAGAGCGCCAGACTTTTACGGCTAATCCCTGTAGGGATCTGGATGTTGCGGGTTCGAGCCCCGCCGTGGGCTGAACGAGTGTTCGGCTCAAAATTTTACCTTTTTTTGGCCCCGTGACATGCGTCCTCTCAAGGAAGGCAAAGTTCATTCTCGTGTGCGCGTTCACGCTGGAATGTAAATTACGTTGGCCTCGCTCGCTAGCTCGACCGCCTTGCTGCGCGAGTACCTTGTAGTCCTGGAAATCGACATTACAAAAACTCGCTGCAGCTCCTGTCTCGAATTGTCACCGGTCGAGCTTCCTCTCGATGAGCTCAAGCCACACTCGCGCGGTGTACAGAACGATGTAGCCATACTGAGAAGAAGGCTGACGCTCGCACATTCGTCGTTGACTCAGCTGTATAAATGAAAGACTTCAATTTCGGCGCTCGGCAAGCTCAGAATGCGCCTCTGTCGGCTCACGACTGTGATTGCGCCAGTACAGGGAGGGTGAGAGGTCTGCGGGAATCATGCACGCTCGACCCTTGTGCGTGGCCATCGGACGATCGGTAGTTTCGGGAGAAACTCGAGTCTTTATGAACCTTGTGAGGGTGACCTCGCCTAACCTATAGTACGCTTGACGCGGCTCTCGTTTTGGACAGTCTGGTGTGTCGGTCCACCCGCTAGCAGTCAAGCTGGAGAGACGCATGCGGGTCGACCTAGTGGTGTCGGCTGGCTGGGCTGTACTGGCTGGTCCAGCGGCACGACTGCGCAAGGTGCATAGACCGCTGGTGCACTGTCCCAGAGGACTGTGCCTATGTACCAAAAAGATGATCAAGTTACACAAAAAGCTGCTTAGAATCGGAAGAGCGCCAGACTTTTACGGCTAAACCCCTGTGGGATCTGGATGTTGCGGGCTCGAGCCCCGCCGTGGGCTTTTGCCTCTCTTCTTTTCTTTTTCCTTTCGGCTTCTTTCCTCAATCGGAAGAGCGCCAGACTTTTACGGATATTCCGTCGGGATCTGGATGTTGCGGGTTCGAGCCCCGCCATGGGCTTTTGCCTTTTCTTTTTTTTTCTTCTTTTTTCATTCGGCTTCTTTCCGACAGAACTCTCGATTATCCACCAATCTCTGTCCTCTCACTGTCATTCGATGATTGCAAGGTCTTTCTTGAAGATAGCGAGCTTGAGCGAGTATGGAATCGGGACTCGGCAAGGATGGGAATTGGACGCCGTGATTACAACACAGAAAGACAGTACAAAGAATGATACGTGCAGAGGAATGAACAGAGAAAGGAAGACAAATGGTACCAGGCGAGTTGGAAAACCTTTAGCCTATTGAAGAGGTTCCGAACTTGAACTGAGGCGGTTCAGGTGAATGTAACAATCCGTACCATACCTTGAAAAAGGAGAAAACATTCGAAAGTAGTCAGGTCAAGGGACTCTCTCGACACGGAAATAGAATTCAGAGAATCGAAGAACTCACCCTTCCATCGAGATGAGCTTGAGGTTGCCTCCAAAGTATTGAGCGTACAAACGAGCGATTGGCAAACCGTAACCTGATTCTCAGTATAATCAGTGAGCCAATTCTGGAACATGCACAGTCTCGCAAGGCTGGGAGCAGAGACGGACCGAATCCTGCCATCGGGGCTTTAAAGTCGGTACCTTGGAAATCTTGGTCGAGGTTCTCCGGATTCGCCGTAGTGTACCTGATAAAAAAAAACGCCGAGATGAGACTTTTGGGTGGACGAGAGAGTGTACGGAACAAGGCTCACATGAAGGTCCAGACGAGCGGCAACGCCGACCTGGGGATTCCACCACCCTCGTCTGAAATCTTGATCGTAATGTCCTCGTGACCTTCCGCAACGATCACTTTGACCGGTGGATAGTTCTCACAGTCGACTCCGTGAGTCTCAACGACCGCACGCAGCGAGTTCTTGAGCACTTCAAACAGGACGTGGTTCTGCGGGTCCAAACATCGAGAGGCAAATCATCAGGAAGAGATCAGGAGCTGAACGGGCGGAAGCACTAAAGGAAGATTTGAGGGACTGACCAGGTGACTCGGCACATACATAAAGTCGAGGTCTTTCGGACAGATGAGTTGCACAGGAGGTCCTTTGAACAGTCCGTAATGCTCCTCGCAGACATAGGTCGCGTTCTCGATCGCTTCTCGCGCAATCTGATGGACATTCGTTTTCGTGCAAATAATTCCGACTGACACACGGGGGGAACAAGGTCGTGTCAGCGAGCGGGCAGAGCGTGTTTGCCGAGTATCGATCCGAACGCACCGTAATCCTGTATCGCGAGAAGAGCGAGTGAGTCTCGAGAATGCCGAGGCTGTTATGTAAAGGCGTATTCCGACGTACCTCGTGTGGTTCAAGTCTGTTGAGAGCAATGTGCTGACCGATCAAAACTCGAATACCTGGGTTTCTCGAGACAAAAGTCATTGGTTAGCGCAGCCGTGGTTACTCGGCGAGCAGCTGGACGAACCTATCCGTGACATGTAAAATCGGTCGAGGAATGTTTGGATCGACCGATCGATGTGAGGCGCCTTGATTTCCTTCTTGAATTCGAGGATACCCTGTGCCATCGTCGTCACGACCGGGTCGTGTCGTCGCTTGATGTTGGACAAAACCCGCGTGAACCGCTCATTGTAATCGTGCACTTCAGGAGGCCAATCGAGGCTCGCATCAGGATTCGTATAGTACCTGCGCTCAAGCGAGCCGAACGCGATAGTCAGCTTTCCAAAGCCAGAAACGATTCTTGGCGGAGGCTTGAGAGAACTGACCGATGCGCGAGTGCTAGTTTTGTTCGACCGTGCTTGCTCTTGAGTTGATTCGGCCTTGGCTTCATGTGCTCAGGCAAAGAAGGGTTCGGTTTCGCTTCTGGCAACGCGAGGGTATCGTTCGATGCTCGACGCAATGCAGTTTCAATATCGCTCGGTAGTTCAGGTTTCCCAAAATTGACCAGTTCCTGTAAACCTCTCGAAAGTCGTTGAGCTTCCTCGAAAAGTCCCCGAACCCGGTCTCGAGAGCCCAACTGATGGAGGGGGTAACTGACCTCGAAACTCTCGGCGTACCACCGTTTGACTTTTTCGATACTGGGCATTTTGTTCAGGTTGTGGGGCAGTTCGTCGAGTTCTTTCACTCGATGCGCAAGTCGGATCGGCAATTCGGCTAGACACTCCCTCGTCAACTTGTCAGTCAAGAGCAATCAAAAGAGTTCTCAGGGACGGCAAGAAGTCATACCGGCCAAGAATTGAGATGCGCGCAAGAGAGTGCCCTAGTAGGAAGCCGACGCGAACCCAGGTTAGCCCCGTGCAGCTCGAACGAGAACCCTATCAAGTCATACCTGAGACGGGTTCTGGCCTGCAAAAACACAAAAGAGATGAGCACGAGTCGAGAACAGTGAGAGACTCTGAGGGGGAAGGGAAAGTGTCCGAGACGAACCAAACATGACCATCTGTCGAAGCGACACTCCCGTTTGTGGGAATGTAGCATAGTGTGCGATCTGTCGTCTCAGTCTGTTGTCATATGAACCACCATGGCGACGTCAAGTTTCGGAGCGCGGGGTTTTGGCGGATGATGAGACGGCAGGTTTAGTGGGGGAGACGACTTGCGCATGCAGCGTATTCCGAGAGAGGACGACTTACGCGTCTGTAAAGCTGAACACCATCTTGAGGTTGTCGGCGCTGCTGGCGTGACAGACCAACTCGAGCGAGGGGTACGAGAAAGACGACAAGCGACAAGTCTCGATGTACGAGTTGAATTCGGACGAGGCCGGCTGGCGCGCGAGATTGCCGTCGATCATTCTCTCCCGAAATACATTGTCGTTCGCGAGCTCTCTCCCTCTACACATTGTGACGTGCACATGCCAATTAGGGAAACCGGGATAAACTTGCATCGATAAAAACAAAAAACAAAGACTGTAGCAAGAAACGAAACGAGAACGACAACGATGCACTCGTCCAAAGAGCAGATGCGAGTGCTCATAGAACGTAGACAATCTGCAAACGAAGCCAAGGTTCATCAGCGTGGGTCGAACAGCGTCATGCGGGCAAAGTGTTGCGCTCACCTGGCTCGGACGGACAAAGAGCCCTTTTGTCGGTCCGGAAGGAGCAGCAGGCTCAGCAGATGCCGAGCGCCGTCGAGGGTGACGACTCGCTGTGGGTAACTGCAGCGAGTCCGCCCGCGATACTGCAGGCCGAGCAGCAGGATCTGGAGGAACAGGCAAAGGTGGAGCTGTCGAGGGAGCGGACGACGTCGCAGGTGTTGGAGGCGTAAGTGCAAAATACTCGACTACATTGACCCAGGTACGATCCAATCAGCGAATGATAAAACGCGAAGCTTGAGCTTCGGAAAAGGACTGTGCGAGCAAACTCACCATCCCCTTTCTTGCCATCGTTCCAGTCGAGTTTGTTCGCGTCTGAAGGGATCAGGTTCTCGCTGACCTCGACTCCGACCCATTGACCGGTCTCTCCGGTCAGGTTCCCGAGGTAGCGTACCATGGCTCGCATCCTGATAGGCCTGATGCCCTTGACTGTCACGATACACGGAATCCCGGACAGCAGCGATGTCCCCGGTGGTTTCGCTCGTGGTCTCGGGTTTGAACGGATCGTGCCCGACGCAGAAGTAGGCAGAGCAGGCACTGCCGGTACCGGCCGGGATCGTACCGCCGTTCCTGCGTTCGCTGTCGGTTCGCCTCGAGCACTGTTTGTCCTTGATCGAGGACTCGCTCGCGTCGCGGTCGCATCTCGCCGAGATGCAGTAGAGGCAGATGAATCGGGTTTCGTCGCGAGTGATCGAGAAGATGTCGAAGATTTGAGAGAGGCCAAGGAAGGTTGTTTCCGGACTTGCGAAGTGACCGTCCTCGTCGATGGCGTTCGAGCACGAGATGTCGGGTTGAGAGATGCACTCGGCGCAGGCCGAATAGGAGGAGGCGTTCTACCTTTTACCGTCGGACTCGGCGTCAGAGAGGGTTGCGTCCTCGCGCTACTCGGGGCCGTCGAGCGTGAAGCAACGGTCGATCTCGAGGCTGATGTTGAGAGTGAGCTTGTCCGGTCACGAGCAGAATTCGTGGTCGAAGCGGCGGAAGCCGTTCGCGCTCTCACACTCGGAGCCGTGGAAGGCGGAACGATCGAGCGGTTTGATGTGATCGTCCGACTCGAGGCTGAACGAGGTGTGGTCGAAGAGAATGGCGCACGAGCATTAGGACCCGCAGCATCGGGACGAGTCCTACGCACAGCAGGAGGTGCAGTCGAAGAAATGGCAGCAGCGGTCCGGGCTGTCGCGGCCGACCTGACCCCGCGCGGAATTGTCGAAGCTGTTGGAGCAGGGCCCGTGGAGGACACTTTTGGACCAGGGGTCGCAAGCGGTTTGCGCGCAACTGGATCAGCTAGTGTTGGCGTTCTTGTCGTCGAGAGAGGCGCTTGTGATCTTGTGACCTGGGTCAGTCTTTTTGGTGGGGACTTGCGGACCGCGACTGTTCGGTCACCAGCGAGAAGTTCGTTGGTTCCGACTTCGATCTCTGAGGAGTCGCCAATGGTATGAGCTCAGCGGGCCGCGAGGAGGCGATAAGAAGGACGCGACGTACCGTCTGCCAGTTCTTTGAGGCACCATGGCTCGAGCCGGTCAAAGCCACCCGCATCGCGAACCATCGTCCAGCGATTCTTGATGTAGCGCAACAGACCATTCCGCGCATCTTCAACATACATGCGTGCCTGCATCGCGTTGCGATATCTGGGTCAGCAGACTCAGCGACGAAGCGGGACCAAGCTAGTGACTCACATCGACCATGATCCCTTGTTCTCTGAGCAGTACTGATCCCACCAGTGCCTGGTACGCGTGCGGTGCGTTCTCCTCCTTGAGTTCGTCCTGGTGGAAGAGCTGAAGCAGGAGCCATTCTAGAACATCGGAACTGAATCCGACGCCATCGACAAGCTCGATGAAGCCTGGCGACGCGACGACCTCGGGCAATTGGTTCGCAATGACGACTGCGAGCCTCTCTTCGATCGCTTCGAGCATCGCCTCGACGTTCCTGGCCCAGCCAGACCGCTCGAGTTCGATTTTTTTACGCAGACGTCGGGTCTGGCGCGAGGTTTTCGCCACGGTGGCAGGCGAGATCGAGGCTTTCACTTTCGACACGAGATCCATCTGAGGTTCGTAGTCGAGAGTTCCGATGTATGGGGTCGGCCACATGTCTTCGAACCGCTCGAGCAGGAGGGGCAGAGTGGCGCGCACGAGCACGGAACTGCTCACGTCGGGAGCGTGCGCGAACTGGTAAATCCTGGGCACGCGTTGGGGCGTCACCATGGTCACGATCTTGACCTGTAGCTCTTCCTGCAACGTCGCCATCGAGAGGAATGCGGCACACCGCCAAGTTTCGAACACGGTCTCGAGGTTGAAGTTGCGGTTCGAGAAATCGAGGGTTCCGCTGTACATGTAGCCGAGCACGAACACGAGCGAAGGTGGAGTGAAGGGAGGCGAGGGCAGGGTGAACCGCGCGAGTTGAGAATCGGCAAACTCGCCGAGCAGGAGGGTTTCGAAGTATGGCGACCGAGACGCGAGGATGGCGCGGTGAGCCGAGAACGGGACCGAGACGGTGCCATCGTGAGCTTCGAGCACGATCTCGACGTCGGCAAAGAGCTTGCTGCGCCACGAGTAGAGCAGATCCTGCGGGGCGAGACGCGAGATGTTTAGTTCGGACCCAGGATTGATGCGATCTCCATCCTGAGAGGGCTCACCTGCCTCAGCTTTGCGGTACCTTTGAGCTCGTCGTCGGATGCGGCGGCGCCTTCGTTGAATCCTTCGAGGACGACTGCGAACGCTTCTGCCTCTCTGCCTCCCGAGTAGAAATAGTCGAGCGAGGTTTCAAACACGTCGAGGTCGGTCGCTGCGAGGACGATGGGACGGATGCGGCAAGAGCTGTTGGACGATGAATGTGAGCTGTCGGAGGGTACGGGCGAGCAGGAGGAGGTCGAGGGAGGATCCAAGCACGGCGGGTGAGGGGTCCAAGTCCTCGACAGCGAAGTCGTCGAGTGCCCATGCAGGGAGCTGTCGGACTGTGCGAGACTGTGCGGGACGCCCATGAACCTTTGCTGCCAGTTGCCTGTCGCGGAGCATGACGACGGAGAGGGAATCTGAGCGACGGCGAGACGCGCGAGGGATGCGACAAGGGACGTACCGGTGGCGCGCGCGTACACGATGCATTTGTGGGCGTACACGACCTTGGTGCTGCCGTCGGCGACCCAGGCGACATCGCCAAAGCGCGTGTGGGCGTCGGTGCGCAGGCGTGCGAGGTCCCGGAGCCAGTCCTGCTCGGACTTGAGCCGGGCGGCGTCGACGCTGACCATGCGATGCCTGCGCGAGCTCGAGTGCGACCGGAACGAGCGAGGGTGCGGGGTGAGACTCGATGTTGAGCGATGAAACACGCGAGTGCAGCGCCTCGTCCGAATTTCTCTCTTTCTCTGTGCCTCGCCATGTCGAAACTCAACGTGAGCCGCCTCGCCCTCGGAGCTCCAGCTCGAGTTATGCCCTGCTGAACCTGCACCCGCGACAGGTCCTCGTGTACGACGGCTCGGGTGTGTCGTCGTCCTCGCGCGATTACACGCTCCACTCGCTCCGCACGCTCCTCTCGCACCGGTACGACATCCAACTCGTCTCGCCCAAAACTCTCCGCGAAGAGCCCTGGACCGACACCTGCGCGCTCCTCGTCTTCCCGGGCGGGCGCGACCTGCCGTACCATTTCGACCTCTCGGGCAAGCCCAATCGCCGCATCCGCGAGTACGTCGCCGCAGGTGGCAAGTACCTCGGTATCTGCGCGGGCGCATACTACGCCTGCCGCGAGATCGAGTTCGAGAAGGGTACTCCCCTCGAGGTCGTAGGCGAGCGCGAACTCGCCTTCTTCCCAGGCCTCTGTCGCGGCACCACCTTCCCCGGCTTCGAGTACGCCACCGAGGCCGGCGCGCGTCAAGCAACCCTTGTCCTGCACCGCGAGGTGTGGCGCGATCACTGGTCCCAGTCGCCCGACGAGTGCGACATCTGGTACAACGGCGGCGGCTCGTTCGTGCTCGATATCAACCAGCCTCCTGCCGGCGTGCAGGTCCTCGCCGAATACGAAGAGACCGAACCGCGCCAGGTCGCAGGAGTACTCTGTGCGGTCGGACGAGGTCAAGCGCTCTTGTGGGCCGTGCATCCTGAACATCCGAGCGTCGATGACGATGTCGATCGACCTGCTCGGGACGACAAGGAACTACACCGGCTGAGCCTCGTCCGAGGGTCGCTCAGTCAGCTCGGTCTCGATGTCTCGGACGGACCGACACCCCTGCCGAAACTGTTGCCTCTCGTACTGGCCGCAGCCGATCCAGCGCTCGCCCAGCAGACCGCTGCTAGCATCGCCTCTCACGGCGAGGCGCTCTCGGACTCGACCGCAGGCCTCGTCGATCGCAACGACACCTTTGTCCTGCACCCCGCCTCCTCGTTCGACTCGCTTGTCCGTGCGGCTCGCGCTCGCAAAGGCACGGTCGAGCCGGAAGAGCTCCAGAAGGAGCACAAACTCGTCTGTGTCTACGACGAGCACCTACCGCCAGCTTCTTCGACGCCTCTGTTCAATGTTCCCCTCTACTTTTCAAAACTTGCTCAAGCGTCCCACGAACGCCCTTCTGTCGGTCAAGTCTTGCTGTACGGCGAGGTGGTCACGAGTACCCAGACGATGCTCGACAAGAACGACACCTTCCTGTCGGCGGTCCCTTCAGGTCTCGTCTGCCTCGCATCGCACCAGGTCGCGGGTCGAGGTCGAGGGGGCAACTCGTGGATCTCGCCCGCAGGCTGCCTTCAGTTCTCGCTCGTGTCCCGCATCGCGCTGTCGGAATCGTCTCGGATCGTGTTTGTGCAGTACCTGTTCGGACTCGCGGTCGTGCAAGCAGTGACGTCCCGAGCCGGATATGAAAAGCTTGGAGTTTGTTTGAAGTGGCCGAACGACCTCTACGCCGACATGGGCGAAGGGGATGGAATGGCGCGGTACAAGAAGATTGGCGGGATCCTCGTCAATTCGAGCTTTGCGAACGGCGAGTTCACGATCGTTACGGGTCAGTTTCTCCCTCTTTCTCTCTCTCTCTGCGCTCCGTATTTGTCTTCAACTGATCGCTGAACAATCCATTCTTCAGGCTGCGGGATCAACACGAGCAACCCGAAACCGACCACCTCGCTCAACGAGCTCGTCGAACTGCACAACCGACGACACGGCACGAACCTCGCCCCCTTCGGACCCGAAGAACTTCTCGCGCTCATCCTCGGTCAGTTTGACGGCATGTGGAACGCGTTTCAGGAGAAAGGGTTTGGTCCGTTTGTCGACGACTACCTCGAACGGTGGATCCATTCGTGAGAACTTTTTCCTTTGGGGTCGAGTGAGCGTACCTGACACTTGCTGCATTTCTTTCCGAAAAGGGATCAACGAGTCATGCTCGAGTCGACAGGTCAACTCGTACGGATTGTCGGGATCACTCCCGATCATGGACTCCTACGTACGGTCGCGATCAATGTTGATCGGAATGGCAACGAAGTGTTTGCGGGAGCAGCGGCGTTCACGGCCACGCCTCAATACATTGACTTGCAACCCGATGGGAACCGGTTCGACCTCATGAAAGGTATGTTGTACGCGCGTTGAGACATTATCCTGAAAATGTACATAGCCTAGAAATTTCAAATCAGGATAGCATAGCATCACGAGCGACTACATGGTAACCCAAGAGCAGCGCGCGAGAGAGAGAAAGCAAATGTCTTGGAAATTTCGCTTGATCGCAATCTTCGCGGGAAAAAAAGTTCATCAACCAACACCTCGACTCGCCCCTTCCTGAAACGACGATGCCGAAAGCCGCACCAGCTCGCAAGAATGCTAGTCTCAAGCACGACCCACTCGCGACTCAGTTGCACGTTGGAGAGTTGAGCGACGCGGGAGTCTTGTCGCAACCGGGCAAACGCCAGAAGAGTCACCGCAAACACCACCAAGAGGAAGAAGTCAGTCTAACCTTCCCTCGACTGTCCACTAGAGGGTTTTGTTTGCTAATGGCGGGTTTCTCGAGTTCAGGGAGCTCTCACGGCGAAATCGACGCGCAAAGTACTTTCGATGGCTAGGGACCAGCAGGACGAGATCGCAGAGGAAGATCTGAGGGAACTCGGACTTGACGTCGAGTGCGTTCCTCTTCTGTGCACCCCACAATCCCATATTCCGACAAGTTGACGCATTCTTCGAATTATTGCAGCGCCGCACAACGTCGGATGCGGGGAGAAGCCGACGACGACGACGAGGAAGAGCAGCAAGAATTTAGTGACGACGACGACGATGAAGAAGAGTATGAAGAGTTCGAACAGCTTGTGCGTCCTTGGAGAACACCTCGAGATGAATGACTTCGAAGAATCTTGAGCTGACCTCGCATCATCGTAATCAGGAGGTTGACGAGGACGATCAGGCACTTCTCGATGCCTATGTCCCTCAAGGTCAATTGCAGCCGGGGCGAACGCTCGCAGACCTCATCATGGAGAAGATCGGACAAGCAGAGGAAACTGGCAAGGGAAAGGAACCGGGTGAGTCTGCGCATGAGGATTCCGAAAACCTCGCCACTCAATCTGATTGTCCTTTTTTGCCTACCACAGAAGTTCGTCACGAACCTCCTCCTGGATTCAACCCCAAGGTGGTCGAAGTCTACACCAAGTGAGCGATTTCGATCTTTTCATCGGAAAACACGTCCGTTCGTGAGCTAATGTTGGCTCGTGCGATCGTCCTCAGGGTTGGAGAACTCCTCAGTCGTTACAAGTCGGGTCCCCTGCCGAAAGCGTTCAAGATTCTGCCTACGCTGTCAATGTGGCCGACCCTCGTCATGATTACGAACCCAGAACAGTGGACGCCACATGCAACCTATGCCGCAACTCGAATCTTTGCGTCCAACTTGGACCCGAAACAGAGTCAAAAATTCTACAAGGAAATCCTGCTGGAAAAGGTGCGCGAGGAGATTGGAGCAACGGGCAAGTTGTCGGTGCAAACGTACATGGCACTCAAGAAGGCCATCTACAAGCCAGCCGCGTTCTTCAAAGGACTCTTGTTCCCTCTCTGTGAGGTAAGCTCGCTTTCCTTTTCACATCTGCGGGTTTCGTCCGCTCGTGCTCATGTAATTCGCAATGATTTCGGATTCTGTGTCGTACAGAGCGGTACTTGCACACTTCGCGAGGCCGCGATCCTCGGTTCGGTTCTGACCAAAGTCAGTGTCCCGGTCCTGCACTCGGGCGCAGCATTGCTCAAACTCGCCGAAATGGATTACACTGGACCGAATTCCCTCTTCATCCGAGTGTTGCTCGACAAGAAGTACGCCCTCCCGTACAAAGTTGTCGACGCGCTCGTGTTCCACTTTATTCGATTCAAGCGAGACCCACGGACCATGCCCGTCCTGTGGCACCAGTCTTTCCTCGTGTTTGTTCAACGGTACGTTTCCAGACTTCCTCACCAAAAAGATTCAGATTCTCCGTTTTTTCCGTCGTTTTGGAGGGGGGCTGACTTGAGAGAAATATTTTGTCTACAAACAGGTACAAGCAAGATTTGACCGCCGAACAAAAGGAAGCGTTACTCGATGTCCTTCGCGCCAAAACTCATTTCCAGATCACTCCCGAGATTCGAAGAGAAATCGTTCACAGCGTCGCGAGGGGAGAAGAAATGACCGCGCCGGAAGAGATGGAGGTCGAGATTCAATAGAATCAGA
The DNA here is from genome assembly GCF_050403365.1 of Sporobolomyces koalae. Lineage (NCBI taxonomy): Eukaryota > Fungi > Basidiomycota > Microbotryomycetes > Sporidiobolales > Sporidiobolaceae > Sporobolomyces > Sporobolomyces koalae. Next base: position 81,382 of record NW_027481765.1, read on the forward strand.
ATTTTACGAACTCGTTGGGGAAGGCGGTCCATAGGTCATTCCCTCTAATGCACACTTTCTCCTGGGCTGTCCCTCGGTTTTTGAGGGAAGTTCATCCTTTCTTGTTCCAGTCTCGTTTGCCTCTGCCTAGACTGTTTGTTGTTAATTATACAATTTCCCCCTCCTAGCGCCGCGAATCTACGGTCGTCCCTTGCTTTGATAATCAATCTGACCGAAAATCTGCACTGGCCTTGTCCCCGTGGTTTCTCTTTGCCTGAGCTTGCGGAAAAGCTTGAACCGGACAGGGGGACCGCAACGATTACTACCTGACCGCACGGTGGTGATCACAAGGAAGAACAACAGACTGCAATTGTGGAACAGAGCAACAACAACAACCTGCAACTGACAGGAGCGGACGCGGAGTAGCGCAAATAACTCAAATACGTTCAAGGAACCCAACTTGGAGGTCACCGAAGATGCGTTTCGCAGGTGGATAGACCAAGGTGCTCGCCTCGAGCAGCCTCATGAGCCGGTCGACTATCGCACGTGGATAAGTCATCGTCTCGGTCTTGTATTCATCAAGGTCGTGCCTGCATGACAAAGGCCAAAGGGTCAACCTCGCTGGCTGAAAGACAAAGCTGGCAGAGCAACATACGATTGGACTTGTTCAGGATCTCTCGACAGGTCGGCATAGAAGACTTTGACAGCATTCATGACCCGAGAGATGGTATCCGGAGGAGTCGTCTCGAGGAGCGATTGTTGCGTGGCAGCCTGGGAGCCTGAAGATGCGCTTTGACGTATCTTTTGGAGCGGGTTGTGCGCCGTAACAGATGTGTGAGAGAATGCGACTCGGATGGCAGGGTTGAAGAACCAGACCTGTCTTTCGCGTCAGGGCATTGTGCTAATTGTGGACTGAGATCGCCACTTACAAACAGCCTGGGTGTCTCCGTCTCGAAATCCTCGATGATGAAGCGATGACAGGCCTTGGCCTGGCTCGTTTCCAACATTTCAGCCGTAAGATGGCAAGACAGGCTGTACTCAGTGCGAGGTGTTGACGCATGCGATACGGTACCTTGAACCGGGTACGAGGCATATTTGAGTAAACGGAACGAAGTCGGATTCGGTTGCGATGCTGAAATTGGCGAAGTGACGTGATAGCCGACCAGGCTCGAACAAATGGTACAATGAGCCGGATGCAAATGCTCATTCGTTTGCAAGCGTTCGGGAGGCTGGTCAAGCGGCAAACGTGTCAGCCTCAGGCTCATTTGCTACTACCGAGCGTGTGCCCTCCAGTGTAGCCTTCGTGGCATATGCTCAAGCCAGAAGGTTGTTTAGGAGTAGCGATAGATAAATTCGGTCTTGGATTCTTGTATCAGTCGGGCGTCCCTAGGATGTTCCTTGCAACGACGCGGTTCCTCAAGGTGATGAGGCATCCAGCGCATCGGTCTGGAAGGGGAGCCCTACTTTCTTTGCAATCCGGGGAGGGAAGGGAGGGGGACAAGGTAGGGGAAGTTGTGAGAGGACTCACTCGGTTTGATTCGGGTGTTGTCCAATTCTTCGTAACATCGGCTGGAAACAAGATGTACGTGGTACCAACAAGACCCTCGTCTTCCCTTGGCTTGATCCCGTTGCCTTTCGAGATGAGATCCTGAGAGAGGGTCTGGTCGGGATGGCACATCCAGGCGTCGAGCAACTCGGCCCAATGCTCGCTCGGCAGTGCATTATAGCGAATGATTGTGGCCGAGTCGACAAGCTCCGTATGGCATTTGGCGCAAGCGAAAGAAGGTGGGCTTAGGTCACGTAGTTCGCCGGTAGAAAGGGGTGTATGGACCTCAAGGTCGGCTCGAGGCCTCGTAGGCGAAGGGCTGAGAGTGTCGACCTTGATCTCGTGATACGATCCGGAGTCGGCAATTGTCGTATGCTGTGGTGTCACGCGAGTTGGAAAGGAAAGGCGAGATGCGGGACCGCCGCGCGCCGGTCCGACTGCGACAGCTTCAGATTCTACTGATACGATCACGTAGTCGTCCTTGATTGCTTTGTTGCCTGAGCGCTCTCTTGGCCAGAACGCGATCGCCAGCGAACCGAGGTTGCGAGATTCTTCCGTGATGTGGTCAAACTGCGAAACGGTGAGAACTGCTTTGGCCTCGTCAGTCTTTGCGCATGACTGGCACCATACTGCAGTCGACTCACTCTCGCGAGTGGCAGAAGGATCAGCTCGGGTGGTTGAACCTGGTGATTCGATCTTGACCTCGACTGTAGATCCTCGACGCGACCCGAGACCCTTGAGCATGCCCACACCGAGCGATCGTCGTCGCCCTCTCAGAGCTTCTCCAACGTACTGCTCGGATCGATTCGAGTTATCGAGTTTGTGGTATCCCTGCCTGCCCGCAAGCTGGACAGTCGAAAGACCTGCATCGGCGGTACGTGGTCGCGCTTGCTCCTCCGAGAAAAACTCGGAGATTGTGACTTCCTCGCGATTCTCCAGAGGAGGCCTCGGAAATGGCTCGGCCATACTCGAAGAATGTAGTACTGCGTCTTGCCCGGCGAGTCGTCCTTTGCCGGTGAGGCCGAGGATATTTTCGCGACGCTGTGCTTCGCGACTGTCGGACAGGGGAAGAGACTGTAGGATCGCTGACGTTCAGTACAGCAGGGAAGAGGTGTGGCATAGACAGGAGTCTTACCGCTCTCGGTCGCTCAGATTCAATCGCTCTGTTCTTCCCAGTGCTGCTCAGATCGCGCGGAGATGAGCACGGGTCTTCGGGAAGTCTTTCTTCAAGTCGCAAGAATGTGCTTGCCTCAATTCCACTCTTTGATCTGCCAACGTCCTGGATGCGGCCTTGTCGATCCGCTCGATGAGCAGATCAACAGCCTTCTGCTCGCGCCGACTTTTCTCCGCTTGCGTTTCCGGTTCCGAAGCGAGCAGAGGTATCGATGCTGCTCTTTGATCGTTAAGCCGACCTTGCGATAGTCGCTCGATTGCATTCCCCAATTTGGCCAACTGACGTTCCCTGAGCAGACGCCGGTCTGGCTCCACTCTCTGGTTTGCGAGCTGCGGGGAGACGATGTACAGGCGCTCGATGGCTTGCGACACCGAGTCGAGGTCGCGCTGCATCTTTTCGCTGCGGCTCGACGGCATGTTATCGAGGCTCTGCCTGATTGCCACCTCGGAGGGGAGTTGATTGTTCATCGAGGAAGCTTGACCTGACGAAAGGGAGGCAGATACCTTTTCTTCGCGATCGATCGATGCTTTCTGATCGGCAGCCAGGTCTCGATCGTAGTAGCCAGGGAGGAGAGGCGGAGATGAGAGGTCGTGTTCGTGTTGATAAGTTGGCAGGCTGGAAATTGAAGCGGCGTCCCAGGAGAATTGACGACCGCTTGTCGTCCATGGAAGGTCGGCAAACTCTGGACCACGTCCAACAGATGCATTCAGAGATTCGGTGGCCGTCACTCTACCTGTATCCGGCGCTTCAAGACCCGCGCGCTGTCGCGTCAAAAGCCGGACTCTCTCGGACAAATCATCAACTCGACCCCATAACAGGTCCCTCTCGGCGCACTCCACCTCGACTGCTGCTCCAACCGCGCGCTCGCCTTGCCGACTCGAGAATTCTGGGTCGGTCAGACCGTCCAGCACCTTGGATAAAGCGGCAAGGCGATCGATACACGCTACAAGCGATCCGAGGGCTCGCGCGAGTTCCGCATCTTCCGTTGGAATTTTTCGTGCAAGCAGATCGACCTGGACTTGAAGTTCGTCTACGAGAGTGAGTGCCACACGATTGTCTTCGCTCATTTGCGCAGAGGACAGTCGCTCGGTCGATTGCATTTGGACAGCTTCATGGCGGGCGGTGCGCTGCTGGAGGGACGCAACCAAATTTGACGTGAGGAGATCGGCAGGGGGGATAGCAGGCGGGCCAGTCGTGGCAATGAAGGAATTCGGCCGAGTCGACGATGAAGAGCACGCGAGAGATTGCTTGCGGAGCGGCGCGAGGATTGCCGTCGGATCAACAAACGGATCGGCGCGCGGGCCTGGGGTCAGAGGGCCGGCTTCGTCGAGTGCTCCTGATTGCGACTCGGTAGTGTACGACAGGTAGGGTTGCAAAAGGCTGTCGAGAGCGAGCACAAAGGCCTGTCTCGCATCCTCTAGAGATCCCGAAAGTTCTTCCTGTATCAACGGAATCAGCTCGGTCATGGAATAACAGGTTCATCCATGAACATACCGTGTTACTTTCTTGTCGCGTGCTACTCGCAACCTCAATTGGTTGGCTCTCGCTGGCGCCCATTGTTGCCCGATCTAGCCCAGACCGCGGCCCTCGCGACCGTGTCCCGCTGAATACGGGCTCGCTTCCAAGATCTATCAGATCGTCGCTGTCGAGAGCCCTGTTCCATGGCGAGGCTGTGCGATCCAGTACCTCTGACGGAGCTGTCGGGATGGCCGAAGTATCGAATGTTGAGCGATCCGGCTCCCGCGACGTGGCTCGAGTCCGTTCGAGAGTAGCCATGGTAGGTCGCGATATCCCCGCAGGGGCCGGTGAACGTCGAGCTGGCAAACAGAATTGGGATGATTTGGGTAGACAAAAGGCGGCAGGCGCGCGTGTGATCAGTGCATGATGTCGGGCTGATCACCGCGACGGCCTCTCGCTCGGGACTTGACAGGTCACAGATACTGGTCAAAACATTCTATCCGCACAGAAGCTAATTGGTGCGTGCCGTAAAAACAATAACTTGCTGATCCGACATGCAGACCGGGTCACAGCAAAAATGAAGGCCCACTGCCGGAGTTGAACCGACGACCTCCCCCAAGTTCACTCGAAGCTCGAGCTGATGCAAAGCACCCGAAGGGGGAATCATACTACTAGACCAAGTAGGCGTGTCTTTTGCGTTGAGCTTGAAATGTAATGTATCATCGGTTATCTATAAAGGACTGAGAGGAGTTCGGACGATGCCGATGCTCGGTCAATCAGATCTAAAATTTTCCTCGCGCAGGGACAACCTTTAGGCGAGGAGCGTGGGCAATCTGTAACCAAGCTTACGATTGGACTGGGACCACACGCCAAGTGCCGCACATGTCTACCAATCGCGATCATCATCGAGCTCCACGAGAAGTCGGCCCGACGCGCGGCGAGGGTCTCCCGAAAAGCCCGTTGAGTAGCAATCATAACCTGCTTCACATCGGTCTACACGCATCCGACTGCGAGTGCATAAGACAAAATTCCGATACTAAAGTGATCGCTGATTTCCATGGTCCGGATGATCCAAGCTTTTCGTAAATTGCCTACCTGTGAGAGAGTGTGCATGAACGTCGTTTTTGCTCCGGGAGGTCCCTTTGGACGACTCACGATGACTTGTGAGGCTGAAGTCTCCATTAGCCTTTCGATAAATAGCGAGTCAAAGGCCCTTGGCATCTTCGGCTGCTCGATTCTCGCAAGCGCCTCTCAATCGCGTGTAGCGAGATGAAACGCTGGAACTGAATCATCTGCAAAACTTTCGGGAGCAAAATGAAAGGCCCACTGCCGGAGTTGAACCGACGACCTCCCCCAGGTTCACTCGAAGCTTTCGAGCTGGTGCAAGGCACCCGAAGGGGGAATCATGCTACTAGACCAAGTAGGCGTTGTGTGCGGGCGTGACTGTTGAAGCAATATATACAGTTGCTAAACTACTTCCCGTAAACGAGATACTCGGCATAGACGTCGTCTCTACACGACCAGTACATCCAAGTGTGACGCATCATGGAAGCTCAGACAGATATGCAAGGGGTCGCGACGTCGCACGATGGCGGCAGGGAGACGAATTCTCCGCTCGAGCCTCGAAACATCGTTACAATAGGCGATGTGCGGTAAGCGCACGTCGCCGCGGATTTGACTTAACCTCGTATCCAACATCACCTCTCGATCCATGTGCTGTCTGTCGTCAGAAAAACGTGATCAGATAGGACTAGCTCGCAGGTTAAACACGGTGTAGTTGTGATGCATTCGCATAGATTCGGATGTACAGGTTTCCTTTTCAAACAGGCTGCAGAGAGACCTTCTGGCCTGTGAGCCATCAGCTTTAAGCCAATGTAGCGAGACCCGGTCCGTGACAGACGAGTGGCTCTGTGTGAGCTGTTTTTTGGGTTTATATACTATAGATGCTTTCGGCTGAGCATGAAGCACCTATAGCTCAGCGGCAGAGCGGTCGACTGCAGTCTTCGGCGCATCGTCAGGTCCCTGGTTCAAACCCGGGTGGGTGCTCATCTTTTGCCGCTCAAGCGGCTGCAGTCTTTTCTTTTTTCCTCCAGCGGACTAACTATCTTTTAGACAGCCTAGTAGAGACGGTAACTCCACCGAGACAACAACTTTACAACGGATTTGGCCACCGCCAAAACCGGAGGATGGAGTTCGGCATTCAGGCTATTAGAACCGGAGTTCAGCATGTCAGCATACAATATGAATTCAGTCAGTCCGTCGCGATTTTGCTCAGTCGGCGAAGGGAGTGACGGCGAAGTTCTTGCCACCAGAAAATTGGGGCAAACTGCCTGAACTAGCGAGGCGCGGCAACCTGAGATGCGAATCGACAAGCATTCCCAGCTCTTTAGAGTTCTAACTTCTCGAGACGATTAGACTAATATCTTAAATGGGCAGGAAAGGCTACCAAAGTCCTCGCATAATCGGACTCGTTACTCGACTTTGGCTTTTGCACACAAAGAAAGAATCAGGATCTTGCAGTTGCAGGAAGTAAGGGGACAAGTCGGAACATATTGTACGACAGAAACGACAAAGAAATAGATCACACTAGCACAAAGTCCGATACAGGCTCCTTCTGCAGACTCTTCTCAGCTTCCTCCATTTCTTGCCTTTGAACCTCGGCTCCCAACTTTTCAGCTCGCTTGAGGACCGCATCGATGAGATCCGACATAGGCGACTCGTCGAGCGATGATTCTGTGAGGGTTGACGACGTAGAAGATGAGCCGGATTCAGATGGTGGCGAGTCGACGGCGGGAGCCAAGTTGGCAGAGGGTTCCGGAGCGAGCGTCGAAACCGCTGCCTCTGTAAGCTGCTGTTCTACGGCTGGTGAAGTGTCGGCATCCGTCGGAGCCGGAAGGAGGGGCTCGATGTCGTCGACCGAGATAGCAGACGATGCATCTTCCTCGTGCGCGTCGGGTGCTGGAGTGGGGTGGGCAGGCTGGACTTGTGCAGGTTCAGAAGTCGACGATTCTGTGGGCGCAATGAAGACTTCGGACGATTCAGCGGAAGCCGGGACTGGAACGAGGCGAAAGATGTCAGTCATCGAGGGAATGGTTCGGAGTTTCGAGCAGTGATCAAGCTCACCTTCTGCTTCGTTCGGTTCAGGTTCGTTCTCGGCGACAGGCACAGTCTTGATTTGCTCCTCCCATGCACGCTCCTTCATCGCATCGAGGCGAGCAAGTTCCTTTTCGACGTTGCGGACGAGCTGCTTGCGTTCTTGTTTGACTTGGCGATCGCCTCCCGATTCTACCGCATCGATGTCGGAGAGGAGCTTGACGAGGAAATCCTCATACGAGAGGAAGCTCGAGTTTGCGGAACCGAATGCGAGAGGAGGTGCAGGAGACGAGCTGTCGATCGTCGAGGCCCTTTGTTGGAAGGTGAAGGACAATGGCTTTTCGAAGGCGGTTTGTCGGGTCGAGAACTTGGAAGCGAGAGTCGATAGTCGAGCGAGAGCGTTGCGTCGGGCAAGGTGCCGGCGGAAGTGGCGCTGAACCGTGGTGGCAGCTTCGTCGTCGGAAGAAGGTGCATCAGCCGGTTGCTCGGTGGCGGGCTCAGCGGCAGGTGCGGTGGCTGGTACTGCTGCAGTCTTGACCTTGTCCTCCGTTGTCGGCGATGGGGTCTTGGGCTGAGCATCGCGCGCAGGGGTAGCTTGTGGGCCGAAGAACAACTTGAACAGGTCCGGCTGAGGGTTCTCGAGGCGGCGTGTAGCAGAAGGCTCTGAATTCGACTCTTGAGTCTGGCGGCAGCCGAAGAGGGCCTTGAGGAAATCGTCGTCGACATGCTGAGAAGAAGGACGAGCGTTCGATCGAGCTCGTTCTGCCCTCCTCTGCTGCTGCTGCTGTTCGGCTTCGTATCGTCTTCGGGTAGCTTCGGCTTGTCTAGCTTGGAGGGCTTCGGTGTAGCGTCGTTGAAGCAGCTCCTCCTGTCGAGCACGGTTTGCCACCGCCTCGCGGTACATCATCTCCTCGGCAATCGCCCGCCTTTCGCGTTCCTGTCGAATAGCTTCTTCAATGGCAGCTTGACGCTGGAGACGCTCTTGCTGCGCGAGATAGGCGGCAGCTTCAGCTTGACGGCGTTCGCGTTGCTTGCGAGCGAGGATAGCTTGCTCGAGGCGAATGCGTTGCTGATCGTAAGATGCGTAAGAGTCAGGGAGGTATGCGTCGTGTGTCATGAACGAGGGTGAAGCTGATTCGTAGGTCGAGTATTGTGGCGAGTACGGGGAGTAGGTTTCGTAGAACATCGCTTCTAAGATTTGTTCGAAGATGTGGGTGGGAGTGAGGCTGTTTGAACGGTTGAGTATGATGTGATAGTAGAGATGGAAGGAGAGAGGAGAACGACGAAGCAGCTTGGTATTTGTAGGCGAGCGCTGATGAGTGTGCAAGATATTCGAAGCTTTCTCGAAGCTTCTCGAAAAAGAAAACGATGGAACCTTCTCACCGCTTCGTCAGCAATCCAGCGCGGCTGACGAGTCACGGCTTGTGAAGTCTTGTCGTTATGTCAGTCCGATTGATACTTTGACAGATCAGATGGCAAGTAGGAAGTAGGCGAGGCAATGCAAGGACCAAGCGATAGTACCGAAGTTCGAATGCGACCTTCGCAAAATCGCGAGAAAAAAAGCGCTCCACTCGCGCAGTTGTCTGGGTCAACGTATAACGGACAACATGAAAAGTCTGGTTTCGGACAGTACTGGCCGATTCGAGAGAGGCGAGCTGACGCCACCGACACGGCCAGCTAGTTGCAGTTTTTAAGATTCTCATTTCGCCACTGTAAGCTCGAGTTCCTCTGATGCACTGCATACCGTCATCGCTGATCCACAATCTTACGTGTCAGACCAGATTCAAGGCAGAGACCGGTTTTCCCCTTCTTTCGCCAAGGGACAATTCCCTCTCCCGCTTGACGCTCTCACCCATCGAAACCTTCTCGACAGCGCGCAATGAATCATTTGTCTGACTGTTGACTTGAGAGCTCCACCTCGCGCATTTCGACCAAACCGAATCGTCATCGGTCGACGAACGGTGTCGGCGCTTCCTCGGGTTCGGAACGGGTGAGACGGGGACTGGAGATGACGACGCCGATTCCAGCTGCATGTGGCCTGCGGTCCTGATCGCGTTTGCTGCTCTCCGGCGCTGCAAAAGAGCCGAAGTCGTATCGAGGTTGATTCTGGCAGGCACTCGCGTTTTATCCCTCGAAGTAGTCTTGCACGTAACGGACGAGACCTGACTCGGGCTGTCGGGAGAAGATTGCGCTGCGGAAGTAGCAGGGGTGTCAAGCTGTGCTGCGGATTGGTTGGACGTGCGAGAGCGGTAAGGTCGGACAGGGCTCTTGTTTGGTAAGAGTGAGAGTGTTCGGAACGAAGGAAGAGATGGTCGTCTATCGGAACTACTGCGGGCGGCATTGGACGAGGTGGATCGCATGCGCGGGACCAACAATGATTTTTCGGGAGATGGAGTGCGAAGGCCGGGCGGTGGGATGAGAGCGAGCGACTCGAGTTGGTGCTGTAGAGAGCTCAAACATCAGTTCTCGAGGCACTCGGCTGTCCGGCAAAATCGACTGACCTGGCGGAACTGCGTCTGGTGTGCCGGGATCAGCACAGAGACCTGCTTTGTGACTCTATGCCCTCCAATCAATTTTTCCACCTGCACTCTGTATCTGATGGCATCTCTTGTAGATGGTCGAACATCGACATCGGCGGCGGATAGGTGGAGCGCACGGACTTGCGCGGCGTATTGTCTTGCGAGCGCCACGTGAGCCTGCTTCTCTGCTTCGGTGTACTCGCGAGACGGAGCCGACGTCGAGTCAATCTCCTGCATGGGATCTGCCGATTGTGCTATCGCCGGAGGAGAGGGTGAAGGCGTAGGGAGGAGGGAGGTCACCGCTGAGCGAATAGGAGCGAAGTCAGCCATATCACCAAAGGGGGAACGCAAATGAGAGACAAGAATGGACGCACAAGTGTCCGTTTTGAAGGGTAGAGTCATTCCGGCTAGTCGATGAGGATGAGGCAACTGAGGGGTCGGAGCGGGACTTTTTTCGAGTTGTTTTGTCGGAGAACAAAGCCGTAGCTGGTCGAGCGAGTCACGACGAGTACACAGACAGAGACGTTGTCTGCGCTTGGATCAGAAAGAACAAAGCCGAGTCGGGGTAGGAGCGTTTCTTCGACACAAACACGGAAACGCAAACAAAGCCGATCGTTCGGCATGTTGCACGCGAGAGCCGCCGTACGGTCAGCGTTGGCTGCAGATCGAGCATTCGGAGCGCGGGCAGCGCTGAACCTCGACACGCGTACGAGACCGGGAATGCACTGCGGCACGGTTCAAGTCGAAACAAGGGGAACCATTCAATTGTTTGCCTGTTCTTGTCGAGACTAGCAGCTCAATCCTCTACAAAATGTACATCAGCGTTCTGTACGACGTAGATGTATACTGATGAGATAGAGGCGAGAGTAGAGATGAAACAAGGAACAAAAAGAAGTATTCAAGCGGGGAGCTGGTGCTTCGTCATCCCCACGCGAACACTATGAGCACCCGGCACGAGTTCGCTGTAGTCACGGGAGACAAAGTCAGCATCGTGAGTACCCGCCTTCCCCTGTATTGTCCGGCCGTGTCGACCCCATTTCTGAGTCTTGATCTCGAAACATCTCGTGACGGGCATGCAGCTTCCTGGTGCGACTGAGGGACTCACGCAAGCTACCTACTGCATCTTGGAAGAAGACCACACGATCGGAAACCTGCTCCGATGGATGCTCATGAAGAAGTCGGTTGTTCTCGTCTCTGCTACTCATTTCATTCGCAGCGACTGATTGAGCCTCTTGGACATCGCTTGCAGCCCTGCGGTCGAATTCTGCGGATACAGGTGAGTAGGCAGAGACGTTTTTGCATGCCGATTCGATTCTGGCGACTGAATCCGCCTACGTTTGCCCAGTGCACCGCATCCTTCTGAAGCCAAGATCCACCTCCGAATCCAGATGTATGGTACGTACTATGCTGACTACCTAGCTCGTTTCCAGTCGGCCCACTGAATAGAGGTTACCTTCAGACGGCAAATCATCTCTCGACGCGCTGAACGAAGCGCTGGACAACGTCGAGCAAATGACGGAAACGATCCTCGAGCAGTACACGGCGACGCTTGCTGCTGGAGACTTTGCTCGGGTTGAAGCGCCTGCCTACGACTTTGAGACCGTGAACCAGCAGCTGTGGGCCGAAAAGGAGAAGCAAGGACGAGGCAGTTGGGAAGAGTTCCAAGAGGAGCGGAGGAAGAAGGAGGAGCAAGAGGCAGAGCAAGCCAACGCTGGTAAAGAAAAGGTCAAGGCGATCAAGAGCGGCCGATAAGCTCGGCATTGGCGCCAGGCGCGCTCTCTCTCTGTTCCCAAGCTTGTACGAACATTGTAAAACCCTTCGCATGCACGGTATACTCGATGCGAGTCTCGCTCTCCGTCGGATCACAAGTCGATAGACCTGACTTGCGCTCGCGGACGGTAAGGGACTGAGAAGAGCTTCTACAGAGACCCGCAGGCTTCGCTCTCTTGCTCGCACAGGGGCCTTGAAGTTCTGGGTGAGCGAGCGAGAGAGCGGTGCCTGCGGGTCTGTAGAACCGGCATCGACCGTGTAGAAGGCAGTCACGGCGGTTGACAAGGAGAAGCGGAGGCGAGGTCCAATCATGGGAGAATCAATCGCCGAGTCCTGTCTTGTCTGACCGGACTGCGCGCATCAATACAGACCCTATGAGAGTGCCATTCACGATTCAAGGCATACTGCGTCGAGCGGCTGAACGAGATGAGGGCAAAGACAACCGGAACGCGGAATCGCGCCTCTCCTTCATCATCTCTCGACCCACGCCATGATTCCCACAGCACCGCGACACGTGAGCATCTCTAGAGAGTACGGAACTCTTGCTTGGGCCGTCAACTGATGCTTGGCCTTCGCGACAGGGTGGAGGAGCTCACTTCCCTTACCCCAAGGTTTGTATCGCTTGCAGCAGCACTAAACCATCTTCTGGCGCATGCCTGTGCTGATCTCGGCAGCTACTGACGCTTGCCGGACGTTCTGCAGGAAGTCTGGTCCCCTGCTGGAGGATGGTGGACCCGTCCGGCCAACTGGAAGTCGTCGACCGGCTTCGTCTTCCTCGGGGTTGGATTGGCGACGTACGGTATCTGGTCATACTCTGCCCAGAAAGAGGTCAGTCTGAAACCCCCACAGCTAGGCATCGAGCGAGAGATCTCGACGAGTCCTCGTGGTTACATCAAACGCGACTCTGAGCGTCCGCGCCCAAAGCAGCTGCAGACGTACTGATCTTTGCTCTTTTTACTACCCTGTCACAGTGGCGACACACTGAACCGACGCGACCCATCCCTTCGCAAATGGCAAGTCATCCCTTCTTTCCCCCTACTCGTCGACACGCAATAAATAGGCTGACCCGCCCTCTGTTGTCCCTGGTTTCCAGTGGGCCAAGCAGTTCAAGACTGGAGAGCTCGGCGTCAAGGACGAGAGTCAATACAAGGGAGAACCCGTTGCCCACCACTAAAAAGCCTGCCTTCAAAGAAAAGGGTCATTTTACTTGTCGGTTTCCTTCCTTGTGTTTCGTCTGTTTCTTGCAAACCCAAAGCAAGCTGTTTCTATAAGATTCATCGAGACCCGCATGCCGTCTCATCTCCGTGAGGGTTTCAGAGAGAGAAACAACACGTCCAATTCAATTCCACCGACTGAAAGACAGATGCTACGATCGCGCAGAACCCAAATGTACAATTCAAGAATCAAGTAATCAAGAGAAAGGCAGCGGTTGGAGCGGCATGGCAGTCGCAGAGGGAGGTGGGCTAGGCTGGAACTGTGCGAGCGCCTCTCCTCCCTGCAGATCGGCCAACGCGGGATGGGTAGGAGCAGACGCGTCCGAGCGTGACGGATTGCTCGGATCGGAGCTCGTCGAAGCTCCGGCTCCTCCCGCACTGCTGACATCGACAGCCGAGGGTCCAAAGTTGAGAGCTTGAGTCGCAAGCAGTTCGAGCATGCGACGGTGATCGTCGTTGTCCGAAGGCGCGTTCGTAGACGAACCTCCGCCGCCACCTCCGAGCTCGACCTGGTCCAGACGAGTTGGTGAAGGCAGAGCGAAGGGGTCGTACGACGTCGCCGAGGTCGAGTTGAGCGGAGCATGCGAATACGCGAGCGGGTGTGGGATCTGGTACGACTCGGTCGTATAAGAGTAGGGGCTCTGGTACGCGTTCGTCGAGAGCCCGCCAGAGAGGGTGCCGTTGAGACCGTTCGATCCTCCCGGGAGCGGAGGCAGCGGCAGCGACGGAAGAGCCGGGAAACCCATTGTCATGGATGATGCGGACGATGACGATGAGGCACCTCCGCCACCGTACATCTCGTCGTACGAGAACGTCGGTTGCTGCAAGGGGAGCGGCAGCGGGTTGGGCGGTTGCTGCAGAGGTAACGGAGTCCCCATCGGTCGAGGCCTCTTGACCGCTTTGGGCGCGGCGACCCCACCATTGGCCTCAATCCTACGCTTCGTCATGCGCGCTTCTCCGATACCTCGATCGACGACACGAGGAGGACGGTGATGTCCGTGTGATTTGAAGTAGAGGCCTGCGCAACCAGAGCAAGGAAGCAGGTCAGGACTCACGCCGCGGGGACATTCGTCAGTCCGGGACACGATCACTTACAGCAAGCATTGCACTCGTATGCACCTTGGGCGTTCCTGCGCCACAACGGGGATTTGTCGGTCTGACAATTGGCGCAAACCATGGCGTCCGACGGGTTCTGCCAGCCCCGAGGGTACCGTCTTCTCTTGCGCTTTGAAGGCTGCAAGAAGTCGGGCACGGAGGGCGAACCGTTCGAAGCAGCTGCAGCAGGGGCGGGGGATCCGGCCGGTGAGTCGAAACTGAGGTCGGCTTCGCTCACTCCCGACATATCGAAGAGATGAGCGTTGCGCTGCGGTGTGTCGTAGTCGACCAAATTTGGATTGTAGCCGCCGTATGCAGCGTCGGGTCCAGACGTGTCCGAAGCGCCGTTACGTTGCGCCTCCAGATGTCGAGCGAAGCTCGGAAGGAGCGGCAGTCCGCCATAGGGAGCTGGGGCCGAAGAAGTCGACGCAGCACCATTTGCAGCGTTCTGTGCGCGCTTCGTTGAAACAGCGAGGTCCGGGTCGACAAAATCCGGGTCGAGCGCATCGGCAGCTGCTCGCGAGCTGCGTGCCTTTTTCGAAGACGAAGCCCTTGGCTGTCGGGTTCGTCCACTAGGAGTTGCCTGCTGCGTCACCTGAGCAACCGCGTTCGGGTCATCCATGTTGGGAAGCGTATCGAGGCCGAGGGCTGATCCGGAAAGGTCTGGCGCGGTGAACATGGGATGTCCCCCCATCGCAGTGATCGAGGGAGGCTGAGGAAGCTCTGGCGAATCTGGAACCGGAGTGAAGATGGCGCTCTTGCGAGATGCACGCTTGGGACGTCGAGAGCTTGATCCATCAGGCGTTGATTCTGGTGAAACATCCTGAGCGGCCGCAGCAGCACGAGCGGCTTTCGACGCATTGCGGTTTCCTCGCTTTGGCTTGGCGCTTTCGTCGACGTAGTCCTCGTCGTCCTTATCGTGTACGACAGCTTGCGAATCGTCAGGCAATTGGGGTAGCTGTTCGTAGGCTTGTTCATGCGAGATGGGCTCGAATCCGGCGAATTCGGTTGCCGCACTGTCTGCTACACCAGGCACAGTTCCTTCGTGGGAGTAAGCACCTTCGACATAGGCGCTCGCGCCTGAACTGGCAGCGACGTTGGCCGCAGCAGCTTCAGCCTGCTGCCTGGCATTCTGGTTCGCTGCAGCTATCGCAGCCGCAACTGCCGACAGAGCATCCATCGGTTCGTCCGTTGCCGACACGGTCGAGAAGTCGGGTCCCAGAGGCAGAGTCGAATTGTCCTGCTCAGACGCAAAGTCTTGAGCGACCGCTATCTCCTCCGCCTGTTGCGGCTGATCCTGCTGCATTTCGGTGGAGGATTCGATAGCCGGCTCGGGAGCATCTGGCTCGGGGACGTTCTGTTGTTCCTGTTCAGGATCTTGTTCCAGCGCATCGTTGACCGGCGTGGCGCTTGACTTATCGCCTGGCAAGACAAAGACGGAGCGAGGCGTGGTTTCTTCCTGCGATGGAGGTGGCACGTCGTTCACTGGCCCGGGCTCAGAATCTGCAGACGCTTCAGCAGGAGCTGGCAGAACGGGAAGGGATTCGGACGCGACCGGGAGTTCGGGAAGAGCGTTCGTGTCCGAGTCGGGCAATGGCGGAAGAGCTTGACTGGTCGGATCTGTCGAGACAGCGACACTTCCCTCTGGCACGTCCGACGGCACGTGAGAGCCTGTCCTTCTCTTCTTGAGCTGCTTGGGCGTGTTGACAATGAGTGTCGGCGCGACTTTAGGTTTGCGCACACGTTTGCCCGACAGGATCGGGGCCACGTCGGAATCGATGAGATGACGAGGTGCGTAGTCTTCATCGTCTTCCTCCTCCACCTTTGCCGGCTCTTCTTCGGCCACGGTAGAAGGAAGCGCAGGGAGAGCGATCGTCTCTGCTCCGATGATCGCTGCCGACGAGGACTTTGCCGAGTCGCGCTCAGCCCATCGACCTGAAGGTGACGCGTACATGGACGTCGACCGTCGTCTCGGTCCCCTTCCGTTGTTGGACGGCGCAGCCGGCGAATCGAATGAAGCAGAAGAGACCGCCGCGGGTTGATCGTGAACAAGCGCAGCAGACTCTTCAAGGACAGCTGCACAGGACGAGTAGACTGCGAGTCAGCACGGAACACTGCTAGTTTCTGCAAGCCAGTAGAGAGGCGCAAGCCGCACCTGTGAGGAGACTCGGACGATACCGTTCGGCGACGGAAGGGGGCGTAGGAAGTTTGGGCTGAAGAACGGGCTCGAGCACGCTCTCGAGTCGTTTTGATTGTCGCATCCGGAGAGGCGCATCGTCAACCTTGGGACCCTTGTACATGCGTGCAAACATTTGCAATGCGATCTAGAGACCGCTCGCCGATCGGGTCAGATTTCTGCTATCACGTGCGCAGAGATTCCGCAGACCTACCAAGTTGGCGGTGTAATCTCTGGAACCCAGATCGTAGGTCTTGCGCTCGGGATTATTGTACGGATGATCCGAGCACCATACGCAAGGCGTGAGTATGCCTGACAGCGCGATGCGATGTGGTCAGCTCATGGGGTTTCTTTGCAAAGCGCCGAAAAATTCTTACCTTCTTGATCTTTAAAGGTGACCGTAATGATGTCCTTCAGCTTCTTCTTGTTGCTGACTTTCGGCGTCTGAACTTCAAAGGCAAATTTGTAGCCTGCGGCCCAACCACACCCGACATGGAAACGCTTCGAGCAGTCTTGACACTTGATCGTCACGCCGACTCCTTTCTGGTAGCAAATACGGCATTGCTAGTGAGCAAGCAAGATCTTGAGTTAGCTCCGCTATCGCTCAAGATTATGCAAGTTCAGCGACGTACTGCTTGAGCTCGCTCGACCGGAAGATGAGCAAATGCTTCGACAGTCGCGAGTTCAGAAGGCTCGGAGAATCGGAGCTCTGGATGCCAGACAGCGCAGAGCAAGTGAACGTAGCTAGACAACATGAACAAGATGTCAGCTCCTGATCGTATCGGCGGACGAGAAGAACTGACTTGTTCAGCTCGGTAGGCTTGAGGACGTCCAGTGCTGTCAGTGGAAGTGGAGTCTCGCCATCGGGGAAAGGTGGTGGACAAAGGACACATTGCGGATGCTGCCAGGGGATGCAAGGTTAGTTCGTGATCCTGCTTGAAATTTGACGCACGAGGAGGACGTACCAAGGTGAGACGGTTCCGGTGCTTTTCGCGGTCGCAGAGATCACAAAGCCAGCCCTTAAGAGGGGTTCCTTCGGGTACACCATAGCAAGCTGTTTGCGCATGCGGAAGTTCACTCAGACAATAGCTTAGGAACGATTAGACGGCGGAGAGTGTAGATACATACAACCATGACCAGCAAGAGTACATCGATCGCACTGATACAACGCATACTTGGGTTCGAAACGTTTGCAGAGGACACAGGGTTTGCGAGGAATGATTGGCTTGCGAGGAGGTTTCGGAGGCGGGGTCGGTTCCTTTGGTTTCTGATCACCCCAAATTCCGTCATCAGAGCTGCCCAAGAATGAGGACAGAAAAGAAAGTATCACATACGGGTTCACGACCACTGCGTCGCACGAGAACCGAGTCGTCTTCGTCTCCAAACATGACGGGCGCCTTTTTCTTGCGTTCGGGTTTGTCCGACTTTTCAGCCTTGTCCGCTTTCTCGGGCTTGTCCGTGCTCGATCTCGGCTCGTCCGTGGCTGGAGGATACTGGGCTCCGTCTGAACTCGGCGAAAGAAAGTTTTGTCAGTTTGAGCCGTTCCAGAACTTAGGAGCAGCAATAGTTACAGAGGTAACGTACAGTGTCTCCATCGGAATCCGCAAGGTTCACACATGACGAGCGGGATCGGTTTGACCTCGAGGTCGACAATGTTCTCGGGACAGAAGTACCACTTGTCCGACTCGGTACCTTCGCAGATCGCGCAGAATCGGTTGCGTCTTCCCGTCATGCTCGTCGGCTGTCCACAAACGGACCCGTGATCGTCTTCATCTTCCTCCTGGTCGTTCGCGCGTGCATTCGCTCGAGTCACTTTCTTGTGTGCGGGTCGACGCGCTCGAGTCGCAATCGCTGAACGGCCTTCGGGTTGTTGCAGTTCGTCCTCCTGCAAGTTGTGTCCGATCGCAATGTAGTACTTCTTGACCACGTCCGACATCATCTTGCTCGGAATGTGCTTTGCGATCTCTTCAATGTCGTTGTGGTATTGCGCTGCGCCTTCCGAAAGTTGTTTCCGTTCCGCCTCGTTCCAGGTAGCGTGTCCTAGAGTTGCGAGCGGAACTTTGCGCAACGCAGCAATCGTCGCCGGAATGTCACCGTTGTGCTCTTGCAAGAGTTTGACCGCTCGATTCAAGACGTCGACGCCTGCGGAAGAGTACGATCGCAGCTTCTTGACATCGTTCATGAGGATTTCGACTGTAAGGAATCACGCGGATTCTCGAGTCAGAGACGAGGCGAACAAGCTATGTTTTCCGCCAGCATGACAGCAATGAACACTTACAAACTTCGTCATCGATCTTTCCCTCGGGTCGATAGATGACCGTGACTGCTTCATCTTCTCCTCGCGGAACAACTTGCATGGCTGTCGAAGATGAGCGAGGATGGGTCATCCGTGAGTTCAGCTCGATCAAGACGACAATGGAAAAAAAAGGGGAAGGGGGAGAACTCACAAAGCCTCTTGAGTCGCGATCGCTCCCTCTCTCGTTCCTTTTCTCTCTCCCTCGCAGCTTCCTTCTCTTTCTCAGTCCTCTGTTCTCGCGGGACTCGTTCCTTGCCATCGATCCACACCGACTTGTCCTCCTTCTGCGTAGATGGAGTCGAAGAGCGTCCCTTCTTGGGTTGGAAGTACGATCGAGCGCTCGGGAGAGCCACTTCGGCATTCTTTTCCGAATCCCATTCAGGCACCGGGCACTGGAATTTGTTTCCAAGTCGGGTTGACGCTCGAGGATGGAGAGAATCATGAGGGTCTGCATAGGGATTCCACACGAACACGAACCGTCAGCACCATATCGGTTGCAGACCAAAGAAGAAAAATAAACAAAATTACCGAGTACAGCGTAAGCATTGACGTGCATTCCTGTAAAGAAATTCGGGGCGAGTTTCGTAAGCGACAAGTCAAGTTTCGAGAAGGTGAGAGATTCGTACCGAAGTAGCGGAACGGCCAGCCATGGGTCGTCCTCCAGTCGTGAGGGTTCTGATTCCCTTGGATGCGAGCTGGGGAAAAAGAGAGAAAGTATGAGGATTCCAGCACAAAGGGGACAAAACAAGAAAGCCAGCCAAGTAATGAAACTGACATTCTTTCGCTTTGCCTTTCCCCTTTGAAGCAGTCGAACTCTGCTTGCCGTCCCCAGTCGAAGAGGAAGTCGTTGAAGCTGCATCGTCTGCGAGGTTCGAATTGTTGAACTGCGCCATCGTGATCGTCCTAGCTCCTTCTGCCGCTTTCCTCATCGGAGGTGCGCTCGACGATGCCGATGTACTCGTCCCGGACGCGTCGCCGGTCGATGTGCCCTTCTTCTTGCCTTTGAACGTCGTCTTGGCATGCAGTTTCGCGTTCGAGTAGTCCATCTTGGCTTGTTGTTCAGCTTCTTCCTCGTAGGCCTTTGTGCATGGCGCACACGACCACGCGTACCCAGCTTTGGGTTTGTGAGACAACGGTGGGTCCAGACACGTGAGATGAAACACTTTCTGGCAGCGCAGGCACGTGACGGATTCGGGTCTAATTGCCCAAGGGATCTCGAGTCAGTTCTTTCAAACTCAAAAAGCGGGAAAAGAACACAATAGTGCGAGAGAGCAACGCACGATGCAGCCCATTTTGAGCACGTATGACAACCTCGCTGGGCATCGCTGAGCTGGTTCCCAGTACCGACTTCACACAGGACAAACTCGAAACTCTTGAGCAGGTAGTCGAGCACTTCCTCTGTCGTGCCGCACGGAGGGTCAGCGATCTCTGACTGCTCGTAAAGCCGGACGAAGGCAGGCAGACGAGGCGAAGAAAAGACTTACGAGGCGCGTTCCTCACTTTGAGAGTTGGTAGAGCATCGAAGTACCGATGCAAGTATCGATCGTACAGCTGGTGCCAGTAGAACGTATCGGTTTCACGTTTCCATTTCTCGAGATCCTCGATGTGTTCCTTGTGTAGCACTTGACACGTGCCCCGAATGTAGTTCGCCGGTACCGTGTCCGAGTGCATCGTCGCCACGATCAAGCGGTGGTCGGCGACGTATCGGTTCGTGATGTCGCGCGTGCGAAAGTAGTACGCGACGCGTACTCGCAAATCGGTCGACTCGTTCGCAGTACGCTGGGTCGAACCCTGCTCGTCGTTTGCATTGGTTGGGACGAGTGCAGTCGCCGAGGAGGAAGAGGTGTGGACTCCCGCGGTAGAACCCTGGGCATCGTCGGCGACGACTTCTTCAGTCGAGACGGTGACAGGGAGTGACAGCGCCGACAAGCCTGCCGATGCTGCGGGGATGGCAGCGATCGCAGCGGAAGCAGGGGCAGCACTGCGAGGGGGCTGGGGTTGCAGGACCTCGAGGACTCGAGCGATCAAATACGGTTCGCCGTCTCGGTCTTGCCACGGCGGCGATACAAAGACGTGATCTGCGCGGATCAGAAGTACAACACGAACAAGATAGATTGCGACCGCAGGAAGGCAGGCAGGGCAGGGGAGGGACGAGAGCGGGGGGAAGAAGGGGAGGTCAGGTTGAGGGGTTTCGATCTCGAACACAGTCGCACACACGAAGAGCAGGACTGACCATTGGGCACGAGGGGCTTGCCATGGAACACGAGGGGTCCTGTCGGCGGTGCGGGTTTCGCCGCCTTGCGAGGCATTGGCGCGGTCCTTGGGAAAAGTCCCGCGCGAACAGGCGACCTGGTCGGCGCGCGATGAACGGATGTCGGGGTCTGGACACGACCTGAGCTGTCGCAAGATCCTGCTGACGGTCGCAGTGGTCTCCGCGTGTGCAAGTTGCAGTCGAGACGGGCGTGCAGAAGGAGAAGGGAAGGACCAAGTCTGCGGGCCACAAACATGCACTCGCACCCCTCTCGCTCGCTCCAAGTGTAATCCGGAGCGCTCGAAACAATCAAAGGGCATGCTCTGAACCCGTACACGAACGCAATAATCGCGAAAGTCGAGTCGAGCGCTCCGAGACAGGCTCTCTCGGACATTCGATCCCGGCGTCGAGGCGCTAGCGCGACAAGCAGGTCACACGAAACACTCGAGTACACTGCAAGGGTCAATCGAACTTGATCTACGAAGAGCACATGCCACAAACGCGAGAGATGCGCCGACAGGAAGAGGAGGGCGAGAATCAGTCGGCTCATGGGTCAGCTGTGGCGGGCGTCGTCCGGAGCAATACGCCCTCGGACGGGTGTGTCTGATCCCCTGTCGTACAGCTCATCCACTGGGGAAGTCGAGTGGCGCTCACCCGTCTGCAGACTGTGATCGTCAAAGCGACAGTCGGGATTGGCAAGCTCGCTGCTGCATCGTGTCGATCGCGTCGCCGGGCCTGATTCGCGACTTGGGTGCAGGTGATCTATGGCGAGAGAATGACGCGCCTGGGTATCGCTCATGATGATGAGCAGGCGATAGTTTGCGATGAAAAAGTGCCGACGCGAGCCGCGTCGTGCTGACCGGCTCACGAACGCCTGACGAGACTGTGCGGGCTAGCTGACGGTCTGTCGTCGTCACGAGCTGTGCTAGTGGTGGGCGATTGTTGAGAAGGATGGACGGATTGTGCCATGCATCTCCATTAAGTTGTTAAGTCGTCCTTTCATCATCGTTTATTTCGATCCGACAGCCACGCCTGCAGACCACCTTTGCGCTTCGAGGATGTCGCGGTCTAGATCGCCCTCGAGGGCGCGATCGTCTGCTCCTGGGACGACCCCGCCAGCTGCCGTGATCCCCCTCGCGGTCGAGCTCCAGAGGGGCCAGTACCTCCTCGGCACGACACTCCTGATCCTCGTCGTGCTCCTCTGGGTCTCGGTAAGCACCAACGCCACTTGTCGTTTCTTTCCTCTGACGCGTTCGACCTTGCTGACCTCGGACGAACAATCGACAGTCCTCCTTCCTCATGTCTGGCAAGTCGCGCTCCCTCTCGAATCGCTGCTGCATCGGACATTTTCAAGTCATCACAGGAACGTACGAAGGAATCGGGCCAGGAAACAGAGATCGAAGCGAAGCGAGGAGGAGTCGAGGATGGAGCTAGGCCCCACCCAGGCAGCCAGAGACTGACGATCATTCGCTCGCTTTTCCCTTAACACAGAGATGTTCACTGGCATGGAGTACAAGTGAGCGCGCTTCTCTCACTCTGTCTCCCTGGGATCCTGGACGCGTCTTCAAGTGATACTGATTTTGAACGTTATGCGACAGCAAACCTTTCCTCGTGACCTGGATCTGCACCTCGACCTTCTCGTTGTACTTGATCAGGCCCGGACTGCAGTACTGGCGGAATCGACGGATAGGCAACAGGAGGGAATCTCTAGCCAGAGACCGGGATGGCGCAGAGAGCATCAGGAGCGTGAGTGTCAGGAGTGTCGTCGTGGATCAACGACTGAACGCGTACGTCGGCGTTCCCGAATGCGATTCTCGAGCAAGGGTCTCCCAAATCCTCACTCGGTCCGATTCGGCTTCACAGGTTTGTTCCGACGCAATTCATCGAAATCAACGGCCACCCGCATCGACCCGATGTACGCCCTGGGTGTTTCTCCTTTGTCTCGGGCCTGTGTCGAACCGTAATCTGACGTCTCAGGGAGAACAGGCTCTCGCACATCGACGGGATACGTCGAGATCACTGTCTCGAGCTCGACCGTCGCGTACCGATATGGGGCGACACGTACCCATTCTCCCAGTGGACCCGCCATTGTCGACGCGCGAGACGGCACGGCTTGCGCTCGCGTTCTGCGCTCTGTGGTTCGCGGCGAATTGGGCCATGAATGCCGCTCTCGGCTACACGAGCGTCAGCTCGACCACCATCCTGACGAGCATGAGCGGTACGTCGGCTTTTGTTCCTTGCCGTCCGAGTCGAGATCATCGAAAGACTCATTCGTATGTTCAATGCGTCTGCAAAGGTTTCTTTACTCTTGCAGCAGGGGCCGCGATCGGGGTCGAATCGTTCACCGCGGGCAAGCTCCTTGCCGTGGTGCTCAGGTCAGTCCTCTGTTCTCTCAGTTCCATGGACACGGCAAACTCAGCCTGGTACAACTTTGTAGCATCCTCGGAGTCGCCGTTGTCTCTCTGAACGACTCTTACGTCGCGATTCCACCTAGCGCACCTCCTCCGCATCCTCGTGATCCACCTAGTCATTTCCCTCCGCCCGATGCCTATCCCGCATTCTCGAATCCTCTCCTCGGAGATGTCCTTGCCCTCGTGTCGGCACTAGCGTACGCCGCCTATGTCCTGCTCCTCAAGGTCCAGATCCGTTCCGAAGCGCGAGTTTCAATGACCCTCTTCTTCGGGTTCGTCGGGCTGTGGAACATCCTCTTCATGTGGCCCGTCGGAGTCGTTCTGCACCTCACGGGAGTCGAACGGTTCGAACTTCCATCGGGGGGACAGTTGTGGGCGAGTATTCTCATCAATGCATCTATTACTTTTGCAAGTCTCTCTTCCTTCTCTCTCTTCTCTCTCCCACTTCGCGTTCTCGTGCTCGAGGAGCTGACGCCGAGTTCTGTTGGAGGTTGTAGGTCTCGGATGCGTTGTACTTGCGATCAATGCTCCTCACTTCTCCCCTCGCCGTCACGCTCGGTCTCTCCCTCACGATCCCACTCGCGATCGCTGGAGACCTGTACCGCAAAGCTCCAGTCTCGTTGTACTCGTTCATCGGAGGAGTTCTCGTCCTCGGAAGTTTTGTCGGCAATGGCATCATGGACCTTCAAGAAGCTGAACAAACTGCGGTCGCCTTACCGAGTTCGATCCTTGAAGGTACCACTACTGGATTCGGGACTGCTGCTGCCGATGAGGAAGAGGGGAGGGTTGGAGAGAGGGAAAGGTTGTTGAGTCCTGGTACGAGCGAGGCGGATTACCAAGGGGCGAGTGACACTGATTGACCGACTGAACTCGTCAAATGGGAAGAAATGACGAGAGGGGGTTAGACGATCAGAGAGAGGGAGGGAGGCGCGAATGTTATCAATATTCTAGAATCGTGATTGTAGCCCCGCAAGACATGTTGTTCAAAATAGATTGACATCTTCATATAAGGATTTTTGCCGTTCGATCTACCCGCGAGAAAACTTTGTACAGAAAATGCTATACGAGAAACCCTTTCCCCCTCTCTCGTGCTACATGATGCTAATAGACATAGATCAGGGTTTCCGAGCGAACTGTTTCAGGTACTCGTAATCCTCCATGCAATCGTCGACGACCTGTTGCAATTCGGGTCGGAGAGCAGGTTTGGTCGATTCCGAATGCGATTTCGCAAGGGTCGGACAAGAGTCGTTGTCATTGTTTGCTTGTTTGCCAACACCCTGTCGTGAGATATTCAACGTTCGCTTCAGTGGTCTGTCCTTGCTAGTCAAGAGTCTGAACGAGAAACCCCGGTTACCTTGCTCTTCTTGGCATCATCGTGGAATCCCGGCCATTTGTCACTGCAAAGAAACTTCGAAGTCAGCACCTTTTTTTTGGTGAAGGGGCACTGGGAAACCAGAACAGGAGAATTCACTGACAAGTGTTCACGTTTCTGATCGTCCCATTCGAGCATCGACTTGTCAAACTCGATCCCAACTTCTTGACACCACATGTTCATGACTTGTTCCGGGTTCTTCAACAGTTCCTCACTCTCGATCAACAACGGGGTCGTTCCCGTGTGTTCGCGCACGAAATCAAACAGTTTCCTCAATTCGGCGTACCCCATCTCTTTGCCGTCGAACCCGTAGAACCCAGTCACGGCCGATGCGTCTCCCTCGCACAACCTCGCATACGAAGGAACCGCTTTCGAAGGGTGGCGGATCAGGAACGTGTGCGACATGGAAGGTTCGGAAGGGAACAAGAGTTCGGTCGGGACCAAAGTCGGGTTGGAAGCCGTAGTCGAATGTCCAGACAACGAAGGAGCGACGGTGCCATTCGGTTTCGACAAATCGATCAGGTATTGTGCCATATCTGGAGTATCAAAAATGCAAAGGTGGAACGAGGAGGTGAGCCGACCGAGAGAAACGGGAACTATCAAAGCGACCGGCGGAAGAGGGAAGCGCACCTTTGTTGAATGTTCGCTTTCCGTCTACAATGGTGACGAGATCATCGCAAGACTAGTCGAACAACAGCATCAGCAACTCTCGAGAACCGGAAAGGCGAAAAGGGAAAAACAAGAGGCGGTATTGTGACCAGAGCGCGAGATTCTCTGGACGTCCACCTCTGGCTCGAGAAGAGCTCACCTTTTTGTACGTCTGTTCCCAGTTCTGACCCTGCCTGCACTCCTCTTCCGTGAATCGCGAACTGACTCGTTCTCGAGAGTAGTACCAAGCTTCTCCAAAGTGTTCGTGGAGGACATGAAAATTGGGCAGGGCGAGGATCATGCATTCAAACATGGTTGAACACGAGCGAGGATGACACCATAGGTTGACGATTTTGGGAGGACCTGCAGCTGGAGAGGTTGAAGGAGACATTGCTGGTGACTCGTGATGCAATGTGGAGTCGAGCGTGAAGTAGACGAGATACTGGGCGGCAAACACTCAAGGAAGGATGAAGCAGGGTGTGTCTGCTGGGTGGCAGGTCTCTTTGGACTTGAACGAAGAAAGCCAACGGCTGAAAACTTGGGAGTTTCGAGGACCCTGAATGTTCGTGCTGTACAGCGCCCCCCGCCGCATATGCCCCGGTTCCGATGTCGCCTTCGGTGCGCAGGCCGATCCAAACCTTGTTTTCTCGATCTTGTCGTATTATCCATAGCAAATACAATTCCTATTGATTGCTTGCAGCAACAGGAATTTATGGGCTCGGCAAGATGCGGTTGTTTATATATTGCAGAAATACGTCAGACAAGCCCCGGTTATGACACGTGTCATCTTCAAAAAAATACGGGGAATACGTCGCGTCACGTAGTCTCTCTTGTTAGTCTGACTGTCAAACCGATATATGCCCTCGCCCAAAGCGCTGCAGAGAGCACTCAAGGCCATACGCGCCGAGGAAGCGTGGGTTTCGCGATGGCTCAACTGGGTGACTCTCGCCTGCGCATTGCTGTTCTTTGTGCTCAACGGACAAGGTATACTGGCTCCAACTACCGGTGGTAAGAAGGACAAGGCTTCAAAGAGCTACATGGGGTGGATCGGCGGAGCGTGAGTTGCTACTTGATTTCATGCATATGAGGCTCTATCGAGCCTGGCAATACAAGCTGAACCTGCCAATTCGATGCAGGATCGCTGTGAGCAAAGTCGTAGTCAGGTGGTACTACGTGAAGAAGCGAAAGGGCATCGGTAAGTACAACTTTTCGAAAGCCAAGAACCTCGCTCGACAAGGACATGTCTTGGGAAACTTGTGCCGGCCATCGATTCCGCAGGCTGACGCTTCTTCGTCTGTCGCGTCGCCAATAGAGATCGAATTGCTTGAGAGAGAGCCTGATGCGATCACTAGCGACCGAGCGCCGAAAAAAACGAGAAAGACGAGGCGGTAGTTTAACGCAGACAGTAGCGATGCTCGATGTGGGTGGGTATTCGACAACGTCTGTATATTGTACTATAGTATTCGAATGAAGCAGTCGGCGGAGAGGCGAGCGGTCCAGTCACGCCCCAGACCCAGCAGACCCAGCGCGGCGAGCACGACAATCAAGTCATTGGCCTCGCGTCGGTCACGGGGATACTGTGCAGGCAGAGTGTTTGCGGCCCGAGAGCACACTCGCCGATTCCGCGTGCGCGCGTTCAAGAAGCTCGCCTTTCGAGATTGCTCGGACCAGTCCGAGCGCGCCGGGGAAATCCGTTCGGCCTTTCACTGAATCTTAGACGTCCTCACGCAATACGGCACCGGTCAGATGCAACAAGTTTTCGACGTGTGCCAGAGCGCTCTTGTCGATCTCGCGTATCACCACAGCCTATTCGTGACCGCGCTCGAGACGACAGGGAAAGGGATGGTGGACTTTATCGTCGCTACTGAATCGCTGCTGCATTCGCTGGACAATGCTGCAGCAAGCGAACCGGCAGATGGTCAACTCGTGGCCAAGACGATGAAGGGTTTCCGCGAACACGCTGGCAAGCAGACTGCCGATCTCGTGCGGGACGAGCTGGAACTCCTCAACATCACCGAGTCAGAGTGCCGCGCGTTCGCCAAGTCGTCGTCCGAATGGATCAACCCAATCGTCTTGATTGACTGCTTGCGTGAAAAGCGACGGCCCCGTCGATCCAAGTTCCGCTTGAACGTAGCTGCACTATTACACGCCAACTTCGCGTCGAGCTCAGCCAACTTCAAGCTTGCCAGCGCTCAGCACGCTTCGACTGTGCTCCGCGATCTCACGCGTCAGGCAGTGTCGGATGCTACGGGGCTGTTGCAACGACCAGGCGACTTTGGACCCAACCCGACTCCGAACGCGAATCGGCTGCGACTCGTAGAAGTCGAGCGTCGAAGAGGCGAGTCCTAAAGCCCGCGTTCGGAGTCCCGTAGCATCCAACACTGCCTGACGTGCGAGATCGCGGACTACTGTCGAAGCGCGCTGCGCACTGGCAAGCTTGAAGTTGGCTGAGCTCGACGCGAAGTTGGCCTGGAGCAGTGCATCCGAGTTCAAGCGGAACTTGGATCGTCGTGGCCGTCTCGTTTCGCGCAAGCAGTGAAGCAAGACGACTGGGTTGATCCATTCGGACGACGACTTGGCGAACGCGCGGCACTCTGACTCGGTGATGTTGAGGAGTTCCAGCTCGTCCCGCACGAGATCGGCAGTCTGCTTGCCAGCGTGTTCGCGGAAACCCTTCATCGTCTTGGCCACGAGTTGACCATCTGCCGGTTCGCTTGCTGCAGCATTGTCCAGCGAATGCCAGTAAGGATCCAGTCGCGACAAAAAAGGCTAGAACACCCTGCCCTGTCGTCTCGAGCGCGATGACGGATCGTCGTCCTTTGGTCCCGTGCCTGTCTCACTCGTGGATCGGACAAGGCACTCGTCGTCGATTCGGAACTGGATCGCTGTGAGCAAGATCGCGGTCAGGTGGTGCTACACGAAGAAGCAGAGGGGCATCGTTGTGACTGTCTGACTCGAGCGAGCTCCGAGTCCAGGTCAGCTCTGTACCGACCTCGAGAGGAATCCCTTGCGCGAGAAGCTGCCGAGCTTCGTGTTCTTGGCGCGTCGCTCCGACTTCTTCACACGCGGGCCTGACTTGTAGTCGGAAGGATCGTCGTATCGCGGGAGTGAGAAGCAGAAGAAGCAGAAGAGGCGCGCCCTCTGCACACAGACCTCTGGCTCTCGAGCCGCTTTTTCTTGGCGAGACCCGCAAAGGCCTCGTTTCCCGAAAGAAACAAGTTGAGTCGGGTACCGATTCCGCAGGCTGACGCTTCTTCAACGGTCGCGTCGCCAAGAGGTCGAGTTGCTCTCGAGAGAGCCTAATGCGTTCCCGAGTGATAGCGAGAAAGACGAGGCAGCAGGTCATCGCAGACGAACTCGATTCTCGATTTGAGGTAAATATGTCACAACGTCTGTGTGTTAGTCTCGTGCGAGGGCTAGCTCACTGGCATACGAGCTGGCTGGGAGATAGTAGACCTGTTGTTGAGTGATCTTCGAAGCGCAATCGGAGAGCCAGGTGTCGCTCCGGACAGCCCATTGCTCGAACAGTACTGCAGTTGATACGCTCATCGGGTAGCTGCATGGGCCATGTCGAGGGTGTCGAAGGAGAGAGGAAAGGAAGTTTCGGGCGACGTCGACTGCGGTCTCCTCGCTCGACTGACGTACCAAGCTCTATACGCACCGTGATCGCAGTAATCGGTCTGGTAGCATGGGTATCCTGTCGCTGTTCACCAAGGTTAGCTTCTGCCACACTCTCGCCCTCCCTCATGATCTGACGTCTTCCGTTTGCTTGTCTCATCTCGGTCTGTCGCGCAACACAGACCAAGGAAGTCGACTATGACACGTACCTGTCGCTCTTGCAGGACAAGATTGCAGCGCGCCAACAGAAACTGCAGCAGATCCGCCTACGAGAACGTCGTGCGAATGCGCTCTTTATCACGTACGGCATCGCCCTGTACGTTCTCTATATCGCACTGTGGTACTTTGGTGTTGTCGGCAAGAGATACGGGCACCATTCTACATTCGAAAAAGCGGTTGGCATACTTCCAATGATCGTGTTTCCTGTTGTGTGAGTGGTTTTCTCCATGCTTTACGCCGTTTTCGCTCGCCTAACTTTTCCAGCGACTGTAGCATCATCTTCACGAGACGAGCTGTGAGATGGGTCTATCGCCGAAGAGAAGCCAAGGAAGGTGAGCGCGAAAACATTCGGATCTTTTCAAGGCGTGAAGTTTCTGACTGAGGGGGTTCGCTCTCGCCGGTAGAAATGATCATCAAGAGCCTCCTCAAGAAGAAACAAGACAAGGTCGAGGAGATCAAGAAGAAGACGGGCTACTACTCGACCCGTGACCTTCTTGAAAAGTACGACGAGGGGCTCAAGAAGAATGTGAGTCTTCTGAACGCCCATCGCGCAGCCTTCAAGGTCGACGGCTTACATGTAATCTTGTAGTCCGATCCGAGGAGCTCTCTTCCGGGAACACCGATCAAACAGATCGGCAAGCAAGGCAGTCTCCCTTCTTCGGCTTCGACTCCCGCTCGACTCGCTTCCGCATCTGGGCCTTCGACCCCGCAAGCGCAGGTCGCAGGTCACGCTCGCTCTGCAACAACGGGTTCTGTTGCCCCGTCTCCCGCCGGTTCGGTTCCATTTCCCAGCTCCTCTCCAGAGGTGCACGCTCCATCGCCCCGACCGCAGCAAGCCGGGGGTCCTCCAGTGAACTCGCTTCCGCAATCTCGTTCTGTCATGGACAAGCTCGCCGATGCCCTGCTGGGAGTCTCGCCAGAGGAAGCGAACCCGCAAAATCACAAGTATGCGTTGATCTGTCAGCGCTGTTACGCTCACAACGGCCTCGTGCCGAAAGACGACTTTGACTTCGTCCGTACGTCTCGCTTCTAGGTGTCGCTCAACAGACGTACGACATTATAGAACGTGAATTGACTCGACTTTGCGCTGTACAGAATATCGATGTCCGCATTGCGGTCATTTCAACCCAAGGAGGAGAGATCCCTTGCTGCCCTCAGGCTCGAGCGCGAGCTCTGCAAGCTCCGAATCAGTACACCCTCACCGTCGCGTGCAATCGATGCACGCGCCTTCGCCTCTTCAACGATCGTACCCGTTGTTTGATTCGCCCGCTTCGCCAGAGATGCAGGAACGCACTCGGGCTGGAGACGAGCACAGTGATGATCAAGAGGAGGAAGTCGAGGCTGCGAAAGAGGTTGTGTTGGACGAAGGTAAATCAGGTAGCTCGGCGAGGAGTCAGCGCAGCGACCAAGAACCTCGGAGGAGAAGGGCCGGGGCAGCAGTGCATCGCGAGGAGGACGAAGATGACAAGATGGACACTGAAGAGTAAGGCTGCTTGTCGATGTAATGTTTTTAAGGAATTAGATACGCCCGCGGGATTTACGCACGGTGTATCCATGGCACCGCCTCGCGAGCATGCGCACGCACCGACCGATCCCGGAGGTTCAGTAGATTCCCCTCATCGTGCCACCATTCCGGTATCGCACGATCCAAGCAGAACAGATTCAACGGTGTCTGCCGCCCGTTAGCCGGAAAAGTTCGCCCGCGGCGTCATTGAAAGGAGGTGCGCGTCGGGCTCCTTCCTGTTTTGGTGTCGCGACCCCCCTTCCTCACAACACGGCAGGTCGTCTCGTGCCACACGACAGGTCTCGAGAGGGTCGGCCTTAGCGAGCCTCGATGCAAGGTGAGCAGCTGATCTTGCCTGGCGTCATCGTACCCGCTGCGTGTTTGATGAACAATCTTGGCGCCATCCTCCTCGTCTGCTCGTCGCGCTCGGCACGCTCCAGCCCATCCGATACATTCGCCGTACAACCTCAACACGCCGCTGACCGCGCCGCGCGCGCAGCCTCCGCCCTCGCAGATCCCGACTGAGCGCTTGACGACTACGGCAGAGCGGTGGGCGAACGGCACTCTCCAAGCATCTCCGACTCCTCCACCTTCGTTGAACCCACTCAACAACGCGCCCCAGATGTATCCGAACGGGAATTACGCGCCGCCCCCGCCGCCGAATGGAAATGTTGGTGGACACCTCTCGCGTCCTCAGAGCTACTCGGTCGGCGCAGGCTACCCTTCCGGTTCCAACACGATGCATGTTCGCCCTGCTTCTTACGCAGCTGCGCCCCCGCCTCCCCCGAACAGCTATGGACAGTTCCCGCCGGTACCGCCGCAAGGTTCCTTCGCTGCGCCTCCGCCTCCGCCTCTTGCTCCTCCTGCGCAAGCAATCATGAACCCTTATTTTCCTCCCGGACCCCCACTACCTGCACCTCCTCCACCCCATGTTCCGCAACAGACTTATCTGGCACCGACACTGATGCCATCGGGGCTTCCCCAACCGACCAACGGCGCGAACTACCAAGTTGGCCGACCTCCTCGGGTTGCGAGTATGCAGCCTACCGATTTCGCCTCGCTGCAGAGCGACATGAACCGATTGAGCCTCAGCGGATCGAATCCCGCCCTCAGTTCGAGCCAATCAGGCAGCAGCCTCGGCGATAGGGTCAATTACTACGCTTCCCCGGAAGAGGGTCCGCCGCACAAGCTCAGCGTCACACATCCCGACGTAAGTTCAAGTCCCGTGTGTACGCGCTCGGGAGGGTATCTGAGAGACTGATCCATCAGATTTCTCGAGAGTGCACAGCAAAAAGTATTGGCGAGCATGCGCGACGCAGCATGGGCGAACGGAGGCGACATCTCGCGCAAGGTCGCATGGTCGAAACAGGTGCTCAAGTTTATCGAACGAACGCAGGTCAGTCCCCCGAAAGCGAGATGTTCACCGTCAAAAGGTCATCGGAGGCTTAAACTGCTGCGGCGAATCTTTGTTTCGACAGGCTGCAGCGGGAGAATCGTCTCGGATCAGCGATCCGACCCTCGTGAGATGGACCGACGAGGCACTCAACCACATCCTCACTTCGGCTTCATCTCCAAACCCGGTCCCGCTCGCGTTGTACTTGCGCGGAGACTTGTCCGCTTCGGGTTCGTTCCCTTCGTACCGCTCAAAAGACGCCAAATTGTCGTTCCGCGATTTTGAAGCAGCGGCCAATTCGGGATATGTCAAGTCGTGGTTCCGAATCGGTCGAGCGTACGAAGACTTTGGTGACATTCGTCGAGCGGTCGGGGCGTACGAGAAGGGAGTCGAGAAGGGAGACTGTGGCAGTACGTATCGGCTGGCGATGGCGTACCTGCTTGGCCAGATTGGAGTGCAGGCAGACGTGCCCAAAGCGATGGCGCTGTTGAAGCGGGCCGCCGACACGGCTGATCTCGATACCCCTCAACGTGAGCCCGATTTCCTGTGTTCCACGCAGTGGTGTCAGAGCTAAATCGCTCCCGAGGCATAGCACCGTACATCCTCGGCATGCTCCTGTCTGGAGAGTTCGACTCGCCATCGATTCAACTCAATAAAGCTCTGATCCCACTCGACAGCGACGAAGCAAAGTGGCGAATCGAGCGCGCAGCGTACCTTTCGTTCGGTCCAGCGCAGTACAAAATGGGATTCTCGTACGAATATGCGACGCTCGGTTGCCTTTTCGATCCCCTGCTCAGTGTTCAATATTATGCTCTGGGTGAGTCCATCACTATTGAGCCTGACGAGAACAAGACTCTGACGTCTCGATATCATTCTTTCAGCTTCGCAAAATGGAGAAGTCGAGGCAGACATGGGTGAGACAGATGGCCCAGATTTCTCGGTCATACTGGAGAAATGCGTCCGCTAATTGTCCTTGTCTTGCACAGCACTCTCAAAATGGTACCTCTGCGGGTCGGAGGGCAACTTTGACAAGAACGAGGCGTTGGCCGTCACGTTTGCAGAGAAAGCTGCAGCCCGCTCTCTGCCTTCTGCCGAGTTCGCTCTCGGATACTTCAGGGAGGTCGGAATCAATGGATCGATCGATCTCGAGCAAGCGAAACGCTGGTACCAACGAGTGAGGTACTTCATCGATCGCTGCAACGCATGAAATCAGGCTGACGTCGAAACACAGGCGGCGAGTCACGGCAACGACGATGCGAAAAAACGTCTCGACGCGCTCGACAAGGCGAATCCCGAGCTACTCAACCGCACCGATCACGAGCAACACGTCGACACGAAACTGGTGCGCAAGCGCACAGCTGCCAAATTGAGATCTGACGAGGAGCGAGAACGACAAGCTGCTTCCAAACTCGCAGTGTCACTCTCAGGGCCTGACCTGTCTGCCCCTCCACCTCAAACGACACTTCAGGGCATCCCTGAACAACCACATCAGCAGCTTCAGCATGGAGTCAATGCGGGTCGGCAGTCGGTGCAGTCGGTCGCATCGGCGAACTCAGCCACAACCCTGCGACGCAAGAACACGCAACGACAGGTCGAAGCCGCGGCTCGCATGGGACAACAGACGCCTCTCGGCAACAATGGTCGCCTGCCACAGGGCTACAGCACTAGTCCACAAGGAACGCCTAGTCGCCAATCTTACCGTCTCTCGGACGCTCCCCCTTCAAACCTTCCGGTCACCCAGCGTCCACCAGCGCAACAGATTAGACCTGTACAAGAGATCAATGTTGCGCCGCTGCAACCCCAGCGAGCACAGCCTTCTAGTTTTGCCGAGATGGTGAATTTCCTTTGTCCCTGATCCGGTTTCTCGCTTCAACTTGAACTCACACAACGATTCTCCTTGACTTCAGGGAATCACGACCACGAAGGCGAAAAAAGACGATTGCTGTATAATGTAGAGTCCTCGCTTTACCTCCTCCCTTTTCTATGGCTCTTCAGTTTTCCCCCATGTATACCCATTTTATCGGTCTCGTCTTGTCTGTTGCTGCGACGCTCACGATGAGCTATCTAGAAGCTCAGCAGATGCGTCGAGCGCTGTATTTGTCTTTTGTCTTTTCTCGTAATCTCGCACTCTGCTTTCGTTGCTTCTCTTTCTCTTTTCCTCTCAATGTGCGGATGGACAATTCACAGTGGAGATCGACTTCCGTCTGGAGATTTTTCTTGCACGTGATATTGCCTTCGATAGCCGTTCTAATTAATCAATTTAGCCGCGCCGCGGGCGTGCGTCAATACTCATTGAACGCTCTCGCTCATAGTCCGGCAACAGTCTCACCGCTACAGAAGCGCCTTAACCGCACAACGGCGAATCGTAATCGGCCGTTTCACTCCTCTCAAGAATACGATTAACAGGACTCGCGAGCTCATTCAACTCGACAATCGTTTCGGGTCTTCAATCGTAGGGAGGCCGTGAACATCTTGAAAGACGGACTCGGTCTCGTAATCGCACCGGAGGACCTGCGAGCGCCGGCTCAGGAGTAGTAGGAAGGGAACGATGCCGAATCCAATCATCAACACCTCGATGCGGAAGAACTACAACTCGTTCGGGGTCGAAAACTATTACAACCTGGTACAAGAGTCGTGTACGTCCCCACTCTGACCTGCAAGCGGAAACAGTGAACCTGATCCGATCCTGACTGCTGCCCATCGCAAAATAGATCGGAATCCTCATTTTCCTGGTCTCAAGAAATGTCTAGCGCAGCTGCTGGACGTCTATGTTGCCAAGGAGAAACCGTCAAGCATCAAAGTTCTCGATCTTGCGGCAGGTTCTGGGGAAGCCACCGAGGCAAGATACCTTTCGAAAAAAACGCTTAGAATACGAGTTTGGCCTCGCAGTTGACATGGCTTGCTCACATGACAGGCGTTGCTGTCGTGGAAAACATCAAGGTGGCCACCTGCTGTGCCCGCGTCTACATCTGATCCCACGACTTCAGAAGTGAGCGGCTCGGCTCCCGCGCCTACTCCCTCGACCTTGCGACCACCTATACAACCTCGACCGTTTATCCCGCCGAGGGCCATCGTGCGACCAAATCGACCTGCTTCGACACCAGTGATAGCTGAACCTACCATCACCATCACTGCTGCCGATCCATTTACTGCACCAGCTTATCGACAACGAACAGGCTTGCCATGCCTCGAACTCTCTTTCAACCAAGTCGCTGCCGGACAACTGCCTGATCCTTCGGGTCAATTGAGATTTGAACAATCGGAAGACGCAATCACAGATGTTGGCGACTCTCGTTCGACCGAAGGAGAACTGTACGACCTTGTGATCGTTTCGTTCGCGCTACATCTCGTCGAGACTTCCTCTGAGCTTTGGGCATTGTTGCACGAGCTGAGTAAGAGGGCAAAGTGGCTTTGTGTCATTGCACCTCACAAGAAACCCGATGTCAGTCCTGATTCTTGATCTTCCTCTTCTCTCGATATGCGTGGTCGACGTTCCGCATAATGAGCGATATGGAGACTCAACATCTGTATGTGGTCGACAGATCAAAACTACCTGGGGATGGCGGCGGTGGGATCCATCGCAGAATTGGAAACCTGCCGAAGGGAGAGGCAACGTCGGAGGTGCCGAGGGTGACGGGTTCGAAATCGTGCTCGATCGAGTACGCTTGCGTCTGTGGAGGAGTGTGGAGAATTGGGAAGAGCAGCAGTACTAACTTTCGGACGCCGTTGAACTGCGCAACGCCATAATTTTTTTTTCGCTTCTTCTCGTACGAAGAGGCGAGCCATGCTATCCGGCAACTAGTTCGACATGGCTCAAGTAGAGGATAGATTCAGGACAGTCTTGCGCAAACTGCTGGGAGACAAAATTTTCTCCGTCGGACCCCGCTCAGGCCGTGACTGTGTTTGCATCCCGTTGTCTTCCGCTGCCGTCTTTTCCCCTTTTCGTCACGGCCCCGGCAGTTTGACAAGCCATGACCAATCTTCCAGTAAGGGTCCTGGTGCTGTTGGACGGCGACCAAGTTGGTGTAAGTTAAACCTCTCGCTCGCTCTCCCCTCGATGTGCCGACCGGGGATAGGTTACTGACGCTGGTCATCTGGGTCGAAAACATAGCCCGAGAAGAATTTTGTCAGCTGCAAAGCCCAAGGCGGATCTCTGTGGGCGTTCCAGCTCGCCGAACAGTGCAGAAGGTGGGTATCGAGGACGCTCGGCAGGGACGCCTCGATCTACTGCCTCCTCTTTGCGTGCGTTCTTTCTCTGCGGCGCGCCGAATCGACAGTATGTGCTAGGCTGTAGCTCTCTCGCCTAACAGTGATGTCGCGCGATGGTGTCGCTCGATGGATTTGTCCATCGACGCGGTCACTGCGTTCTCGAAAGGACTCTCTGCGACCCCAACTCCGTGCGCGCTAGTGCATACTTTAGCGGGTATTACGATGAATGCTCGCAACGGTGAATGTCCGCGCTCATCCGACAGTCGTCAGCAGCAAGCTGATCAGAGACCCAACAACCGGTTCTAGCGCACCTCGCATTCTTCCTGCCTTCGATCGACTATGTGTTCCTCGGAGGATACTCTAGCGAGAACCATGCTCACCAACTCGGCATGTTGTTCAGGCCCGGGCTGATGTTCCCGCTGCCCAAGATCGTGCTCCTCCAAACGACACGGCGTCCCGTCGCGAGCATGGCTAAACTCGCTCATGCTCAAGCTCAATTCGAAGGATTGATCGATCTCGAACTCAAGGCAGAGGAGCTCATGCCTACAATCGAGTTTGACGATCTGCGAGAAGATCATCCTGCGTTCTCGGCGCCGCTCAAAGAGCCTGCGAACGCGTTGGCTGATCCTGTTACATTGCCTCTCGCCTCGCTCCCCAAATTCCCATGTTCGATACTTTCTTTGCAATTTCGGGCGACACGAGATCGAGGCTGACGAACATCTCGATTGTTAGCATTGTCGAAAGGAGCGAACGCGAAGAACCCATGGCTGGATCCGATTCCTGCTCAATCTACAGTCAAGCAAGCCAACGCCAAAGGAGCTTCAGGTTCCCAAGCCAAGACTGCGACGTCAATGTCATTGAGCACGATCCAACTTTCCCGAGTGCCCCTAGAATCAGCCACCATCGCCAATTACCCTCTCTGGGCTGCAGCAAAGTCTGGATCATCGCAGGTGAGCCGCACAAACAGGCATACATGATGGGCCTGGGTGACACTGAGTGTTTTTTTTCCAAATGACCTCCGACAGGGGACAGCGCCGAAACACATTTCGCCTTCGGCTGATCTCAATCTCGCTGCCACCGCCCTTCCACCTACTACAGCTTCTGCGGGAAATCCTTGTAACCCTCCAGGTTTACTCAACGAAGCTATCCTCGCGTTCATGGAAAGCGACTACTATGATGATGGGCCTCCTTCCAACCCGGTTGATCCCGCTTCGACCTCTCGTCCTCTCGATGATCAAACCGTACCAGCGTTTACTTTGCCCGTCCCGGTTCCAACTCGCAGTCGAAGAATCCCAGATCGATTCCTTCCTCTAGTCCAACTGATTCAAACCTACAATCAATCGACATCATCTTCGTCTCTCGAACCTCCGTTGTGGAGTACGATCGGTTCCGAGCTGTCCAAAGTGACTGAGCTTCCAAAAGGAGTCAAGTTCAAAGATCTCGTACTTGAAGCTCAACAGGCAGGATGGGTTGTCACTGGGAATCGAAGTGGCGAATCTGAAGGAGGAGGAGGAGGAAGGGAATGGGTCAAATTGAGTAAACGCGCAGAAAGGGCTTTGACTAGTCACGAATCCGCGAAAGACTGAACAGCGAGTTTGGGCTGAGACGTTCATGGGGGTGGAATCTTGAAAGTAGGGTTGGAACTTGGAAGAGGAAGTCAAAGAAGTCTGCAAAAAGAGAGAAAGCTGGCTTTTTTCTCCTAGCTTGAAATACGACAGATGTTATCATATCGAAGATGGACAGGTATTGCAAAGAAAGCCGACACAAGATAATGCGAGAAAGAGGGAACTCGGGAGCTTGAAAGGTCAGGAACCGCTAATGCTCCAGCTCGAGTCACACAGCTGAAAGAAGCGGCCGACGAAGATGAAGGGAACAGTACACAAGAGGTACAAGGTACAAGGCAAAAATCGCTACGAACCCATAGAACGGAGAATGAGAAAAGGACATGCCAAAAAAAGAGCCAGCTTTTTTTCTTTCTTCTCAGCTGTTGGTGGTTCCTCCAACAACGAGAGAGAGGTGTGCGAGTGGCGCAGCATTAGATGCCTTGCAAGTTGAAGAGTTAGAGACTCGTGCTAGATGGAGAACGACTAGTGTTGAGGAGGCGGTGCCGTAATTTCTTCGTAGATCAGAGCTGGTGAGGAAGCGACAAAAAATCAGTTCGATGTTCGTCTTACCCCCGCAACCGGACGGAAAGGGCATGTTCTCTTACTCTTGAGTTGTTCTCGACTGAGCTGCTGCTGATCAAATGCAAAGAACGATGGAGGCAACACCGGAGCAACCGGTTCGTCCTCGGGATCATGGTAAGGATCCAAATAAGCTACGAGATCGTGGGGACACTCTCGTGATCAGCCGCGCACTCTTGGACCGCATGAAAAGAGGAATGGGTTGCTCACGATGCGCCAAAGCGTTCTCGACCGAGCTACGCTTCTTTGGGTTGAATGTCAAACACTTCTCTAACAAGTCGATCGCCATTGGGTTCGCGTTCGGGTACAAGGTCATGAGAGGTTTGCGTTTTTGAAACGGCAACGCTCGCAGGTAATCTCGAGAGCGTTGCGAGTTGATTTGGTAAAAGTCTTCGAGCGAGGGAGTACCGAGAACTCCGAGGATCAAGGTCAATTGATGGTGGTCTGTTATGGCGCCCCATCTTGTTGTCAGCAATGGTTGGGCGTCCAGATCAAGGCAAGGCAAGGGGAACTCACAATCCCGACCAGGGAACAAGGGTTTCCCGCTTAGCATTTCTGCCAAGATACAGCCGACCGACCCTAGCAACGAGCGCAGTGGAGTCCGATGAGCGATTTAAATTTTCACGAAAAGCGGAAAGTAGATTAAACTCACAGACATCGATCGCGAAAGTGTATTCTTTGAATGTCAGCATGATCTCGGGAGCTCGATACCACCTCGTCGCAACATATCTTGTCGACAGACGGAGGGTACACGATCAGTTAAAAAGGTCAACATTGGCAATAAGGTGTGGCTCACTCGGTCATGAATCCAACCGCTTCGGTTTCACTGCTCATGGCCGATCTTGCCAATCTTCAGATTGAAACCATCAGGTCAGAGGTCAGTTTATGAGAGCGAAAGCAGGCGGCAACGGTCATCACTTGCCCAAAATCGCAAATCTTGAGGTCACAATTGGCATTCAGGAGAAGATTCGACGGTTTCAAATCTCGATGCAACACTCTGAAAACGAAGCATCTTGAGCGTCAGGACAAATCCGTTTCGAAATGAGAACTGGGCGAGGAAAGCTTGCGCTGCAGAATGGAGAGCTTTGAGACCTCGAAGGGTTTGACTGTGTTTTCGGAAATCGAGGTACATTAGTCCAATCGTCAGGGGAGGGACACGTGGAGTTGAGCGCACTAGAGGAAATATTGACAGCTGAAGAGGGGCAGGGAAGAGTCAGTGTTGCGCACGGCGGCGTGTTGGACGAGACGAGAGCCTACTGGTCGTCAGACAGTTCCTGACTTCGGATGACGCGATGCAAGTCGGTCTCCATGAGTTCCTGAAAGAGCGACAAGGTTCAGTCAGAAACCCTTCTTGAGTGAGACAGGCGAGAGCGGGTCGCCTTACCTGGATGAGGTACACTTCGGAGAAGGTTTCGAGCGAGGTAGGTTTGACAATGTCGAGGATCGAGATGATGTTCTCGTGGTTGAACCACCGGAGCAGTTTAATCTCTCGGAGCGTGCGTAGACAGAACACTGCAGAGTCGAGCGGCGTCAGGAATGCCTGTCGCCAGAATGAGCACGAGCGGGAGGCAACTTGCTCGAATGGTCGAAAGGTGTGATTTTCTGCAGCAAGCAATCACAATCGAGTCAGTGATATTTCCACCAAGGTATCACAGGTATAGGGCGCACCTTGATGGCGACTTTTGATTGAGTCGAGGCATGAATCGCCGAGCTGCGAAGGCGAGGAGAGACGGGTCAGGCGCGCGAGTGCGCAAATGCAGGCGACAGAGACGACTCACCACACGACACCGTATGCACCTTCACCGACGACATCGACGCTATGTCGCAGAGAGAGCGCAGGGAGGTGCCAGACAGGGTCAGCCGCGACGAAGCCGAAAAAGAGGGGGTTGGTGCGGCTCTGCGCGATCTCAGGGCGGAACAGGCGCGGCTCACATCTTGTAGTCTGCACCGACTTCGAATTTGCGATCCATGGGGGTCGAACGGTCGCTGCGAGCGAGGTTGGCAGAGCGAGAGGAGGTCGGCGGGCGATGATGTGTCAACACGCGAGCTGAGCGGGTCGACGATACGACTGGAGGTCTTGTGGGATCTCGAAGCGACGCTGCTCGCAGTACGGTCGAAGGAGAGCGATCGCAGGGACGCGGCGCAGCGAAATGAGGGTTGAAACCGCGGGCAACGGCGCTCGACCGACGCGCGCGGCGCGTGAAACACGTGTCTGAACCCCGGAAAAGCTTTCCCCGTCCGGTCTGGCTTGCGCACTCTCGCCTGCGCGTGGCTGGTCCGAGTCGCAATCGAGCAGTGGTCGCATGCCTCCCGACATGTACGCCCTCCGCGTCTGCGCTCTCGCTTCTCTCGAGGGTCTGACTGCTCGCGACACCGCCTCATTCTCATTCTCATTCTTGTCTCTAGCAAGGACTCGATCCAAGTCGGACCGAAATGTGTCGTCGTCGACAGCTGTGATCTCCGTGGAGACATCACGATTGGACCAGGTACATTCGCACGTCATTCTGAAGGCGAGCGAACCCAGCGCGCTGATCTCGGACCGTCTTTGCCTCGAACTGCCTACAGGCACCGTGTTGCAACCTCGATGTACGCTTCTCGCCTTGTCAGGCCCGATCATCCTCGGCTCCAACAACATTGTCGAGGAGAACGTCGTGATCGTGAACCGGCTCAAGCGTCCGCTGGTCATTGGCGACCACAATTTGTTCCAAGTTGGCGCTCGTAAGTTGTCCACGAGCGGTCGAAGTCCACGTTGAAGGGATTCGACGCTGAACTCGCGCGAGTTGCCCCGTGCCAGGTATTGAGTCCCCCACAGTTGGCGACCACAACTCGTTCGGGATCCGATCGAGAACCTCGCCGCACGTCACGATTGGGTCGCACTGTTCGATCGGGGCCGGGTGCATCGTCTTGCCAAATCCATTCGCAGCGACGACGACAACCTCGGCGGCTACCGAAGATGAAACCGACGCGACCGTGGACAAAGTTGCGGACTACACACACGTGTTTGGCGCAGACAACCGTCAAACCATCTACGACAGTGGCGAAGGTTCGGTACAAGAACGCGCGCTGTTTGCGAAACACCTCGACTACCTGCGAGAAACGCTACCAAAATTCCACAAACTGAAGATGTTTTAAACCATAGCATTTTTTCCGTCTTTCTGTACTTCCCCCCGTCTGCTTGACTTGTTGTATGTTCAAAGCGCAACAACCTCTTTGATTGCAGTGCAGAATGGGCCCATTTAGAGGATATTGAGAGTTCACGCTTGATTTTGGCCATCGTCATCGTCTTCGACATCATCGAGTGGCACCTGAGGTGCACCAGCAGGTTCCTCGACTCCATCGTCTCCGTCGTTGTCGTCTCCCTCGTCGTTGGCTGCGCCTTCGACTTCGACATATTCTTCGACCCCTTCTTCTTCTCGTTCTCCGTCCGACTCGTCCCCTTGCAGAGTTCCCATCTCTGCATCATCATCGTTCGTAATTTTTGGTGGTGCGGCTGTCCGCGGTTTCGTCGGTGCGACATACGTTCCATTCTTCTTCTGTTCCGCAATCTTCCTAAATGCTGGTTTCCGACTCGTATCATCAAACAATTCAGCTCTTGTTCTCCGCCAAAAAGAACACCACTGCTCTGAAATAAATAGTTCTCACCTTTGAGTTCTCGTTTGAGATGTTTCGACAGTTCTTCACCTTCGTCTTGCCATCCCAACTGCTTGACCGCTTCCAACACGTGCACCGCGGTGATTGTCTTTTGATTCTTCTCCTGTGCCAGATCGTGTGCTCTGGGAATTTGGTATACTCGTCAATAGATCGTTCCCGTCTGACAGCGAGAGAGGGGGAAAGATTTACAGAGCGGCTAGGTAGTTGATAAACACTGTTGAGCCTTTCACGAGCGCTAACGGAACTTCCTTTTGCAGTTTGACTTCAGGGGCAACCTGGGAATATCGCAACAACCACGGTTATGAGAACGTTCAGCTTGATGCAAGGTAGAAGGAGAGGATAACAAAGACTGACGGCACTTTTCGCCAATCGTGCGACTGCAGTAGTCAAGCAAGGGAGTCCTTCTTTAATCGTGACTTCCTTGTGTGCGGGAAGAAGGGAAAGGGATGCAGCACTGACCGACACTCTTTGGGAGCTCGAACTGATCGATCCCGAGTCCACCTTCTTCCTCATTCGCAGCGTTCGGTGTCGCAGCTGTATGTGCTCCTCCGATCGATTTCTTGCGTGCTGGCATTTTCCTAGGTCGTTCCCGAGGTGTCCGAGGGGCAGTTGATCAAGCGTGTCTCAGAACGACTAGTTCTGGTCCTTTCCAAGCGAAATTCGTGTTCGGTTCGTTGGATATCGATCGCAGGAGAGACCGACTATGGTACGTCGAAGTAGGTGAGCACAGATGAGATTGGTCGTGGGGAGAGGTTGAAGGATAGACGCGATCCGAGGCGTCGCGTACTGTACGTGTCTTCGCTTTCTTCTCACGTGTAGGCTACTTTCCTCATTATCACAAAAAAAACTGCGAACAAGCCTAGACGAATCCAGTACGTTCGCCGCGATACATAGATTCGGATCATCGGAATAATTTGCGCAAAGGGCGCAAAAACATTTGGGTCTCTGATAGGTCAGATGAGGATAGAGTACAACAGTTCGTAAGGGATAAGGATATCGGTCGAGGTCCGTCTAGTCGTGGGGCCAACAGCCTCCCCAAGTTCCATCGCATCCTCCCCAATTTCCAGACCGCTTGAACGGGGGATAGTGAACAGGCTATAGAATCCTCGACGATTGCCACAGAGTCAGTATTCATTGCGCTGTAGTGACCAAAGTGATTGAAAAAGAGTGACTCACATGCCAATAAATGTCGACGCTTCGGACTGAGCCGCGTTTCGTAACCCTCGTGGGTCCTGCCGAAGTCATGATCAACCGTGCCAGGTTCGAGTTGGGCGAGACGATCGCCGCGTCGACATGGTTCGCTAGGATCTCTGAGCTGACAAACAGACTCTACTCAAACCGAAATAAACAAAAATCCATGAGTTCAGGTTCTCGTCATGAACTAGAGACGAGACTCTTACCTGAACATCTTGTGCCCTTTCAGAATCCGACAGATTGTTCCATTCGTCCTGTACGAAACTGTGACGGTCTTTCGAGTCTTCGAGCAGTTGGACATCAAACTTGTGACATTCGGGATCGGCGCGGAACAATTCGAGCGCGTTTGGTTCGGTTGTCATCAGCAACAATCGCGGATTTTTCGACATGTCTGACGTTGAGGGTATCGGAGCGAGCCGGATCGAGCGAAGAGAGTCCCAAGCGGTCGCGCAATGATGCGTGATGTTACCGCTACAGCAGCGAATGCCCAGAACAATTACCAGGAAATCAGTAAGTAATCTTTCCGAGTACCGCAAAGAGGATGACGGACCAGGAGAGTTGGGAGGATCCAACACACTCGCGCTCGAGCTTGTCTCCACCCCTCCAATGCACCCTGGAGAATCATTTAGGGAATGGTCAATTGGGATAGAAGCGTGCAACTGTCTCGATGCGACTCACCCAATCGTCGCACGGCTCGCCTCTCTATTTCCGTCGAGTTCGAGTCTCGCAAGTTCTGCGTTCAACTTGACCCGCAAGAGCGCGTTGAGCTGAAAGTGTTCGGCAGTCAACGCCGAGTATCGATCGAACGATTCCCTGAACACGCTCGGTACGTTCGATGAAATCGGTACAGGCCTCGACGCATCGAGTGTTGGAAGCGAATCGAGGTACGACATGTCGGGATAGACCAGAGCCGTTATATGGTGGTTCAGGGGATGGATGCTGCGAAAGAGCTACGTGTGAGCGGAGAGTCCCATGTGTAGGACGGAAGCTGAAAAGCGCACTCGTCTGTGCTGACCAACAGCCTGTCAATCGCAGGTCTGTCGAACTGGTCGTTGATGACGCTGCCGACATTGGCAGTCGTTCCGTCTCCTCGGCGATAGTATGCGGGATCGTAGAGTTCTTCTGGCGCGTGACAATCGAGCTTCGCTGGCTCAAAAAGGTCGAGGTACCGACCGTACTTGTTTGCGCCTCGATCAAAGAGCATGGTGTAGCCGTGCATGTGAGCGACGATTCCCTGTGCGGTCAACGGGATCAGTACGCGTTCTTCGTCTCTGATCAAAGTCGGTATGCAGCAGTGACCGGAAGAGGAGGTATAAATTTACTGCATGGAGCTATGAGACGGGCGAATGCAATACGTGAGCGGTCCGCGCGTTCGAAGCGGGGGCATAAAGGAGGAAAGCCGAGGCTCACAATTGTCGTTGCTGTACTGCCCCAGCCAAACTGGAAG
Organism: Sporobolomyces koalae; assembly: GCF_050403365.1. NCBI lineage: Eukaryota > Fungi > Basidiomycota > Microbotryomycetes > Sporidiobolales > Sporidiobolaceae > Sporobolomyces > Sporobolomyces koalae. Next base: position 125,802 of record NW_027481765.1, read on the forward strand.
CTTCGCTGATTGTCGATCAAGAGCTGGTATTAGCACTATCCGTGACCATCAAGAGTGGACAATCGAGAGGAGTAGTGGAACGCACCCAATCGACAAGCATGGTTCGCTCGCAGATCGGCAGCTTGCCCTCTTTTGCGCCCAACGCGACCACTTGGGCATCTCCAAACTTGCGCCACGGTGTCCCGTGGTCTCCTGATCCAGCGCTTGCATCGTTCGAGCCCGAAGCGGTTGTCGAGTGGTACCACAGCCCGGCGGTTAGCGCCAAGCAAACGATGCTCGCAGCGGCGAGCTTGATCCCTCGACCGCCTCTGCGCACTTCAGCACCGAGGGGCGGCGACCACAGACGTGCAGTGCTCGGAAACGACCTCCAGTGACCTTTCTCGAGATCGGCTGCTGGGTCCCGTGGGGAACCATCTGCGCCCTTTGTGAGCGAAACTGCTTCCTCGCTGGCGTCCTGCGCGCCGATGCGGCGAGGATCGCTGGACCACGGGGACATTGCTTCTGGGTACGGCTGTTGGACAGCTGAGCGCGGCTGCTGGTGAGAGTGCGAGCGCGAGAACAATTAATCAGCTCCACGAAAATGATCGCGGCGCCGCGCGCAGGCGATCGTCGGGCCGGGCATGCACGGGCGGTTCGGCGAGATGTTTCTCCTTTTTTCGACCATCGCAGCCAGCGGTGAAGATGAATGTGGAATGTTGGTAGAGATCATCTTGCAGAGTCCGCTACTGAACATCGGCGGGCGCAGCGGAAGATTGGAAATCGGCGAAATAGAAGAAATCTGAAACATCGCCTTGACCGGTGCTTCGACTGTATTCGACTCTCAGGTACAGTGACTGGTAAGGGCAGCTCGTTCAGGGAGGTGGGAGAGCAAAAGCGGGACGAGCGAAATTCGGTGTTTTTCGAGCGCAGGCGGCACTAGATGACAGCCGCCGTTCCACCTCCTCTCGCTCGACCTACATCTTCTGACCCCAAGAGTACCGCATCAGAGTCCAGAACCGACTCGTATGGCTGCTCAGATGGCTCACGGCCTCCGGCCGGTGCCCACGACGACTGCGTCAAACTCATTCAACTTTCACTCAACCGACTCTTTCGTGACTTCGCTCTCGGCTCTCGCGCACGACTCGCTTCAAGGCCACATCGATGACTGCGCAGATGCTCACAGGTGGATCGACAGTTTCTTCCAGAAGCTCGACCTGAAAGGCCCGACGAACGGCCCGAATGGATCGCGGTCAGTCAACATCTGTCTCTCCCTCCGCACATCAGGCTGACGAGACCGCTGCGAGTGTGCAGCCCGGCCATGTCCGAGTTGATGAAGACCCCAGGCCGCAAGCGTACTGTAGGCGCCAACAGTACGAACCACCACGCTGCAGCGGTTCAGCCTTCGGCAGCACAGAAGGATCCCCTCGCGACCCTCTTGTTCCCCGCGCCGCGTTTGCACGACAAGGAAAACGATCTCGCCGCATCGCCGATTCGAACGAGTACGCCAAAGAGACTACTGTCGCCTTCGAACATCAAGAAACCCAGCGTGCCCGCGCTCTCGCCGATGCGATTCGGCTCGCCTCGACCTGCTGCCGCTCGGACTGTCCCTGCGCCCCTTCGTTCGCCACTGCCGGCAACGGCTCCCATGACGGTCCCCCCTGAACCCGTCATCGCGCGAGACTTTGTCCAGACTCCCCTCGCCAAGCCGCTCGACGAGACCGCGCAAGACAACGACTCTGCTGGAGTCGGTGACCTTTCCAACGTCGTTGAAGAAGACGAGGAAAACGGAGACGAGGACGAGGACGGGGAAGAGGCAGAGGAAAAGGAGGAGCAGGAAATGCAAGTCCAGAATGTCGCAGCACAGCAAATCGCCGCAGTCGAGGAAGAAAAGGCTGACCTGTCCATCATCGGCGAGGAGGAGGAAGAGGAAGAGGAGGAGCAAACTGAACCTGAGCCTGTGATTGAACGCTCTGACGCACAAGGCGAAGTCTCCGAAGGTCGAGCTGCAAAAGTCTCGCCTCGTTCCGAACCCACTCCGGCCGTTGTCGCCAGCCTTCCGGTACCTGTACTCTCGCCTCAGTCGCGCTCTGTGTCCGGGGCATCTTCAGTCGCTCCCGATGCGGACGATGACGAGACGGTTCCGCTCAACGATGGTCCTTCAGCGCTTCGTTCGCTCTCCTTCGAGACCGGGCTATCATCGTCACTCCCCGCATCCGCCAACACCCGCACTCCAGGTGGCACATCCGCTCGCTTCGCGGCGGTAGGCTCGTACTCGGCCGCGAAGATCGGCATGGGCAGCCTCAATCACCTCGGTTCGAGTCCGCCTCCGCATTCGACCTCGACCTTCTCGGGCGCCGGTCACAACTCGCGCATCAGCAGCGGAGGAGCGCACCAGCTCAACTTCGTCGGATTGCCCAAGAAGAGTATGGGTCTTGGCCTCGGACTCGGCAGGAATTGGAACAACTCGAGCACGGCAAACACCGACAGTCAAGGCTCGAGCCAAGGCAGGCAGTCGTTCGCGACTACTCCCGCTCAATCTTCTTTCGAAAGTGCGGCATCAGGATCGATCACCGCAACGGGAGCCGTCAAACGCAAATCTCTGACCGGTCTCGACGCTGCGAGCAAGATGTCCAAAGCCTCGCGAGGCTCGGAGGTTGGTGATCAGCCTCGTAGCAAGATCGAACAGCTTCAGAGTCGCATGCAGATCTTCCAGGCGAGGAACAGTGTCGCCGCCACCACCGCCCCGATGGCGAACCGAATGAGCACCGCCGGTATCTTCAACTCGTTCCCGTCCACTTCAAAGACTCTCCCCGGTTCAACCTCGGCCGCCTTTGGCAACCAGACGCCTTCCGTTCCGTCGGCTGCTGCTGGTTCCAAGCCCGTCGCAAGTGCGCCTTCAACCGCGCCGGTGCTCGCAGACGCCACAACAGCGATCGCGTCCGCAGGGATCGTGCGCCGCCCCTCCGTCATGGAACGGGTCAAGTCGTTCGAGCACGCTACTACAACGCAAGATCAGCTAAATCCCCCTTCGCCTTCCAAGATCCCCTCGGCGTTCAACCGCGCGACGTCGCCTGCTCCTCTTTCTCCCCGAGGGCTCGCCTCGCCAACATTCCAGCCGTCTTCGCCGAGACCTGTCACTCGCTCCGCAACTTCCGGCCTACCGCTTTCGACTTTCGGCAGCCCTAAGATGACTACAAGCTCCTCATTCTCGCCGATGATGGGCTCACCAAGAACCATTCCGTCCTCTTTCTTCCGCTCGCCTCCCGTCAATGTCGCATCATCGTCGAACAACCTTCGAGCACCTCCCGCGCCGATCCCTGCGCCTGCCACGCTCCCTCTTGCCGCTGTGTCTCCTCCACGCGCAAACGTTACTCGCTTGACGACTCCTCCTGGTTCGCCACCCGCCATCAACTTCCATTCGATCTTTCAGCGCCTTGCTGAACCGCAGTCAGTATCGACCGCGCCCATCGCAGAGGAAGTCGACGTCGTCAACAACAAAAAAGCGTCGATCATCGTCATTTCCGATGACGAGGAAGCTCGAAACGACAACGGAACCGACGAAGAGGACGACGAGGATGATTACGGCCAAGACGAAGCCGAAGATGAGGAAGAGCTATCGATTCGACCTGTCGGCAAATCCTCCACTTCGTCCGCAGACCAAGAACGCCTCGAGCGCGCCGAGATGAAAGCGATTGCTGAACGTGCCAGGGAAATCGAAGAGCAAGAGGCCGAGCGAGAGAGGGAAGAAGAGTCGAGCAAGAGACTGCCTAGTCTGCCGGTTCCTCAACTCCTCACGAAAGACGACGAGGACGAGGACGAGAACGATGAGGACGATTCGATGTCTGAAGAGGAGGCTGAACAGAGGCAAGGCAATCTGAACGGACGAACGATCGTGAAGAAGGCTACTAAGGAGAACCTCCAGACCCGCACTTCACCTTCCAAAATCGTCATGCCCGGTACTTTCGGAGCTGCTCTCGTTGCTGCCGCTGCCTCCAACCAGAACTCTCCTCGAGAGAGCGAGGTGGAGGACAATGAGGACGAAGACGAAGACGACGAACAAGACGAGAACGATAGGACGACCATGTCGATGATCTCGACTGCCACGAGCACATTCAACTTTGGCGGTCAGGGCCAGAATGGCTTTAAAGTGAGTTCTCTCCAGACCCCTTCTCATGATTCCCTCGCTCATTCGGATGATTGGGTAATGCGCCAGCCTATCAAGCCGAGCAGCCTGCAGAAACAGAACTCGGTTTCGAGTCTTGCTTCGTCCGTGTCGAGCACGTCTGCCCTCGGCCTCAACCAGAGCATCGGTAACGGCGTGCTCAAAAAGTCGACCGCTGCCGCCAAAGCCAAAGCCGCTCAGAACGCCGCGGCTGCCGCCAAGAAGGTAAGCATCCTCTCTCTCTGCTGCAAGTCTTGCGCCGCTCACCCGCCTCGAGCGACAGGAGAAGGAGGACGCCGAACGCAAACGAGCGATGCGGGACTTGCAGGAAAGGCGTGTCCAAGCGCAAAAGAAGAAGCAAGAGCTCGAGCAGAAGAAGCAAGAAACTGAACGCAGAGCGAAGGCCGAGGAACTCGAGAAGAAGCGCAAGGAGAGAGACGAAGCGGTCGCGAAAGCCAAAGCTAGTGCCGCTCGTTTCGCTGCCAAGCAAAAGGTATGTCTCTGGGGCACCATATCAAGAATTTGACCTGAACTAACCTGATCATGTCTTGTGCCTGTGTAGGCCGAGGAGGAGAACTCGAAGAAGCGCAAGATGGAAATGGACACCAAAGTCCCTCTCAAGAAACCGGCTACGCAGGCATCACGCCCCATGACTGCCTCGTCTTCTTCGCACCGCATTTCTTCTCTTGCGACCTCTCAAGGACGACCCGTTGCGGCACCCGCAGCGAACGCGCTTGCGAAATCGGGCGGAGCGAGCTCGATGATTGGCCAGAAGTTCATGTCGAACCAGATCCGCCTGCCGGAATCGTCATCAAGTGCCCAGGGCGCGTCTCGTCCACCCAACGTCCCTTCGACTACCGTGCCAAAACCGTTCGGGCTTTCGACTTCGCAAGGCGGAGCGAATCGTCCTCCGACGGCCCCGCCGTCGGCATTGCGAGCGCCCCCGTCTGCGCACAAGCCTGAGCCTGAGCCCTACCAGGAACTGCCAGAGATTGATTCCGAGTGAGTACTGATGCTACCCTGATGGCAAGCACCAGCGATTAACATCTACTTCTCTCCAGGTACTCGGACTCGGACGACGAGGCGCACGAGAAGAAGGTTGCCGCGTTCCCACGATGGGCGCAATCGCCTGTCTTGACACACCAGCTGCTCGAGCAGCGCAAGATCAACCCGGACGACATCTTTGGCCCGATTCCGTCGCTGTCGGTCGCAGGTGAGTTTTCCCTCTGCGAGCTCGCAGGATCAGGCTAAAGTCGGGATTCTGACTGATACCTTCGTATGTGTGCCTGTAGACATGTTCCGCAACAGTCAGAGCACCGCGCGACTACGGGTGCGCACGTCGTCAGCCCGGTGGGAGGGTACCGACGATCTCACTCGCACAGATATGGAGCGGTACCATAAAGCGATGGGATTCCGTACAACTGTCGCGTCCACATCGACTGCCTCTGCAGGACCCTCGATTTTGGGCAATACCAATCACGAAACTTAGTTTGCATATTTTTTCGATTTTCTTCTTCTCTTACTTTTCATACTCTTCGTCTCCAAGCAACTTTGTTTATTGCCCACCGAATGAGAAACGTGCGAGAGCGAGTTTCCGGAGGCAAGCCATGATTGCGGCTCGGGGCCATAGAAGAACGTTTTGGTTGTGGAGGGACTCGCACGAGATGCCAGTGGGGAAATCCGCAGAGTGTGTAATCCGCCGAAATCCTCGTGGTTTCGGCATTCCCGGCTTGCGCGGCCTGTTCACCTCTTCCCGCTTCGAGTCCTCCTCTCACCCGCGCGTTCTCGACGCCGATAGCAATTCACGGTCCGAATCAGGTCCCCTGAAGTTGAAGCAAGTCGATCCGAGCCTTGCGAAGAGTTGCGAAGGACGGTCGACTCGATCTTTCGGCACAGGGGCTCGCAATTCTACAAACACCGTTGGCGATGCAAGGGTCTTCGGGTCACCCTCTGCAGGGCGTGGGCTATACTGCACGGCCGACACCTTTGCAACATCTTTCAGCAGCCGCAATGGCGCACAACTCCGTTCAGCCCATCTCGACGTCGAACTTGGTATACAAGCGTTCATCGGAGTCTTCGAATGGCGACTACGGGGGTGGGACCGGTCCAAGCCCGCCAGATCAGTCAGCGAGGCAGTACAAGAAGGCGCGAAAGACCTCGCCTTCACCCGCTGGTGAAGTCGATACTCAGCCAAAGAAGCGCACGAAGCAGATCCTCTCGTGCTCGGAATGCAAGGTGAGTAGCGCGAAGCACTTGTCAGAGGCAAAGCACCTCAGAGCAGATGACGGAACAAGCTGACTCATGTTTATCTTAACGCACACCAGCGGAGGAAGATCAAGGTCAGTCTTGCTCATGAACGACTCTCGTGTCGGCGATACTGAGCGGAACTCCACGGTGCAGTGCGACCGCTGTCAGCCATGTTCGGCTTGTGTCAAACGAGGTGCACCACATGAATGCTGCTGGGAGGTCAGTTGAGCCTCTCGCAACTCCCGCAACTCCCGATTCTCTAATACCTGATCGATTGTACAGGACGCCAAGATTGAGCCCGAGCGACAGCCGTTCGCGCTGATTGAGGACGTTGACGAGATGCGCGAGAGGCTGTCGCTGCTCGAGAAATTCATCAACAAGCTACCAGCGACACTCACGTCGACCGGCTTCGCAGAGCTGGGCATCACCAAGCTGGGGCCACTGCTACGAGAGCGCCAGGACGATCTCGCAAGTCTCGATCGTGCTTGGATGCCTCCAAATCTCCTGGTTACTGACCCTTCTCCCGAATTCTCAGGGCAAGGGAGGGCACCAAATGTTCGAGAACTTGGACCGGCTCGACAACGGAGAATGTCCAGAATTGTATAGCTTACCAGGGGAAGGATGTATGGGACCGACCTCAACTGAGCATTCTCACGACAACCTCGAGTTGCTTGAGAACGCTCTCATGATTGTGACCCGAACCCCCGATCGCCAAAAGGCCGAGCTTACCGATGCCCTCACCTCGATTCTCGCCCCTCATCCTGTCTTTGTCGACAGCACGAGCGCAACGAGATTAGGGCTGGACCTTGTTTTCTCGCAAGCAGAATTCCTCGAGGAGCGGAAACGAACGCTCGACAAAATTTTCCGAATCTTGCCAAACAAGGAGGACTCGCACCGAGCGCTCGAGCGTTATCGCCACGGGTTCCATTGGATGTTCACTTGCTTGCACTTTCCCAGTCTGCAAGCTGAGCAGTACGTCCTAATTCGCTTCTACCTGGACTACGTCTTCCCAGGGATTCACTGACGGCGGATCTTTGCTTGGCATCACTAGCAAGAAGTTTTGGGAGATGACGGAAGCGGGTCGTCGCGACGAGGTCGATCCCGCGTGGCTTGCGATATACACACTGGTCCGTTGCTCAAATGCTGTTGTTGTGTCTGCGCTGACTGGCCCTTAGTCTGACGAACTCGTTGTTCTAGGTGCTTGCGCTCAGCTGGAACGACACGACCTTTATGGAACCTTGGCTGACTGCGCAGCAACCGAAAGACACGCCCGAAGTCGTGGCAAGGAAGGAGCAGGAGGCGACGGCGTTCTATGCCGCGTCACAGAGGCTCTTTCTGCTCGCGGACCCCTACGGTCGTCCTCAAGTCCGAATCATGCAGTGCGTTGTCCCTGTGCCTTGTATGAAGGACAAATCTATTGACACCCTTATGCTATTTCTGCTATGCAGATGCGTCATGCTGTCTGCTTGCGTAAGCTCGCACGCTTCCTCCTCTGCATCGTACATAGTGCATTGACACGCTTGGCTCGTAGTGGACCGTCATCGCTGCTGCGGATTCGAGCGATTGGGGTCGATTCTCGACTTTGCTGGCGATCGCGATTCGGGTCGGCCACGCCCTTCAGCTTCACCGTCTGACCGACGATCCAGAGAACATGCCTCCAGACGATCCCGCGTGGCCTGCGGGAAAAAACTCAGTCAAACGAGAGAACGCTCTTCGGATCTGGTCTTCTTTCACTTTCTACGATCACCTCGCTGCGTGAGTGGAGCATGACCATCGACTAGAGATGGCTCGGACTGACTTGAAGATACTCGTGTCCCAGTATCTCGCGCTTTTCGACCTATGTAAGCGCGTATGCTGCTCTCGAATCAGACTTCTTCAGACTAACGATGGCTCATATTATCAGATGATAAACGCTGAACACACGACTACTCCTATTCTCTCCAATATCGAGTCGAAAGACCTCTCGCCGACCGAATGGAAGATAGAGCCGCAACCGACCTCGATCGCTACTGACGCCACGCTCGAGCGTCTCAAGTTCAGACTCGCCGAGATGTGAGTATGAAACATTCAATCACCGTCGGGTCAAGCTGATGTCATCAGCTGCTGCTTGTTTCAGCTCGCGCAAGACATTTGACCTGTACGTGACGGGCAAGAAGTCGTTCAACTACAGTGCGATTCTCGAACTCGACCGCGAGTACCGCGCAATCCTCGATAGCATGCCCGATACTTGGGTGCACGAGCACAAGGCGTCTGAAGAGAAGGACCCGTTCCTCCGCTCGAGGCGATATGGGGCGCTTCAGTCAGGTGCGACAGTCTTGATCCGGATTACCTTGATGCGCGCTTGGGCCTGATACCTCCTCGTGGACAGTTCACAACCGAATTGTCCGCTTGCATCGACCGTTCCTGTCGAGAGGTTACGCGCCCAATTCAAAGTTCGCGTTCTCGACCGAAGCTTGCGTCAAGAGTGCCAAGACGATCCTGTTTTGCCACCACAACAACATCGGGTTCATGATCAAGCCTTTGTACTCTCACTCGCTAAGCGTGCGTTTCCAAGGCTGCACCGTCTATTGTGCTGCGGTGGATTGCGCTGACGGTGTGCTATCGTATAGGCTTCGATCGTCCTCGCCGCCGATCTCTTCCAGTGAGCACGAGCGCCTTGTTCCTCGCCTTGTTGTTGATGCTGACGCTTGCCGGAACAGCCATATCGACAATGGAACGAGCGCTATCGAAATCGAGAGCAAGAAGTGCGTCGCTTCTCTTCGTACGTGGGAAAGAGAGACCGCTCTGACGACAGGTTGCAAACTTTACTCCAGGGAGAACCTTGCGCTCTCGCTCGAGATCTTCTCGGAAGAAGCCGAGCGCCGCCTCCGGTCTCAGCACCTGCGTGCCATAGTCGGCCAAGCTCGCAGAATTCTGTCTGGACTGTTCCTCGAAGTCGAGAAACGCCGTGCGCGCAGAATGGCAAGGATGGCGCACGGCAAGGGCAATGACGCTGGCAAAGTGGAATCTTTTGCCGAGGTGAGTCGCCACAGAGTTTCCGGATCTCCATGCGAGCTTCATCATGGCTGACCCGTGGTGCATCGCAGATCCTATCTCGCATAGCGCGAGAAGATCCCAATGCACCCATCGCGATGAACCAGACGTTACCGAGCGAAGCTTCCTCGACGTCACAGCCGTACAACCCTTCCAAGCCACCGCCACGAGTTCCCACGCCGGCGGCTCAATACGCGTTCCCGACTCCAACCTCTCAACTATCGTCGTCCACCGAATTGCCCGCCGAGTGGAGCCAGCCATCGTTCTACACGGGATTCGCAGCTCCAGTCGAACCAGCGAACAACGACCTGTTGACTAACACGCTCTTCACGGACCTCGGGATCCTCGATGCGAACGGACAGATGATTGATTACTACGGTGACGCGGGTGCCCACTCGCTCAGTTCAGGCACTGGACCTAGCCCGTCCGATTCGCTCGACTTGTCGTTCCTCGGTCTCGGTACTGGAGATCAAGACGGTGCGGCGAATGGTAATGATGCGAGCCAGCGTCTGTTCCAGCAGTTGACGTCAGGATGGTAGCTCGGCGATATGTTTTTCTTTTGTCCCCTTTCTCTGTCTTTGGTGTTGTACTGTCTCTCTGTGTCACACTCTCTATTGGAAACGCAATTGTCCTGTGAAACTATTTGTACGAAGAAACCTCCTGACCAGAATCGCAATTTCCCCAAATCAGTCGGAAAAATCTGCAAGGACCTCGTTCAAGAACGAACTCACAAGCAGGTTGATTAACGCGGTGGCAGAGCAGGAGCACGAGAGATGCCACTCGATGTACCCCTTCCTCGCAACTCGTCCAACTCGACGTCGTCCTGGTTCACCGCCTTCTCCTTGCCTTTGCGTGAAGGGGTTCCTGCACCAGTATGAGGTCGTCTTCGAAACAGCTTGCCGACTCCAGTCGCTTCGAGTTTGTCGACGACTTTCTCGGCGGCCTGTTCCATCCTAGTCTCCCGCGTGACCCTCCTCGCGCGTCTCATTTCGTCCTGCGAAGCTCCTGGCGCGACTCGACCGATGCTGTCATCGGTAGTCGATGGAGCTTGTCCGAGTACGAATCGTTTGTACGCCTTCTCGCCAACGAGGGCAGTCCCTCCTACGATGACGAGTACGACGAGGGTGAACCCGAGCCACAGGATCGTCCTCCACAGTGAGACGAACAGTTGAAAGAACGAGTTGAAAGTGGATGGGAACAGGTACGCGAGCGGGAGACTGAAGATGAGGAGGAGACCGAGTGCCAAGAGGACATCTTGTACGTGTGAATGCGGCGGGGACATCTCGTTGTCCGATCGAGAGACAGAGACGTCGATCGAGGAAGTGGGGAAAAGAACTCCTCTTTCAACTTGTCATCCTCCTTGCTGACGTGTGAATTTCGACTCGACACGTCGCACCTCGACTACTCGTGCTGATGGCTCCTGCGCACCCGGCTGGCTGCCCCTGCGGCGACGAAGACTCGCACACGAAACTCGAAGGCCAACTCACCTTTCTGTACCCGTTCGTCGACCGCGACAAGGTTGTTGCGCTCAATGCCGAGGAAGGCAAGGAAGCCAAAATTGTGATCCGACCGTGGGACCAGAGGAATCAGCAAGGTGCGTAGTCGTGATGCCTCGCTCTTCGAAACACCGCCTCTTTCTCGTCCAAATTCACTTGTTCACTTGGCTTGGTCTCCCCTAGATGAATGGCTCGAGTCGGACGCCGACGAGCAGCTCATCCTGCGCATTCCCTTCACTGGTTCGGTCAAGCGTCAGTGCTGCGTCTGTCCCGTTGAACCGAACGTGCTGGCTGAACCTGTCGTGCTCTCGACCAGTGCGTTCGATCCTCGTCAAAGCGGGTCCTGCAGGCTACACGCCTGACAAGATGAAAGTCGTGAGGCTCACTTTCCTGTTCGAACGTGCAAGATCCGTATTTCCTGACGTCGACTCGCTCGATTCCCTCGTGCTGCCAGTTTGCAAACCGTCAAATGGATTTTGACGAAGCGACATCGACAGAGGTTACCCAAGAATTCGACATTGCCGAGACTAGGGAAGTGGCAGAGTACATCGTCAGGTAAAGCTTTTCTGTTCGCACAAAAGTTGCCAGAGTATCTCGCTTTCGATTCGCTGATCCTGCCTTCCGTGGTCAGACCGGCAAGGTTCCCTTCGGTCACGAGCTTGACTCTCTTCTTCCCCTCGAATCATGGAGAAGACACGACGAGGATCTCCTTCTTGGGCTTTAAGGGGGAGTATTCGCCACTGACTGTCCGTGAACCTTTTCTTTTTCGTGGTCAATTCTTCTCCCTCATTCATGAATGATCCTCGGCTGACACGATCTGTGTATGCCTGGTTTTTCGAAATATGCAGCGTGATCCTAGTATGTTCTTCCAGCTCGCCATGGTGGTTTGCCCTCTTTTCTCGCTGTCATCGAAGCTCACATGCGTTACCTGCCTTTGTCCTTTCACTTCCTCTTCAGTCATCACCGTGTACGAAGCTCAAGCGAACCCAGCGGATCACGCCAAGATTCCAGGTCTCCACACAACTGCCCACTCTCGAATCGGATGATCGAGCGAGTGGCAGCTACACTGTCGAAGAAACCGGACAACCACTACTCCCAGATGCGATAATTATCAGCGTTCCGAGATGCTGTTCCTCACTTCGTGAAGGCGATTCCAGAGACTCTACAGGCGAACAGGATCGAATCGAACTCGACAAATCTGCATTGCGTGTTGTTAGTTTTCCCCCAAACGAAGGGTTTCTACGAAAGACCGTGAGCTTTCTTGGCTTCGGGAGAAGACCAATAGGTGCCGTGTGGGAATACGAATTTCGCTTTCGTCTCGTCATGCATTGCCATCGAGTACCCTTCGTTCTCATTGAGCGGAACCTGACGTGGAGGAGATGGCCTTTGGTCAGCAATTCGATCGAGTTGCGAGGTTGCCTCGTTCTTGCCTTCGAGACCAGCGAGAACACGGAAACAAGCAAAGACTCACGTTGTAGTATCCGTGCTCGTTGATCGAACACGGGTAGACAAACACTCCTTGATGCAGATGATCAACGTACTCGAGTACGTTGCGATCGTACGAACCAGACACGCACAAGTAATCAATGATCGAAACTGGTACAACCCCCAGGTCAATCCTCGAGGTCAGCTTGTGCCTCAGTTTCCAGACAGAGTTGCCAACTTACGGTGAATGACCATTTCGCACAATCCAACCCCGCCTGCGTGAGGGCATACTGGAACGTTGAACCGAGCGGCCATGAGGAGCACGGCGAGAATCTCGTTGATTCCGGCAAGTCGGCAAGAATCGATTTGACAAACATCGATCGCTTCAGCCTGGAGCAGTTGTTTGAAGAGCATTCGGTTCTGAGCATGCTCTCCGGTAGCTGAAACAGGTCAAATTCGGAGTTAGGGGGACAAGATGAAAGTTAAGGATACGGCGGTGGGACTAAATCTCGTACCGACTCCGATGCCATGAGGCTTAAGAGCCTTGCGGATTGTCGCGTGACCGAGAACGTCAGATGGCGCTGTCGGTTCCTCAATGAACCAGGGTTTGTGTTGTTCGAGCTGCTTGACGTATTCGATCGCTTGAGGTACACTGGGACCAGCGAAGCAATCAGTACTCTCATCGAGCTATACCACGGACACAAGATATCATGGCTCACTCCCAGACCTGATTCGCGTCGATCATCAAGACGGATCCTGTTGGGCCGGCATTCTTGCCGACCAAGCTCTCCGGTGTCGGTTGCGGGCGCTTCTCGCACTCTTTCGGATCGTCGATGATTGAGCGCACGATGGCAAGACGCCTGTTGTCCATCTCGACATCCGCGCCAACCTTGACTTTGAAGTGATTGAACCCTTCTGCGATGGCCTCGCGCGTGAGCCGTGCAACTTTCTCGTCACTGTATCCAAACCTGATTCTCTCGTAGGGTCAGTCACTCGAATTTCTAGCTCCTCGAAGAAAGAAAATCGTGCTCGCACCATCCAACCGAAGTCGTATACGCAGGGTATCCTCGCTGTTTGAGCTTGGCGAGTCGTGCGGATTTCCCAGCTTGCCTCGAGCGGAGCAATTCGAGCGCTTGTTCGGGAGTAATGGCGTCGGTAATATCTGGTGAATGGCCCCTCCCCGTCAGCTTCGGAATGAAATAGGTCAGATTGGGTCCGCGAGGCTCAACTGACAGCGGAACGAGGTCGCAGCGACGAATTCGTCGGGCGTAAAGTCGGCAACCAGCTGCCACAGCGGTTTCTTCTCCTTCTTTGCGTACAGTTCCCACACCGCGTTGACAACCGCTCCGGTTGCGATATCTGTAACGGCCGCATCAGGCTCTGTGCTAGCTAGGCTATTCGAAAGGACTCTTGGGTACATACGGATGACACCGCATTCCGGTCCGAGCCAGCGATGCTGCGGGTCGCTGAGGAGGAAATTCCAGACTGTGAGCATGCCCGCCGGTGTGAATAGGTCCGTGGTCGAGTAGCCGACAAGACGAGCAGCTACGGCTTCGACCGCTGCGCACACGAGCTATCGAAGCAAGACAAGTTAAGCCATGCGCCTGCGGAACGAGCGATTCATGCTGAGTGCGAAGCTCACATCGTTTCCACGACCAATCGTGAACGTCATTCCGTTCGCCTCGAGTCCATCGCTCGTCTTGAGCGTAACGTAGGCAGCGCTGTAGTCGCACTCCTTGTTCACTGGCGGATCGACGAGCGAGATTTAGTATGAGAGCATCAGGAGCACAGGAACGGGAGTTGAGCTCCCAAGCTCACTAGCATCGGTACCATCCCCATCGAGGGACGTCGGGAAGCGCAGGTCTTCGACCCTAAACTCGGAGATCGTGGACATGACTTCGGGTGCGGTTGGAACAAGTGGGGGGATGCAAGTGGATGGCTTAACGAAGGGTCGGCGCGCTGTGAAGAACCAGTAGTCTGAACAGAGGATCTGTCGGCGAAGCAAGCGACGGAGCCTAGCAGCAGATCGATGGCAGAAGCCTTGCGGAATAGAAAAACCCGCGGCCGAGCATCTGTGGGGGGTTTCTTTTATTTCACCGGATTCTCGACGGGATAAGGCCGAGTCTGATCCGACGCACAGACTCTATTCATGGTTCCGTCCGCATCCTCTTCGAATCTCCATGCTGCTCGGCGTTGCCATGCGATCTCTTGCCCCAACCACTGTCTTGCGAGCGATTATCGTCCATCCTGCTCGAGCCAGGTCCGTAACCGTTTGACGATGTATGGCCCCCGCCTCCGCCTCGACCGCGTCCCCTTCCTCGGTCAGTAAAGGATCCTCGACCCCTGACTGAGCCTCGCCCTCGACCTCGGTCCCACGTCCTCTGAGCGCGCTCCCGGACGTGCGATTCCCGGGGCTGATCGACCACTTTGATCTTGCCGAGTAGCTTCTGTCGCAAGAACGTCTCCTTGGGCCAAATCTCGAACGATGGGTGCTCGAGCAAGGTCGAACCAGCGATCGTTTCGCGCAGAGTAATAGCTGAGTCGGGTTGGATCTGATATACGGAGCGTCCCGGCGATTTGGCGGGAGGGGACGGCTGCGAACCATCAGGTCTTGTCTCGGGGTAGACCGGTCGTGCATGGAATGCGAGCAGGAGGATGAAAGGAGAATCGTCGCTTGGCGGTGCTCGGCGGGTCGATGGCGGTTCGGGCTTCGTTTCTTTGATTGGCGGCGCGGCGCCAGCGGTCTCTTCCTCTGCGGGTGCATCCTCCTGGTTGGCCGCTTTCTCTTCGGGATCTCCTGACTCGCCCTCTTCTCGAACCGCTTCCGTCTGACTTCCCTCTTCCGTTATGATACCCTCCTCAATGACACGATCTTCCGTCAGGTCGACAGAGTCCATTTCTTCGGGTACTTCCAATACATGGCCTTGCATCACTGGCTCCGCGAACGCCTCGAGCCAGGCGCGCTGAGCAAGTCGCCACGTTGCCTCTTCCGGATCAACTTCTTTGCCCTTTCCCTTTTTGTCCCGGGTAGTGAGCGCGTTCTGCAGAACTGCTTGCAGCGTCTTACTCGATGGGATCGGCCCAATAGTGACGCTCGTGGATTCAGGTTCAGGAGCAGTACGATCTGCAGTCGGGCGAGGTTGGAAAGTGACGTCGATCGTCCATTCTAGCTGTTGTTTCCTTGGCAGGCGGCGACAATGTTAGGTCAAGCGCAGGCTTCTTATGTCAAGTATCGGGCTTACTTGGCGTCCCAGCGAGTTCCGTTCTTGAGTCGTTTGCTCATGCCTTTCGGGAGCAACATGAGCTCGACACCTTGGTTCCGCGCTTCCCTGACGAGCTTGTCCTCCTTCTCGCTCCTCTCGTCGAGTCTAACGGTCTCGTCGGCTCCGAGGCGCCGGCCCTGCGGGATCAACTTGTCCCCTACGAGTTGCCTGCCAACCTCTTCAATCGCCCTACCAACACCTGCAATATAGCTCTGATCCCGCATGAGCGAGCCCCAGTCCATCTCATTCGCCTGAATCGACCTTGACCATACTGGAGGGGCGATGCCGGTGCACTCCTTGGCCGTCTTGTGCGAAGTTGAACAAGCGAGTGAACATGAAGGGAACGAGCAGGCCGGGCAGGAGTAGCGTGCTGGGTTCGTATGGCAGGTCTGGCAGATGCCCAGACGAGATGTCGAAGCCTGCGCCATGGTGCGCTCAGTAGGCAGCTGCTCGGATGTGCAAGATAATTTCTTGAATGATGAGAAATTTATCCGCTTATCTCCGGAAAACTCCGTGCGTCTTCTCGCGATCGGATCAAACACTCGATTAATTATCTGCTTGTCTACTGTCTGCTGGATGGCTGCGTATATCTTCGAGCGGTGGCAGATAAATTTCTTGATACGGTCTATTTGGATGCCGGCGCAGCGGCCGGGTGGGGAGCACAGGCGCTACACGTGCCGCTGGTCTGGCTCACCCTTGTCCAGCTCCACTCCTGTAGCGGTACTACTATCACGATGTCAGGTAAGCGATCAGATACACCATTGTAGTGGGAAGTCGAGCTGAGGTCCCCCACTTCGCTTCCCTTGGGTCACTCTCCCGCTCGACAGCTTCGCGATTCGGCCGCAAAGTTCCTCATGGCGTCTATGCACCGTTGACGACATTCTACCACGACAACAAGGAACAAGATCTTGACCTCGAAACGTACAAAAAGCATGTCAAGTATGTCGCGGCCGCGGGTGTCGGGATCGTCTGTCTGGGTTCGATGGGCGAAGCCGTGCAGCTCACACACGAGGAACGGAACCAAGTCGCTCAGGCAGCCCGACAAGCTCTCGACTCGGATCCGGCATTTTCAAAGATTCCCCTGATTGTGGGAACTGGCGCAAGCTCGACCAAGGAAACGATCCAGTTGACGAGAGAGGCCGCCGAACTTGGGGCAGACTTTGCGATGGTCATTGCGCCAGGATACTTTGCGGGAGCGATCAATAACAAGGAGGCCCTCAAAACGTTCTTTGTGGATGTCGCCGACGCCTCCCCTATCCCGGTGCGCCTCGCTTGTTCTATCGTTTGTTGAATGCGTTCTGACCAGTGCATGCTGCAGATCATCTTGTACAACTACCCCGGCGTCACAGGCGGGATCGACATGGATAGTGACTTGATTACCGAAATCGCTCAAGCTTCGTCCAACATCGCCGGAATCAAGCTGACTTGCGGCAGTGTCGGCAAGTGAGTCATGATGACCGGTGCCACATTCTCATGTACTGTGGATATCTACTGATGCATATGACGCCTCGTCTAGGTTGACCCGGCTGACGGAACTGCGTGAAGACTTTGCCGTTCTCGGCGGCTTTGTCGACTTCCTCGGTCCATCGATGTTTGCGTCTGCCGCAGGAGGTATCACGGGTACAGCTAACGTAGCGCCGGTGCGCCTGAATTCCTGGTGCAAGGGAGACGTAGTAGCATCGATACTGACATGCTAGCTTGCAACAGAAATCCTGCCTGCGTCTGTTCGAATTGGCGCAATCCGGACTCGCTGGCGATTCTCAAAAACTCATCGAGGCGTTCAAGCTGCAGTCGGCGGTTTCGAGGGCCGATTGGGCTTTGCAGAAAGTCGGCATTTCTGGAACCAAGTACGCTCTGGAACAAACGAGAGGTTACGGAGGCATCCCGAGGAGGCCGATTTTGGAGTACAAGGGTGACGGGGAAAAGCTCATGGCGAGCCTGAAGGAGATCCTAGACATCGAGAAGAGCCTGTGAGTAATGCGAGCATTTGTACGTGGGCCCAAAGCGAGAGGTTTGAGGCGGAAAGCGAACGTCGAATCGCCACGGAACAAAGGGAGCACGGGCCTCTCGTGTTTTGTCTCATATTGAAATTAACTCTTGATCACGGACCTTCGCGTCTTCTCGGGGCGCCATCGCGCACAACAATCACCTGCTCCCTTTATCTTGTGCACCGCGTATAGATCATCCCGGAGGGGTAGCTCTGGTCGTAGCCTATCCCGTCCCCTTTTTCCTCTACTCCTCTTGTCCTGCCGCTCACACCTCCTTTCGCGTCGACGCATCGATCTTCGAGATGGTTCTCGCTTCTCACCGCTTAGCGTCTTCTTCGCACCCTTACGCGAACGCTACACCAATATCGCGGCGCGATCTTGCACCTTGGCAAGCTTCAGTCCAGCAGCGAGACCAGGTCCGACACGTTAGAAATTCATCTCTCGCACACACCGCAAATCCTCCGGTCAAGATCATGCCGATGAGCGAACTCGCTGATGGCTCGCAGCGATCTACTGCGCCAGCCTCTGTCGAAAATGACAGCCGGCTTTCGACGGGGGACAAGGTGGCAGCGACGTCGTCAAGGCCTTCGAATGAGAGTAAGCAGACTCAGCCACCAGGACCAGGCAAGAAAGATGAGCAGAGAAAAGTCCGCTTCTCAGTGGGAGCTAAATATGCGGCAAGTCGTCCTATCCGCTTCGATGTGGGTCAAGAAGGGTCCTTTGACATTCAGATTCAATGTTACAGGTGCAGAACGTGATCGGAGAAGGTGCTTATGGAGTGGTTGCGTGAGCTTCATCCCTTCCCTCCGCGTAACAATCTACTCGGTAACCCGTCCTGACCTGAAATTTTGCAGCTCTGCAATTCATCGACCAACGGGACAGAAGGTGGCGGTCAAGAAGATCGCGTCATTCGATCATTCAAGTGCGTACTGCTTTTCAATGTCATTCCTGCCCGGAGCATTTTGACGCTGAAATCTGGCCGTTTGAAAGTGTTTGCGCTGCGCACACTCCGTGAGCTCAAATTGTTGCGCTACTTTGCCGAGCAGCAAGTGAGCGAGAACATCATCTCGATCGTCGACATTGTCAAGCCTGCATCGCTTGAAGCGTTCACCGAAGTCTACCTGATCCAAGTACGCATGCGGAATCACATTCCCGGATTCAACTGTGCGGATACTCACACCGGTCCTGTGATCAGGAGTTGATGGAGACCGACCTGTACCGCGTAATCAAGACGCAGACCCTTTCGGACGACCAGTGCGTTGCTTCTTGTGGCGACGTAAATGCTATGGAAGCTCACAACCTTGTCGTGATGCAGCGTCCAGTACTTTATTTATCAGTCGGTCTATTCGCAAGCTCGTACCGTTCGAAAAGCTGTGACTGACCGCGACGCGGGTTGACAGGACTCTTCGCGCCCTCAAAGCTTTGCATTCGGCCGACGTGATCCATCGAGACCTCAAGCCTTCAAATTTGCTCCTGAATGCCAACTGCGACTTGAAGGTGTGCGACTTTGGACTCGCACGAAGCGTTACGACCGCCGAACCGAATGGAGGCGAGACGGGATTCATGACGGAATACGTCGCGACGAGATGGTACAGAGCTCCTGAGATTATGTTGACGTAAGTCGTTGTGTCCTCTCCGCTCTTTGGTGATTGACAAGCTCATATTCGTCGGGTCTCCGGATGATAGCTTCAAACAGTATACAAAGGCGTACGCATCTCAGGTTCTCCCAGTTCATGATAATCCCGCTGATCGTCTGATTAAGCAGTATCGATATCTGGTCTGTCGGATGTATCGCTGCCGAGATGCTTGGCGGTCGTCCTCTCTTTCCCGGGCGGGATTGCAAGTCTCTTCGAGCCATCCGGCGCCTCCCTCGAGCTGACGCTGGTTCCTGTTCTCAGATCACAACCAGCTTTCACTGATCCTGTCCGTAACTGGTACCCCGACAATCGATGAATTCCAGAAGATCAATTCTCGCCGGTCGCGAGACTACCTCCGAGCTCTACCGTTCCAACAGAAGAAGGACTTTGGTTACTTGTACCCAAGCGCATCGTCCGCAGCTGTTGACTTTCTCGCCAACACCTTGCAATTCGATCCGACGAAGCGGTGGACGGTTGAACAATGTCTCGAACACCGCAAGTTGCTGCCGCTCGGCATCGTTACCGTGCACGAGCTCTCCCACGCTGACTCAATCTCATTTGTCGTTGTCAGCCTATGTTGCGGCTTACCATGATCCCGATGACGAGCCGACCGCACCTCCTTTGCGTGAGTTTGATCCTCCTGCGCGCGTCCATCGCTCGAGGGAGAGAGACAGAGACTGATACACTTTGGAATCGATACCTAGCCGATTCCTTTTTTGCGTTCGACCTGCAGAAGGAAGAAATCTCAAAGGCACAACTCAAGGAGCTGTTGTACACTGAAGTGATGGCTTTCCAGGTGAGTTGGTTCACGCAATCTGCTCTTCTTACGGAACCAAGATCGTTGATTGAAAACTTGGACCTGCTCGGATCTCGTAGCCGCTCGTCTAGCTCCTCTCTCACTATTACTTCTGTTTTTTGCATACCTTATTTCGTTGTCTTGAGAGAATGCCTTTCGTAATTCGAATATACCCCTTCTTACATGATCTCGTCAGCGGTGAGATCACCTCTCGATGTTAGAAATGCCCAAGAGAAGAGCATCTCTCTCGATCGCTCATGATGGAGAACGGGGTGGGTGCCATTACTGCAACGCCGCGATTTTGTCCCTGAACCGATTCGCG
This sequence comes from Sporobolomyces koalae, assembly GCF_050403365.1. NCBI lineage: Eukaryota > Fungi > Basidiomycota > Microbotryomycetes > Sporidiobolales > Sporidiobolaceae > Sporobolomyces > Sporobolomyces koalae. The sequence goes on from NW_027481765.1 coordinate 146,150, forward strand.
ACCTTGACCTCGACATTCCAAGCGACATCCAACTCTGCCAACCTTCGACAAGGTTCTTCTTCTTCTCGGTTGTAATGGTTCGATGACGAGTTTTCGATCGACAAAGCCGCGAGGGATAGGTACGTGTGCATGATATCTGGCATCGCTTTCGGTTCTCTCGCGATCCCTCCGAATTGTGGATGTTGACAGTGAAGTAGAAATGTGGTATTGAGGGTCGGATCGATCAATGATTCGAGATCGTTCGGGACGAGTAACTATTGTGTTTAAACACGAGAGAATTCTTCCGTCAGGTTCAAGCTCTTCGGAGAGGCTGATGCAAAAGGATGGAAGGAAGAAAGGTGTACTGACTCGTAAAGCCGCGAGATTCCAAAACGAGTAACATGCATCGAGAGGCTTGTTCGTTCTCCCCTGGAACCCCGCACACGATTCGAAAGGGAGTAGCGTCGAAGGCTCGTGTTCGTCTTGATCTTCGTCGTCGCTGCTGCTTGAAGGTTCCGAGGGAGAACTTGGTGGGGATGGATGAACCTGTCGAGCGAGTAACCACCGTAACAGCGAGTCTTGCGCTTCAAGTTGGGGTAGTCGTCCCGAGAGGTGGTACGCGGCGATCGCGCAATAGGTTGGACCCGCTAAACGCGAGGACACATGGGTAATCAGGTTTTCGACTCGACACAAACCGATGTCCTAAAGTCTCGTACTTACCGTTCGCTTCGAGGTGAGGTCTCTGTGCGAACCCTCCTTCGTATCGCTGGGCAAGGTACCAAACAGAAATGAAACGCGTCAGACAGAGAACGAGAAGATACGAAAAAGGATCAGAGGTCGACCTCAAAGCTCACCCGGCAAGAATCGAGGAATCCGAGTGCCGAGTCAATATCGATCGTGTTCCAATCATTCAACATGGATGCGATCGCGAACGCCGAGTAGGTTGTTCTTGGGTCTCCCGGTTCTTGAGAAGCCGGAAACAGGGAGAATCTGCAGGAACGAACGAGCGAGTCACTCAGAGGGTGAGGGTTTGGCGCTAGGGTCAGCTCGCGAGGGGTGACTTAAGATCCATTGGGGTTTTGGCAGCGACCGAGGAAGCGCAGGAGGCCGACGCGGTCGAGTCTCGCGAGCGAGTCATTTAGGAGGGCGAGAATCAAAATGGCCGTGTAGGATTGAATCAAGTTTGGAGGATCGAGGGTCTCGGAACTCGAGGAGGGTAACGGCTGCCTGTTCAAGGTGTGACACGAGCGGTCAAGGAGGGTGATCCCACCAGGTCGGGGAGGGGAGAGGAGGGACCGTACGGAGGAACGGGACACTCGATCGAGTTGGAGCCTCGGAACCCTCCGGAGGGTACCTGCTGCTCGTACACCCAGTCGATGAACCCCTGAGTCTGTACGGGTCTGAGCATCGAGTCGAGCGCTGACCCGCTGGGGTCGCTTCCCTCGGCTGAAACGGGACTTGGCAGGAGGGCGAGTGCAGACAGGCAGAAGTAACCGAGCGTCATACTGAATCGAGTACATCCTGGGTCAGCATGCGAGTTAGGGACAGGCGAGATTGCAAAGGAAACGGCACCGCACCGGTTCGCGTCCTCTGGCTCGTATGGGGTAGGAAGGTACTTGGCATGCCTCAGGGCAAACAGGACATGCTGCTTGGTGTCGAGCGACTCCATCGCAATGAGGCTGGCAGGTGGAAGCGGGTCGGAGAGGGAAACAAGACAGGGGCTCGCGCTTCAAATCTTCTTTCCATCCGTTTCAACTCTGAGGGGTCCCTTCCACTTGTCCCCTTTCCTTCACCACTTCTTCGGCATCCGATCGTCCCTTGCTCGACCGCGCCCTTTGTCTGTTCATATTCCCCAGTCTCTTCGAGCAGTTTCGACGTCATGTCTGGTCTCTTGCGAGCGTACAACTCTGCCTTGTGAGCTCTCGTTCTCGCTCTGGACCTACCTACACGAGTCGAGGTCTCATCTCCCGCTTGCTTCCGCCAGAATCCGCCGCCCCTATGCGACGGGCATGGGTTCCGCCGGTTCGCTCTTCTTTTCTCGTTTTCTAAACGCCTCACCCACTCAGGACCCTTTCAGCTGGGCTGACGAGCGACTCCTCCTTCGAATACAGCGTTCCTATTTGGTGCGGGAGACGTACTCGCGCAACAGGGTATCGAGAAGCGAGGCAAGGATCATGACGTAGGCGCTCAACCTCGTACCTACCCGCGCTACCTGCTCTCGTGACACTGACATTCGAGTGCTGGACCAGTTCATGCGCACCCTGCGACTAGCCGGATACGGAGGTGACCTTGCGCAATACTCTCTCGACCGATTCCGATTCCACTCGGACCCCTGACCCACTTGTCCCTCTCAGGTCTCGTGTTTGCGCCCATCGTCACGAAATGGTTCGGTGCACTCGAGAGGATCAAGCTGGCATCGAAACCTGCTCGTACGTGAATCCTGAGCCAAAAAAATGCCTCGCGCATGTCGGTTCACCCTTCATTTCACACAGAGTTGATCTCGCGAGTTGCGGCCGACCAGTTCGTGTTCACGCCCGTCATGGTCGGCGTCTTCTTCACGACTCAGACCTTCTTGGAAGGCAAAGGAATCGCCGAAGCGAAACAGAGGCTGAGCGACAGCTGGTGGCCTACCCTGTCAGTAGTCGAGTTTTTCTTCCAAGTCGGCCACGCAAAACCAAACTGACAATCTTTGTCCCCCAACTCAACAGTCAGAAGAATTGGCAGCTCTGGATTCCGACTCAGGGAGTCAACTTTGCCCTCGTGCCCCCTCACTTGCGACTCGTCACCGTCAACGTCGTCTCGCTCTTGTACGTCTCGTTCTCTGAGAACCGCTCTCTGGCTCATTCGCTGATATGCTCGACTTTGACGTCCCCTTGACAGCTGGAAGCAAGTTTCGCATTCACTTGCTCTGTTCTCACATTCCTCGACTGATGACCGTTTGATGATCACAGCGCATACCTGTCCTACGCAAACTCGCAGGCCGAGGTCAAGGAGGACAAGGTCAAAGAACTCATTCACTAGGATCTTCAAAGAACTTCACTGGTTCTCCACTAGACGAGATCCTCTTTCTGCAAATAGAGCTCACTGGTTCCCCCTCCTCACTGACTGACAGTAAGCACGTGATGAGAGATGATGCGAGTTGCAAGTGAAATAGTAGAACAACAAGAAACAAACCAACGACACTCTTACTGGATCCATCGATCGAAATTGTCCCGTTCTTTGTCCTCCTCAATCTCGATCAATTCCTGCTCCTGTCTCAACCGAACTTGCTCGCGTTCATGTTCGACGTTTGCCGCGAGTTTGTGTACGAGGGGTGCCATGTTTTGTCGGTTCTTGGCACTGACCGGAACGACCCACACTTGACCCTCCAACGTCTCGTCGACGTACCGTTGCAACTCTTTCAACCTCGCCTGTCCTTCGAGTACCGTCGTCCGTTCCTCCTCTCCTTCTCCTTCTCCTTCTCCTTCTCCAAACAAGTCTGCTTTGTTGGCAACGATCCCTTTGATCCTCTTTGTCAATTCTCCCGGTTCAAACCCTCTCACCTTTTCGTACTCGATCAAACTGTTTCTCAACACTTTGACCGTCTCGACCGGCGATGAACTGTCGCCACCGGGAGCACAGAGGTCGACGACGTATACCAACGAAGCACATCGTTCGATATGTCTCAGGAACGCGTGTCCTAGTCCATGGTTCAAGTGTGATTCGGGCAACAACCCAGGATTGTCCGTGATCGTGAACCTCATCACTTCTTCCCGTTTCGACACAGACGAATCGGAAGCATCTTGAGAAGAAGAGGGAGAAGACGACGATGTGCCGGTAAAGTGAGTTGGAGTGGCAGGCGTGTCTGAAAGCGAACCGAGTTGTGATGGACGAGGACCAGAGAAGGTTCCGTCCGAGTACAAGACGCAGGTGCCGAGGTGAGGGTTCAAAGTCGTAAACGCGAACGAGGCGACTCGAGGGGTCGACGACGTCAACGCTCTCAGCAGCGTGCTGGGTAGAAAGGAAATCTCGAGTTAGTTTATCCAAGACGTTCGAGAGAGAGAGATCTGGACAGTGAGAAATGTCGCACCTCTTGCCGGCGTTGGGGAGTCCGACGAGTCCAACTTCACCGTTCGATTTGACTTCGAGAGTCAGGCGCATCGTCTCTCCCGCTCCACCTTTTGTCGCGTATTTCGGTGACCGGTCCTCGTGCGTTAGGAACGATGGGTTGCCGAGTCCTGGTTGACCTCCCGACACGAGCAAGATGGGTTCGTTGATCGGGGTCGGTTGCGTCAGGTCGTAGTACAACAAGGGTTCCTCGTCCGGTTCGAACCCCTTGCGCGACCGGCGTGGCCTGCGTCTTCGTTGCCGTTTGACTCCGGGAAGTTCGACTTCCCTCGCGAGGATCTTGGACAACAGGTGATGCTCGGTCGCGAGGAACGAAGGATGACCGGTCAACTCGGCTTGAGGGTACATGGTGAACATTTTTTTGCGGAATCGATCCAACGCTGCGAGTTGTTCCGGTTCAAACTCTTGCTCGTCCAGTTCCTGCCACGGTTCGACGGGTTCGTCTCTCGAGTTGATCCCAAACTTGTCTTGAGCATCTTTGAGCTTTTTCCACTGCTTCCACCGAGTTTCACGATGTTCCGCTTCGTGGAGTCGGACCTTGTTGACTTGCCACGCACGTTCGAGGTCGAGGCGTTCCTCGCGTTCCTGTTCTTCCTGTTCTTGCGAGTTCAACGCTTCACTGTCGACTTCTCGTACGACGGTACCGACCGGTACGCGGACGATGACATCCTCGCCTCTCCTCCCCGCGAGCCACTTGCCTCCTCCTGCAGCTCCTGCACCTCCTCGGACGGTGCGAGGCAGGTGAGCCAACGAGGTGACGGTCGGAGTTGCGATCAAGTAGACGGAACCCCCTGCACCTCCCGATCCTCCAGAAGGTGGACCTCTTGCCTACCATAACCGAGACAGTACGTTGCGATAAGCAGACCCATTTCGAGCGATGAGAGAGAGTATGAGCCTGACCTTGAACTTTTCGCGATGAAACGCTACTCCACCAGCACCACCTCGACCCGACACCACCGTCAGGGACAGGGTATCGATGAAATTGGACCCAGATTGACGTCGTTTCCAATCCGCTTTCGCTTTCGCCTTGATGGTCGAGTCGATCGCAGGAAGAGATGGTTCAGGAGTAGAGATCAAACTTCGGATCGAACCAAACGTTGTTCGTACGAGCGGTCGTGTGCGAGCAATTGCGCACAAGCACGATCGCGAAGTGCGAAGAGTCGGTACCGGCCGACACGTCGAGACAAGCATCTGGCGCGTGAAATCAAGGGGGAACTAAGCGAATCAATTTGTGGAGATTAATGCCTCGAGTCGAGAAAAGTCGCCGATGCTTCCAACCTTGTCCTCTTCATCTCGAGACAACCTATACAACGACGGAACTCGCCAAGAATGAAGAACTTGACGCTTCAAGAGGTCGAACAGCACAAAGCTGTCGACAATGGAGGGGTGTGGCTCGTCGTTGATGGACTCGTCTACGATGTGTACGCTCAGCCCGCTCCTTCCCCCACCTGAACCTACTCCTGAGCTGACTCGAATCGAAGACCCCTGTAGCACTTCTTTTGTCGACGAACATCCAGGTCAGTCAGACATCCGCGACCGGACCACCCCCACCTTGAACTTGCACACCTCATACAGTCTCGTGCGACACCAGGGGGCAAAAAAGTACTGCTCAGTGCAGCAGGTACCGATGCTTCCGACAAGTTCTGGCAATTCCACAACAAGTCCATCCTCGACAAAGTCGCGAAACAGTTTCTGATCGGTCAGATTGGCGACGGGGCCCAGTCGGCTCCATCCGAGGAGGCGCCTGCACCTGTTGCGGAAGCTCAAGACAACAATGTTGACGAACTTGACGAGACCTATTTTGGCGACTTGGTCCCGTTCGGAGGTGAGCTGTATCCACAACTCCGTAGCGAGACAGACAATCTGACCACCTCTGTTTCGTTCGTAAGATCCTTTCTGGTACCAGGATTGGGCATCACCGTACTACAACGACTCTCATCGTGCCGTCAGGCGAGCTGTGCGCGAATTTACCGGTAAAATCCTATTCATTCCCTCGACCGCTCTCTCGAGCCGAGTTGACCTCCCTCGAATCGAGCTCGACAGATACGTACCTGACGCCAAACGCATACGACTGGGATCAAGCGAAAGAGATCCCACCGGCAGAGTACAAACGAATTGCCGATTTCGGCATCCTGTGCGCGATCGCGGCAGGCGCGAACGGGTGGCCAGAGGACCAGTACTCGCACGGAATCCCGGTTCCGGGCAACGTCGACAAGGACAAATGGGATGCTTTCCACAGTAAGAGGTTCCTTGCCTCTTTGCGGACGATTGGATCATCTGAACATTTTGCTCGTCTACAGACCTCATTCTCATCGACGAACTTTCTCGGTGCGCATGTAAGTGAATTGTCCTTGCATTCTCGAGTATTGCGCAGGACTAAGCTCTCGGAAACGTTGTTTTTCAAGCTGGCGGCGTCCTGTACGGCCTTCTGGGAGGTTTCGGAATTTCCATCGGTCCTATCCTCCTGTTTGGCAGCGAAGACTTGAAAGGTCGATTGGTGGGACCTCTCTTGAGGGGAGAGATCAGGAGTTGTTTGGCCATCACGGAAGCAGAAGGAGGTAGCGATGTCGCCAACTTGACCAGGGAAGCCAAGAAGACATCTGATGGTCAACACTACATTGTCAACGGGTTCGTGAACTTCCCTAGACGAACACTCTTCATTTCTGAGAAAAAAGAAAAGAGAAAAAAAGAAAAAACGCTGACACGCTTCCCGAGTTGCCTCGTAGCGCCGCAAAGTGGATCACTAACGGTATCTACTCGGAGGTGTTTGTTACGGCCGTGCGAACCGGTGGCAAAGGGTTCGGCGGTATCTCGCTCCTCGTCGTCGAACGCAAACACGGAGGACTCAAAACTCGCAAGATGGAATGCATGGGAGTCATCGCTTCCGGCACGAGTTACGTCGATTTCGAAGACGTCAAAGTACCGGTTGACAACCTCCTCGGCAAGGAGAACAAAGGGTTCCAACTCATCATGCACAATTTTGCGGGCGAACGAGCGTGAGTATCTCGAACCCTAATCTCTTTTGTCTCTTCTGTTTCAACTCGTGCTGATCAGACGCATGTCTTTTTGCGAGTCACACAGAGGTATCGTGATCCAAGCCAACAGGTTCGCTCGAGTCTGTCTCGAAGAGAGTATCAAATACGCATCGAAACGCAAAACGTTTGGCAAACTCCTGATCGACCATCCCGTCATTCGAGCGAAAATCGCAAACATGGGACAACGCATCGAATCGACCCACGCGTGGCTCGAAAGCGTCGTGTACCAGACGACGCAGTACGACCCTGACACGATCTCTCTCCGAGGCGGCGGAACGATGGCATTGCTCAAAGCTCAAGCGACAGGCGAGTCGTCATCTGAACAACCTTTTCCGGAATCTCGAGAGATCGAGGAGATACTGACAGGCTTTAATCCAGACACTTTCGAATTCTGTGTCCGAGAGGCAGCAATGATCTTTGGAGGTTTGGCATACACGAAAGGAGGTCAAGCCGAAAAAATCGAGCGCCTGTAGTGAGCATCTGTCTCTCGCTGTCGCGCTGTCCAAATCCTAATCACCACGCCTTGCTTCCTTCCTTTTTTTTCTCCTCAGTCGCGAAGCCCTAGCCTACAGTTTACCTGGAGGTGCGGTCGACATCATGAAAGACGTATCTGTTCGACAGAATGTCAAGATTGCTCAAATCATGGGTAAGAATCAACTCAAAGCTTTCTCTCTTCGATTCGTTCGCATGCTCAATATCTTCTGCCCTATTATCGCAGGTGCCAAGCTCTGAGGTGATCATGAGAAATTCAATTCCTATTTGCTCTGTAACTAGTTTTCCTTCACCGTGTCGTTGTGCTCTCCCGTTTCGTCTTTCTCGCTAGCTCGTTGGTAATGCAGTACATTGACCTTCTAATCTTTCTGCGCGAGAACTTACAAGGGTCTCTATATGTGTGTGTATGACATTGCGCGTATGATTTGGTTTCAATCTTGCAAGAGTTCAACCTTGGTGACGAATCCTTTGCCGAGCCTTTCAATCTCCTTCAACACGGCTCTCCTGTCAAGTTGAACCTTTGCTTTCGCCGCCGCCGCATCCCGTTCTTCGACAACGGGGGTCAACGGGAAGCCGAGACCTGTTTTGAACTGTCTCGGTCCCAGCTGAGTCGGGTTCCAGATCCCTCCAATCGTCGAGGCACCCGTTTCCGAATGGAACAGGAGGAAGATTGATGGGAACACACGCTGTGCGCAATCAAATCGAAATTCTCGTGTCAGTTGCGAAAGTCTGGCGTGTGAGAAAAAAACGACAAGGGTAAACTTTACCTCGAGTTGACGAATCAAGTCGCTAGCGGGATCCCATCCTATCCGAAGTACATCTTCTTCGTCTTCGTCATCAGCTTCTGCACCGATCAGCGAGCCCGCCAAGATGCTCGAATGAGGTCGAGTTGAAAGCGCTTTTGCGTCGGGAGTCAGGCTCTGGAAATGGCGAGGGTTGACGCTCGAATCGAGGTGAATCAAGAACGCGTAGTCTGCGAGAGGAGGAGAGAACAATTGCTAACAAAGGTCGTCGAGACGCTCCAGTCAGCTCTCAAGTGTTGGAACATTACGACGAACAATCGACGAGCCTACCTCGACCACGAGACCACCATTGATCACGCCATCCTGCAGAGTTTGCAAAGTTGCCTTGGCGAGCCCGAGGACGCGTGCAGCGGCCACTTTGCTCGTCTGCTTGCTCCACATCTTGCCCTCGACATCCTCCTCGGTCGCGATGATCCAAGCAAACTCGTCGATCGCCGGATTCGACAATCGAGTTGACTGGAATTCGGCTGTAGCTTGCGCCCTGTCCGACGTCGGCAAGACCGGTCTACGTCCCGACGTGACCGCGTTCGTGAACGTGAACAAGGGCACGTAAAGAGGTTCGTCGCGCCACTTCCAGCTCGCGAGTCGTTCCATGACGCGCGCGAAACCCGTCGCTCCACTCTGAGGCGCTTCGTACGGGGAGGTCGCATCGAGGAATACGGACGCAACGACGAGTTCGACAATCTCCTGCGAGAAATGGTTCGAGAGCATGTGCGCGGCGAACCACCGTTTGACGAGACGAATCGTGTGAGAGTACGATGTGAAATGATTCTGAAGAGTCGAGATCGCCGCATGGTGCTTTGGACCGAGATCGAATCGCTGCGTGTAGAGGTCGATCGAGGAGGTGCCGGTACTGGACAATGCTGCGAGACCGAGTTGCTCTTCGCGTTCTTCGTGCAGAAGCAGACTCCGCTCGTAAAAGATCCGAGCTCGGAAGGCGTAGCCAGTGGCAGTCAAGATTTCGAGCGAGACATTGTCGTCAACCGTTCGTGCCTCGGTATCGAATGCGACTTCGGCCTTGAGGACTGAGCGCGTTGCTTCGAGCCCTTCGCCAATCTTGGACAAGAACGCTGCCTTGATCTTCTGAATTCCTTCGAGGTCCTCCGGCCATCGACCAGAACTCTCGAGGGTGAGTAAGATGTCGTGCGCTTCGATATACCTGACCGGCTCGGGGAAGGTCTCGAAGCCCTTAAGTCGTCGAGGAGACGGAGTGAAGATGGTCGAGTAACGAAGTGCAGGAGAACAAGGTTGAACAGAAGAAACCGCCAGAGGCAGGTCGGGAAGCGCTTTGAGCTCGCGCGAGAGGTCGTCGAAGGCGGTAATGACTGCGTTGAATCCCTTGCCACCGGCGACCGAGTCTTCCAGGTAGATCGAACGACGAGTCGATTCCGGTTCGACAAGCAGGTGGTCGAGCCTGCCGGCAAACACATCGACGTTGCTCTCGGGGATGCCGTGACGCTCGTTGAGAATGTACTTGACGATCTTGCCGACGATCGCGTTGCGCTGGAGACCGAGACCTCCAGGTGAAGGCTGGTCCCACACGACCGATTCGACAATAGATCCGTCCTTGAAACGACGCAGTTCAGACTTGCTGCCCCAGAAGGCTCGGAACTCCTCGCACGCCACTTCATCCTCCGCGGAAGGACCCTGGTCCACCAGTCTACTCGACTCTGTCGGCTCAAGGAGGATTCCCAGAGACAGGTCAACGGAGGAAGGCTGCAAGCAGGCTAAAGTCGCAGGAATCGAAAGCGGCGGAGGAGGGGAGAGGAGGAACGCCTTTGCGCGTGTGCCGAGAGCGCGAGCAATCGTAGCAGAAATGGAGGAAATAAGATAGGCGAGCGAATTACGATGGTCAATGGCAGCGTCTGCATCGACCTTTGGAGCGAACGGAACCGTGATGCTGCTCCCATAATGGAATGCATAAGCGGGGAACTCTTTGAACTGCTGCGAGAAAAGACTGCCTACCGGGCGAAGTTGTCGAAGCGTTCGACAGGACGAATCTCTTTCTGGAAAGCTGTCCTGAATTTCTTTTCGTCATCAATGCCGCTCAGCAACAATGAGATCGTCGAGCGCGCGTCGTGCTTGAGCATGGCGAGGGTTGATTCCGAAACTCCCGCCAACAAGTTTACGCTGCCGGTTGGATCGACAAAGACGGGTTTCCCTGCAAATGCCGCTTTGAAAGTCTCCTTCGAGTACTGCACGTGCAAAAAGGGTCAAACAGCTGTACCGTAAAGGGAGAAAACGGGAAAGAGCTCACAGTCTGTTCGCCCGTCATCCTGAATACCACACCTTCTGACCAGTTGACAGTCGCGAGCCACTCGACAGCTTTCCTCCATCCAGCCCAGGCTTCTCCTCCAGCAGCTAAGCTTGCCACGTCGCTACCGGCGCCACCTTTGGCACCCACGTTGAGAGACCGTGCGACGCAGAAAGCCCAGAAATCGGGTGAGAATCCTTCCGAGAGACCATAAGATCTTCGAGACGCCCACAGTTGAAGCAGACGAGACGAAGATGCGTACGATGGGTATGTTTGCGAGAGCGAATGGTGGTATTGAAGGTGCCGGGTGAGCAGGGGGAGGGACGAAAGATGCAGGGCAGTCGATCGTAACGGGGTCGCAGGAAGATCAGCCGGGTTGATCTGGGCATTTTCGGCTTCCTGCGCGAGCGAGGGGGGACGAGCGATATTGAGGGCGGGTGACGTTTTGGCATGCGGGAATGCATCTGGCGGCGTGACAATCTTGATTCGGACAACTGCCCCTTTGATTTTGCCCAAGCCGACCTTTTCGGCACCTTTTCGCGTTGCTGATCGAATGTCGAGAGAGTGACCTTGCGATCCAGGCAGAGGAGAGAACGAGGTTATTATCGGACCCAGCGTGTCCGGGAGGTTCGACGCAAGAGTGACGAGGTAGTGCGTCGACTTGATCAGGAAACGGGGAAAGAGGTAATCTTTCGGTTGCAGGAGAGACTGACAGTCGCCAGAGGGCACCCATGTCAGCAGAGGCACGGGAAGATGGATGAGGATCGAGCAAGCTTACAGATGGCATAGCGACTGCGAGCTCGACAACGTACTCGCCCTTCTCTTTGACGCCTCCTCCCCACGCCCACTTGCCGACGATCCGAACATGCTCACTTTGAGGCTTCTCCCACTCGAGATCCATCTTGAACCACTTGGCGTCAGCCCCGTCGATAGCGGGGATGACCCTGCCCTTCTTGCGAAGCTTCTCGAGAGAGATTGCTTTCTGATTTGGCAGCTTTGTGATGTGCGCATGCAGAGATTTCAGGAGGGGCTGTAGAGGCGAGGTCGCAGGAGCTGGAGGCGACACTGGATCGAGAGTCGCAGCGACCTGCGTGGCGAGAACGTTCGAGATAGGAGATGCGGTCAATTCTGCAAAGGCGAGAGCTCGTATATCTGCGGGCGTGAGAGGCTTCGGCTGCTTCGCTTTGCGCTTCTCTGCTCGTGTCGGTTGCTGGGGTACCGGTGCTGCAGTAATGTCTTCATCGCTCTCTGCGTCGCTTGCGCCTTCAGAGGGATCTTCGTCTTCCGAGATTTCGTCGTCTTCCTCGGAATCTTCGGTTCCTGCTTGGTCGAGTCCAGCGTAGAGATCTTCACCGTCGTCTCCGATCATATCCTCGTCGTCGTCTTCATCGTCGTCGTCGCTGCCTCCCGGAGACTGCTCATCTTCATCGTCTCCGCTGTCTTCCTCTGCATCCAGTGTCCGGCTGTCACCAGTAGCAGCGAATTCGTCTTCACTTCCGTCTTCAAGGTCCTCGAAATCGTCAAAGTCGCCTTCCGAGTCTTCGTACTGAGACGCGAGTTCTTCGACTTGTTCAGGTTCAACTGCCTTGCGCGCTTTCTTGCTGGTCGTCGCTGTTTGTACAGCACTCGGCGCGTTCCGCTTGGTCGCTTTGGCCATCAGAGGGATGGTGCAAGCCGCGCTGTCAGAGTGGAGATCACTCGATCAACTTTAGAACTTTTTTTCCAATGAAATTATCCACCGACGGATCTCTCGTCAACACAAAGTAGGCCCAAGGAAGGTGAAGAGAAGTCTGTTAGATACTCGACAGATGTGATAGTTTAATCTGCAATAAATCATTCATAATGCACCTTGCCGGTGTGACATGTCAGAAGGAAGATCACTTCGTTACACTCTCGTCATCGTCAGCCATGGCAGCCTCTAGCTCACCACAGAAAACTACAGCTCCACCGAGAAAGAAAGCGCGCAAGTCACGGGCCGAATCGAGCAGCAGTGAAGTCGAGGATCAAAGTGGGGCGACGTCAGAGGTTTCTCCTTCGGATACTTCGGACGCAAAACCCGTCAAGAAGAGTGGCAAGAAGCAGAATGCCAAACCGAACAAGTCTGACCCCAAGCGAGGCAAGAAGAACGCAAGCACCAAAGGCGACAAGGCGAAGAAGGGCAAACGCAAGGCCAAGTCGGAATCGGACGACGAGGACGAGGACGCGTACAGCGACGGAGACGAGGAAAGCAATGAAGAGAGCGATGGAGAAGAATCAGACGATGGAGGTAAGAACACACGGGTGGTCAAGACGATCAAAAAGGTGGCGGCTCCCAAGTCTAGTCGTAAGCATCTCGTTTCTTGGGACGCCCTCGCATTCTTATTGCCATGTTGAAGATCCCTTTACTGCAGCCGACACGAGCGTCATACTTCCGACCACCATGGAATTCCTCGCCGAGCTCCGCAAGAACAACGACCGAGACTGGTTCTCGGAGAACGACGCACGCTACCGCCACGCTCTGGCCAATTTCAAGGCGTTCATGGTCGCGTGGACAGGCAAAGCCTCAGACGTCGACTGGCAGCTACCTCATCTCCCGACGAAAGACCTCATTCATCGCATCTATCGGGATGTGCGCTTCTCCAAGGACAAGACGCCGTACAAGACCAACCTCGCGTTCAGTCACTCGCGCACAGGTCGCAAAGGGCCCTTTGCATTCTACTATTTTCAAATCAGCCCTGGAGGGAGGTCCCTCCTTGCAGCGGGCTGCTGGCAACCGGGCTCAACCGAACTCAAAGCGATCCGGCAAGCGATCCTCAATGATCCTCAGCCACTGCGGGACGCGATCGGCGAGAAAGAGTTTGTCGAGCTGTACGGTGAACCGACGCCGAGGATGGATGGCAAGCGGCAGAGCATCTTTGGGTTGGATGACCAGCTCAAGAACGCCCCCAAACTCGACGGGGTGGACAAGACACACAAGGACATTGATCTGCTCAAATGTCGCTCGATTGCCGTCGAGTCGACCTTTACCGACAAAGAGGTGTGCGCCGAGGACTTTCTAGAGAAAGTGCTCGACAGGATGAGGGTCACTGCGCCCTTCGTACAGCTTCTCAACGAGGTGAGCGCAGCGTCAAGAGTTCCACACGGGCGCAAGCACATGCTGACCTGGACCCTCACGCATCTGTTGCTGCAGTTCATTTCTCCGTCCCCGCCAAGTGACGATGATGAGGAAGCCGATTCTGGAGGAGAAGAGCAGGAAGACGATGAAGAGGAAGGGGAGGATGAGGACCAGGACGAGGAATAACAAACGTAAGGCAAGCGCATAGACTGTAACGACTTCGAATATGAACGATGCGGATATCGGCCGTTCGACGAGCCTCGTGCGCAATTGGGCCGATCGAGAGAGAGATACCCGAACCGAACAGCCGAGCTTCGAGCAGAGTGTCAGGATCGTCGCTTGGCGGCTATAGTCCGAAAGCCGAGCGCTCGGCAGCATTTGTAGTGCCGAGAACTGCCTCGAATCCGAATTGCGAGGAGAATCGTCGAGCCGGTGTGGCAAAACTCGCAAGACAGGATCAATGGACGCCGTGAGAGACCATACAATCGGACTAGCTATCCATTTGGGCTGCCTTTCGGTTAATCAGAGAGACGCGAGATGCCGGATCTGATTCCTTCTGGAAAAGACGATGGCGGTCGGCACTTCGAAAAATCGCCCGCTTGCTCTCTCCTCTCCATCGCCCCGCGCTCTTCCCCCCCTCGCACACCATGCTCTCCGCCGCACGATTCTCCGGCCTCCGAGCCGCCCGCTCGCCCCGCGCTGTACGTTCTCTTTCCTCCAGGAGCTCGCATGCGGGTTTTCCAGCTTCATCAACTGGAACTATTTCGACCCCGTCGCCACCGCCGCGTCACCCTTCCGGAGCGCAGTTGAGCTGACCATGCGGTCGCCTCTATCTTGTAGGCCTTCACGCAGCAGCGATTTAACTCGGGCAAGGTCTCTGGTCCCGTGATCGGTATGGATTTGGGAACGACCAACTCGTGTGTCGCCTTGATGGAGGGAAAGGTCCCCCGTGTTCTCGAGAACTCTGAGGGAGGCCGAACAACGCCTTCGGTTGTCGCCTTCACCAAGGAGGGCGAGCGTCTTGTCGGTCTCCCCGCCAAGCGTCAAGCTGTTGTCAACTTCGAGGTCAGTCCCATGCCGATCTCTCCGCGCTCGCATACCGCACGATCCTGACACTCTCTCCTCTGCGTAGAACACTTTCTTCGCCACCAAGCGTCTCATTGGTCGCAAGTTCTCCGACGCCGAGGTTCAGACCGATCTCAACAACGTTCCCTTCAAGATCATGAAGCACTCGAACGGTGACGCGTGGCTCGAGGCCCGTGGCCAAAAGTACTCGCCGAGTCAGATCGGTGCTTTCGTCGTCGGCAAGATGAAGGAGACCGCCGAGGGATACCTCGGAAAGTCGGTCAAGCACGCCGGTTAGTCCGAGTCTCGTACTGGCCCGGTCCCTCTTGCGGTCGAGGTTCTGACGGTACCCTTCTTCTGCACCAGTCATCACCGTCCCCGCTTACTTCAACGACTCGCAGCGTCAAGCCACCAAGGACGCCGGAACGATCGCCGGTCTCGACGTTCTCCGTGTCATCAACGAGCCTACCGCTGCAGCCCTTGCCTACGGTCTCGACCGCAACGACTCGCGACAGGTCGCCGTCTACGATCTCGGAGGAGGAACGTTCGATGTTTCGATCCTCGAGATGCAAAAGGGTGTCTTCGAGGTCAAGTCGACCAACGGAAACACTCACCTCGGAGGTGAGGACTTTGACATCACCCTCGTCAACCACATCGTTGCCGAGTTCAAGAAGGAGTCCGGCCTCGACCTCTCGAAGGACCGCATGGCGATCCAGCGTATCCGTGAGGCTGCCGAGAAGGCCAAGATTGAGCTCTCGTCGACCGCTCAGACCGACATCAACTTGCCCTACATCACTGCCGATGCTTCGGGACCCAAGCACATCAACCTCAAGATGACCCGTTCGCAGCTCGAGTCGCTCGTTTCCGGTCTCATCACCAAGACTGTCGAGCCCTGCAAGAAGGCCTTGGCCGATGCCGGCATGAAGGCTTCCGAGATCGAGGAGGTCATCCTCGTCGGAGGTATGTCGCGTATGCCCAAGGTCATTGAGGTCGTCAAGTCGGTCTTCGGTCGTGACCCGTCCAAGGGTGTCAACCCCGACGAGGCCGTCGCTGTTGGAGCTGCCGTTCAGGGTGGTGTCCTTGCCGGATCCGTTACCGACGTTCTTCTCCTTGATGTCACCCCCCTCTCGCTCGGTATCGAGGTAAGCAGTTCCTGCTCGACATTCCAATTTCTTATTGTATACTGATAAAGTGTCTTTCGCTTATGTAGACCCTCGGTGGTGTCTTCACCCGCCTCATCAACCGCAACACCACCATCCCGACCAAGAAGTCGCAGACTTTCTCGACTGCTGCTGACGGTCAAACTGCCGTCGAGATCAAGGTGTTCCAGGGAGAGCGTGAGCTCGTCCGCGACAACAAGATGCTCGGCAACTTCCAGCTCGTCGGCATCCCCCCTGCGCCCAAGGGTATCCCTCAGATCGAGGTCACCTTCGACATTGACGCCGACGGTATCGTGAACGTCTCGGCCAAGGACAAGGCCACCAACAAGGACCAGTCGATCACCATTGCTGCGTCGTCGGGTCTTTCGGACAAGGAGATCGAGTCGATGATTGAGCAGGCCGAGGCTCACGCCGAGGCTGACAAGGCCCGTCGCGACCTCATCGAGGCCGCCAACGCGTCCGAGTCGGTTGCCGCCGAGACTGAGAAGGCGCTCAAGGAGTTCAAGGAGCAGATCGATGCCGAGGAGGCCAAGCAGGTCGAGAAGCTTGTTGGCGAGCTCCGTGAGCTCGGCATCAAGGCTCAATCCGAGGGCACCACCGTCACCGCCGAGGAGCTCAAGGCCAAGCGGGATGAGGTGCAATCGTCCTCGCTCAACCTCTTCAAGAAGGTGTACGAGAAGCGCAACCAGGACGGACAAGCCGCTCCTGAGCAACCTGCTGCCGACTCGACTGAGCCCCCCAAGAAGGACTAAACCAGTCGATGCCTTCGTCACGATTCTCCCGTCTATAGTCTCTTCGCCCGCAATGTTCGTTCCACCCAACATGTCATCCCTCACCCCATCTCCCCCACCTCCTCTTGTCGTTACACTTCCGTCCTCCAAAAGCCACCTTTCCCATTCTCGACTCATCGAACTGGCACCCATTTCACCCCCTTTTTTAGAATCCCCACTCACTCACATTACTAGCTCCTAAGCGCTTCTTCCACCCTCCTATTACTCCTCTTTCCGTTGATATCCCCAGCAAAACTCTCTCTCGTCTTCCCCCTTGTACCCGATAGCGAAATAAAAAGAGTTTTAAACGCCAAGTCGGCTCTCCTTCCCCGCTGAGAGGAGTCTTTTCAAGCTAGAATGGCTATACAGAGTGTATCATAACATCGTGTCGATTAAACCTGCTGGATGGCAGGCATCAGTTTCAGCCAACTTTAGATTCTCTCTCGATAACTTCTCACATCCATCCGCCGTCTAGTTTCTGCGGTTCGCCATGCCTCACAAACGTCAGAAACGTTCCATTCGTCTAGCGAATCAAGATGCCAAGTGAGCCCTTCCTCTACCGAAGTCCTGCATTCCCTGCATTCTCTCACCTTGATCTGTTTCCTCCCGTCCTGTCCCTCTCTCTCGCACTTGTTCTCACGGTGTATAATGGCAATTCAACGAACAGAGGCTACAACAATCCACCTAGTGCAAAAGACTCGCTGTTGCCGATCGCTTCAACTTCTTACCATGGAGAACCGATCGACCTCGGAACGATCCCAGGCGCAGGAACGGGAGGTACTGGAGTCGAGAAACGTAGCAACAAACGTCGGAAACCTTCGGCCAATGGTACTTTGGCGTCTACGAAAGAGGGTGCTGTCGATTTGAACGGGATGAGTAAATCCGCTTACAGGTTCGTTTGAACCCCCCTTCCCTTTCTCCGGAGAATGTCCGTCCGCCTTGCTCAGCATCTTTGAGCAACAGGATTCTGAATGCGGCAAAGTTGAGGGAAGAGTACCATGCCGAGAAGAAGCGCAAACTCGCTGAAGAAGAAGCTGCGAAACATCCTAACCAAAAAGTGGGCACATGAACTTTCTTCAAGCGATCCAATCTCTGCCCTGAAACTAACACAGGAATTGTGTCGAACTTTTCTTTGAATTCGGAATCACAGAAGAAGAAGACTCCGACGTTGCAACCTCTCCCATACGAATCGCTGTCAACGTTCAACCGTCGAGTCGAACAAGAGATGCGATCGACGATCAACCAAACAATCCAGGCTTCCAAGAACGTCGCGAAAAAGACCAAGGAAGTGTTGAAGCAAAAGGACAACAGCAAGAAGAAATCGACGACGGTCGTCGCAGACGATCTTGACGAGGAATGGAACGGGATCGACGACGGACCCCAGGAAGAAGATCCCGAGAAACCCAAGTACGGCAAAGCAACGGGATCGAAACCGACTCCGGAAGAATCTCGAGATCCGTTTGCGAAACAACCGAAACGAACGAAATCGATCACCGAAGATTCATCCGTGCCCGAGACAGAGAAGAAACTGGCAAGAGGTCGAACGGGCAAGACCGAGTTTGATACGACGAGTCAGATCAAGCGAGTCAATGATGTCAACCTCGCGCCTCCGACGTTGGCGAAACCTGCTCGGAAAGGGTTGTTGGCGAAAGCGTTGCATTCCGCTTCAGACGGGACGACGGGGTCGAGGTTCGCGTTGGGAGAAGGTGGACAATTGAGGTTGGCGGGAATGGAGGAACCTGTCGGACGTCACCGGTTGCCCGTCGATCCAGTCATGAAGGCGTTGCTCGATCGAGAACGGGAACGCGCGGTCCAGACGTACCGCGAGTTGAAGGAGAAAAAGTTGGCAGATGCAGCTGCTTCGTAAAGTCGAACGCTAGTCACCATCATTGCAATCGACGGAAGATGGAAGCACATGAAGAGTACAACAAAGGGGGAGAGAAACGAGTTCTAATCTATTCGTGCCTTGTTTTTCTTCGCCTTGCGCCACTCTTTGAATTCCCGGATCAACCCTACGATCAAGGGAACACTGACTGGCCCAAACAAGGGCATGTATACCGCGTACTTGTGCTCTTGAGGAAAGTACAACAAGGGCAACATGCTCTGATCAAAGAACGCGAGATCCGCCGCGACTTGAGCTCGACCCACCAGTCGTCCTTTGAGTTCGAGATCCGTCGTGTCCCTCGAGAGGCTCAACAAGTCTAGACACGTTTCGATTCGAGTTTGCACGACCTGTTGGATCGACATGTTGGGTTGAGCCTCGACCAAGTTCAACAGGGATCTCAACGTCGCAAGTGTGTCTTGCAACGACTGTCGCAACCTCGTCACGATCAGTCGGTCGACGTTGTCGTCGACGTCGGAGAGTCCGACGAGTAGCTTGAACTGGTTCGCGAACTGGGCGAATGCATCGGACAGGTCTCGATTCGAGGAAGAGGGGTCGTGAATGACGAGTCCGCCTCTCTGAGGCGTGATGAACGAGTCCGTGGTCGAGCCATCTGAGGTTGTCGGGGTTTCGAATCGGAACACTTCAAAGTCAGGACGAGACGATCAATAAGCGACAGTGTCCATGCAACTTGCCAGACGTCTTGAGCAGGAGGGGTCGGTTCTCGGCGCTCGGTACGTAGAGGATGAAATGCAGGACGGGATCGAGTGTGGTACCGGCAGCTATGTGGACGTGATGATTCGCAAGCGAGTCAGCGTCTCGGCAACAAGGTGAGCTGATCGAGAAGCAATGTACCGAGGTTCCATTGCGCCGTGTTGACAAACGCCCTCACGTCGTCGTGTTCGACGAGGGTGCGGTCGGCGAGATGTTCGAGGTTGACGGCGAGAGGAGCAAAGTATTGGATCTGGGATTCTAGTGTAAAATTGTGCAGCGGTTCGAGCGCGTTCAGAAGGGGTACAAAGTGCTCTGTTTCGAGTCCAGGGCAAGCGGTTCAATGGAGATGGCGGGCAGAAATCTGAGAGAAGGGGAAAGCGCACGCTCGAGCTGATGTTGAATGTCCCATGAGACGAGAGCCGAGCTCGCATGCTGGTTCAGAAGCGAAAAGACGAGTTTGTAGTGTTGCGAATACTTGACTACGCGCGAGTCTGATTTACACGACTGGTGAGCGACGAGCGAGAGCACAAGTTGGGACGGGACCAAAGCGAGATTCACCGAGAGGATCTGCCGGAATCTGCGGGACGATCTCGTACAGGCCGTGTTCAATCCAGTGTCGAATTGCCGGTGTGGGTAATGGTCTTCGCTCGAGTGTAGTCGTGTTGTACCATAGCGGAACGCCGACGACGAGCATCACGAGGAATGACCACAGTGTGATGCGCCGCTGCCTGACATCGACACCCGGTGACACGGGACTGTCCCCTATCCGGACTGGGTCTGGGTCGATCGTCGACATGAGGTGCAAGGGAGAGAGCAAAGAGTAGCATCAACGTCAACGTCGAGCTTGCGGTTGTCTTCCTCCTCGCCTACTGCACCATCACGCACGACCTGATTGTATTGAGCCAGCTTGTCACGACACACACTCGACTATAATTCACCGTTGGCGAGCGCGACTGTAGTCGATCCCACGCGCCCCCCCTCCTCGGCCCCGCGATCCTTGCCCCTGATTGATCACCTTGACGACTCCGGCCCGCCGAGGACATTGCAATGCAGGCCATTAACCGGTTCATCTGGGGTCCAACTCCGCAGGAGAAGGTCCGCAAGTGGCAGTCGCAGCTCAAGTCTCAGTCGCGTGCGCTCGACCGCGAGATCCACCAACTCGATTCATCGACCAACAAGGTGCGCCAGGAGATCAAGAAGCTCGCGCAAAAGGGAGACACGAAGAACGCGAAAATCCTCGCGCGAGAAGTCGTACGCAGTAGCAAACAGAAGCAGCGTCTGCAGACCTCGAAAGCGAACCTCAACTCGATTCACATGCAACTCGGTCACCAGCTCGGTACGGGCGCTTTGTTGTCACCTGCTTGTCGTCTATACTGACAGCCGCTCGCTCGCTCGCTCGTCCAGCCATGGTCAAAGTGACGGGCACGTTGCAAGCTTCGGCCGAGATCATGAAAGCATCCAACTCGTTGATCTCGGTGCCGCAACTGTCTTCGACCATGCGCGAGATGTCCCAAGAGATGATGAAGGCCGGTATCATGTCCGAGATGCTCGATGACACGATGGAAGCCCTCGACGAAGACGAGGACGAAGAACTCGAGGACGAGGCACAACAGGAAGTCGACAAGGTCCTGTGGCAGATCACCGATGGCAAGCTCGGCCAGGCAGGAACCGCAGTCGGCAACCTTCCCGTACGTCGTCCAAGTCTACATACTCTCTCTCTATCTCCGGATGCGCTCATGCCGTGCGGAGTGGATCCAACAGACGAAATCAAGCGAACCGACACCGGAAGAGCTCGAACGGGATCAAGAGATGGAACGTGCGATTCAGGGTCTCTTGTCTTCTTAGCGATCGTCATATCTGGTTCCCGCTGCAATCTGTACATCTGTCCGCTCAGAGACTCTTCTCTATCCGGTTCCCCAACTTGTCCACCTCATATTCCGACTCTTCATCTTGCTCGTCACTCTCAGATTCGTCCTCACTGATCTCGTCCTCCTCGAGATTCCGACGTTGGTTCAGACTCCACGAATCTCCAACGTGGTTGAAATTCTCGACCAGGAGGTCTCCACTTTCTTCGAGCTTTTCCTTCTCACGGCCTAGATCAGGTCAACGCATTTTGAGTCACGCGTACCTCCCTAAAAGAGCACGAGGAGGAGCGCAAACTTACGTCGTTCGTCGTCTTGGCGCTCCATCTCGCCGACGATCGCTTGTTGCATTTCTAGTACGCTCTCTGGAGAGTCGCACGTTTTGTAACGTTCGATGATTCGTCTGCACCGTTTCGATATTCATGGCACAAAGAACAATTCAATGAGGTTTGGAAAGGAATCCTCTGTCGTAGTTAGAAGAGAAAACTGACCCGTTGACTTCCCAGAAAGAATGACCCCAACCAAACTTGGACAACAAGAGATCAGCCTGCTCGTCGAACCCAGTGATGTACAGAGCGGCGGCGATCGCTTCAACGCAGTTCAGCTTGTACGCTGTGCACGGTATCGAGAGAAAACATATGGTCAGGACCAGGATCCGGCTCAGGGAGGTTCCAATCAGAGACTCCTCACGTTTGCCATAGTTGACAGGGTTGGTCGCAATGACGTAGGGCACTATCACAGCAGAAAGAAAATGTCAGTTCCGAGTATGAAGCTTCGCGGTTCCGCGCAAAGATGAAGAGGGATGGCGTGACATACGCATGCGCTCGTGAGGCGACCTGATCTTCTGAAACGGGACTTCGTCCAGCCTCGCCCAGCTACATTCGACGACGGCGACTCCTAGCGTTTCAACGATTGACCGATCCGAAGGTGACACCACTTGAGTACCTTTTGGACTATTCGAACAGGAAGAGGGGGAAACAACATGCACATCAGCGCCAAAGAGCCTGGAATCGACAAAAGAGAACCGGTTGGAGCGTACGACATGACGATTCCTTGGAATTTCTGCCCGACTCTCAGGTCTTGCATGAGTTGCATTCTCGCGAGCTTCTTGCCGCTGCATCTCTTCGGATCACAGTGATCAAAGTCCTGTCACAACTTGGTTCGTTAGTGAGAGTTCGGATTGGAGCGATTCTTGATCCAAGGCGTCGCGATTGACTAACCCACATAGCCACCGGTACACGACTCGTCAACTCGTCTTCGCCTGTTCGAGGCCGAGATAAACGATTTCAGCACACCACATTTCGCTTACAAGCGTACGAGTGGCTACACGCGAGAGAGAGAGAGAAGCGAGACTGGACCTTGGTTCGTCTCGTCTCCGTCAGACCCGGCCGAATCCGAGTCATCTTGGTCGACGGCACTCCTCGGGATCTCGCTGTATCCTCCTCCAGCACTTCCGCCTTGAGAGTAGTTCGATCGATCCCGACCTCCTCCTCCTCGACCTCCTCGTTTCGCGGTTCCACTTCCTGCGCCACCTCGTCCTCCTCGATTTCCAGAACGATTGCCTCGAGGTCCTGCCATGCCCAGTTGCTTTCGTGAGAGATAAGGCGAAGTGTGTACAGATGTTCAGAAGCCTTCTGTCTCTCTCTGTCTTTCGACTTCGCGAGAATTCGATCGTGGCCCCTGACCCTGACGTCGTCCGCCTATTTTCCCGCTTTCTCTCTCTCTGTCCTGAGGAACTATCACCCGATTTCTCACAGATCGATTTCGACAACATTGGCATAGACAGAGAGACAGTAGGTACATAGTGAATGCAAAAACGCTCGCGCCAGTAGCGATCTCAGGTGGACAGGATTCTCGTTCGAACTTCTTGCACCAACCCTCGCACGTCCTGAGTCGGCAAGTAAAATTTGACGAGATCCTGAATACTCTCGGAGCTGTCGACGAGCTGTCAAGCAAAAAAAAACCGACCCTCGTTTGCGTTAACGACCAGTTTCCCAACACAGACAGGGAAATTCAAAAGTTGCTTTACCTTGGCACCTGTCATGCGTCCGTCGGGACCAAGCTCGATCGACATTGACCTCTGGCCCCCGGCTGTTCCTTTCATAGTCGTAAAGGCGATTGCGATCGACCTGGTCGAACCCGTCGCGCCGTTCGTGACGTACGTTTCGTCGATACCCAACAAGCTCTTGTACAATCGGGTCGCGTGCTCGATCCTGCAATTCCATGAACCAGAAAGAGCATGAGTTGTTATCTCGCTTCGCTGGAAAAAGAAGAACAAGAAAAACGTTACCATTCGCATCCCTGTTCGGCGCGTTCGTCGATTCCTCCTCCTTTCGCTTCTCGTTCCCGCTTCTCGCGTTCGAGTTGACTGCTCGAGTTGCCGAGGCGTTCGTTCGCGAGTTTCGCTTGTTTGATCAACGGGCGCAACTGTTTCAGTTCCTGCTCGGCTTCGATCGAGCGCTGTCCAAACTGCGTGATCTGAGAAACTTGCTGATCGACTGTCGACAATGCTTCTCGGAGAGTCATACGCTATCGAGCGAACAAGCTCGTCAGTAAGGCGCCTTTCTATGTGTTTTCTTCCTTCTTTTGGTCGAAGTAGTGAACGAGTCTCACCTCGGACGGAGATCGTTTATTCTTGAGCATGGCAATCTCGGTTTCCATCGCTTCGCATTCTCGGACAAGTCTCGATGCGTACTCGGCTTGTTCTCGCTGCTTTCGCAAAGCTGGCAGTGTCGACGATATCGAGGTCGTCAGCATCTCTCGATTGTTATCCAAGATTCTGGACGAGGCGGAGCGAATGTACTGACGCTCTTCGAGTTGTTCCGCTTCCCTTCGGATGAGGGTCTCGAGTTCCCGACACTTCTCCTTCTTCCTCCTCAGGCTCATTTTGATCTCATTTCGCTGGCCAGCTACTTGGAAGATGCGGATCAGAATGAAGTGATGGATTTGTAAACAACAACGAGGCAATGGAAACTGACCGATCTTCTGATTGTCTTCTTTCGAGATGGGCAAGATGTTTCCATTCTCGTCCAATTCTGCCACGAGGTGCTTCAGGAATTCGGTTCTCGCGTTCTGCTCGAGGTACGCAAACTTGAGAGTCGAAATTCGGTCCTGTACAAGCCGCATCAACTTTGTCAGTTTCGGGCGAGTCGCAACATTCTTCTTGAAGCGGAGATAATTTACCTTGAATTCCTTGAGGTCGTCTTTCGTACGATTGCGGTCTTCTTGCACCATGACTAGCCCATCTTCGCTCACTCCGGTTTGGTCGTAACCACCAGCAGCGGTAGTTCTCGTCAAGTTGTCTGTGTACTGTTGATTGCCAGATCCGGCCAACGATGCGAGAGATTTAATCGGAATCGTAGAGGAGAATTGAGTCGACGCGAACGAGTGAGAAGCGTATTGATCGAGCAGGCTGGAGTACAGAGGGCAACGGAGCGTGAGCGTGCATAGAGGTTGATAGAGTTCAACACTGAGGCAAGGAGAATAGGACAGGCAAATACTCACGCGTTCGCTTGTTCAATGAGCGCATCTTGCTCTGTCACAGAAGTCATGCTGCCTCGCACTTGCGCGTCCGGTTGAGGTTTCGCCGCGAACGAGGTGAGCAAAGTCGCGTGCGCGCGTTTTATAATCGATGTTGAGTGACATTGTGTGTATACGCTGCGGCCTCGTCCATGTCTCGCCTTTGTGCAGCAATTGCTTTCGATAGAACCGTCCCAGTGCCCTCACATATGAAACCATTTCAATTACAGGAGGTCTACAACTAGAGCTCCGCGGGAAAGACCAAGAATGATCAAGGTGCTTTTCCGAGGTCCGCACTATCATAGCGGGACGCGGTAAGGTGCTTTGAGAGCATACAAGCGACTG
Source organism: Sporobolomyces koalae (assembly GCF_050403365.1). Lineage (NCBI taxonomy): Eukaryota > Fungi > Basidiomycota > Microbotryomycetes > Sporidiobolales > Sporidiobolaceae > Sporobolomyces > Sporobolomyces koalae. The sequence goes on from NW_027481765.1 coordinate 171,231, forward strand.
CAGAAGTACCACAAGGATCGAAACTTCGTTTCCGCGAAATTAGCAGTGCTGTCGAAATTGTGAGACAAGTGGCTGACGCGGTTGACGATGTCCGCTGGTCGTAGGCGCCCTCTCCTCTCTTCTCTCCAGCGCTCGATTCCGGCGCAACTCAGCCCGCCGCCCGGAGGATCTAATGTGGACCCTCTTGAGTGTCACAACACCTATCACACCATCTCTCGATGTCTAGTTGGAGGACCCTCCACCCTTCCAACCCGCGCACAGTCCCCCTCCCTCCCCACAACTTCATGAACAATGTCAGACATGTTCCCATTCAAAGCCCTCGCTGCCTTGCTGAACCGCCTTGCCAACCCGAACAAGGTCGGCGCCCCGCGATCACCTTCAATCAAGGCCAGCAAGACAATCCTCACGCGCAAGGCGCCATCAAGCCCTCATAGAGCGCCGAATACTGCATGAACATCGAACTTCTAAAGCGTGTCCAGATGTGGGACATTGTGACGCCCCTCGCTCTCTTTTCTGACGCACACCATCAACTCACCATCGAGCATCACTGGCCTCTGCTTGAACAAGGAATCAAAAACCCGAACTCACCAACTGATACAACTCGCTGCGACCGATCGACGGGAAAGGTGATGTGCACCTGAAAAGAGAACGAAGGCCGGTACATCCCACATCTGGAAAACGGCTTTTGGTCTCGATTTTGATGCCTTACTCGGCGCTCGTCAAGAGCTCGATGTCGTCTAGCGAGCGAGAAACTTCGTGATCGCCTTGATTGAACCCGATCGAGGGGCGTCGTCAAGGGGACGCAGAGTGATTTTTTGACATTCCTCGTCTTTGTGGATAGATCCCTTTTCTTCCATAGATCCGGTCCATTTCCTACACATAGGAAGCTAGCACTGGTGCAAGATCCCGGCCAAGAATGATAACGGGGCTTTTCCCAGCTCCTGTTCCAGCTGTAGACCTGGAGTCTCCCTTTTGTAGGCTCTGAACCGAAGCAAGAACCGGTGCTCTCAGACTGAAGGAACAAAGAACGACGGGAACTGTTGCTGCAAGTGAAGAATGTTACATAGAGCGGAGCCTATTGTCCGTTGCTGCCGCTTTGGTCCTTCAAATACCGTGCCAACTGCAAGTAGTATTTTCCATCGAACCCTCGCTCACCGTACAGGCCTCCACGTTTGCTGTACGGGTCTGCTTTCGAATCTGCCACCGGCCAGGTGCCGTCGTTCGTCTCGATCTTGACGTTCTTTGACACGTACGGTTTCAGCTGTATCGGCAAACAGTCAGCTCTGTCCGACAGAAAGAGTGACACCGGCAGGCAGGACTTGTGAATAGACTGACATCGGTCGACTCGAGCGAGGCGGGCACGACGAACGTCCTCATACGTTCGGGCATCAGCAGGTATGGCGCTTTGCTACGACCTCCATGCCGTCCCTGTCGTTTCGGTCCAAGTCCGGGCATGGAACCCGTACCTGCGTACGGTGCATCGAGTCGATCAGTCTGTCGGATTTTTTCCCCGGGGCGCCTGATCCAGGCTGTCAGACGACGGGATTCTCACCTTTGTAAAAGTTCTTGTTCGCTTGCTTCGACACGAGAGGCATGCGCGAAGCCTTGGAGAGTAGCGAGAGAGTCGAGTGCATCCTGGCACGAGCGAGAACGCGCTTTCGGGTATGTGTTGGGTGTAACGTTGAGATCTAGTCTGTTCTAGCGACTTGTCATCAGGTGCTGCTCTGCAACGGGGAGCGAAGCGATGGAGAGCCGAACCGAATCTTTTTGATCGGCTACAGACGAGGCGGTTCGGCGCGGGTCTCGATCGAAAGGGAAGACGGTCTGACTGTTGCAGGAGTGCGATATGCAGGGTCTGAGATGACCTGGTGCGAAGTACGAGCCAGAAGACAGGGTCTGGTTGATCAAGGCGAGATTGACTGCTTGCGACCAGACGCGCTGGCGCACCTGTGCTTCTCGACATCACCGCCCGTCGAGTCCAGCCTGCATCGCCTTCACGCTCTCTCGTGGCATTCTAATCGAACGTCGAGCTCGCCGAGTGTGTATCCGCTCACGTTCCGACCCCGCTCCGCCCCGCCGCAACCCGTGTCTCGGCTGATCGCGACGCTGTCCACGTCCTCCCCTCTCTCGCCGCACTCCGCTTCCCTCGCCACTCTACGCTCTCCCCGCGTTTCGTGCTTGCATAAAGTGTGATTGTCATGGGGTCTCGCGCTTTCGACTTTGAAGATGTCGAGGACCGCGACGGTGTCAGGCTCTCGTGGAACGTCTGGGCCGGCTCGCGCATCGAGGCGACTCGCACCGTCGTGCCCATCGGAGCCGTGAGTCTCTCTCGTGTTATTTGACATAAGCTTGCGAAGCTGATCTGGAATCGACCACACAGTTGTACACGCCGCTCAAAGACCGACCCGATCTGCCTCCAGTCTTGTACGAACCCGTCACTTGCAAAGCGCCGTGTCGCGCAATCCTCAACCCGTACTGCCAGATCGACGTGCGCGGCAAACTGTGGATCTGTCCGTTCTGTCTTCAGCGCAACGCGTTCCCGCCCCACTACAAGGATATCTCGACCTCGAACCTGCCCGCCGAGCTTCTCCCGCGCTACACCACGATCGAGTACACCCTCAGTCGCCCTGCTCAGATCCCTCCCATCTTCCTGTTCGTCGTCGACACGTGCCTCGACGAGGACGACCTCAAGGCCCTCAAGGAATCCATCATCGTGTCCCTCTCGCTTCTGCCCCCGCATGCCCTCGTCGGTCTCATCACGTTCGGCACGATGACTCAGGTGCACGAGCTCGGCTACACCGAGTGTCCCAAATCGTTCGTGTTCCGCGGCACGAAAGAGTACACCCCGAAACAGATCACCGACATGCTCGGTCTCTCGACCTCGTCGCGACCGCCAGGCTCGATCCAGCCTCCTCCAAACGCGCCGCCACCCCCGTTGTCGGGCGCAGCACGGTTCCTCCTGCCCGTCAGCCAGTGCGAGTTCGCGCTGACTGCGATCCTCGAAGGTCTCCAAAAGGACGCGTGGCCCGTCGCGAGCGATCGCCGGGCACAAAGGTGTACTGGTGTCGCCATGTCGGTCGCGGTCGGACTGCTCGAAGTCAGTGTTTCGTCTCGCTCTCTTCAGTCACAGGTAAACTGACCGACGCTCGTTCGTCTAGACTACGTTCCCAAACACGGGCGCGAGGATGATGCTGTTTGCCGGAGGACCAGCGACCGAAGGACCAGGTATGACGGTTGGAGTCGAATTGCGAGAACCGATTCGATCGCACCACGATATCGAACGCGACAATGTCAAGTACTTCAAGCGCGCGACCAAGTTTTACGAAGCGCTCGCACGACGAGCTGCACAAAATGGACACGCGATCGACGTCTTCCTGGGATGCCTTGACCAGGTCGGACTACTCGAGATGAAGTCGCTGTCGAACTACACGAACGGATACATGATCCTCGCCGATTCGTTCAACATGAGTCTCTTCAAGCAGTCGTTCCAGCGAGTGTTTGCCAAGGACGATCAAGGTCATCTGCAAATGGGATTCAACGCGACGTTTGATGTCCAGGTTCGTCGTGATCATTCCCCGACTGAGAATGCATTGTCTAGTTTGCTCACTCGGAATATGTTCATGTCCTGCAGACGACGAAAGAGCTCAAGGTGTCTGGTCTGATTGGTCACGCAATCTCGGCAAACAAGAAGTCGGCATGGGTTGGCGAAACCGAGATCGGTATCGGCCAGACCTCGGCGTGGAAGATCTGCTCGATCAGCCCCAAGACTGCCAACGCGGTATACTTCGAGGTCGTCACGCCCGCAGGACAGACGCTGCCTCCGGGTGCGCGCGGCATGATCCAGTTCGTGACGCACTACCAGCACTCGTCGGGCCAATACCGATTACGAGTTACGACGATCGCGCGCAACTTTGCAGAGGCGGGCAACCCAGCCATCTCGGACAACTTTGATCAGGAAGCCGCTGCGGTGCTCATGGCGAGGATCGCAGTATTCAAAGCCGAGATTGATGACAGCCCGGACGTCCTCCGGTGGTTGGACAGGATGTTGATCCGACTCTGTCAGAAATTCGCCGAATACAGGAAAGACGATCCGTCGAGCTTCCGGTTGAACGACAACTTCATGATCTATCCGCAATTCATGTTCCACTTGCGAAGGAGTCAGTTCTTGCAAGTGTTCAACAATTCCCCAGACGAGACCGCCTACTACCGGTAAGTCTCTTGCACTCCCTGGTACTTCTTGCAGCTCGAGTCTTGGACACTGATCCGCTCACGTACCCACCTACCAGACACATCCTCAATTCGGAAGACGTCAACAATTCGTTGATCATGATCCAGCCGACGTTGATGTCGTACCAGCTCGAACAAGCTGCCGAAGCCGTTTTGCTCGACTCGATCTCGATCAAACCCGACGCGATTCTCTTGCTCGACACGTTCTTCCACATCTTGATCTTCCACGGAGACACGATCGCGCAATGGAGGAAAGCCGGTTACCACGAACAGGAGGGGTACGAGAATTTGGCGCAATTGCTCGATGCACCGAAAGAAGACGCGCAGGTGAGCTGTTCACGACTTGTTTTGCACTGCGCACTAGTATGTACTGACTCGAATTGTCGCTCTTGTACAGGATTTGCTGCTGGATCGCTTCCCCATTCCTCGTTACGTCGTGTGCGACCAAGGAGGTTCTCAGGCTCGTTTCTTGCTTTCCAAACTCAACCCCTCGACTACTCATGTCTCGGGAGGTCGTGAGTTGAATCACACAAGTCGACAGCATTTTCCTTGTCGTGCTGACCAGTCGCGCTCTGCCCTCAAACCTAGAATATGGTCAACCGCCTCAGGGACAGGCTATCTTTACCGACGACGTCTCGCTACAGATCTTTATGGATGTGAGTCTTCCCTGCACTCTCGTATGTGCTGATCAGCCCGCTGATGTCAGCTTGTGCCGGTTCTCTTTCGAATCACAGCATCTCAAAAAGTATGGGCTTACGATCTTGCTCCCGTCCCGCCTCATTGTACTGACGACGCGTTCGTATGCAACAGGTTGGCCGTCACGGGATCTTCCTAGAACGCATGACTTGTACATTTTCCTCGAGATGTTTTGTGTCACGATGTTTTGTCTCCATATTTTCTCTAAATGCGCTACTGTACGTCACGATGGTCTTGCGGTTGTCTCGCGCTATCAACCGATAGCTTCTTGCTTAGAGCATGATTGCAAGCTGCGAGACAAAGGGAAGAGCACAAAAGCGTGTGATCGTGCACGAACCCTTCCCTTTCGTGCACGCGCCTGGCGTGCCCCCTCTTGACGCCCGCTCCTCTCTCTCTCTCTCCCTTCTCTTGTTTTCTCACTCGAGACTTCGACGTCGACCCGCGCCTCCGTCACTTAATTCAGGTGCGTTAGCGCCTTTTTCTCTGAGCCCTTGTAATCCCCCCGCGTCCGAACGCATCGCGCGCGTCGTTCAACTTTTTTCTTCGCACGACCCCGCGCCGTGGTCCGTTCGCTCGCCTTTTGTCGCTCACTGCCTGTGCACGCGCATTCCTTGAAACAGACACATCACCTGAAGTCTCGATTGGGCAGGGCTACTCGCAGGAATTCTATTCTCGGGTACGTAATTCTCGATCGAAGGTGGTTCACTGCCAACTGCCACCCCTCGCAACGTTCTGGCTCGCGTTCTGAAGCGGTCGTTCGAATGTGCCTCTTTTGCTGATTTTCACTCTGCTTCTACCCTGTAGCTCACGAGAAAACAACGCCAAGAACCCTCACTCAGCCCGTTCCTCGCAAACAATCGACGCGTGTCGAAATCATCGCCGCGACCGCTTAATTCGACCCCGCGCGCGTTCAGTCCTCTCCCGGCTCAACCAGCGCGAGCCTCCCCCTCGCCTGCCCACCCATACCCACGCCAGCCGCCACCATCACGTCCGAAACGCGTCCGTCGCCCTCGTACCCGGTAAACCTGCCGGATCGAGGTGTGCTCTCGTCTGACCTGATATTGTCGGACCCACCCGATCTTGAACCAGCAGAGTCGCCTCGGGACAAGAACTACCAGCTCCCAACCCCGGCCAACACGCCTCCGACTCGGTACATGGCGGAGTCCCCTCCAGTCTCGGCCAAGGGTCCAGTTCGATCATTCGATCCGTTCGCTCCCCTCCCGTCCGCTTCGTCTCCAGCCACGTTTAGCGCGTTTGGCGTGCCTGCATCGCTGCCGCGGCCACACACGCAACAGTTCCACCAACCTCGCGATGTGAGCAACAGCGACCCGTTCGCGTCGACTTCTTCGCCATCTGCTCCGGCCGCGCAGGCCCCCTCCAGCACACGCGCTCCCCGTCCTTCGTCTCTGTACATTCCAATGGATGACGAGAAGCGCGTCGGCAATGCGTCGGGGAACACGCCGACTTGGCCGTTTGACGCCAATGCTCCCTCCACCTCTTCTTCGAGCGACGGAGACTATCTTCGACCATCCCGGCCCTCGATCAGCGCGAACACTCCTGCTTCGCCGTCCGATATCCACCCTTCGTACGCCGAGCATGCTCAGTATCCCAATGTAGTATCGTCTGCTGCACATCTGCCGTCCGCAGAACCTCTCAACCTCTATTCTTCCATCTCGATCGAGTCCGGTCCGGCCACCGAAGCGGCATTTTCGAGCTCTGCCTATCCGGGTTACAGCAGAAATACGACCCTACATGCCTCGAAGGGGTCGATGCTCGGTAGCCGGCCGTTGACTGGAGAAACCCCTTCTCGACATGGACCAGCGTACTCGGTTGGAACGCACGGACTCTTGTCCTCGAGACAACAAACGAATGCCTCGCTCATTCCTAGCAGTCTCGCACAACGGCTCGACACACCCGCCGCGTGGCTCGTCCTCTACTTTGCGTTCAACCTCGGACTCACCCTGTTCAACAAGCTCGTCTTGCAAGGGTTTCCGTTCCCGTGGACCCTTACAGCCATCCAGATGCTCAGTGGCACGATTGGAACGCAAATCGCCTTGTCGCGCGGGATGTTCACACAAGCGAGGCTCACGAATAAGGAAAACATGGTCATGCTCGCATTCTCGGGTTTGTACACGATCAACATCGCCGTGTCGAACCTGTCGCTGCATCTTGTGTCGGTTCCGGTCAGTCAGCATCTCTCTTCCAGTTTGATTTGTGGCTAGGCTGGGACCGCTGAACGCGAAGTTCGCAACAGTTCCATCAAGTCGTGCGCGCGATGACGCCGCTATTCACGATGGCCCTCTCGATCGTGTTGTATCGCAAACGGTATTCTCGGCAGACATACCTCTCGCTCGTACCGGTCATTTGCGGAGTCGCGTTCGCAACATTCGGCGATTACTCGGCCACGGCTTGGGGATTCTGCTTGACCTTGTTCGGCGCCGTTCTCGCGGCGTTCAAGACCATCATCACGAATAGGGTGCAAGTCGGACGCCTCAAGCTGCACCCGCTCGACTTGCTCGTGCGCATGAGCCCGTTGGCGTTTATGCAATGCGTCTTTTTCGGGTGGTGGTCGGGAGAACTTGAACGGGTCCGAATTTATGGTGCGACGGAGATGACGCAGCAGAAAGCGACGGCGCTCTTGGTCAATGGAGCGATCGCATTCGGGCTCAATGTCGTCTCGTTCACGGCGAACAAGAAGACAAGCGCTCTCACAATGACCGTTGCTGGTACGCTCTCATTTCCTTCATCCTGCTTACCCTTGGTCTCCCTCTCACAGGGACTCATTGCCGTTTGCCGTCTTCTCTCGCAGCCAACGTCAAACAAGTACTTTCGATCGTGTTGGCCGTCCTCATCTTCAACCTCGCGCTTAATCCGACGAACCTGCTCGGTATCGTGCTGACGCTGTTTGGCGGAGCATGTAAGGATTTCCTTTGTCTAATCGTGTCCTTCCTGCGGAGTCTGACTATAATTTCATCGTGTCTGAACAGGGTATGCCAAGGTCGAGCTGCAAGAGAAACAGGCCCGGGCGCAACTCGCTGCAAACTCCCCCAGCCTGCCCGGCGCCAAATTGGGCTGACGGAGGGTTCCTCAATCGCATTGTTCACCCTCCGCGTTTGTGTCTACATAATCCCCGGATTCGGATCCTTCATACCCCGCTCCCTCTATTTTGCTACAAAAAGCCGAGGACTGTATTAATCTGTTTATAGATTCCCTAGCACTAGAGCACGCGATCGCCATGTTACAACGCTTGTAAAACCAACCTCCTCACCAGACCATGTCCTTTTCGAAACCCACTTTGTTGGCGAGAGAGAGAAATAACCGCGTGGTGAGCGGATTCGGACTCCACACGGAGTCGTCGGCGGCTCTTTGGAAATTATTCTTGCGGTCCTGCACCACATGCTCGCGCGAGGCTTGCGCTCTTCTCCCACTTTTACGCTACGCTCGATCCGCACCATGTCTAGCTCTGCTGATTACTACGTCGGAGTCCAACAAGATGGTTCGCCGTTGACCACGTCTGCCCCCGCGGCGAACGAGATTCCCCAATTGTGGAAAACGAGTCGCGCTTCGGACAAGGCGGGCGAGTCGAGGACGTTCTACGGAGTCGGTGGTGACAAGACGGTCGTTGCCGTTGGACTCGGCAAGTCGCAATCGAAGAACGAGAACGTGTTGAAGGAACAAGCGCGCAAGACCGTCAGTTCCTCTTCTTCCCGAGTGCTCACTTTGGGAAGCCATGCCTCGTGTTCGGTACCTTGACGAGATGAGTCGTGCTTGACAGGCGGCAATTGCCACGCACGCCCTCAAGGCTGCCGGCTCGAAGAAGTTCTTGATCGACCCTCTCGCGTCTCCCCACTCTGCCGCCGTCGGCGCCACCCTCGCCGACTTCAACTGGCACCTCAAGACGACTTCGGCTGCCAAAGCCAAGCTCGAACCGGTCGAGATTGACGTGTTGGGTGGAAGTTCTGTCAAAGCTTCGCTCGAGAGTGAATCAGGCAACCATGGTCGAATCCCGCTCGACTGGGAAACTGGACGGATCTATGGCGAGGCACAAAACTTTGCCAGGATGCTCAAGGAGACCCCTGCGAACGTAAGGGAATTCTCACAAGCTCTCATCCCGTTCTTGAGTTTCTCGCTTCGATGGTTGGGCACAACTGACTTGTGAGGGCTACCCGAAATTGCAGCGCATGACCCCGACCATCTTCTGTGAACACGCCAAGAAACGCTTCGAGGGTGTCGCAAACGTTACGATCGAAGCTCACGACCTCGCCTGGGCCGAGGAGAAGAAAATGGGCTCATTCATCTCGGTCTCGCGTGGATCCGATGAACCGCTCCGCTTCCTCGAACTTCACTACAAGGGCGCCAAGGATGCGAACGAGAAACCGATCGCGTTCGTCGGCAAGGGAATCACGTTCGATTCGGGAGGAATCGTACGTGACTTTTTCACTTGCTTGCTTCATAAGTGATTGTCACTTACGTTTACGCGTGGCTACAGTCCCTCAAGCCCGGAGCTGCGATGAAAGAGATGAGGGCTGACATGTGAGTCTACTTGCCAGCAATGCGGCTTGACTTAGCTCCGCTGACAGGTGTTTGGCAACAGGGGAGGAGCTGCCACCACTCTTTCGGCTGCCTGGGCCATCGCCAAGCTTCAAATCCCGATCAACCTTGTCCTTTGCATTCCTCTGACTGAGAACATGCCCTCGGGAAAGGCTACCAAGGTACTGTCTCCGTCTCTCGGCAATTAGAATTGGCGCCTGACCTAGCGTGCGTGTACAGCCCGGAGACGTCGTTGTCGCCTCGAACGGAGTCACGATTGAAGTTGACAACACCGACGCCGAGGGTACAGTCGATTTCGGTTATTCTGTCCACCCATTCGATTCGATACTGACCTCGAGCTTCATCTCTGGTTCGAATAGGTCGCCTCGCTCTCGCCGATGCGCTCTACTACGCCTCTTCGCAATTCAAGCCTTCGACGGTCGTCGATGTCGCGACTCTCACGGGAGCCATGATGATCGCGTGCGGCAACCAGTTCAGTGGAGTGTTCACCAACTCGGACGAACTGTGGACCGAACTTGACGAGGCGGCCGAATCTGAGCGCGACCGAGTGTGGCGCATGCCGCTCGACGAAGGGTACATGTCGCAAATCTCGGGTACCGGGATGGACTTGTGCAACACCGGTGGACGCCTCGGAGGCGCTTCGGTTGCTGCCATCTTCCTCAAACGATTCGTCGATGGATTGATTGTTGACGGATCCGACAACGAGAACCAGGAAGGGCTGATCCGATGGGCGCACATTGACATCGCTGGCAAGTCGTCTCTCTTTCCCATCTTTCGCGTCTTTCCTTGTTCGTTCGACTCATCAAGGGGAGCGCTCGACAAATCCAACAGGTACGATGGATCTCGCAAAGGGAGATGGAGGATACAACCTCGCAGGTATGACCGGTCGCATCACACGTACCTTGATCGAATTCGCGAGGCGATCGGTCAAGGCTTGAAGTGTAGCTGTAGGCAGTATGATCCAACATGAAACGTAGTTTTTCTCTGGCAGTGAACGTATCCGTATAGAGAAGCCAGAAAATCACGAGCGTTTGTGAGATTGAGATCGGGACACAGATTGCCTTGAACACTCGCGCCAGAATGGGGGCTCGTGCGCGCGAAATAACAGAAACCTCCGTTTCCCTCCGAGAACGCGTCTGCTGCTTTTTCGACCTCGTCGGATACGGGCGAGAGGGACATGTACAGCATCGACGGTACGGACCGTGCAGATCCAATACACGCAGCGGCAGGAGGACGTCGAGCGCAAGACCAGGCTCTCGAATCGCAAGCTCTCGTCAACCGCATGTACAGGGGCTAGGAATATGGTAGAAACGGCTGACGCATTGCTTTCGAGTATGGGAAAGACAAAGGTAAACGGCAAGTAAAAAATGGTGATATGGTAACGACAACTGCTGAAAGACGAACCCCTCCTCCTCTCTCCTCTCCAATCCAAATCGACATGAGTGATGTCGAAACGAATTTAGAGCTCTTGGCTCTGTCCGGGAACCTTGGTCTTCGAGGGAAGGAGTTCCGAGTGGATGTTGGGCAGGACACCACCTTGCGAGATGACGACACCGCCGAGGAGTCGGTTCAACTCCTCGTCGTTGCGGATCGCGAGTTGCAAGTGACGCGGGATGATACGCGACTTCTTGTTGTCACTGCAGGACAGAAGAGGGAGGAGCGAGTCAGTTTTCAACGCGAGAGTCGACAGGCGCGTCGAAACATGAGTGGGAAACTCACCGAGCGGCGTTACCGGCGAGTTCGAGAATCTCGGCAGACAAGTACTCGAGGACGGCAGCGAGGTAGACTGAAGCGCATCAAAGATATGAGGATGGTCAGCACGCGAACGCCGGATGCGCGACAGGTGGTGCGTGGTGAGAGGGAGACATACCAGGGGCACCAGCTCCGACACGCTGGGCGTAGTTTCCGCGACGAAGGAGACGGTGGATACGACCGACGGGGAACTGAAGACCGGCTTTGGCGGAACGCGATTGAGCCTTGGACGAGTCTCCTCCGGCCTTTCCTCCAGACTTTCCTCCAGACGACATGATGTAAGTTGAGTGGTAGTGGGGGGTTGAGGGTGAGTGAGAGAGCGAGTGATGAGAAAGGGAAAGAGAAACGTGTTGCTTGAGGGAAGGGTTGCAAGTTCAGCGGGGGGCGCGTGTGTGTTTCTGTTTTCGAAGTGAGATGCGTACGAGTTGAGATGCGTAATACGCACGCGAGAGGCGCGAAATGCGTACGTACGCATTTGTTTTCGCCGATTTCGTTGTAATCGCCACATTGTTTTGATCCGATTTGCAAGGATCACATTTCGCGCCCGAGTTTGCTCACCACCCCTTCTCTCCCCCTTCTTCCTCTCCCTCACACTCACTCCTTCCAACCCACCAACACACTCCACAATCACCATGGCCCCCAAGTCCACCACCGCTGAGGTTCGTCCCGGTTACAAATGGAAGACGCGTCTCGCTCGTCACTGACGCCTCGCCTCGCGTGTTTGCCCTTGTACAGAAGAAGCCCGCTTCCACTGCCGGCAAGGCCCCTGCCTCGAAGGCTCCCGCTGGAAAAGCTCCCGCCAAGAAGGCCGTCAAGAAGGCGCCTGCGTCGGGTGACGACAAGAAGAAGAAGAAGCGCGTCCGCAAGGAAACCTACTCTTCGTACATCTACAAGGTCCTCAAGCAGGTCCACCCCGACACTGGTATCTCGAACAAGGCCATGCTCATCCTCAACTCGTTCGTCAACGACATCTTCGAGCGCATTGGTGAGTCTCGCACTCGAGCTTCTGGATCGCCCGCCTATGGCTCAAGCGCTGACTTCGGCCTGTTCTTGTTCGCTCATTAGCTGGAGAGGCTTCCAAGCTCGCTTCCTACAACAAGAAGTCGACCATTTCTTCCCGCGAGATTCAAACCTCGGTCCGCCTCATCCTTCCCGGAGAGCTCTCGAAGCACGCCATCTCGGAGGGAACCAAGGCCGTCACCAAGTTCTCGTCGACCAAGTAATTGAGACTAGGAGGCTTGAAGGAGGAGTGAGAGGAGGAGGTACGGGATCGGTGCCCACATTCGTCTTTCCAGTTGTTGTTTATCGTTTTATACCACCCCGTTTTTGTGTGTGTGCTTCACAGTCGCGTACCTCTCGTCTCTCGAAGGTGTCGCTGCCGAATCTACCCATTATCTACCTACTGTCGGGGTTTCAGCATCGTCTGTGAGAGGCAATCGGTTTCCTTTCTACCTGTCTCGCCTGTGTTCCATCAGGGACTATAGGTCATGTTAGATTTCAATCTTAAGTCGCCAGATTATTCAGGCTCGCGGTCTGGATCCGGTACTTTTATCGCGCAGCGGACGTGCGGCAAAACAGCTGGTTTGTAGTTTCTGTGCGATTTTGTGCCTTGTGTGTCACTGTGTTTGGAATATATAGTAACTTTGAGCTATATATAAGCCCATAAGCTGCTTCTTCAAAAATCCTCGATGGTCTAGTGGTTATGATTCGGCTCTCTCACAGCCGCGAGCGGGGTTCGATTCCCCGTCGGGGAAAATCTTTTGGCACATGTAATGGCAACGTTCTTTTTGCGCCTGAAGTCCTCTTTCTATGGACAGGAGAGGCAAATACACGATTAAAGACCCGCGTCTGACTGGAGCGTCAATACTGCGCGGCCGTTCGTTGCAGACGCAAACGCGACGCGCGTACGTCGATCATTGTCACCTGCGTCTCTTGCGATATCGGCTTCTCAGAGTCGATCAGCACGATGTCGAGCCAAGAGGCTCTGATACATTGCCCGTGTACTGCCGCCTTCAATCCTACGCGACCGCCGCCTGCAGATCCGCCCCTCGCGCTCTTTCAACATCATTCGCTCTCGAGCCTCCTGTTTTGCGAGGAATGCGACGCAATTCGCTGCGATTCGTGTGCAAGCAACGAAGTGGCCTGCTATTACTGCCCAAATTGTCTGTTCGAAGTCCCGAGCGCGAGCGTGAGAGGGGAGAAGAATCGGTGCGTCTCCCCGCGGTCTCGGCAGTTCCTCATCCTGGTCTAATCTATGCAGGGATGTCGCAGATGCGCGCGCAATTGCTTCCAATGCCCTCAATGCGTTCACACGCTTGCAGTCGTCGCTTCAGATCCGGATGCTACGCTACCTCCCAACTCGACTGCCGCCAGTGTCGGAGTACCACCCTACCTACTTGCGTGCACATTCTGCGGGTGGGACTCGAAACAAGTTGGAATCAGCTTCGAGAAGCCGACTGGGTTGGCGTGTAAGCTGGGCTTTCCTGTCTCCGTTGCTGATGGCAAGCTGAAAGGGATCCATTTTCAGTACAACTTCAAAAAGCTGAGGAAGGCGCGCCAGAAATGGTCGAGTTTGATCATGTCAAGGATCATCTAGAGCCTTTCGTTCGGCGCTCCCTGGCACAAACGTCGTCCCAACAGCCTATGGCTTCTTCCTCCTCGGCTGCCCTGTTCAAGGATATCCCAGGTTTCAATACACGCTACCCGAGCGTGTTTGGCTTGGCAGCGCGAGCGAGAGGAGCTGGAGACCAAGGCACTGTCAAGGACGAACTGGAAAAGTACTCGAGTATCCATCCAGCTAGGAGTGGTGGTTACAAAGACGGGCATCGCGAGCGGGATGCCAAGGGCAAAACGGTCGATCGAGAATCCCAGCTCGCCGATTCGATAAAGCGTATGACAAACTTGGAGGAGATCGCAAGCCTCGATCAGCGCTGGAACGCGAGCTGGAAACAGCCGCTCCTATCGCGGTGCGTTCCATTTCTGACTGCTGGACAGGGCAGAGATCCTCACTGACCAATTGTGCTACTGTCAACAGTGACTTGAAACCTCTGCGCACACCGCTGCAATCGAAGCGATCAAAGCGCTGTCCGGCTTGCAAGCACATTCTCATCAAACCCGAACAGAAATCCTCCTCGACTCGCTACAAAATCAAGTTGGTTGCGGCCAATTACATTCCCTCTGTCACGATATTCCGTCGTCCACCAGCTTCGATTGGCTCGCGATTGAGCGCCATCGCGGCAGGTACTGCTTCTTCACTGCGCCGGACAACGCGGACTGCAGCGGTACGATCTTCAAACGATCCAGCTGGGATGGCAGAGGACGAGCCTTTACGACCTGGACGCACGTACACCTTTGAGATCAGCTTGACAAATCCGCTCTATGAACCGATTCAAGTTCGGCTCGGAGTTGCCCGTCCCGGAGCGGGCAAGGTCGTGGAACCAGGTCAAACCCCGCCACCACCGCCATTTGCCGTCAACCTTCCGACATCAAGCTTTCCAATTTCGGCTTATGCCGAAGATTGGGAATACGAGGATGACGAAAATGCCATCTTGCGAGACGACGCAGGTGACGACGACGACGGAGCAGATTCGGGCCTCACGGGGTCGCCCAAGAAGAAGCGAAGGGCCGCACCCGGTATTGTTGAACGAAGAATGAACCGCACGACGATCGCGATGGAGGTCGCGGTCAGTCGAGATGTTGTCGGGCCCCTCCGAGTACGTTTAACTGGCTCTCCCTTGAATCTTCGTCGCTGACCCTCTCTCGCCTTGCTCTTTCGCAGGCGAACATGCTTGTGACGTATGTGTACAACGCAGACGAGGGCAGCGCTCCATCCTCGCCAAGCAAAAGCTCCCACAAGGGCTCGCAAAGGGAGAATGTCAAGACGTTCTCGTTCTGGACGCTTTTGCAGCTCGGGACAGTTCAACCTCGACCACTCGAATCCCGAAGATCGATGGCAGTTAGCTCTGCTAGCAGCAATTGAACCCAATCTTCGTTCATCCTCGCGTGCGCTCAGTTCCGATCGTGCAGAGAACCCGCTCGCTCAAACCTGTCGCAGCCAGTCGAGCGCAAGAACCAGTCTTCCCATCCTTCTCCTCCAGGCTCGCTCTGGACCGCCCATGCAGGCCTCGCACCAACATTTTTCAACGACGGTACGGCGCCTGCCTCCTGGGCCTCAGCAATACGACGTTCTATCGTCATGGTTGAGCGTTGTGCACAGTGCGATAAGATGCGGAGGAATTGAGACTCTGTCAAGGGCGAAGACAGAGTGCCGGGCTCGACTAAGCGGTGTGGAAGCGTCGGATCAAGGGGAGGGTACAAGTGGGCGACTCTTGATGGACGCAGGAGCGCAAGACATCGGAGGACGTGCACCTGGAGCTCGATTGGTAGACGCAGGAACGGGAACGGCGTCGGAGGGAACGGCTGGGACACATCTTGCTCTTGCGGACGCCTCGAATCGACACCTTTGACGATTTCTGACACGTCGACCCCAGCTTCACGTGCATTGCCTCCAAAGAGAATCCGCGCCGCCGACACGAGCGACAGGGCTGCCAATCGCGTTTCTTTGTACACTTGCTTGTTGCGCTCTTTCGCCGCTTCCAAGCGTTCCTTCCAGCCTATCCGGTCCTCCTCTCCCTCCCCGGCTTCGAGTGCGCTCGTCACCTCTTGCCAGAGCATTGGCTCGTCTTCGGTGTTTGCTAGGCACTCGAGGTGGATCAGGCTCGAAGCCTTACCACTAATGACCGCACGGGCAATCCGCCGCACTCCCGCGTTGCTCAGATTGCACCCATTCACGGCAAGTACTTGCAGTCGACCTCCACCGTTGGGATCTTCAAGCCATCTCGCCAGCGGTTCGGCCGCATCAGGGTTCAACCCGCAGACGGACAAGTGAATCTGCGAGAGTCGCGACTGGGCCTCGCCGAGATTCAGGTGCGGTAGGAGAGCGATGAGGCCTTGCGTGCCAATCGCAGGATTGTTTGTAAAAGATAGGCATGTCAGGGCTGATCCAGCAGACGAAATGGTTTTGCCAAGAAACTCGGGCAGCGAAGAGAGCGCCAACGAGATGTTGTTGCCTGTCAGGTAAAGATGAGTGATTGTCGGAGGATGCGGTGCTGGTCGGAGGAGGCTGAAACAAGAGACCTGCCATATGAGCGCTCGCTTTCGGAGGATCGCTCATTACGAAGAAGCTCACTGTAACGTGAGCAGATACAAGGCGACGTCGCTGAGTCGACAGTCTGAAAGATTCAATTCCTGTCAATGGGGATCTGGTGAGTATACAGAGGCTCGAGCACTATCGGAACTGCAAGTACCTGTAGTCGAGCTCCGACGTCCTGTCCTCGCAAGCGCTTCATTCCAACCAGGAATTCTCGCACGCCATCGTCACCCAATTCATTCTGTGACCTATTCACGTAGGGAAACGCGGATGAGCGTTGATGAGCGGGCAACAGAGAGTGTCAACTTACAGCGATATGCTCGATGCCGCGGGAGACCGCTGCAGCTCTTTCAACACGTGTGTTGCGCCATCTGGGCCTTTCAGCTGCGCATCAAAGAAGTCGAGGCGCTTCGTACCCCCTTGCCTCGCCCGGAACAATTCCCATTCATACGCGGTCGGCTCATGACGCTCGGAAATATAGCGACGAGTTGGGGTCGTGATTGATCTGAAGAAGCTCGCCAAGTCACCTCCAGGTTGTCGAAATCGGTCGTAGAAGCTCATAGGAGCTATTTCGAGGCCTGATAGGGGCGGATGAACTGCTTGTTGAAACCGAAGACCGCGAGTGGGGGAGCGGTCGGCGCTTAGCTTGCGGAGCGCAGCTGACGATCTTGCTTCCGCTAGTCAACGTTGTTGACTATGATTCTGGTGGCTGTTCTCTGGAGTGTGGTGTGCCGAGGTAAGTAGACGCTAGAATCGCTGCAAAAAGGGAAGTGTCATCGTACCGAGTTGCGCACGCGCTTCAAAATTGTAGCGACTCTGCCTTCCGCCCTCCCAGACTCGTACCTGCGGAAACACCGGGCAGCGGGCCAAAAGGGTAAGGGACGTCCGCTGCCAGAACGGTGTCAAAAAAGAAAGTCGCGACTTGTAGTCACTCGTTGAGTTTCCCCGACGGGGAATCGAACCCCGCTCGCGGCTGTGAGAGAGCCGAATCATAACCACTAGACCATCGAGGACTGATGAAAGGCATTTTACATTGCACAATATACACACGCTACCCATGGATGACCTGCAACATAAGTTTCCGGCGTTTGCAAACGGATGTCGTCGATGCGAGCATAAATCACGCATGAGCCTTTAGATCGAGTTGTGCAAGACGTGCTTTGCAAATCCATAAGCGACAAAAGATAAAAAGATAAAAACAAAACGCTGCAAAAGCCAAACCAAAGATGGCGCAAGCGAATAAGGCAAGATGAAAAACGAAGGGTATAGGTGATACGAGCTGTTGCGAGTGCGTTCAATTGTCCCGATGGTCGAGTCTTGAAAATCATTTGACGGGGGCGAATGGACTTTGACGAGTAAAACTTAGAAGCGCATTGATCGAGCAACCGGTGCTGCTCTTGGTGGTTCCGCCGTCGTCTGTCCAGGCTTGATCTTTCTCGTAGTGGAGGTGGTAGAGTAAGGTCGGAGCCGGGCAGGCAGCGCGGAAGCAGACTTGGAGGGAGATGATCGCCTGGGGATCGAGGAATGGCGATGGAGAATTTGCTGAGAAGGCGATGGTGATGCGGGGACATTCGAGTTGGAGAATCGTCCAAGACCGGTGAAGGCTTGCGTGATCTGTCCCTCGAAAAGTGTGAGCGGAGCATTGACGCGCATGGGTACACGGGATTTGTATGCTTACTTCGGCCAGAGGTGACTCTGTCAAAGCTCGAGCACGACGATTCGCTTCTCCGACATCGACAACTGCGACGTCGAGGGACATGTCGCTCTCGTCGTCGAAATCGAGACCACCCTCGAGATCGCTGAATTTGCCATAACCCGAATCGACAGCTGAAGCAGGCGAGTCGGGACACCGATCGAGGGGAAGGGTCGAACCCTCTTTCCGAGCCCTAGACCGAGACACGGGCGCTACACACGGGTTTTCTGGTACCGATTCCGGTTCGAGCGGTGGAAGAGGCGGGAGAACTCGGGTTCGCAAGGTGCCGGTACAGATGCCGTTCGTCGTTGACAGAGTTGTCGGTTTTGTCGCAGGTCGTTCCGTCACCTTGACCAGACCAACTTTGCGTGCACAGTCTCCCGCTTCAGGTCCGAATTCTGCCTTTTTCGCTTTCCCGCCCTGCGCTGTCCGTTTGGTCGCTTTGCCGAGCGGATTCGCGTTCTCCTTGTCCCGAATCGCGTTTGCACCACCGATCGAGTCCTTCAACATGGCGAACCCGCCATTCTTGCGACTGTTTGCATTCGCGTTGGATGATCCGGTAGTCCGTCGAGAAGGAGCTGGAGCAGGGGCACTCGCAGTTGAATCTCTATACACTGCAAACATGGATGCTGTGTGGGCGATGTACTGGGCAAATTGCGTGGAAAACAGCGAGGAGCGAGGATTGTTGATCGCCTTTCTAAGTCGGTGCAAAACTCGGCGGTGACGGTTCCAATAGGGACGCTCGAGCACCCAAGATCACTGAGAGAAATGCTCGAGATAGGTGATTCGCTCGGAGGGTCGATCAGGTCGGTGAAGACGGCGGATGACGCAAGGAAAACAGATGCGCGCCAACGTTAACGGTGCCCGCCGGCGCCGCGTCGTTCAACATAATTACTGGACTCTCACGTTTCGCTCTCTGTGAAATAGTGCAGCATGGTTACACGATTACTGGGTGTGAGTCTATGGTTGATCGGCAGGGTTTGCGAGCGTATCCGTCTCCTTCGCTCCCTTCTTCACGCACGTCCACTCATCATCTGGTCGCCACATGTCTCGTTGGAAGATGAGGTACTGCCGCGAGACAAGACCTTGTCAGTTCAAGAGGTCGCAAAGATAGAGGTTCAAGACGCGCACCTCTGTCACCTCCTCGGGGGCCTCGTGCGATCCCGTTCCGACGAGTCGGCCTCGCGCGTCCCTGATTTCGAGACTCTACAACCGTATTGAGGTCGTCAGCAGATGCTCCAAACAATGAACAAGAGCAGGGTGACTAACCTGCTCAGTGACGAATCGCACGGCGAGTTGTCCCACTGGCTCATCCTTCTTGAACAGCTCTTGCTCGCGCGCACACACGACCGACTGCTTGACGACCTTGTGCAACTTCCAACTCATGCGCAAGCCTTGCAACTTGCCTGTTCGTTGCGCCTTGAGCGAATCAAGCACGACGCTCGCAACGAACGGTCGAGCGCGTTCGTAGTTTCCGCTGAGGGAATAACGAAACATGAGTGTCAGAATTTGGGTTGCGAGACACGAGAGGAAGACTCACGTCGCAAGAGCTTGGTTCGTCACTTGGTAGGTGGCTAACGCTCGTTCTTCAAACGACTTGAACCAATCTTTGCCCAACAGTTTCTTCCACCGACGTTGACTGGCGAGAGAAGAGAGCTTGTGAGCTTTTTCCAGACGAATTGCAATCAGGGTTCCGTTTGGGTAATACTCACACCCAGAGCGACATGCCCTGATTCGACAAATCGAACCACATATATTTGAGCCGCAGCTTGACTCCCGATCCCGAAGGTAGTTGCCGGCCTTGAACGGGCGGAACATGGTTCGCTGAAAGGGCCACCGGCAGCATTAGCCCAACTCGACAGAAGTCGCAAGCTCCGATCATGACTGTTCCAAACTCACCGATGATAGGGATCGTCGTCATCTGCACAGGTTCGAGGAGACGAGCGTGAGCAAGAGAGAGCGATCGAGACGGCAGGGCAAGTGGACTCACGGAGCCCATGTTTTGCTTCATCCTGCCTGCCTTCTCTGCCATCCTGAGCTGCTTCTTCTGGAGCGCTTCCATGTCGGCGGGCGAAGTGGCATAGCTGCGGTGTTGAAGGACAGAAGAAGATCCAGAAAATGGCACCGCAGCTGAACGCGCGAGCAAGGCTGCAGGTTGCGCCTGCCGCACAGCTCGGATCGCGAGAGGCTGGAATGCTTGCATCGGTGTCGAAGCTGCTGTTGTGAGACGACGCGACCTGGAGAACTGAACTTCGGAACAAATCATGATCGATTGTTCGGGATCAACAGCATAAATTGGTCACTTCTCTCAACCGCCCAGCACCGACAGTCACGATGCTGCGGGAAAGTTCTGCGCGACCGCTACTCTGGGCAGCTCTCGGAGCGGTGCTCGCCCGGTACTTGCCGTACTTGGGTTTAGCCATTTCGGCTGCATCGTTGGTCTCGTCCTTCTTGAACACTGCTCGACACCAGGCCATGCAGAGTCCTGAACGAACTCAGGTGAGTATACTTCATCGGCGAGCGAGCGCGAGACAAGCGACTCGGGAGGCAGATCGAGGCTCCCCTCCCCACTCGGCTGTGCGCGAGCTTGACGGTCCATGCTTGAACAGGCGAAAGGCGCCGGAGCTTCTCTCGTCTCTTACCGCTACAAGATTGCCCCACCCGAATGCGATCACCACGGTCGGTTGTTTGGCGGCGAATTACTAAAGTTGATTGATGTCTCCGCCGGCCTCATCGCAGCGAGGCATTGCGGCGGCCCTTGTCTCACCATCTCGGTCGATCGCGTCATCTTCCTGCAGGAGGTCAAGGTTGGAGATGTCATCCACATCTCGAGCGCGGTCAACCGAGCATGGGGCAGGCGAGTCGGTTTCCCTTTCGTCCGTCGGTGCGTTTTCTCCGTCTTAAATCCGCGTGCTGGTCCACAGCTCGATGGAGATTGGTGTGCGAGTCATGAAGGAGAATGTGAAGGATCCGCTCAACCCAGAAACATACTGCTGCCATGGTGAGCCGTCCCGTCTCATCTCTCTCGGTTGGACTCTCTGGCAGGTTGCTTAGGCATCTCGCTCGTCTCGCCAGCGTACCTCACGTTCGTCGCAAAACCTACTCTCCCTCCTCCCGCCGGTCCCATCCTCGCGATGGCCGATTTTATCGGAATGACGATTCCACCGAAACCGAAACGAGCGCAACTTCCCGCCGTCACTCCCTCGACTCTGCTCGAGCAGAAACGATACTTGCTCGCCGGTCGACGTCGAGCACACCGAATCAAGAACGCGAAAGAGACAGACGCGCTCCTGTCCTCGTACCGCTCGTTTGTCGATGATCTCGAAAGTCGACGTCGGCTTGAGGCTCAGGCACCGTCGCCGAATGAGGACGAACTGGTGCAGCAGCTACAGGAAGAGATTCTCCTTGAGGCATACATGAGAGGCGACCCGGACGTTCGGGTCGATGGGCATGAAGTGGTCGGGTCGATCGAAGGCTACATGTCAGAAGTCAGGGTCTCGAAGAGCGTCCTCGAGAAGGCAGCTATCAAACGGGGACATGGCGGATGGGTCAAGATCCCTCTTCCAGATGAAGAGGTCGTCAGCCGCAATGTCGGACATTCCACCACGTTTGCTGGGTCGGGAACCAAGGAGAAGAGTCCGGTGGTGCCGATGACCATCGACTTTGCTGACACTCTATGCATGGTGAGTTGCCAGAGTCTTTTTGCGCATGGTCATTCCCTTACCGACAGACTCTGTTGGCAGTGCCTCTGGATCGTTCGACCCCAACACTGCAACTCGAAGAACATCCTGTTCGGCGGGACCTTGATGCGTTGGGTTGAGGAAGTGAGCTCGATTGCTGCTCGTCGGATTTCGCCACACGCGGCGTGGTCCTCGGCAGCGATCGATGGCCTCACGTTCAAGCTCGCGGTTGAGCCCGGGTGGGTCGTCTACTGTCGAGCTGCGGTTGTCAAAGTTTGGGACTCTTCGATCGAAGTGGCAGTCACCGTCACCTGTGGTCCGTTGACTTGTGCCTCTCGATTGTTTTCACTCCTAGCTCACAACTTGTCATTTTTCAGAGGATCGCAATTCTGCGACACCCAGGATCCGCCCGGTCTCGGACTCTCTCTTCACACTCGTGAGTTTCGCTCATAGTGACGTGCACTCTACTCGCGCTCATGCATCGCGTTCTCACCTGAACAGGTCGCAATCGATCCGCTGAACGGCCGACCTTTGCGCGGATCTCTGCGGCAGGTACGTGTACCAGAAGGGCCCGCGTCTGAGATTGCCTCCGGATCAGACAAGCGCAGGGAAGACCGCTTGCTGGATAAGCGTGTCTTGCAGCAGTGAGTGACTCACGCTCGCTCCCCGGAAAGGCTACGAGCTTGACCTGACGCGTGCCGAGTTCTCTAGGGTTTATGCCTAAGGACGTGTATGGATTGCATGAACCGGGCCACTGCAATGCAGTCTCGCTCAGAGGTTGGTAGGGCGTATTGTGAAGAGGAACCGCTTGTGATTCTTCAGTGATTCTCGTCACTCGTGCATGATTGCATAATACCAGTTTTCTTGGAGCATGATGGCCTCACAGCTGAGCTTCCTTGGCCAGCGCTGAGAAGGTATAGCTTGGGAGCAAACCTCAAGAACAGGTCGGAGCTCGCTCAAAGCTCGCTGTCCTATATAGCCTATCCAGCGTGTGCGACTGCAGGTATCCGCTATCTCATGTGCCATACTGCTGAGACAGGTTCACGATCGAACATAAAGCAGGGTTGTGCGCTGAGTTTTCGACGTAACACTTGACACATTGGTAGTCGAGTACACCCGTTTGCACTGGGGCCCAAGCCTGCAAGTTGACGTTCATTGCGTGTTGAGGCTGCGAACTCGATCTCGAGCACTCGAACAACAATCTGCGAGATGTCCGGTGACGAAATCCGGACGCAAGCTTCGGTATGACAGGCGCGCTGTTGTCGTCGTCCGCTCTTCTTCTCTCTTCATCCTTTGGTCTCCACTTCACCTTCGCCCAATCAGAAATGTAGGCAGCTACAACCGTGCCCCGCCAGTCTGAGAGGCTGACCTGATCGTGCTCCGCTCGCTCGCTTTCTACCTCTTTCTCCGCGCTGTAACGTCATCTGTCTCGTCTTCGGTTTCCCGTTCGAGCTACCAGCACGTACGTGTGGGTATTCGAACAGATGGTTCGACCAGTCCTTACACGCGGTCCTCTCCTGACTTAGGTGTTTACGGTTACAGTTCACCGAATGTCAAACTCTACGAACGCTCCTGCCTCCAAGACGACCGCTGCTGCGAGTCTCGCGCTCAAGCGAGCGACCAAGACTATGCCAGGTAGCAAGAGTGGGAAGAAACCCGAAAAGACAACGAGGAAGAAGAAGCGCGTCGAGAGCTAGTCCGTTCTCGTACTGGTTTTCCGCGGACACATTTTGACGCTGGTGATCTCACGTTGAAGCTTCTTCGTAGCCAAAGCTACATTTACAGGGTCCTCAAGCAAGTTCACCCCGATACCGGTGCGTCCAGGAAGGCAATGGCAGTCATGGAATCTTTCGTACATGACCTCTTTGAACGTATTGGTAAGCACCCCGCGGGTTCCTGTACCCATCAAGATATTAAGAATTCACTCAAAAGACTGCTCGTTCACACAGCTGCCGAAGCGGCCGTGCTCGCCAAATACACCAAGCGTGCGACCTTGACTTCAAGGGAGGTCCAGACCGCAACCCGCTTGATCCTGCCCGGAGAGCTCGCGAAACATGCCGTCTCGGAAGGCACAAAAGGTGAGTGACAGAGTGATGGAAGAACTGGAGACCAGCCCGGAAGAACTGGAGACCAGCCCCGGGCGTGCTGCAGCCTCTACAACCTGCGGTCCGTGCGCTCATCGGACCTCCTTCTTAATGTGCAGCTGTTGCCAAGTTCCAGACCAACGTCGAGAAGTTCTCCACTAGCAAGAAGTAGTCGAGCAGTAGTCACTTCAAAGTCCTGGCTTTACGCTTGAATCGATTCCGTGAACAGATCTGACCGAACCGAAGCTCGATTCTTCTTTTCTCCAACGAACCGAGCGCTCTTTCGCTTGTGAAATGTTTGTACTGTCTTTTGTGAAGTGCCTTGTAAAAACCCGTTCTGTGCTTGACTTTCTGTCGCGACGATGTTTGGCTACCTAAACAGCAGCTGCAGCGAACGCATGTCTGCTTTTTTGCTTATGAGCAACTATCGCTGCGATCCAAAGAGCGCCATGCACCTTGAGGGCTAATGTAGACAAAGCTCTTTTCAAACGGAGGGAGGTGTCGAGGATTTCTTCAGAACATGTCGAATACAGGCAGTCGGCTGTCAACATGCTTGATAACCTATAAATTATGCCTACCAAGCATCAGTCCTCGATGGTCTAGTGGTTATGATTCGGCTCTCTCACAGCCGCGAGCGGGGTTCGATTCCCCGTCGGGGAAATCTGTTGGCAATTCTGATTCGCCTCTTCTCTTTTGCCGCTTCCTCCAGGCAAGGCCCTTTTTTTGCTCTGAGGACCTACCAACAGCTACATGTCCGACCGAGCCCGGGGAACAGAATTTTTGATCAGTCTTGCCAATGCCACTCATCATTCTTGCATTGCTTCCCGCGATACACGAAGCGACGAAACAGGCAAGCTAGACTCATTGACGAGAGAAATTGCAAGCTACCACTGCAGGGGCGTATACGACAGAACGACAACAAGTCTACAGACTATGTGCAACATAACAAAACAAAATTACATTCGGTTGAACGCGCTGCTCATGAAGAGGCATTCGGAGAGCCTCTGAACCGGAACGCGAGCAGCTTTGGATTGGTGATGATCACTGGAGACGAAGATCCTTCATGAAGGTGAAGCGGGGCCATGTCATCTGAAAGGAATGGAGAAGTCGAGGACGATTTGCGACGTTTCGGCGACGGACACGAATCGTCCGCAACGAGCCTGGCTGTCTGGGCTTTCCCTTCGCTGGGTGCTGGCTTCGTCCCTGATGTACGATTCGTCGGGCGTGGAGAGAGCGGAATGCGAGAATTGTCTGCGAGGGAAGCTTTGCGAGGGGAGGATCTGCCAGCAAGCGGTTTCTCGCGCGAAGGGGGACGGCACGTCGTATCGGGAGTCGGTTTCGAAGGTCGCACATCCGTCTTGGGTCGTGGAGTCTGGTGCAAGCAAAATCGGCGGTCAATCAGCTACGAGTTTGTGGACAAGGGATAGCGTGTTTCGACTTACTCGCGTCGAAGACGAGTTCTGCAGCATAAACTTGGCACGCCAACTTGCGGCGACAGTCTTGACTGCAGCAGCTGCTTCGACATCCTCATCTGACTCTTCGATCTGCGTCGGACTCGGCCTCTTGCCTTTTCCCTTGACACTGGATCTTATGGGTTCATCAGGTCGAATCTCGACCGACGGTTTTGTCTTCGATCTCGACAAGAATGGCTTCTTCTCCTGGGAAAAAGTCGAGATTGTCTGCACCGGTCGCGAGCCTTCTCGAGGAGGGCGGGAGATTGAAGCGGTCGGTCGAGGTGTCGAAGTATCGGGATCGTTGTCCTCCGAGTTCGTCAGATCTATGGGATCGGAGGACAGCTCGATGAATTCTGTTTTCGCAGCGTTGATCGCGGTACCGGCGCTTTTCTCGATCTTGATGCGGTTTGGCGGTGTAGGGCCTTGGTTCGGAGCCGCAAATGCCGTAGCAATGGTCAAACCGCGATTGCGAGGAAGAGGCGACGATGGGCGCGCAACCGGAGGGCTACTGAGATTGGGGTCGTCCCACCCCGCATCGGCATGTGCGCTCGAGACGGGACTGCTGACAGCTGGACCGTCTTCAGATTCTAGAAGGGGAGTTTCTGCGACAGGCGTGATGGCTCGAGCTTGAGCTCTCTGAGCAGGTGTGGCGAGAGGCGAAGAGAGGCAGATGTCCAGCGAGGGCGAATGAGGAGATGAATCGTCTTCGTCGTCTGGAGTAGCTGCGTCTCGCTCGGTCGCGTCTGCCAATCCTAATCCATGACCGTCGGCACCTGCATCTGCTCCGACTCGCATCTCGACTTCGCACAGAGCCATCTCGGCGTCTTCATCCTCCCCCTCTTCTTGTTGCAACGCCTGCCGCTCTTGCTCAAGGATGATCATGTCTAGCTCCTCGTCGGCCAGCGCCTCGTCGACTTT
Source organism: Sporobolomyces koalae (assembly GCF_050403365.1). Classification (NCBI taxonomy): domain Eukaryota; kingdom Fungi; phylum Basidiomycota; class Microbotryomycetes; order Sporidiobolales; family Sporidiobolaceae; genus Sporobolomyces; species Sporobolomyces koalae. Next base: position 197,435 of record NW_027481765.1, read on the forward strand.
TTCTGGCGCCTTGACACTGCTGATCTTGACTTCGCTCGATCCGATCTTAGTAGAGCTTCCGAAGAACTTGCTCTTCCTCTGCGGTGAAGCGACTTTCGCTTTATTGTTGTTTTCCTTGGCCTCACCCGTGACGAGCCGCGCCTTGTCACGACTCGCACCTTGTTTGACTGTATTGGACCCAGAGGGAGTTGCAGGTGCGCGACTGAAGAAACTGAGGATTGAGGCGGCACCTTTCGCAGGTTGCACCGGGTCCTTAGGTGAAGGTTTCGAAGGGCCTTTGCCACGATAAAAGCTAGAAGTTGCAGGGGAAGGCTTGTAAGTCGTGCGCTGATTCGTCTGTGCTCACAAAAACCGATCAGCGTGACGCTGGTCGAGCCGAAAGATAAGGGACCTCACGGTTTTTGCAAAGGAATCAGGCATGAGGTCGATCATGGCGACTTTCGACAATGGGTCAATGTCGCCGTTCGCGACCCCGCGAGCATACTCGACATCGAGTTCACTACGATCGCGATTTCCCGTCAGTATCCAGCCAGGGTCTTGAGACTTTCGGCGGTTTCGTGCTCACGCGCCGACGAAAGGCATATCTGCGGCACTCTTGCCTGATGGCAGAGGGCAGAAGTGTACGAGTTGGCGATGGACAGGGTCGAAGACGCGTTGATGTTGGAACGTAAGCTCGGCTCGCTCGAATCCGACGAGGTAGTCGCGGGGAACCGTGAGGTTGCCTTCGAGGCGAACGAATTGCACGACCTGGAGCATCGAGAGCTAGTCAAGCCATTGATCTCGCACGACGAGATATTTAGGTGGATGGTTTTAGTGCCTACCTTCTCCGCCGTCTTGTATTTGCGCATGAGTCTGTACGCTGTCTTGAGGCCCAACCCGACGATACTCTCGAGGTAATCGCAACCGGACAAGATGGCCATCTGTCGAAACTCTTTGTCGCTCCAATCGCTGAAGTTGTACTCGCGACACGACGAGAAATCGTCTCGAGCGATCGAAACGCAATTGCCTTCGCCATCGAGCTTGAACAGGACGTTCTTGCACCCAAACACGAGCAAGTCGGAATCTTCCGTGATGATGCCGTCGACCAGTCCGCATTTCTCGAGGTAGGCGAGCTGTGGATCTGCTTCGTAAGGTGCGACCACATACTGCAAAAAACGTGAACGAGCGTTTGTCAATGCACTTTTCAGCTGGCAGACATGCGCACCATCGAAGGAGTCATCGTACCTGAATTCCTTCTTGCCGCAGAGCCTTTTGCGATTTCCAACGGTTTCAAAAGAACGCATTTCATTCCTGAATCGTCACAGTAGCGGGGGTACAGATCGGCAAAGCTCACCTTGATCAATTGGTACGCCATCGCAGGGGTAACATCGACCGCTTTCACGAACGCGTCTCTCGCTTGGGTCGCTTTGCCTTCGGCCAACAACGCATTCCCTCTCGCGAGCGCTTCGGTCCGCTTCCTGCGTAAAATTTTTCCCGTTACCAGCCGCTGCACACAGCGGAGTTTTTGGTTGTGCAACTCACTTTTCTCGATCCTCTTCGGTACCCATTTTGGAAGGCAACAAGCCTCCGTCGAACACGACGAACGGGGTCACGCCGAAATACCTCAACATTCGGATCTTGTTCATCGCATAGTTGACGTATCTGGACGATTCATCACAACGCTGGTCCCCGATCAGTACATTGAGCGAGCGAGATTCAAGGGAGGGTTGCAAGAGACCATTCGTACTTGATCGTCGGTTTGCCCAACGCGAGTTCTTGAGCGCATCCATACGCGCCTCGATGTAACCACACCTGCAACCAAACCCCGCGAGTTGACAATGAGCAGCGAATCCTGAAGTTGAGGGAAAGATGAGACTCACGTAGGCGTCCACCGCGAGTGTCTTGTCCTTCCACTCCTTGACATGGCACGGTTTGGCGATCTCTTTCAGCAGTGGCAGCAGTCCACTGATACCCATGATCCGCCGCTCGGGGAAGCGGACGAGTTGTCGGAAGCTCTTCCGGAGAGAGCGAGGAGGCAAAGTCAAAACAGACCCCGGCTCGGGGGCGGACGCGCGGTCCCTATGCGCGTTCGAGCGCGTCGCAAGTATTTTTCTGCTCTTTTTCAGAATATCAGACTCTCGCTGTGGAAAGCGGTAACAATATTCTTTATTTCTTTGATAATGTGAAACGGAGCTATCATGGACAAAAAAGGGGGAGAGAAACCAAATTGGAGCCTGATCAGAAGTTCAAACGACCTGCACCGTACATTTTCGTTCCTACTGCAATTCGACATAGTTGGCTGAGATGTTCCAGTCGAGAGCGTCAGCAACTTGTTCGACTCCGTCAGAAGAAAACGGAGGACAACGTACCGGGGAACACTCCGACGGCTCCAGTCTCGTTCGTACCTTGCCACCACTCGTCCGAGACGAATTCAATTTGGGTGATTCTCTGACCCTCGGTGAACGCTACATTCAACGAAACCAAATGTCAGTATTTGAATCTTGGCGGAGGAAAAATCCATGGGCTGAGATAATCGCAATGGAGAGATGGAAACCCGTACAGATCTCGCCTTCCTCGGCCATATCGTAATCGTAAAGCGCAACGGCATGGTGACCGACATCCTCTGAGACAATACGACGTACCGTGTGACCAACGGTCAGTGGTGAATCCGCTTTCTTTCGGATCGAGATCTGGGTACTCACCTTGCTCGGGTTCAGGCTCGACCGCAGTGGCGGCGGGCATAGGCGGCGCCGGAGGTGCCGGAGGAGGGGGAGGCGCAGGAGGAGCAGGGGGAGGAGGCGGGGCAGGGGGAGCAGGGGGAGCAGCGGGAGCAGCAGGAGCAGGTGGCGGCGGAGGAGGAGGAGGAGGAGGAGGGGGAGGAGGAGGTGGGGGAGGAGGCGGGGGAGGAGGGGGAGCCGCGCTCTCAGCTGCAGGCTCGATAGCCCCTCCTTTCTCGGCTGGATCCTGCTCTTGCTTTGGGGGTTCGTCCTGATCTTCTTGGATCAATTCGACATAGTTCGCTGAGACAGCAACAGGATCAACCGAGAACGTTAGTGGCCATGCAGACGCCCTCGAGACAACGGGGAGAGGAAACAGCCTCACAAGGGAACAGACCCTCTTTGGTCGAATCAATGCCTCTCGCGGACCACCACCCTTCGTCGATCATTTCGACTCCTTCGAGGATCTCGCCTTCGACGAGGTCCATCTCGTTCTCCTCGTCGCGCGTGTACTCGAACAAGACTCGAGCTATCGGTGGCACCCAGTTAGTCAAAACGAGGGAAACTACATTGGGCACAAGCTCGTGAGCACTGACCTCTTTGACCCGACTGAGCATGGCGTGGAGGAAGGTCGCCAAGATGGAGCTTCTCGACTTGCTCCTCGATCGGCTGTTCTTCCTGAGAGTATTCTGGTGGAGCTTGTTCATCAGGTTCGGCTTTGTCCTCGTGTTCGTCCTCTTGCTGGCTCTCGAGCGCGCTATTGACGGCGAGTGCTCCGATTCCGGCCGCTGCGACTCCAGCGACTCCAGCACCGACACCAAGGGTCGCTCCCGCTGCGAGGCCTAGCGCGGCGGTACCTCCGATCGCCGCGGTTGCGCGCGACGTCGTACTCGAAGTCGCCGCGAGGGATTGAGCATCCTCCTCTTCGCGTTGCTTCTTGGCCAACGCTTGTCGTTCACTCCAGGTCAACTTCTTCTCGCCTGCCGCTGGGCCCGAAGGAGCCGCTGGGGTAGTAGTCGAAGAGGACGAGATCGACTCTTGCCATCGGTTGCCGAGCTTGCCCGGTTTGCCGAGAGAGACGGGAGTGTAGGAAGTACCAATTGGGCCCGGTCGATCGGGGATCTGTTCTGAAGCTCGTACCGATGGCGCCGAGGCTGCTGGCGTGGGAGTCTGTGCCGGAGCCGGAGGAGGGGTGGGTGCAGAGGGAGCGGGTGCGGGTTTCGGTGGCGGCGGGGCAAAGTCGTTGCCGGACGAGGACGCACCTCCGAATCGAGGAGTAGGGGCACTCGAGGGGACATTGACAGCTCCCGATCTGATGTCGGCAAGCTCGTTCTTTTTGGAAACGTAGGACGTGCCGACGGGAGTCGGGGGCGCTGCAGGTTTCGACTGAGTGATCTCAGGACGACCGATCGGTACATAGCTCGACGACTGGGTGTTCAGAAGGAGGTCAGTCAAGAGATGCGCTAGACCAGTGCTGTGCGAGACAGGAAGAGTTGGAAAGCGTACGACGGGCTTTGGCGCCTGAAACTTTTGAGCGGGCTCATTGTGAACCGAGTAGCGAGCTCCCGACGAGTCTGAAACTTTCTTGATGATGTTTTTCGGGATGACGTCCCCCTCTGAACGGGCTTGGATCGTGACATGCGCGCTGTAAATGCGAACACGATTTCAGCGGGCGCTTCGAGCGAGACTGCGAGACGGAGACTGGCTGCTGACCCCGAGAGGTGCCTAGCGACAGTGGCCGAATGAGACGGGAAGAGACCCTTGCGGGCGTCGGGAACGCCCTCTCCGAGCTACAAGTCTCCGGATGTCAGATCGTGTTGGCAAGACGAGCGACTGTAGCAGAGACGGACCCATGCAATCAAGACAAACTTGTCGAGTTTCGTGTTTGGGTCCTTGACGCGCACGAACGCGAACTGGACGCGACCATCGTTGAACTCGTCTTCGAGTTCGTCGAGACCACCCGAGCCTAGAGCGAGTACACAGCAATCAGCGGTGCTTGACGTAGCAGCGCATGTTCGGGCATATTACCTTTCGTTGCGAACTTGAGTTCTGACGCTACTCCTGCGGAGACGAGGGTGTACAGGGCCCAGTCGGTCGACTCTGGAGTGCAAGCGAGTTAGCAGCGTGTTGGCGATCCGACTCCGCTAGGGGAGTGCGACCCCCACTCGGGCGGTCTCGTCATCGACGTCAAGGAACGAGACAAGCGTACGGCCAGAGAGCACCTCGCGGTACGCATCGAGCAGGCCCGGCTGATTCAGCTGGACAGACATGCTGGACGAGGCGGACGCGTGATAGGTGCGAGTACGGTGAGAGAGACAGCGAGGTGCAAAGGTCGACGCAAGTTGCAAACTGCGCAAGTTCCGCGGCAGGTGGACTCGTCGATCTATTCCCGAGATTTATACAAAGACGTGCTGGTAATTGTACGCCTACAGTGCACCTAAATCACTCGAGTCGGGAGAGAGCAGCGAATCCGATCAGGTCGGGCGCGCTGCCGCATTCAACGACCACCTGCGGACGCGTCTCCCACGCCTACCTCACATCGTGGAGAGCCCGACGCGTGCTCCATCGACTCGCCGAGATGGCTCCGACGTCGTCGTCGAAACAGCTCGACCTGCCTGCTGTCTCGTTCTCGATGCTGCCTGTTGATCAGCACGACCCGCCGTCGCTCGCCCACCAGCCCCAGTTTCTCCCTTTCGGCTACAACGATGGCAGGGAGTGGCATGCCTACCGCGAGTGCGCCCACAGTGCTCACGAAGGCGGAGGACGGTACCTGCGATGGCTGCGTGAGTCGCCTCGCCCTCGCCCTCGCCGCGACGCGTCCTGCCTGGTACTGACTCGCTCGTAACGACCTGAACAGAGCCACTCGAATCTGAGCTCGCGAAGCAGGTCGAGTACGACATGGACGAGCATGGCAAGTCGTTCTCGAGCTGTTCCCCACGTACCCTCGCACTCGCCCGGACTGATCCATTCCTATGGACCCATCCAGACAAAGTGTGGCTCGACACGCTCAACGCAGATCGCAAGAAGGAAGCGCTCCCACCGATTGCGTACGAAGTGTTCGAAATCATCATGGACAAACTCGAGAAAGAGTGGTTCGACCTCGTGAGCACCGAACCTTTGATCCCCACGATTATGCCCGACATGCCACTGATCCCGTCAATTACGTGCTGTAGACCAAGTCGATCCCGAAAAAATCGAACGCGATCCCATCCGAGAACGAAAAGTGCGCCATTTGCGACGATGGCGAGTGTGAGAATTCGAACGCGATCGTCTTTTGTGATGGGTGCAACCTCGCAGTTCATCAAGGTACGCACCAAAGACGTTTGGCTTTGTACGGGAGCAGGTTTGGACTGATTTCGAGCTCGAGCAGACTGCTACGGCGTGCCGTACATCCCAGAGGGACAATGGCTGTGCCGCAAATGCACCGTCTCGCCAGACAAACCGGTTGTACGCTCCTTCCTTCCTTCTAACTAGCCACAGTCTTGAATTCGGCTATTGCCTCTCGGTACAGGATTGCGTTTTCTGCCCTTATCGATTCGGGGCGTTCAAGCAGACCACGACCGGTCATTGGGGCCACTTGCTCTGCGCAATCTGGATTCCAGAGACTGGTGTTAGCAACACGGTTTACATGGAACCAATCGACGGCGTTGAGAATGTACCAAAATCGAGATGGAAACTGGTACGTTGCCTGGGTTCCTATGTATTATCTGTCGACCACTGATGATCACGCGAATTGCTAGAACTGCTACCTTTGCAAGAAGAAGCTCGGAGCGTGCATTCAATGCAGCAACAGGAATTGCTACACGGCCTACCATGTCACCTGTGCGCGCGAATTTGGGCTCGAAGTCAGGATGAAGCAACCAGGCACGAACAGTTCCGGACCTGGAGGCGACCTCAAGAGCTACTGCGACAAGCATGGCCAAGTACAGGTACGAACATTTCTCTCCGAATTTCCCAACACAGCAGACGACCTGACGCAGATCACTCGGATCCGGCAATAGTGGGAGCAGTTCTCTCAGTCTCGAGCGGCAGTACCGTCATCCACTCGAATCCCTGCGATTCCACATCCGGGCCTTCAACCGCATTTCTCCCATCCGGCTCTCCCGCCCCTGGCTTCGACTTCTTCGCTTCCGCCACCTCTCAAAGCTAGTACCTCGTCTCATGTTCTCCCTCTCGCTTCCTCCAAATCGCTTCGATCGAAAAAGACCCACCTGTCTCCGATCAAACAGACTCCCTTGATCCCCAACTACATCTCTGAACGGATCATGGCATACATTGCGAGGATCAAAGGGTTGACCGGCAAGAAAGAAGTCTTGAGTAGCGTATGCCGGTACTGGAGCTTGAAGCGCGAAGGCAGGAGAGGTGCCCCTCTGCTCAAACGGATCCACCTCGAAGTGAGCGACATTTCCTCGATTCTATCTTTCTCTTTTGACCACTCTCCCAAAAACGAGAACTGACCACGCAAATAACTCGTCATGTGCTACCAGCCTTGGACCGCTTCGGCGACATCCCGACTACAATCCGATTCGGATCGGGCGGCGAAACTCGAACTGATCAAGCTATTGCGCACCGACCTCGAGAAAGTTCGGATCTTGACCGAACAGGTGCGCAAACGCGAGAAGAAGAAGCTCGAGAGACTCAACTGGATCAAACGAAGTGTGCTCGACGAGTTTGTGTGGGCAAAGGAGACGAGACTGAAAGAGGCACTCAAAGAAATCATCGCGTGAGATTTAGATGATTCTCCAGTTTCGGAACCCTTTTTTCCCCCCTTGAGGGTATTCGTACTGACACCGAGCACGTCGCTCGAGGTGCAGTTGGGACCGTCAGCAGTATTTTTTAAACGCAGTCGACCCCGAACTCGTGCCAGATTATCACGACATTATTACAACCCCGATGCACTGGTCGGAGATGCAGACGAAGCTCGATCGACACGAGTACACGACTGCACAACAATTCGCCGTACGTGATTGTCTCTTGACATGCGCGCCATCTAGCTCCGAGGGAGCTTCAGGAACGAACAAGGGGTTCTGACAAAGTGGTTTGTATTGACTGCAGAACGATGCCATGTTGGTCATGAACAACGCCCAACAGTACAACAAACCTTCCTCACCGATCCATCGTCAGGCCGTCAAGATTCTTGAAAAACTCGAACCGCTCTTGTCGGCGCTCGTCAAAGACCTCGACGATCCGAACTCGGCGGTTTCGACCCGGGAACGACTCGCACCTCAATTATTGCTCGAAGTGCTGCCGGAAGAGCAAGAAGAGAAAGGGGAGGATCGACAGGGTGTCGCGGTCGTGGACGAGTTTGACCGCATATGGTACGACGTCGAGGATCCGTTCGGAGACAAGCAAGAACGAGAAGAGGAAGCTGAACGGGAACGAGTCAGGATCGCGCAAGCGGAACAAGAAGCACGGGACAAGGCCGAGAAGGAGCAAGAGGAGCGCAAACTCGAACAAGAGAGGATCGAGCGGCATCAACTTGAGAGAGCGGAAAAGGTCGAGAGGTCGAGGCAGAAGGAACGGGATCGCAAAGCGAGGAAGAGAGAGGAGGACAAACTGAAAAAGGAGAAGGAACTGCAGGCTAGAATCAGGAGGAAGGAAGCCAAGGCGAAAGCAAAGGCAGAAGCGGCAGAGGCGGAAGGAGGTAAAGAGAAGGAGACAAAGGACGAAGCGGAGAACGTTGAGCCGATGATTCAGGAGGGGACCGCCGAGACCAGAGGCGGCACGAAGAGGAAGGCAGTCGATCCTCTGGTCGAGAATTCGAAAACGGCTAAAGCCCAAATTCTGGCCAAGAAGGCCAAGATCGAAAAGGACGGTTCTGGGTCTGCGACTACTGCTTCTTCAAAGCCCGACGCTACTGCTCAACCCGACGAGGATCTGAGCGCTGAGGCTTCCATCAGCAATCGCGATTCTTTCAAGCTTTTCGAAACAGGGTATACTCGCAATCAATGGTTCGCCTCTGTTTACTAGGCACTGACCCTCATTCTGTACAGATGGGTTCTTCCGGAGGGTGCGTCCAGGCGGAAACCGGGTAAGATGATCCTTTTCCTAGAAAACTCCCTTGCACCGAGTACTGACTGGACCGCCACCACTTCCCAGTCACGCCAGCAACGACTACTATCGCTCTGCCTGAAACGGCAACGCCCGTAGCATCGAATTCACAAACGTCGAAGCCGGTACCCGCTGCGAAGGCCGCTCCAGCCAAACCTAAGTCAGCAGCTCCGGCTTCGAGCGCAAGCGATCTCAAAGCATCGCCGAGCAAGGGATCTGTACCGCTGCGCGAGTGGCAAGCTGCGATTGCAAAATTTGCAGATCGAGTGGCTGTCACCGACGAAACGGATCTTTCAGATGGTGAGCCAAGTTTCCTCCGACATCGTGTCTCTCTGCGCACAAGGCATTGACATGCGTTCGTACGTCTCTAGGAGTGCTCGTCTGGCATCGATTTGGTGGCGGGAGCCATCCGTTCTATCCAGCAGAGATCGCCGATCCCGATGGACCCGACATGCCTAAATCACTTGCCGCCGCTCGCCCCAAGACTGCCGCACTCCGTGTCCCGCTCCTGTACTTTGACGAGACTCGTTCGGGGTCAGTCGCGACGATAGTCATTCGAGAACCTAGTGCACGGTACTGACAACAAGTCGCTGACCAGCGCATGGGCACTGCGCTCGGAACTCAAGCTGTTGGGCGAGGACAAAGAGTTTGATCGACTCATGATAAACCCGCTTGCGGTCAGGTTCTACGCGAAGAGTAAGAAACCGAAACCGCAAAAGTACTTTGAAGACTACGGTGAACGCCTGGTGAGTTGCTCTCGTTCTGATTCGCACGGGTTATCGAGGATCCTAATAGCAACTACGACGCGCCTGGATGCTTCACAGGCCGAAGCATACGAGTTTGCAATGTCCGTCGTTGAGGTGGACGGAGATACGACGACCTCCAAGAAGAAGCGAGCGCCTGCAAAAGCTAAGGTCAAAAAGGCGATCACAAGCAAAGCGAAAGCCAAGTAGGCTATGTACCGCTCTGTGCAAAAGGCAGAAAGAATGAAAGAAACGTGAAATAGCGCTTGATGTCTGAGGTTTTTCTGTGTTCAGTGCCAGTCGTGCTTGTTCTCATGTTGCTTCTCCTCTATGATGTGTAGCCTGTAGCTTTGCATTCCATACCCTGTTGTCCGAGTCGTAAGGAGCATCGATTCGAGTCGAATTTCAATGCCACGGTTCGGCCCCTCGGCCTCTCGGCGGTGCCAAGATAATAAAGTTCACCTCGCGTCCCGGACTCGACCCATACTCCTTCCGCCATCGCGATGGCCTTCCGCAAGGTCTCGACTTCAGACTCGGACACGGAAAAGGGCTTCGCCATGCCTTCCGAGGAGGATCCCGTGGTGCGCAGGATGAGGCAATCGCACAAGTGGTTGTGGTCGGATCGGCCCCTCGCTGCCAAAGTCGGCATCGTGATCGCCCTGAGCATCATTGGCTACAACCTGCTGCTTACTCCGACGACGGACAGGGATCAGTGGCAGTACGGCACGAGAAAGCTGAGAACGACCTCTCCGACAACGAACTTGGCGCAGAGAGTACCGACCCCTGCGACGGTACGTCTACGCCAGTTTCTTGCTTGTCGCAAATCGTTGACGATACTCGTGTGCTCGGTAGCTCTTAACCTCTGCTGCTCCCGCAAAATCGTATCATGATGCGCTCCGTGAGATCCGTCTCGGTTGCTGTCCGGAATATCCTGCGGTGTTGACTGTTTCGTCGGATCATGCCAGGGCCTGACCTACGATACCTGACTCTTGACTCTTGGGTTAGTGGGCCTGGTACCTTGTAACGACTCAAATCGGGACCCTACTGACTGATCGATTGTGCCCCAATCCAGTCTGGAATGACCGGCCAGCATCTCACGGCCCTGTCCCTCATGTACCTCGCTCAACTCACTCAACGAGTTGCGATCATCCCGAGCTGGCGAGACGCCGATCACTATGGAGAAGCCATGATCCGGATGAGCGACCTATTCGATTTGGACAAGTACCGGAACGAGACCGGAGCTCTCTTTGTCGAGTAAGCTTCTTCCTCGCGTAGATCATGCATCTCGGGCTGATTCAAGTGTGAATTTGCGCACAGGTGGGATGATGTCAAACCATTGGATCGCAGTCACGAGAAGACCGTGCGCGATGAAATTGGTGTAAGTGCTGGTGCTCGTCCCTGGTCTCGAATGTGTGATCTGACCAGATCTCACGTCTACGGTACAGTGTGTGATGGGTAACAACGCTTTTGAAGGAGGCAGAAGCTTTGACGAACACAATCTCGCTCAAACGGTGTGGCGAGTCCCTCGGGTTGGCGAAGGTCTTCAGCACTCGATCGAATCGTTTGTCTTGTTCGACTTTGACCGAGAGGAACGCGACAAGCGCATCAAAAAGTTTGCAAAGCAGAACAGTGAGCCCTTAGAGATCAGCAGAATCGATTGTTGGACCTGAGCCAATACGATTTTCCTCTCGTTACAGACTACACCACGATCCCTGCCAACATGCTGAACGACCAGCTCTTGTGCTACTCGAACTTGTGGGACCTGAACCACGCGAGTGCGCACGCAGGTGGAGTCAGTTGGTACGACGGATTCAAGGGCCAGCAAGTGGCCGAGGGAGACGCCATGACGATGCTGCCCATTTCGCACCGAGGTACTCACCCGGAATGGTGGGCTGTCGGACAATATGTCGACGTGAGTGGTCTTAGATGCATGCATTAGCGCAGGCGATCATACCTGTCTAATTTCGTACCCGTATCCATGCAGTTTTCCCCAGCCGTATGGGACATTGCGCTTGATGCCACCCTGCGCACACTCAAGACAAAGACTATCCCGAAGGATCTCATTACGGTGCATTTGCGACGGGGGGACTTCAAGTCATGGTGTTCCACCGGTCACAACTGCACGCCTGCAATCGACCGCTACGTCGAGAAAGTGGCACCGATGCTTGCCAATGCTCCTCGAGGAACCAAAGGTACGATCGTACTTGCGAAACCTAAATTCGAGAAAAGCCAGTCATTGATTTTCGGTTATCCAGTGCTCGTGACAACCGACGAACAAGACGACAGAATCTTCCTCGATTCGATCGATTCCCTCGGCTGGTATCGCATCGATCACCGAGCGCTCGGAACGTTCGAGACTCTCGAAAAACGATACGGAGACGCCGCCAGATGGTATGACGCTGCGATCGACCAAGCGATCCTTTCGCTTGGAACTGCATTCGTCGGGACGAGCGGGAGTCAAGTTTCGCTCGTCACGGAATTGAGAGTTGCTGCGTGGAACGGAGGATCGACGGCGCTCGTCGAGAGACCTGCATAGGAGGAATTGGTACGAACGCGAAGGCATCAAAACTGTTTCCATTTTCACAACCTCATCTGCGGAGGTTTTTAGGGTTCGAGTTTGGTTAATACCGTATCATAGATCTGGGTCATTGTAAGATACATCTTCATAGATTCTGCCACTCATCGTTCCTCGCGAAGTTCGGACAGTTCGGCTTGCGTGCGGCGCTGCAATTGCCGAGATTCGAAATTCGAATCAAGTCAATCAATCTTCTTTCAACTTTGTCTCGCTCTGCGCTGTCAGCCATTCGAAGCATCGCATCGATCCCGGCAGTATACATCGCACGGATACTCAATCGCGGCTGGACGGGCGATAGGGCGCCTCGGGCAGCATTTATTTGAAGCGGAACATTAGGCTATCGGCAGAACAGGACTTGGCGAGGATGTCAGCCGCAGTGGCATTGAACGACTGGTACCTGACGATCGCGTACAAAGACGCAACTCGGCGAGAGCTGTGCCTCAAGGTGATCAGCGTTGTGGATGATCAACAAACCTCGAAAGAATCCGAAGTTCAAGTCAGAGTCGTCATTAGGACGACTGCCACTCGCTTCCAAGGAGCGTGGCCGAAAGGATTGGCCGAGTTCAAGCTGATCGGACGACCTGCGCTCGATAAGGCAGAACGAGCCGGTAAGCGCGAGATGCTCGGAAGGCCTATCGAGCACATGTCTCCACCGGAGCTGACTATTTGTACATGGCAGGTATACCGCGAGAGTACCTGCTCTTGTTTGGGGACGGGATACCCGCAAATTGGACTTCACTGCTCAAGGAAACCGCGTTGCGACCGGCGAAATTCCTCGCAACTCTGCCTCCACGGACCGTCACCGCTAATGCTGTCGCTTCAACCTCGAAGATCCCGATTGGAACGACTCCGACAAGGGCGAGGACTACGACAGAATCTTCCAGCAGCATCGGACGCTATGGGCTCGACGACCAGACTACGAAAGAACTGGCTCAGGCGCTCAGAGACCGGAAGGGAAAGAGGAAAGCGCGCAGCAACAAGAGTTCGCCAGCCAAGAGTGAGAAGCGGTTGAGAGCGAAGGATCTCGAGTACATCACGACGGAGCAGAAAACGCAATTCGGCGTACCGAAGCAGCAAGCGATGGAGTCTGTCGAGCGCTGGATCGAAACAGTGACTTCGGAGGTCGTCGTGGCCTCTGAGAGTACGGCTGTACCAGAAGAGATATCAGGCGGTCTAGACACCGAAGCCGAAGAACCTCGTCTGCCCGATGCCGCAGAAACCGTATCGCCAGCACGTCCTCCGGCTACTCTAGATCCCGCCGGTCTTCCCCGATCCAACCGGCCCGATCATCATTCATCGAAAGCTGTTGCGCCAGAAGCCACCGAGATCGCGACAGTAACGACTGAGAAACCGCCAGAACCAGTCGAAATCCCGCCAGAACCGTCTAAGATGCCACCAGCATTCCCCACCCTAGTCGATTCATTCTTCAGAATTGGACGACCACTTTTGACAGCGAATGCAGGACCATACGTCTCGTTCATTCCGAATCTGAGCGGGCCGGCGCGAAATCTCCTGACGGCTCTGTCAGTACCCCTCCGACTTGCTGCACCCCACCCTCGTCCAGGAAGGCGGAAAATTCGAAAACCTCTGCACTCAATACGCCTCACGGTCGTCGGGAATGCCTCGGCCTCGATCGCTGTGCACGGATCTCAAGATACAGCCGAAACAGATCGAGCAGTACCTTCCGCACCAGCTCCAGAAGCTTTCATGGTAACCCCAACTCAAACACACGAGCCTTTGAAGGAGGAAATCGCACAGCTATACCGAGACTTTGAGGATGAGGTGCACGGAGTCATCAAACCGAAAGGCTCCCCAATGCCGGAGGATCAAGGCATGAGCGACCTCAGCGATCTGTCGGAAGCGGACGATGTCCTGCCTCAGGCACGGATCGTCGCAGCAGGAAATGATCAGGGCGGAGAAGAGGCGAGGATGGACAATCATGTGGGCGCCGATGTGCAAATGGCTCCACTGGGAGATGCCCATGGAGTCGCCGTGCCGGATTGTACCGAGACGAAAGGCCCCGGGAGCGCGCAGGAGGCATTCTCCAACGTTCGGGACGCGGATGTGGACGCTGCGAGCTCTTGGACGCTACCAAGACTTGATCAAGTCCGGAATCAGGACAACTCAGGCGAGACCGACTCTGATGAGGAGGAATGGCCAATCTTTCCGCTTCTCTCGCCTACAAGTACGTATAATCGATGCCTTTTCATAACCCGATCCTGTCTTAAACTTATCGATGCGCATGCTCTCGCTCAGTCACAGGGCAATATGACGAGATCGTACCGATTCGATTCGATTCGAGTTCTCCTCCACCTCGTCTCGGTCAGATCCTTTGCGAGTCAATCATCACAGAGAAATCTTGCTGACTTTGATGCGTTCCAGCTTCTCCGCCTCTGCCTCACAGCAAAGGCTCGCCGCCAGCTCAACATCTCAAAGTCGCTTCACCTGAACCGCCTCAACCCTCCTATCCTCTTTCACCCTTGCGGGGCTCGTCTCCTCTCGAACCGATCTTACCGCCTACCCCAAGCTTCTCTGACTTTTACGACGACGAGGAAGAATCGAACGCGTCGATCGATCTCGAAGTCGAGGAGTTTTTGCAGCGGGAAGCTATGGGCCACAGCAGCGATGGATTCGAAGAAATCATCAGTCCGACCAAGAAGCGACCGGCGAAGACCTTCGAACCACAGCCGACAGTCCGCGAGGTCGAAAGAACGCAGAAAAAGAGGTCTACCGCTCAGTCCCCTACACGACACGACATCGTCAACGACGCGACATTGCCTCCTGCGTCTGAGCAACACACAGACTCTCATCAACCCGCAAATTCAAGGAAAGAGACGCCACCAAGGCAGACTCGCGGCCGAGCACCGAATAGTAATCAAGTCTCGCCTACTGTCGATCCATTCCTATTTCCCCTTGCGCCATCAATCGCTGCCTCAAGCCAACAAGACGAAACTGCGTCAGGCTCTCCACGGCTCGCTTGGACCAGAGCTGTATCTAGTGAAACTATTCCTGCCCCAACGAACCTCGCACCAACCTCGAGCGAAGAGTCCGCCGTAGCGGCGTTGGATACCGCACAATCCGTCGTCGGAGACCAAGTAGATGTACTCTTCTCGATCGAATCGAAAGCGCCGAGTAGGGTCCCGTCACCACAGACAGACTCGAGAATCAACCTTGACGATAGTCAACCTGGAACACCACAGCCCCAATTGTCGGAACGATCAGCTGCGCCCGACGCATCTCCCAACGACGAGTCCATCGAGACAGTACCTGCTCTCGCAATACCTGCCGAGTCGCTAGGACACCGCGCTCTGTACGGCGCAGCTGTTCCGTTTATAGACCCGGCGGACACTACCGAGGTGGAAGACCAAGCCGACAGCCAATTTCACACAAATGAACAAAACATTCGAGCTCCAAACGACGAAACAACCCACGCCGGAAGAACCGTCGGAGGAGAAATCCCTCCTGTCGATCGACCAGAAGTATCGCAGAAGTCGGCGTTGCTGAGAAGTGGGGAAGGTGGAATAAGGACAGATGTCGATGCCGTGATCGAAGTGAGTTTAACATCGGGTAGCATGTGGCTCCTTCAGTACTGATCATCGGCCCTCATCGAATCACAGAATTCAATCGCCCATTCTCCATCACTCGCTTCGCTCGGTGATCCTAGAGACACGAGTCCTGGATCTCTAGATGCCTCTTTCGCAAGAAACAGTGCATTATCGAATCAAGCACCAGAGGTAAAACCGGATCGTGAATCGGAAGCTCTACGCACGGAGTCTGTGTCTGCTACCATCGCTCAGGAACAGTACAATGACGGCGGTCCCGATCATGAATACGGTGGGGGAATCGACGAATCGGATGATGGCGAACGTTTGCCTGAGGGATATATTGACAACGACTTCGACACGTTGGCGGTAGGACCTGAAGAGCCCGATTTAGGGGAGCTCGCCCGGGCATCGTCTATAATTAACGAAGCATCGTCTTTGGAATCGCCGCAAGAGGACGTTACATTTGTCGCGCCTGAGCCAGATCCAATCAGGAGCTCTTCTTCAAATCTGGAAAAACGTTTGACGCCGGCACTCGAAGAACCTCAGCATCAACAGACCTCACTTGACGAAACCGAAAGCAATATGCAAGTCGGTCGCCCTGATCCATTGCTGAGTCCCTCAAGCATGCCAGCTATCGCTACTCGCGATACTCCGCCCGAGTCTGTCGATTCAGAATTTGCGGCTGCTAGCGCTCCCGCCAGTGCCAAGCAAGGCTCGGCTATCGCACCCACTTCGCATGACTCCGGGTCACCGGAACCAATCCCAATTGGACCGTCTGTCACAATCTATCACGATGAGAGCGCTGCACCCACGGTGCAGGTCGACTCGCCTTCTCGATCGCCCATAGGCAACACCTCTCGTCAGAGTGGACCTGTACTCTACGTGTTGCAGCGTAACGAGTTTCAATCTCAGGTCTCGTCCTCTAGCGAGGTTCATGATGAGCCGCCACCTTTGAGCACTTTCACAGAGAACGACTCGGGAACGACACGATCTGGTCACAAGGACGATCAAGTCATTGATGACGAACTTGGATACGTCCCTCAAACACTCAATCAAGCATTCCGAAAACGTCGTGATGAAGAAGCCGATTCGGTCTCACGCAAAGGCCGCAAGATCCAAGCTTTTCTCACCGCAACACCCCGACTAGAGACCACATACAGCGGCAGCGAGAACGCTTCACAATACTCTAAAGAGCTACCTGAACTCGACGTTGGTGAATCGGTTGCTTCGGTTCCGACTTCCCGCAAGTCGAGAGCCAGGAAGCGCTCCTCGAACGAAAGCTCGACCACTCTCGTTGATCAGACTTTGTCTTCTTCGTCTGCACCGGGACGCTCAACTCCAGCGAGATCCAATTCGTCGAGACCCACAAGGGAGAGGAAACCTGTCGAAGGTTG
The DNA here is from genome assembly GCF_050403365.1 of Sporobolomyces koalae. Classification (NCBI taxonomy): domain Eukaryota; kingdom Fungi; phylum Basidiomycota; class Microbotryomycetes; order Sporidiobolales; family Sporidiobolaceae; genus Sporobolomyces; species Sporobolomyces koalae. The sequence continues at coordinate 214,439 of NW_027481765.1, forward strand.
GTGGGATGTTGAACGTGGACTCGACAGCGCGAGAAGGGCAGTTCGGGTCAGTGACGATCATCAGGATCTCGAACAGCGGGCACGAGAAGAAACAGCTGTCGTATCGCGATTGGAAGAATCCGAAACTATCGAAGGAATCAATGTTGGTCAAAACCAGGTCGAAACCGGCACGAGCGGGGTAGAGGAGGAGCATGTCGACGAAACTAACATGGATGCCGAGGAAGGGAACGAGGAAGACTCCAACAGCAGTTCGATCAGGTCAAACCGACAAAGCAAGAAACGGAAAGCGATATCACCCGAGTTGCAGGCGGGATCGGAGCAGGAAGAAGGATCAGACGCCGAGTCGCCCCCTACGGCTTCGTCCTCGCCTTCAAAGAGGAACGCTGCCTCAAAATCGCAAGCAGAACCGAAACAGACGACACCTGCTCCGAAACGACGCAAACGCAAGAGTATCGTGATGCCGAGACTAAGGAAGAAGGCTTGAAAGAGATTTGCTTCAGCCCGTCGTGTTTTTCCTACGTTGTTGTTGTTCCTCTTCTTTGTCCTTGCCAATGCAACAAAACACACTCACACATCACCACGAAAGCGCATCTGACAAGTGTGAGCGACTCTTGGCATTCCGAGACACGGTCACGAGCGAGAGACAATTGGAGCAAATGTTGCAATCGAGCTTGACAGGAACAAAGAGTCTTTTCCCTCAGATCCTTGTGAACTCTGTCAAACTGCCCTTGCCCTCCTTGAGTCCCTGCATGACGACTGCATCTGGCAACCTCTCCAACCTCTGAACCTCCTTGCGTACGAACCTGACAATCTTTTCCAAACTCTGAACAAACTCGAGGTCGGGATCTTCCGGGTACAACGGGTTGATCGGGATCGCAGCAGCAGTTTTAGGATCGACGAGCGGGGCGTCCGTTTTGAACATGGTCGAAGCATCGGTTCCTTTCTTGAGCAACTTTGCTTGAATCGGATCGACCGCGAGATCGACATTTGTCGATTCAGCAGCAGTAGCAGAAGGTGCTTCAACTTGAATCGGGTTCGGACCTAGTTTCGGGACTTCGCCTGCTTTCGGAGCACGTTTGCCCTTGACGCCTCCAATCCCTCCCCATCCACCTCCAAACATGTTTCTCCACAACGCAGCGGCCAACACGGCATCGCCTGCGAGCAAGCCTTCGTCGTACGCGGCGATACTGCCATGGTACTGTTCGAGCATGTCCTTCATGTACCCTTTGATCAACCTCCCTTGCGTGACGGCGTACGGACCTCGGATGCGCAACTCCATGTCGATGAACATGTGGTTGATGAACTCTTGCACATAGGTTTGACCGAGTGGGGAAGGCAGAGATCGGAATCGAACGGTCAGGAGCCACACGTGCAAAGTCGTGATTGAGAACCACGTTTGAAACGAAGGAGGCAGCGAGCACTCTGTACTCGTCGACACAAGGAGATTGATCAGTCTCAGGAAGGAGAGAGAGAGATGAAAAGGAATGGGAGTTTACCTTCGTACCAAAATGGAGCTTCAATCTCGCCCCTCTCGGCACATCGATCGTAGTAGTCGCTCGTCGTTCGAATCGCAGTCGAAGTTTGCGAGTGGTACCCAAACAGTTTCGCGAGTTTGGTCACGACCGAGACGGTCAACGGCGAGTATCGAGTCGGATGCGCTGCGGGCAAGTTCGAACCTGGCAAGTTGGTAGGTTGAGGAGTAGGCGTCGGTCTCGATTGAACTTTCTTGGACGTTGCGCTCGAGGTAGCATCGGAGGGAGATGTCGATCGCGCAGGAGTCGAAGGAGTTGAGTAGGATCGTACGGCGCTACCAGATCGTGCAGCGACTGCTGATAGGTTCAGGCTCTGTTTGAATGCAGTCCTTGCGATTTGAGAGCTCATCGTTGACCGGAGAGTCGAGGTTCGATTCTGTGGCGATGGAGGCGATCAACGATCAACGAAGGATTATCCATAAAAAAAGTTTCGCATGATTTATTATCGCTTTCGAGAGTAGTAAATCTCGATACACTCGCGACTCTCCTCGTCGCAAGAGAGATGTAGGTAGGAAAAAATAGAAACGACGTTCCAAAGAAGCGCAACCAAAAAAGAATCCCGACGCTTTGGGCGTTCATTCCCCGTTTCTCCCCCCTTTCTACTAGAACACGCGGGTACCGCAACACGAACACACACTCTTTGAGGGAATCACAGGACAAGAGAGTGAGAGGGCGTGTTTAAGCACCGATGCGGTCGAGGCGGCGGAGGTTCTCCTCGAGAGGACCGTGGGGCTTGACGAACTGGACGTAAGCACCGTCGGGTTGAGCGATCGAACGCTTCTCGAGGTACTCGGCACGCGAGAGGTTGGTGAATCCCCACTTCTTCGAGACGATGATCTTTTGGCGTCCCGGGAACTTGTACTGGGCGCGACGGAGGGCCTCCATGACGACGGCCTTGTTCGAGTCCTTGCATCGGACCGAGAGGATGATCTGGCCAATGTTGACACGCGCGACGGTTCCGTAGGGCTTGCCCCACGCTCCACGCATACCGGTTTGAAGCCTATCGGCTCCGGCGCACGAGAGCATCTTGTTGATACGGATCACGTGGAAGGGGTGAGCGCGAACTCGGAGATGGAACGAGTCCTTTCCAGAGGTCTTGACAACGTATTTGTTGGCGCAGATACGGGCAGCCTCGAGGGCCTCCGACGAGAGTTGCTCGTACTCGTTCGAGACAAGGTGAGCGCTGCGATGTCAAGTGTCAGGGCATGCGACTCGGGAGAAAAGAGAGGTTGAACGGCGACTGACCAGAAGGGGAACTCGTCGACCGAGGCCTTCTTCCTTCCGAGATCGAAGATGCGGATCTTGGGGTCGGGGACACCACGGTTGTACCTACTCTTGGGGTAGGGCTTGTTCTTGCAGTAGCGGTAGCAACGAGCGGGGCGGCGTCCTGGGAATCGTGCAAGGGTGCTGAGGTCAGCATCGACCCGACTGACCGCCGAGTCGAGTCTCGAAACCACGTACCCATTGTGACTGAGATGGTGGTACAAGAAGAAGAAGAGAAGAGAGAGCGACAAGCGCGGGATGAAGGGAAAGAGAGAGAGAGAAGCGGTTGGTCAGCATGGGATCGAATCGAGTCCGAAGGTCGACTACACCTCGCTGTGCGCGCGCCTGCCCGCCCGGTCTCGTTCCTGCAATAGCCTGCTCTTCGCCACTGCTTGCACTGTGTGCTGTTCCTGCCCCCTTCTCGTAGACACGCCGTTTTTCCCGGTCTCGCTCAAATTGACCACTTTTTTCCCGTAGAGTGCGCGCTGAGAGCTGCAGCAAAGTTGACCGGGCGAGGTGCGGCGTCGAGGCGTGGTGTACCGAATGTGGATCTGCGGCTTACAAGCTGTGGAAGAAGAGGAGGGGGGGTTGACCAGAGGTGGAGGAGAAGGAGGTCTCGCCAGGCCAAAATTCGACCCAGGCGCCAAGTTGGACTTGCGGCTCGAATCCTCGAATCCCGCTCGCCTGTCACGGGCCCGCATTCCCTCGTCACCGCGCCCACCGTCGGCACCCCGCTCGTAGCCCGACCCTCGAGTCGCCTCTGCACCTCGCCCGACGCGCCCACCTCGCATCGCTTGATCCGCTCGCCCGCGCGAGTTGTTCCCCTCGTCGCTCGGTCGATCTCGATCCTCTCTCCCGTCGAGTCGCACTCTTGCACTCTTGCATCCGTCGTAATCGATCGCGAGTGTATTCCGCCAGACTGCACGTCCCTCGGCTGAGGACCACACGCCAAGATGAGCAACACCTCGGCGCTCTTGTCAGCGCTCAACAGCCGCCCGCAACAGCCGCTGCATTCGCCCTCGCTCTTGCACTCGCACGACTCGGCTGCACATCACACCGCAGTCGACCCATGGGGCGCAGGAGCGTCCCAGGCAAACGGCGGCTCGTCGTCCCATCTGCCCCTCTCGATAAGTCAGTCGATCAACAACCCGGGCTTGCCTTCGGGCGTGATTGTCTCGTCCGCCGCCGTCAACGCCATGAACGGACTCGGCGAGTCGAACCACGCCCGCAGCAGCTCGATCGCCCCGTCTCAGCCAGGCGGCGGGTCCCTCTCGCGCTCCGAGACCCCCGGTCTGCCTCATGGCGCCACCGGTGGACTCTCGACCGGCACGGGCGGCACCGGAGGCGGCAAGCTCCTCCTTCAGAGCGCCCCTTTGATCACGAGCTCGCTCATCCAGCCGGGCAGCATCCCGGGCGCCGGCGCCCAGTCTGAGAACGAAAAAGTGTACTACTTGATCGTCGACCTCATGAACCCAAACACGCGCGAAGCTGCCCTCCTCGAACTGAGCAAGAAGCGCGAACAGTGGGACGACCTCGCCCTCGTGCTGTGGCACTCTTTCGGTCAGTTGCGCCCGCCTCTCCCTCGTTCTGCCCATTCTCAGTCTGACCTCCCCTTTTCCAGGTGTCATGTCGGCACTGCTCCAGGAAATTGTATCCGTATACCCTCTGCTCGCGCCACCGTCGCTGACCGCGCACGCATCGAATCGAGTCTGCAACGCGCTCGCACTCCTGCAGTGCGTCGCGTCACACAACGACACGCGATCGCTGTTTCTCTCGGCCCACATCCCCCTCTTCCTGTACCCGTTCCTCAACACGACCTCGAAGACCCGCCCGTTCGAGTACCTGCGGCTCACCTCGCTCGGCGTGATCGGTGCCCTCGTGAAACAGAACGACAATTCGGACGTGATCAATTTCCTCCTGTCGACCGAGATCATCCCGCTGTGTCTCCGCATCATGGAGACGGGTTCCGAACTGTCGAAAACGGTCGCCATTTTCATTGTGCAAAAGATCCTGCTCGACGAGATGGGACTCGGGTACATCTGTCAAACGTACGAACGTTTCTACGCGGTCGGAACCGTGCTGAGCAACATGGTGCAGCAACTGGTGGAGACCCAGGCTGTGCGGTTGCTCAAGCACGTCGTGCGGTGCTACTTGCGCTTGAGCGACAACCTCAGGCAAGTCTCTTCTCTTTTTCCGCCCCGCAGACGCCGTGGCAGTTCCTGATCGATGATTTGGGTTTAACCCGTAACAGGGCACGAGAAGCGCTCCGAGCTTGTCTTCCCGAGCCGTTACGAGACGCGACTTTCTCGCCTCTCCTCAAAGGCGACATGGTCACGAAACGATGTCTCGCAACTCTGCTCCTCAACTTGTCTGACCGAGTCGACTCGGTCTGAAACCGCAAATCGAAACGACTCTCAAAAGTAACAAATGCACCCCCCTTCAGCTTACGATATCACTTCTGTCGACTTTACCCATCCCCCCCTCAAGCAAAACTCTCAAGGCGATACTACTACTCCGTATCGATCGCCTTCAGACGAGCGAGCCCTTCTCCTCCCCTCTGCCATTCTTTGCACATCACCCTCTTTTTTCTCCTCCAACCGCTTTCGTAAATCATGCATGATACCCACTCTTTCGCGCCGGTCAAACCCCTTCCCTCGTCTGTCTGTCTGTCTGCAGATTTAGCCTTGCATCTACAAAACAGTGTCTTCCGCTCGCCTATTCAACCCTTCCTTTCAATTCTATCTACCCTTCTTCCCATTTCGCCCAGCTTCTCCCCTACCTTTTTAGCTTTCTTGCCCGCAAAAGAAAACCCGTGTTGTCATTTTTTCTAGCTTTTCCCTCCAAGCAACCCCGCCTCCCACCTTTTCGATTGTGCTGTTCTTTTCTGCTTTATTCATTCTTCTTTCTTTTTCTCTCCCACGTCGCCTTTTTTCCCGCCCCTTTTCCTCCAAAGTGATGAGCTGTGTTGTAGCAATTTCAAAAGAAAAAGGTTCTCTCTCTCTCTTATCTCTCGAGCGCGGCCGGTTCGTGTTACGAGGTCCATTTTGGGGTAAGATAAATGCAAAGATTCTGCGTTGATAGATGACAACAATTGTACGAAACAGGCTATGTAACAGAGAGGGATAAAAACGATTGGTTCATGGTTGCTCGAGTTCAAACTCGAGTCTTTCAAGTTGACCTCCTCCAAGAAGTGCGTATTTGAGGACGAATTGTCTCAAAGGGTCCAACAGAGGGGGTGGGAACGTGACTCGAGTCAAAACTAGAGACGTGATCGTATTTGGGAAAACATGACTTGGAGTTGGTAATGTCTCGTCTTGGTCTTCTTGTTGACGAGGTTCTGCTTTTGTGACTAGGGGAAATGGAGTGAAGAGAGCGAGGAAATGGGATTGGGGTATGACGAGATGCTGTAGGGAAGGAACATAACGATTCGAAGGATCCGATGATACGAGCGCTCTTTTCATGAGGGGTTTCGCATGAAAAAGGGGTCAGATAATATAACTCTGACTAACAGTCAAAAAGACTCACGCTTCAATCAGAGTTTTGTCACAATTGTCATTGTCGATCTCGAGCGAGACGAGGTTTGGGAAATGCCGAAAGAACGCTCGTGCTTGTGACAATGCGTACGGGTGACAATCGATCAACGTGAGGGACCTTACTCGTTCGAACCGCAGTCGAGATACATTTGGATACGATGCGAGCAACAGTTTCGACAGAACGAGCGACTCGAGCGAATCTGCTTTCGATCAATCGAGAGTGTCGGAACATTTGAGCTTTTGATCATATTTCTTTGGAGGGGTTGTCCGGGAAAGCACCTTGAAGTGGTTCGAACCAATCGAGCGAGAGGAAGAGACCGGTACGGCGATCGGGACCAGTCATTTCGACCCGTTTGACCCGAGTACAGCTCGAACACAATCTCCTCAACTTGTTTCGCCACACTTTGCCTCCAGCTCGACGCATTTCAGGTCTGTCTGGAAATATTGATAGATCCCAGTTGACAAAGAGGGTGCGAACTTGCTCGGCATACTCGGGTGGGAACCGCGAGTAATGTTCGATGTACCCTTCGAGCGCGTACAGGTCCAAGATTGCGACCGTGCTGAGCACATTCTCAGTCACGATACGTTCAAAAGTTCGATTGACCGTTCGCCATGGCAAGAATGTCGGTATGCGTTCATAACTGGTCGAGTCGAATGCGAGTTGAATGATTCTGGTCCATAACTCTGGCGGCAGAAACGGAGCTGGCATAGTTTGGGCCTTCCGCTTCGTCTTGTAGAAGTTCGATCACGTCTATGGCGATTCGAGCGCTGGTATGAATCGGGATCATTCGAGAGAGCGAAGAACAGGTTATGGATCGCTGCGCCTGTCTTTCGGATCCTCATTCCCTGTCGACTTGTTCCACTTTGACTCGAACCATGAGTACCGAAGCTACAATCCCAGACGCGACCATCGTGACCGCAACGGTCCCCGTGCCTGCTGCCGACGCTAGCACGGCAAAGCCGCCCAAGACTGCTCGAGGTAGACCAACGGACGATCCAGACACTCGATGGAGCAAGACTCTAAGCTACATCTTGCGTCATGGAGCTGCCAAAGAGTCGCTTACGTTGCGAGAGGACGGCTTTGTCAGGGTGCAAGATCTCGTATGTCCCTTCTCTCGCACTTGGTCCTTCAGGGTTGGCTTTGGGCCTGCTGTACTCTTGTGCTGATCAGAGATGAAATGGGACACGACTCGCTTTTTAGATGAAGAGACCCAAGTTGAAAGGTTGCAATTTGGAAACGCTCGAGAGGATCGTGCGAGACAACGCGAAACAACGGTTCACCTTGCGACCTGAACCGACTGGGGAAGGAGGTCAGGACGAATTGTGGATCCGAGCGAATCAAGGTCACAGCATCAAGGTACGAAAAAAGATTGTACCATTGCAGGGCAAAGAAGGAGAGCTGACACGACATGGCGTAATTGACAGGTCGAAGCGCTCGAGCTGAAACCGGTCGGCAAGGCGGATCAGATCCCGACCATGGTGCATGGCTCTTATTACCGTCTGTGGCCCCAAATCGGTAAAAAGCACAGTTCCTCGAAAGGTCATGCCCAAAGATTGATCCGGTTGTGGATTGCCTCTCTGCAGAGAAAGAAGGGCTCAGAGTCATGACGCGCAACCACATTCACTGCGCGATCGGTCTGCACGGAGACGAGGGCGTCACGAGCGGTAAGATTCAAAGCTCGTCGCTCCGAAGCCCGCGTTGCTCAACTTTTTTTGCTTTCCAGGAATGAGGGCAAATTGCGATCTCTTCATCTACCTTGACGTACCTGCGCTTCTCGCCGGTGAGTCACGATTATAACTAAGGACCATGTCTCGTTACTTTCAGACTAATTGATTCCCATTCACGCCTTTTCATTCTTGCAGACGGGATCGAAATCTTTACCTCGACGAACCAAGTCGTGTTGACAGCCGGAAGAGATGGAGTTATCGCACCAAAATACTTCAGTCGAGTCGTGCGCAAATCTGGAGAGGTGATCGTGCCGGCAATTGCTCCATGATTTTTTGCTCTTCCACAATCGACGGGTCCTCGCAGGGCGAGGGTGACAGCTCTTTCCTCTTGGTGAGACCTCGCTCACTCGTGTCGTTCAGTTCACGAAAAGTCAAGCAATAGGCTACACGAGAATTCGTGATTGCGAGTGCCTTTCCCCATAACGATACAGCGCGAGAGAGCTAGTGCAAGAAGACCTCGAGAAGGAGTAAAACCCTAGTGGAAGGCGTCCAAGGATAGAAGGAGGAACTAGACTTTTTGAATTGGAGAGCCGAGTAGGAACAAGTGGCGGAGTTCGTGCAAATCAGCCATGGCGAGGAAAAAGAGTGAGTGACAGAGAACCAGACAAAGCGATCTCATAATTTCTTTTTCAGAATGGAGAGAAATCCGAGGCGGGATGCTGAGTAGACTAGGGGACATCGTCGGGATCGGTCAAAAGAGAGAGAGGGCGGGTACTGCTGGTCGTGCGGATTGCGAAGTGACAAGAGATTAAACGAATGTAGGGGTAAATGAAGGTCGGCAGTCGAATGTGCCAAGGGTATAGATGAAAGGTAGGGCGTTGCAAGGGGAAACCGAAAGAGAGAGTCGCATTGGTGGACGTGATTCGTCAAATGAAGGCGTACGCTCGAGGTTGATGCGCAGGGTCACTCGTGTCCAATTTTCTGCTCACTACCGCGGCGGCTCCTACTCCGGGACTTGCGAACGTAGGTCGACTCGTTTGTACAGGCGATGGAGGATACGAGCCGGCGGAAGAGTACGTTGCTGCGTCGGACCCGGCAAACGAAGGCAGGGAATCGTTCGTTCTTGGTCGAGAAGAGCACAAGGAGGACGTCGAATCCGCTCTCGGACGAACGCCCGCATACGCAGTGACGGTGGGCTCATCTCGATGGTCGTGTAGGTTGAGTCGCTCAAACATGGTAGGGAGCGGGAACAGGTTCTGGGGGTTCGAGGACGAGCGCGAATGGGTACGAGAGTGCTGACGGCGGTGAGTTGTGTGGGTTTGCATGTACTCGACGCACGCGTCGGCAGCGAGCGCTTCTTCCTTTTTGCGCCTCAGCTCTTGCAATTGTTGTGGCGAAAAGTCTCGCTCGTCGAGCACCTCGAGCGGGGCCGCTGGTCGGCTTGGTGGTGCCGATTCCACGGTAGCGAACGGCAAGGACGACCGGACCGTCGGCTGCACGATCGACATCCGCGTCATCAGCACACGCGGTAGGAGGAATCTGCAAAGAGGGCACTGACCCTGCGCGGCGCCAGAGTTGGCTCGTCCTCCTCGTCGTCTTCCTTGAACGAGTCTTGCGCATGGGCGTCGCCTTGACAGCCAAAGTCGAAATCTTCGCCACGGTTCCTCAACCTCTTGAGGTGTTTCTTGGCGAGGTCGGCGAACGAGGAAGTTTTCCTTAGCGTTCGTGTCGCGGGCGCGTGCGGGTTGTGATGGGCTGGCTCGTTCGAGGTGCTGCCGTGGCGCACGGCAGTCATAGCAGTCGGCTCGGATCTCGAGCGTGGCAGAGTGCTCATCGTTGCCGTTGAATTCGGGGGGTATAGAGGAAGGCGAGAGGTCTGTTGCGGAATGCAGGCGCGAGAGGCGTGTGCGATGCGCGTGGCAAACTCGGCTGGGCGTTCTCCGGTCGGACCACGTCCTTTTGTAGACGATACGGCGGCTTGTCTGCGTGAGCGGCACTTTCCCGGGAGAGAGCAGGCACGACAATGAGGGCGTGAGAAAGGGAACGTTGCTTTGTCTCGGAGACGGTCGCGCGAACTCATACGCGTCGCGACCCGTTTGTCCGAATTCTCTTTCGCATTTTCTGCTTTCCGGCTTGTCCCACTCTCGAGACTCGCAAAGAGGAGGCAACAAAGACAGTGTGGCACATTGGTAGAGCACGGCGAGCAGAATTTCGAGCGTAGTACGTTTTTGCATCACAACCCTCCTCCTGTCGCGGTACAGCACCGCCTCTGTTTCTCCGAGGCGCTCCTCTTTGCGAATAGAGCGGCTCCCTGTTTCACTCCTTGGCCTGTCTCGAGGCCATTACTTTTTTCCTCAACAAGCCTTCCTTCAACTCGCTCTCTCGCTGTTGCAAGCTCGCATCCTAGAGGTTGTTCTCCAATTTTGTGGCAAGAGTCGCAGCGTCAGTACGAGTTGGACTTGGCATGAAGATGTCCGAGAATTGAGACATACCTTGTCGTTGTCTGCAGCCGAGTCGTCCGCCCACCGAGACTTGGAGAGCCTCGAGTCGGCTGCCGGTCTCGCGTTCGTCGGCGGCGATCGAGTCCTGCTTCTGCTCCTGCTCACGCTGCGGCTTCTACTCCTCGATCGCTCACGTCTCTTTCCATCTCGCCTGCTCACATCACGATCGCGCTGCGGGCTTCTCGACCTCGAAGGAGACCTGCGTCGAGGAACTTTTGCGCCGTCTCGAGCGGCTGCCGCTGCAGGCGGGGACGATGATCGGCGGCGTGTTCGTCGCGACGAGGGAGGAGGCGTTGATGACCATCGTCGATTCGAACGGCGCGGCGGCGTACGCGAGCGCGATCGAGATCGAGATGGCGAACGAGAACGAGAACGGGAACGAGAGCGGGAGATCGAACGAGGTCGAGAACGTCGAGGCGGTGGCGAGCGAGACCGCGAGAGGGAACGACCGCGAGGCGGTGCGCGCTGCGAGGTAAAGAATGCAAGGTCAGTTGCCGAGTCGGATCTGGAGGACGCAGTATCCTCACTCGGTAGTCGTCTCGTGGACCTCCTCGTGGGCCGTAGCCTGCGTCTCGTTCGCGATCATCTCGTCGCCCTTGGAATCCTCCCCTGCCGCCGTATCCACTGCCGCGCTGGTCTCCTCTCTCGCGGTCATCGAAACGGTCCCGGCCTCCGCCATACCCTCCTCTGCCCCCTCCTCTCCCGCCTGCCCCACCAAATCCACCTCGGTCTCCTCCTCCGAAGCCTCCACGTCCTGGTCCGGCTCGCTGGTCCCGTTCGCGGTTGCGAATCGCCTGTAGCTCGTCTTCCTTGCGTCGTTTGATCGCTTCCTGCTCAGCGCGCTCGCGCATCTCGCGCTTCTTCTCCTCGAGCAGCTCGGTCGGAACCCTGAGCGGATTCGACTGGGCCGACAGGAGCAGGTTCCAGAGCGGTTCCATAAACAGGATTGTCTTTTTCTCGAGAAAGCCAGTCAGCAAAATCTGGAGGTTCTTTGCGTCGATGACCTAAGGAGACATCGAAAGTCAGCCACAACGACCGGTTTGGCATTTGAGCGGGTCCACTGACAGGGTTGTCTTGGTCCTCGAGGAGCGAGTTGATGTACTCGATCAGGACATCGTCCTCGAAGCCGAGGAGCTCAATGACCTTTTTGGCAATCCAGGGTTTCATGACGGTGATCTCGACCTTGCGCATGTCGACCTGTGGATCAAAGAGTGAGCCGGGCAGAGGCGAGTGGAGGAACGAGGGAAGTTTGCACCCACCTTGGTATCGAACGTGCGGGGGAACGACATCTTCTTGAGCAGCATTGCTTGCTTGTCCTTGAACCGGGGATCCTGTTTGTGTTCGAGCGTCGACCGCGAGCGAAGTGCAAGATGAGTTTGATCATTCGGCGGAACAGACACGAGACAGGGCGGATCTGTTACCTGGTCAGTGCTTGTGCCCTTGAAGAACGACATGATCGAAGCTGGTGCTTGGATCGCCGAAGTGAGAGGAAGAGGCGAGTGGTGACGCTTGCGATGTCCATGCAGCGGTTTCGCTCCTCTCTCTACACTCCTCCCGTTTCGGCCCGCCATGTCGTCTTTCGATCAATCGAGAGGGTTCTCGATACCTTCAAGCTTGACTCGGCAGGATCACTGGGCTGGTGCGACTGGCGATTGGGGCCACACTGCGACTTCACCCCGCCCGCCTGCCGCCCCACCGCTTCCTTCCTCGTCGTCCCTCGTGTCCGACCACGGCTTCCAGCACTTCCCATCGAGCTTGCCCTCCGAGACGGCGACACCCGCGCGCGAGCTCGACTACTCGGTGATCGACGACCCCGCGCATGCCGACGCCGGCCTCCCCTCGAACCGCACCTCGCATGGGTTCAACCACCTCGTCGAACCTGCGACAGATTGGCAACTCGCGCGTCCGGACAAGGTCTCGATCGACCTGAGCCCTCACCTCGAAGGCACCCTCCTGCAGAAACACCATGTCTGGGTCGTCGTCTCGAATGGCGGCAAATCATCGACCGAGCGACGCTACTCGGACTTTGTCTGGTTGCTCGACTGCCTCTCGAAGCGCTACCCCTTTCGACTGTTGCCTTCGTTGCCCCCCAAATCGATCCAGTACCAGGGCCACTTTATCGGGCAGGACGAAGGCTTCCTCGAGCGACGCAAACGCGGGCTCGAGCGCTGCCTCAACGCGTTGGTCAACCATCCCGTCCTCAGCAAGGACGGCATCTTGTCGAGCTTTCTCAACGAACAGAGCGTCAGTTCCGACAAGGACTCCCCTCGCCTCTCTCTATACTCTGGCTGACATGATTTCTTTGTTCAGGATTTGACCGCGACCCGCAAAGGATCAAACGTGTCTCTCGCAGAGGAATCGACCACGTTCACACCTTCCCCAGCTCAACTCTCGACTCTCCCGGCAGACCTCGACACACGATTCACGACCCTGCGGAACCATCTGCCCGTGCAGATCGACACGTGGACGAAACTGTCGATCACGGCAGACCGGATCGCCCATCGACGGTTGAACCAGGCGCACGAGTTTGCGAAACTTGGACAAGGGCTCGATACCGCGGTCGAGCTCGAGGATTCGGTCGAACGTGAGAAAGGACTCGGATGGAGACCGAGAGAGATGAAACGGGTTGACCAGGATTTGAACATGTTGGCGACTGGAGTACGAACCGTCGTAGGATTGCAAGAGGGCAGTTCGAAACGATTGATGGAAGGTTGGGTCGAGGACGTCAAACGAGTAAACGCAATTTTTTTCTACCGAGGATGTTTTCTCTTACATTTTTCGCTGACCATCATCTTGGTGTATCTTGGGCTCTTGTAGCATCGAGAACTGTATACAAATCTGAGAGACCTGTTCCATCGACAATCGACTCTGGGAATTGACTACCTCGACAAGTTCGAGAAACGGCTCGCGTCAAACGCCGCCAAGGTGAAACTCTCCTCTCTATCCAATCGAGTATACATTGGAAGCAAGTGACTGATGTAAAACATTTGTCGTACGTCTGCTCCACTGTAGCTCGACTTGCTTCAATCGACTACGCCGGCTCCGAGCACGTACGCGACCGATTTCGAGAAACTGTCAACGAGCATCGAGACGGACAAACGAAGTATCGAAGCGTTGAGACGCAGGCGCGAGTTCATTCGGTGGTGCGTGTGGCAAGAAGTGCAATGGGTGTTTCGATCGAGTGAGTGTCTCTCTTCTCTCTCTCTCTTGATCGATCGTTTTGGCAGTTTTTGAAAGGTAAACTGACTTTTTTCTGGATTGAACAGCGAGCTTGTTGAGGAGAAACATGAGAGATTTCGTTCAGAGTGAACTTCGGTTTGGAACCGAACTAGCACAAGTGTGGACCTCGCTCGACGAACGAGGGTTGGGCGACGATTGAGTTGAGACTTGGGAATCAGAATTATGAGATTTGTTATAGCATGTCGGAAGGAGGGCTTTGCACTACTTGTCCCTCTACGATTTTAGCGTACGCACGCGCAAGCAAGCAAAGTCACGATTCTTGCCGAACAGTAATGGATGACAACTACGTCGTCTTATCCGCTGGCTTGTGTCGTCTGAAGCTTGCGATATAGAACCCTTGCGGGTGGCGAAACGTCGCTGTTGAGACAACTCGAGGTTGAAAGCGAGAGATGTTCCCTCAAACCAAGCACATTGGATTCGACCATGGAAGCAGAACATTGAGACAACTCGGACGTTTGCATGACGAGGTGCAAGGGCAATATCGATCGACCGAAGGGAGGGCGAGGGACTCAAGGCACGAGAGACAGGGGCCAGGGGAGGGCAACTCGCGGTGAATGGACGATACAAGTCCAAGGCAAGGTGTTGTCGGATAGAATAATTCTTTACAGCTTTGAGAAGTACGAGCGAGCGCTGGACAGGCGGTGCACATCAATTGAACCGAAGTCGGGGAAGAACAATAAGCTGCCATGCGACATGACGCACGTTTGTTGGAATCGCGCCGATCTTGAACGGCAGAGTATACGAAAGAGTGCTCAAGTCGAACGGCGACGAGTCTGGTGCGTTTGAGCAAGGTGCTGCAGCGTGAGATGAGAGCAAAGTGGAGGATCGACGGTCGGCGAATCGCCGCGCATTTCCCCTTCGAGCGCAGGTCGAACACAACCTCGCCTCTCCCAACGCACCCACACAGCACCACCCCTCGATCGAGTGGCTGCAACCAAGGAACGTCAACTCTTACTCGCCGCGTGCGGCTCTTCCCGCCCAACGACCCTCTCGTCGCCCCCCTCTTGCGCGAGTTTCAGACCCTCGTCTGTTCCACCCACTCGACAAGTCGCCTCCGACATCGTTAGGCGCAACCCAAGCCCTACAGCAGCCCCAACGGTCTGCATAGTCCATCGCGCGGTTACTTGCACCGCCGTCGGACTGCCACGGCGCTTGAAAACACCGGTTCTCATCTGGTCAGTTACTTTGTCTCGCCTGTGTGCCACCGGCTCGGGTTCCGCACCTCGGCCCCTGCCATAGGGATCACGGTCGAACACCTGGGCGGGTCGCAGTGACTTTGCGCGTGCTCCCGGCTGACTGTTTCGTCTGCCTGCTCGCGTCTTCGATTTTGCCCGACCCTGTCAGACCTCCACTTTCGTCCCTTCCTCCCGTTTCCTTCTCTCCGCCGAGCGTTCGAGGCTCGTCGCAGTATCCTCTTAGCAGCAACTCGCATTCGCGTTCGCTCTTAGAGTTCCGTCCTTTTCGCCCCCCGGTTTTCCAGGATTATAAGTGCGTCCGATATCGCTGTAAGTCTCTCGGTCTTTCTCTCCCTCTCGCGCGTTCTCGCGGCCCTCGCGCACGCTCTCGCTCGTGTTGACCCATCCCTTCATCGGCAATGAATACACAGACGCCGCAATCCCTGGACCCCATCCGCGAGCGAAATCGACGAACGACAAGAAGCAGAACCCGAAAGTCGTTGCAAGCTAGATCTACTGTCACAGCCTCCAACCCCTCCCACCCTCCTTTCCACGTACGTACCAAAGCTTGTCTTCTCCCGAGATTGCGGTCGCTCAATCTGATCCTCTCGCTCTGGCGTGTTCCGTTCCACAGCACCTTTCAACCACTCCTCCTCATGTCCAACCTTTGGAACGACATCGGCAACTTCACCGACCAGTCGCTCAACCCGTCGACGTTCGGAAGTTACGACCCGATTGATGGCTCGTACGGACCGACTACCCCCGCCCTCCAGCAGCAGCAACAGCAGCAGCAGGACGCGTACAACGAGGGCTCCATGCAGGATCACATCTCGGTCCACGACAGTCCCATGACGAGCTACTCGAACTCGGGCCCGATGCGCTCCGGTTCCATGGATTACGCCAACTCGATGTACGACCCGAGTGGCAGCGTCAACCCGGCCGCGACCATGGACCTCGACTACGACATGTCGGGCGTCGACAATGTCGTCGGACTGCCCGTCCCGGCCGTTGCCCCGCGCCATGATCCGCTCGACCTTGCCCCAGCACGCTCCACGAGCATGACCGGCATTGAGCGCAGGGCCTCGAACGCACAGTACGGCTCGACCAGCGCAGCCGAAGCGTTCGCGCGTCTCCGAGCAGGAAGCATCTCGATCACGCCGTCATCAGCGCCTTCCAACTCGAATGGCGCGATGGGCGATTCCGCCAAGGTCCTTTCTTCGGCACACTCGGGCAGGGGCCAGGTGCAGTCGCACTCGCGGGGCAATTCGATCTCGGACCTGCCCATGCGCGCGTTCTCGTATCCGGCTCAACTCCCGCTCGCGTCGCACTCGTCGCCCCGCAAGACGTTCTCTACGCACCACCGTCCGAGCCTCCACCTCACCTCGCCGCTGCCCTCGGCGTTCCCGCAGTACGCCGGAAACTCGACTGGGACTCCGTACGAGACGAGCGCTGGACCCACGTACGACATGTACGGCACAGCGGCGGACACGGCGTTTTCGCTCAACGAGGGAGGACTCGCTGGCTTCAACAGCGGAATTGTTCCGCCCTCGCAATCGGTGACCCCGACCCCCGAGACGTTCAAGAATCCGCCCGCCACGCACCAGCAGCACCACCAGCACCGACATCAGCGGGCCAACAGCAGAGCCGGATCGTACCTGCAACACGCTCAGCCCGCACCTCAGCCTCAACCGCCGCCCAGCAACTTGCAGAATCAACCAGCATTCAGTGACCCGTCGCTCTACTCGTCTTCGGGCTTCGACCTCATTGGAGTCCTGGCCCGAGTCGTCGGGCGCAAGAACCCAATCATCAATGTCGGTTCGATCGACATGAGTTGCTCTTTCATCGTTGCCGACGCAAAGGACCCCGAAATGTCGTCGATCTATGTCAGCGAAACGTTCTGCAAGTTGACGGGCTACAACCAGGAAGAGATCGTCGGACGAAGCTGTGCGTCCTGATTTGGTTCTCTTTGTACATCTCTCGATGATTGCGCAAATACTCACGAGTTGTGCTTGTTCGCATTTGTCCAGGTCGATTCTTGCAAGCACCAGGAGATCAACCCGTCCGCAAGGGCGAGAAACGTCGCTACACGGACACGAGCGCCGCCCATCACCTCGCGACCAAGCTCGACAACCTGCAAGAATGTCAAGTCTCACTCATCAACTACCAAAAGGGAGGCAAGCCGTTCATCAACCTCGTCACGTGCATCCCGATCTCGTGGAATTACACGGACGAGATTGACTACATTGTCGGGTTCCAAGTCGACCTCGTCGACCAGCCCGCAGCGATCCTCGACAAGATGACGAATGGCTCGTACGTCGTCAACTACTCGGTCGTTCACGCAACCATTGCGCGCAACCCGTCGATCTCGAGCACCGAGATTGCAAGTGCGATCGAACAGCTCGAGGATACGGTCTTGGCAGGATCGAACGCGCAGGGTCAACAGCTCATCAAGCCCGACCCGTCGTCTGCGATCCAGTCTGTCCGGGACCAGGTCACGACGACCGACCTCGGCGAAGTGATCGATCTCGTTGCCAAGCACGGCCTGCCATCGGTGGCAAACGACGCGATTCGGAAACAATTCATGAGATTGATGGTCGATCAGGTTCGTCCTATTTCTTCTCGAATCGCCCTGGTTTCGTTTGCTATAACGGCGCGCTAATTGGTTGACCTCGACATGTACAGTGTGATGATCTGATTCACGTCTTGTCGCTCAAAGGCGCTCTCCTCTACGTGTCTCCCGCCGCACGCAACTTGCTCGAGTACGAACCGAGCGAACTGTTGGGCAAGACGCTTGCCTCGTTCTGTCACCCGTCCGACATCGTCTCGGTTCAACGCGAGCTCAAGGACGCGGGAATCGCGAGTCACGCCAACGTGAACCTCGTGTACCGCATTCGACGCAAGCACTCTGGATACATGTGGTTCGAAGCTTCGGGTCGATTACACCTCGAGCAGGGCAAAGGTCGCAAGTGTGTCATCCTCAGCGGCAGACCGAAAGAGGTGTACAAGATGTCGTGGTCGGACCTCGAACGAGCGGGAGGAATGGGAGAGTCGGAGTTTTGGGCAAAAGTCTGCGTCGATGGCATCTTCCTCACGGCAACCCGCTCGCTCACGAACGTGCTCGGCAACGACCCCAAGTTCAGCATCGTCGGAAGATCATTTGCGGATCTGTCACCCGATCGGGACTCGTCGGGGATCATGCAAGCGCTCCTCCAGGCTGCTGAAGGAAAACCGGCTCAAGTGCAGCATCAGATGATGGGCGCGAACGGACCGGTCGAAGTTGTGACGCACTTCTACCCGGCCCGCAGTGATCAGGAGGAACCTACCTCGCCGACTCTTCCCGCGGTCGGACGCAAGCAAGTGTCGGTCATTGCTCAGATCAACCTCCTCTCGAGTGAGATGACCAAGAGTCGCACTCCGCTCTCGGCGTTCAAGTCAGTTCGATCCGGGTCTCAATCGGACGCGTCGTCGAGCATGACCATGGCGGGAGTGTCGACGGCTGCGACTGGATCGAGTGTAGGAGGAGGAGGAGGAAATGCGGGAGTCACCCTCGCGCTGCCTGCGTTCGGAGGTCGGCCCTCGGGGACTACCCCATCTTCGACTTCGGCCGGATCTTCGTTCTCGGCAGTTCCGTCAACGTTCAAAGCGCTCGCATCTCCCAATGCGACGTCGGACAACGTGTTCGAGGAGCTCAATGTCACGCGTGGCACGAGTTGGCAGTTTGAACTGCACCAGATGCGGTTGACGAACAAGAAGTTGAGGGAAGAGAAGGAAGCGTTGTCGGCACTCAAACGCAAACGCGAGGAATCGGTCAAGCCTCCTTCATCCACGAAGGGATCGAACGCTCCTCGAGCATGTGCCAACTGTGGACGAACTACATCGGCAGAGTGGAGGTCTGGACGTGAGTTGCTTTGTCTTTTCGTAAAACATATATCAGCACTGACATGTGACTCGATCGAAACAGCAACGGGTCCCAAGACACTGTGTAACGCGTGTGGTCTTCGCTGGTCGAAAGCACGGTCTCAAGCCCAAGCCGCCGACGTCAAGAAGAAAGCGGACGCTGCCGCCACGCTCCCACCACAGCATTTTGCAAAGAAGCACAGCAGTGCCAATGAGACGTCGGACGACTCACCGTATGAAGGTTCGCGCGAGTCGAGCAGCAGCACGAACCCGACCACGAACTCGCCTGCGAGTCAAGTGTTTGCGAAAGCCTTCTCTCCACGCGATCTGCAAGCCCCACCGCCACTTCTTCGACATCAATCGGTGTTTGCTTCGTCACCTTACGGGGACACGGTCGCACCTCCGCCACCACCACCTCATCACAGTTATCACGGCCATCCGCCTTATTAGACTTTGCCGTCCTGCCCTGCCCTCGCTCTGCCCTTTCCTCGTACTTAGTTGAACCCTGCCCATTTTTTCGCTCTCATGCCCTCTCTCTCTCTCTCTCGACTCATATACGAATTGTCGTTCCACATATTCCCGTCCCGGACTCGGTCATCTTGCTTGTAAACACCGCCTTCCCTTCCTCTCACTCGCTGTCACCTTCATCCTCTTTTCTTATTCGTACTTTCCTCCTACGTCTTCACCATTTTTTTTTTTTTTTGCTATGCTCCCTCTTTACTCATTGGATCTTGGGTTCTTTTCCGATGCGGTTTCCCCCATTCCACCCACTCCTCTGCCCCGACACCCTTCTCCCTCTAAATTTTCCATACACCACACCTTCTCTAAACCCCAGTTTGTATCATATTTGCCCAAGCTGTCTACTTTCTCCTCGTTTCCCGGGCGCTCTCTGTGCAACGTTGTCTGCCTCCAAAAGGGAAAGCAACAAATACGAATGCGACTTTCTCCGGACAGCTTGCTCAGAACTCACTTTGCTTCGCGCAACAAGTCGGAAAGGAGAAAACGTGCAGGATGATATTCTATAGTATGCGCACAGACCTACGTATTTGAGAGACCGGGGAAACAAAACCTAGTAAATCGAATATATACTTTACGACAGGAGGGACTCGGGGAACAGGAAAGATGAAGAAACTTGTCCGTGTGGTTTTCAAGTCCTGCTGTACACTTTGACGTAGTTGACCTCCCAGAACGCTTGTTCGAAATTCGAAGGATCCATGATCGCGTCTTGCCACGTTCCCGAGTATCCAGCCGCGTTGAACGTTGCACCGGCCCAATCACCTCCGAGTGTGATATCGAACACGAGGTTCTGCGAGGCAAAGTATTTGCTCATGTCACACGAACTCGCTTCCCATCGAGCTTTCGGAGTACCCCATTTTGCCGGGTTTGGAGTACCGTTTGTGATATCATCGGGAATTTCGTCTCGCTGTACAGATTCGAAGGAGAAGGGAATGAGCTTTTCACGTTGCGCGTAGGAGAGGAGGGGTAAACACCGGTTCTCGGCGACTCACGAGGAAACTCCAAATCGAGATGCCAGTCTCGTCAAACTGGGTGACCGAGACTCCACCTCCTGCATCGTTCCAACCCGAACCATACGAGCTCTTTGACGTGTCTTGCACACCACACCCAATGTTGAAATCGACGAATGCGTTGCAACTGCGATAACCGTGACGAAGAATTGGTCAGGATCTCAGCCACGCATGTTCGAAGAAGATTCGACTTACTCGGTGGCGAGGATCGCGCCGGAAGCTTGCATCGGGGTCGTCAGTGTGCACCCGGGAGCAGTGTGCAGCGTCATCTGATTCTGAGTCGAGCTACAGAATCGAGGCGGAAGACACGATGCGAGTCAGTTTAGAAACGTCGTCGAAGATACGTACGAGCAGCATGAACAGGTGTGAATAAAGTACTCACTCGTGTACGCCTTCGATGAGGTCGACTTCTCCTCCATAGGGCCAGTTGTCACCGACCATCCAGAACGCAGGCCAGACGGCGGGACCGTGCGGGATGTTGGCAATGTCGGCTACGACAATCGATCCGAGGTCGACTTTTTGCTTGGACGAGATACGCACCGAGCCTCTGAGTTTGCCCCAACTCAAGTCGGTCCACGAATCGACGCGCATGATGGTCGTGTTGCGAGCTGGTTCCGGTACGTAGACGAGTCCTTCTCCCCACGCTTGTTTCATCGAGCGGTAGTCGACCCAACCATGAGTAGGATCGGGGTACGTGAACCAGTCCCAATCATCGAAGAAGCTGTACCCTCCCATCGAGGCCTGGGACAGCGTGTACGTGGGCGAAGCAGCGACACTCCGTTTCGCAAACTTGGGATTGATCGGCACGCGTCGAGGCTTTGGGTTGATCCTACGTTTCTGCCGAGGCTTGACGAGAGGTTGTTCCTCCGAAGTAAAATTTGATGATGCGGGTGTCGCAGGAGAAACAGAGACGGCACGTCGCCGCCGTGAAGGTTTTTCGAGAGGAGCGCGTTGAGCTTGCGCGGCGGGTTCCGGTATCGGCGATCGAGGTGACAAGGTGGTGGACCGACCAGCGGTCACTTGCCCTGGTGTCAAGACCGCAAGGAGGGCGAAGGAAAGGACGGTCAACGTCGAGGGATGCATGTCGAACGATCCAGAGGAAAATCGAAAAGGTGAGGAAGAGTAATGAGGGCCAGCCTCTGCGCGCAAGTCTTAGCTGTGTGTTGAGAGCTATAACAAATCATTGAGAGTCAGCAAGAATATCGATTGAGGATCGCATTGGTCTGAGGAAGCCGGGGAATCGTCGAGAAGTGGCGTGGATCGTCCCCACTCACCCGGTCTCTTCACGGACTGTCAACAGTCGAGCTTTGTAAGGGTCAGAGAGATGTAGAGGTACAGGCCAGACCAGGACGAGAGAGCAACAGGTCAATCTTTGGCCGCCAAGTAGGAATTAAACTGCGGGCCAGCCATCTCAAGCCATCTCCCCAAACCCGCAAAATTGGACAATGAACGGAGACCGAAACAGTACGGATGGCTGCAAGTTGAAGCAAGCAACCCCTAATTCAGTGAGGACCGAGCCGGCCAGCATGGTGAGGTGCCCAGATCCGGATGAAAGCGACAAGAGAACTGCGCGAACCAAGCGTTTTTTCGATCGCAGTCAAATGCTCGACCGTGTCAACAGGGCCGCGCGGCGCGGCGCAGTCGGGCGAATTAAGCCTCGTGGACGTGCTTGACAGAACGGCTGGGCCGGCGTTGGCGTTGGTAAAATGGCGACTCGAGAAGCGTGCCATATGTGATGCCTTTCGCAGATTCGCTCTCACAAGCTCGCTCGGCTCATGTTAGCAATGCCGTGATCTCCAACGGTAGAACGGTCCAAGGGATGTGAGTACACAGAAGACCGGGCGAAAGTGAGCTATCCATGGGAAGAAGAACAAGGTGAAACATATTTCCCGTCGCGGATCTGCGCGGCGAGCGTAGAATTTTGCCTCAGTCCCTGAGAGACATGCGAATTACAGTGACAGGAAGTCTATCTGAGATCATCGCAAGAAGGGCGTTTCTCTAAAAGAGGCTCTCTCCTGAATCCGCTTGTACCACTCGTCAAGCTCCGGACCACCTTCCAGTTCTCGCCATTTCGAGTCTGGTGCCCGACGGTCGACATAATACAACGAGATTGCCGCGGAGATCTGTAGCAAGATGCACAAGTCGCAGCAATCAGCGACGGTCTCTTCTCCAAGCATGAGAGAGCGAAAATTTCAACCGACACCAGCGAGGGGCAGTGTCTCGGACAAAGGATCGATCTGAGTAGCCTTCTTGGACAGTAACGGTATAGCGCGCGTGATCTTCGAGAGCTGTCCGGATACCCAGTCTGCCCAAAGCAATTCTGCAGGCTGTTGGAGCCCGCAAGAAATACAGGAAGAAACCGTCAGTTCCTTCGTGTTGGCCACGTACTAGTACAATCTGTCGTGCAAAATGAGAACTCGCTCGTTCGAGACGCTCGTAGCGCAGGCTGAGAGCGGCTTCGCAGATTCCGTCCGCGAGCGATTCGGTTGCGAGCGCTTCGAATCGCTCGAGACCTGCTGCCGGGAGAGCCTTGTCCCGAGCGAGACTGTCCAAGTATTGGGCGATCACTTGGGATCCGAACAGTACCCTCGGAACCTCTTCCGAGTCGACTTGAACCGCCAGAGCGGGAATCTTGCCGAGAGGCGCCAGATGACTGTGGGCCGTAGACTGAAACGTCGGGAAAGCCTTAACGGAATAGTCGAGAGCGACCTGCCGAGTCATCTTGAGCTCGTGCAGCAACACCATGATCTGCCAGACGTCAGGTTGATCTACGTGTCAGATGATCTTCGACGAGTCGAGCGAGGTAGACTGCACAGCAGCGATTGACCTTGAGGCAGAAGGGAGAGGCATTCGAAGTGTAGAGACGGAGCGCCATGTTGGAAAACGCGGAGGCGAGAGCACCTCGCAAAGACGATCGCGAGAAAAACACTAAGGGGGGCGCCAAGTACCGGCTGTGTCACCTGCGCACGAGCTTGTTGGATGATATGGTCGATCATAAGTTCAGCAGGACAGTGCAGACAAGAGGATGGCGTAGAGAACCAAAATAAATAAGGAAGGATAACGGACTATGGGAATGGGGGATCAAGATGTTCAAAATGGGTATAGACAGATTGATGACAGACAGAGTGGAAAAAGGTATGTATAGCTTTTCAGGCGTTGGGGCCCTGCAGGCGCAAACGGTGTCAGCGAACATGGAGAGACAAGTAGAGCTCAAGAAACGGCGACGAACGGAGGCTGAGCCAAAGAGAGCACCGCTCCCGCCTTGCCCCTTGAATCGAGGGCGCTGAATCACAGAGGCCGGGGCTGCAGCGATAGTTGCTTTCGATACTCCGCAAGTCGAGCACTGAGCGTTGCAGACCAGGACGAGCAATGGTCAGTTGCGGCCCGATCAAAGTATATTATGTTCGAGCGCACCTTGTCAGAGTCGGAAAATTCGGTTGATGCCTCGACGTTGGCCGTCTCTTCCTTTGTTTTCTGCAACTCAATCTGGAGAGACCGGATCTGCGACTCCAACTCCCATTGCAGACTTTGCCAAATCGTCTTGGCTTTGCGGTACTCCGCTTGCAGCGCGGCATACTTGACGGACATGGCATCAGCCTCGTCAGTCGGAGAGCTTGAAATCGAAGGAGGGAAGCTCGGGGTTAGGGGAGTCAATGGAAGACCCGACGGCGCCGATCCAGCCTCGTCAAAGACGGACGTCGAAGCGTTCGAAGCAACCGATTTGAACGAGGGCGCGTTGGGCGACACGAGATCACCATCCGGAATCGTAGGAAGAGCCCGCGCGTGTGCATGTTCAGCGGCTGCGAGGCTTGCAAGAAAGTCGGACGGCAGTCCCGCCGAAAAAGCCATCGAGACAGGGCGGAGCGAGAGTGATGGTGCAAAACCTTTCCGCAGGCGTTGATTTGGATCTGGAGCAGGAGTAGAAGCGAATGCGACTCGACTGGCTGAGGCAGGATTCGCGGGAGAAGCGAGAGGGATGGCTGCTTTGAGGCCAGTAGCTCGCGAGAGAGAGTTGGGCGCGCTGATAGATTCAAGCGATGGAACACTTGCGCTTGACGCGATGATCGGTCGGGCTTGCTCCTGCTGTACATTCCGACTCGAGATGTCGTGTGGTGGCGGAACCGGTAGCGGAGTATCGAAGCGCTCGTGTTTGTCGACCCCACCCATCATGCGCTTCAGGAAACCAGACTTTTTGGGTTTGAGCGACCGAGGGGTCGGGAGTGAAGCAATTGTCGTGGCGGGGGACGAATACCCTGACTGGGACACGGGAGGAGTCGTTGACGAAGTCTTGCGTGTGGCGACTGATTCAAGCGTTGACTCGCGGGTGCGCGCCTTGCTTGCCAGCGAGTTGGAGGAATCGTGTCCGTTCAGACGGGCGCGACGGTTCTCGCTTTCGCGCTGGCGTGCCTCTTCGAGCGAGATGAGGTGATGGCCAAAAGCGCTTGGCGATTGACTCGATCCGCCGGGAACAGCTGTAAAGTACGATCCCCTCGCAGTGTCTGGCGATGTCGGCGAGGGAGACGCAGGGACAAGAGCATTCGGTGTGCAGGGATTCGAAGCATCAGGGAGCGCAGCGACGACGGGCGCAGGTTGGCGGACGTGGAGGCTACTGTGTGACTCGGACCGAGCGAACGTCGAAACAGTCGGAGGCGCCGAGCGAGGAACGTTGTTCGAGGTCACGAGATCAAAAGTGACGGGAGGCGGAACGCGTCCCGATTTGCGCAGATGAGCAGCCTCTACACGCTGTCGTTCCGACACAATGGTCACGGTGGGCGACGAGATGGCTTGTTTGCGAGTGGCCAGATCGAGCGATGTTTTGGGTCGCCCGGTGAGATCGTGATACGAGTCGCTCGAAGGCAGTCCCGAATACGATTTGACGAGGCCTTTGAGCGATCGTTTCGATGGCGAGTCGGGCACAGCCGAGACTTGGCTCAATCCCAGACCCAAACCCTGAAGCGCATCTTCACGCTCTTTTGCCTCGTCTGCCGTGTTGTGGCGGCGAGAAGTAAGGGCGCTAAAGCTGCGTGTGCGCGACTTGCTCGGCTTAACGTTCTCCTTGCGGTCCTTGGCCGCTTTCGAGGAGGTCGTTACGGCTGGCAGTGGCGACGGAGCATTGCGCTTTAGCGGCTCGCTCGTCTTGCGGGTTGACCGCGATGCCGCCTGCTGAGCGGTAGGCAGCGCACCTGCGAGCGGTTCGTCATCGCCGAGATCGTCCCAAGGAGCTTTCGAAACCAGTTTGAGCTTGGGGCCTGGAAACCGATCAAACATGAGCGAGATAGCAGACAGCGAGAGGTCGACAACATGGACTGACCGAGGATGCTCTTCATGCGCTGCATGGCGTCGGCGTCAGGCTTCAGGTTCGGGTCCGATTCGAGGTGCTTGACAACAGCATCGAGATCGTCCTTCCACGATTCGTCCGACAGAACAGACTGCTGGCTGTCGCTCTTGACAATCTTGAGCGGTGCCACAGTGATATGAGGGGGCTCAAGGCGCGAGTCTTTCGCAGACTCTCCCGGTGCAATGGTTCGCGAACCTTCATGATTTTGAGCAGCGCTCACCCTGCTGTTCGAGGCCAAGAGCTTTGCGAGATCCCGTGGCAGATCATCAACGCATGACGAGCGTTCTAGCGCATCCCTGGTCCATTCCTCACGCGTGCTGTCCTGGAATTGCTCATTATCGCCGTCACCGTCGTCATTCGAGTCCAAGTCGTCCTCGGCGATCGATTCAGACAACGCTGACGATGCGGCACTCAGACGAGAAGCATCGTGAGGCAGCTGTCTCAGATTGCGTCGATGCGGGATGACTGCGACTTTCGCCATGCGCACAGACGCGATCGACGGGGAAGGCGAATAGTCTGAGAAGTTCTCGGTGTTCGTGCTCGGGGACGCAGGCAGAGGCGGGGAAGCTATTCGGGGAGGAGCGAGGTCATCGGGGTGGGTCGAGATGCCGAGACGAGGCGGCGAGGGACTTGCGAGCTCGTCGAACTGATCGCGCTGCGTCGCTTCGGGGGTGAACGGCTCGTCGTCAAACTGGTGATGGGCCGCAAAGTTGAAGATGGGCGAGTGGATCGTGCCTGGCGAGTCGACAAAGGTCGAGAAGCCAGAGTCGCTCAGCGCGGGAGAGGCCGGCGGCAGGGGCGAGTGCCGGTTGCGCTCTTGCAGCAGTTCTCGCACGCTGTTCCCCCCTGGAGAGTGACATCCCCATGTCGAGAGGTTTGGAGACGGTTGCAGGAGCGGCGAAGGGCCCGAGGTCGCCATTCAAGGGGTGGTCAAGCGGGCGGAGTCAGGGGGGAGGGGAAAGGAGACGCGTCGGGAGGGAAACACCAAACTTCCCAGGCGAGAGGTTCAGGTCAGACGGTTGACAGGATGCTAGAGACAGCGTCGAACGTCAGCAACCATGCGTATCAGGGTGAGGAGAAGAGAGTAGCGCACTTCGGTTGACTGATTCCGAATTACAAAGAGACGCGTGCACACCGCGCCGTGTTTGGCAAGCTCGAACGTGACAGCGCAAGACCGAAAAGAGTGACTAGAGTGAGACGATGTCGGGGCTGCGCGATCTAACGCTGCTGAGAGCTTGCCGGGATGTAGAGCCGTGTCGAAAATGGAAGCGAAAAGCCCAGGCGTGAGCGCGTCGGAGCAACATGCTGCGCGCGGGGGCGGACGCAGGAATTTATTATAATTCCCAGGATTCACCAACGCTTTTCCTGCAACATGACGCACGAGATCGCCAGAGTGTCTCGATACAAAATTTTGGACCGTGAGAGGCGCGGGGGTTGAGAAATTCAGCCCGACAGCAGTAAAGGGGGAAATTCAGAAGCGAACAATGCGCGCGACCCGAGTGCGGCAGATATGATTGCGAGGGGAGTACTAGAGCAGCAATAACAGTACAGACAGGGATGACAACCTCAGAAGGGTGGTTGACCCAGCAACTTGCGGATCTCGCTTGCGGCTGAATCTTTTCCAAGTGACGATGCTGACGAGCCGTTCTGTGGTGGAGTTCTCGCTGTACTCGACCGTTCGACAACGTTGCTAGAAGACGTGCGGTGCTTGCCGGTCAGAATGTCGAGCACGGATGGCGTCGAACCTGACGAGCCTAGCAGGCTCCGACCGACAGAGCCGAACCGCCTCGAATCATTCTCGGACTGCGTACCAGCCTTCGGATCCACAGTTGGACCGTCGGCCGATACCGTGAGCGTACTCGTTGTGCTGTAGGCGAGACCTTCATTCGTGAGACCATCTTGCAGCAGGTTCCAGCGCGAATCGTTCAATTGTGCTTCCTTCGTTGGCGGAGCCTTGCCATCGATCGACGATGGAGAAACGCTATTCAATCCCGAGAGTCGACGACGATGCATCGAGGACGAAAGGATAGATGAACCCGAACTCGCCGAGCGGGACTGGCTCATGGCATGGATGGAATTGGCCGACGGGGAGGCGGGTGAGGAAGCGAGGAGACTGATCGGGCTCGGCCGAGCGCCGCTGGTGGACGGTGATCGCGCGTCTTTTCTGGACGTTGGGGAAGAGCGGATGTATCGTGGCGATGGAACGCTCGCGCCCAGATTGGAGGGTGGCAGAACCTTCTTGCCCGCAGAAGGAAGGAACGCTGGCGATGCGCCACTTGTCGAATGAGACGGGTCATAATCCGTCGTAGGCGGGGATGCTGTCTGCCTGAGGGGCGATCCCACTACCGGCGACGACGAGAGCTGGAAAGGGTTTGAAGAAGGGGACGATGAAGGAACGAAAGGATCGGGCTTCTGTTGCACAGGCGTAGCGGGCTGCGATCGAGCGAGAGCCCTGGCAATCCCTGAGGGCGATGTCGGACCAGGATCTCCCGAGCCGCGAAGGGGTGATTTACTTCGCTTGAGTGCGTTCGGAGAAGGAGATCGCTTGCCGGCATCGACAGACGGCTCATCTACCTCGACGATGGCATAGTCCGGACGTACTCTAGCCTCAGAGGACGCAGGAAAGCCCTCAGAAACGGTCCGCCGGATGCTCGGCGATTGCGCAGGTCCCGGACGATCGACGAAGATAGCAGATTCGGCAGTTGATGAAGGCGCCCGTGTCGATGCGAGGGCGTCCGAGCTACTGCGTACTGGTCGAGAAGGGGTGGTCGAGCTAGACTTGCGGTCACCGTTCCTACCCTTGTCTTTGTCTTTGTCCGACGAGTGTTTGCGAGCTCGAGATGACTCTTTGCTGCTCCAGGGCTCGACTTCGAGCAGATAAAACTTGGTTCCGGCTGCAAGAAGATACGGATTCGTCGCCGGATCCTGCGATTGTCAAATTCAGTACGAGGAAGGGGCTTATGTTACCTAACGAGACAGCGAAAAGACTGACCTTGACATCGACGATGGTCTCGGACAAGGTCACAATACGTGCGACTATCCACTCCCGCGTCTTCATTTGTTCGGCAATCACGCCTGTGGGCGATAGAAAGTGATGCGGGAAGCTGACGTTGAACGCGGCCCATACAGGCACGGCCGAATTCCTTGTTGGCAGGAAGAGTGCGAGATCTCCTTTGGTGAAGCTGTTTCAAGGAGTAAAGAACGTCAGTACCACAAAAAATATACCTGCGGGACAGCAAAGAAAACGATACGCACTGCCTGAACGCAATCTTGTCGTTCGACCCGCTCGCTGCTCGATGCGCCCTCTCGCGATACGCCTTGGCTTCCTTTACCCACTTCTTCGTCAGCATGGTGAGTCCATCCATCTTGTTCCTGATCGCTTCGGTTAACGGGACATGGGTGACTTGCTCCAGGTCGAGCAGAAGCGCCTCAATGTCGCAGGAAGCATAGTCGATAGGCGGGACCGGCAAAGTCGGGGCAATCTGCACTGGCGGAGGTACAGCGGAGTCGACTGCAGCTGCCGAAGCGTCGGCTTTGGGCGCTGGAGGCAAGTTGAGAGCGTGGGTAATGTTGTCGTTCTCGTCTCGGAGCTTCGCGGCGATCATGACCGCGGCCCGAGCCTGCTTCCGAGATTGGACAAGCTCCTTCTGGACGTCGACGATTCCTTTCTCCTTGTCCATTCGCGTCTCTTCGAGCTCCCGCTTCAGGAGATCTATGTCCTCTTCCCTCGAAGCGACAACGGTCTCCCACCGAGCGATTCGCTCCCTCAAGCCGTCCGCGATCTCTTCCAGCGTTCGGTTCCGAGTCTCTTGACGCTCGAAGTCTTGAGATTTGCTATCGAGTTGTTCTCGAATACCGGACAGCTCCTTCTCGAGCACCGCACGATCGAGATCCGCCTCGGCCCTAAGCTCCTTCAACTCCTTCTCCTTTTCTCCGAGTCGACCTTGCAACCTCCCAAGCGCGTCCTCAAGCTCGTCGAGATTCCTTGCCTTGTCTTTGAGCGACGATTCGAGCTTTGTCACCTCCGCTTGGACACGATCTCGCTCTGCCTCCGCTTGTCGACTCTTCCTCGTTTCGACCTCGCGGTGTTCGCGCAGCGACCCGAGCTCCTTCTCTCGCTCTTCAACGTCCTTTCGCAACCGTTCGGTCAGACCTCGGTTCTTCTCTTGCGCACCTTCCGCGACCGAGCACCTGTTCTCGAGCTGCGCGACCGTCTCTTCGTGAGACGATCGCTCAGATTGCAGTTGGCGAGACAAGGTTTCGTTCGCTTCTTCGAGTTGTCGGACTTGCGATTCGAGCAAAGCGATCTGAGTCGCATCAACCGCAGGTTCGGGGGGAGCAGAGGAGTCTGGCAAAACGTCAATTGGTCAGTTTCGATATTCCCCAGTTATAGAGCAAAGACAGGCGGCGGGCCCGTACTGGCGGCAATCCGTTCGAAATCTTGCGACAGTTGGTGAATATTCGTAATCAAGCCCTCGAGTTGCTTCTTGCCCGCGCGAAGAGGGTGCTCGAGAAGCGATCCTTTCGTGTCGTTTGGCAAATCTGCTACGAGGTCTTCGAAAGCCTGTCTTAACACTGTTCCGGCCGATCGAAATCAAAAGAAAGAAATGCTCAGTCCGGTCGATCGGGAGTCTGGAATTCGGCGTTCGTAAGATGTTGCTTACGATTGAGGGTCTCCATATCCAAGTCGGGTAACCCTTCCACCCCTCTCGCATCGACTGCAAAGCTGATCGCGGGCACTAACTCGTCGGCTCCCACTCCCAGGCCCCTCACTTCCCACGGCAACTTGCCCGAGAAGTTTGACCTGTAATGTCGGCGGCGAGACAGCTCGACGTTGGTCAGGGACACGAGCTGCTCCGAAAGTGACTGTGATTGTGAGACCAAAAGTCGATCTTTTGTTACGAACCGCCAATCACCGTCAGTCACGGTATTGTACGAGAAAGACATTATCGGGCCTACTGTATTCGCGTCGTCGGATGACCTCGGCTACGGTCGCTAGATAGGCGGGAATGAGCCCTTCAAGCCTCGCGAGATGCTTGAAATTTTCCGTCCGCGTGCTGCACGACGCATCCGTCAGCTCGTGTCAACGCAGAATCCGTAGCTCTTGGCGACTTGACGTACCGCAGATCATGGTCCAAAATTCCGAGATCGCTAGGCATGGACGCAATGTCGCTCTGGAGCGCCGAGATCTTTTGCATTTGGAGTAGTTGATACCTTGTCATAGCATTCTAAGAAAACGCTCGAATGTGTGAGTGGATGGCCGGACAAGCTTGAAGGGGGCGTGACCGACCTTTCGCTCGATGAGGAATCGGATCCGGTCACGGTGTTCGGCGTCACACACAGACAATTCATCAAAGCATTGAGCCAACAGCTCGGGATCGGTCACTGGGGCGAGTTGTACGATAACGGTTAGAAAGACAAGTTGAGCTCGGTACGGGAAGCTATGCTCACTGGATTCTCCGGCATGGACAAGTTCTTCGATTCGTCGATGACCATTTTCGGCATCTTGCTCGCAGGCCTCGAGATCTTCCAAGTCTCGGCTATACGTGACGAGTCCGGATCAGCAACGAGTTCAACTAGAGTATCCGCTCTTATAGAGGATTACCTCGTCGCTTCGAGATCGGCTTGCACTGCCTCTGCATTTGCCACGACATCGTCAAGAGTCACCTGAAGTGCTTCGGTTCGCATCTTGAGTTCCGCTGACAATTGGGCAAAGAGTAGACTGCGATTAGCCTGGCAGTTATCTGGAGATATATTGCGATTGTCGTTCCTCACCGAGAACTTTTGCACACCCGTCGCGGACCGCAACCATCTTCTCAGTACTGACATAGTCGCCGAGAAACCTCTGTTTCTCTTCGGGTCCACTTCTAACCGCACTGCCGGGTTGACCTGTACTGCTGCTTTCTCGCTGGTGGTTCGACGCGTCATTCCATCTCTGACTAGTTGCGCTGCTTCCTCCTCTCACGAGGAGTCCGTTGACAACCCTGACGCGTTTGATACTGTCCATGTTGTGTTCCCATCCTTGCAGCAACTGTTCGTACTGATCGAGTTGAGGCGTTGCCGTCTCTTGATACAACCGGAACGAGGTGCAAGTCCCCGTATTGACTCGATGCAAATTCGCTAGTGCGAGCGAGAGGGACGCGCGTTGGTTCGTGATCGAAGAGATCAGGGCTTGGAGGGTCGAGAGGTTGTGCAACGAGAGAGACAAGTGAGAAGTCAACGGATCCTCGGCTGAGCATGTAAGATCGCGTCAGACAACCTGCAGTGGACAAATCTGTTCAGGGATTGGAGAAGCCGCTCACGATTCAAAGGAGGTTCGTTGAGAACCATGTCATCGTCGATCCTCAACAGGGTGGCGACCGTCTCGGGATCAGCGTCGAGATGTTCTCGGTCGAAAACGTACAGTCGCCTCTCTCCAAAGGTCGGCGTCGGTTCATGATCTTGTCGTTCAGGGTTCGAGGTGTTCGCCATGACCTGAGTCTCCCCACTTTGATCCGATCGCAACAAGAGCAACAGGTGCTGGAAAGCTTCGTCTCGGGTAACGGGAATCCCTTGATCGTTCATGGTGATCAGACAGTCGTTCGGGATCTCGAGGAGCGGACTGAGGAACTGCTTGCGCAGTTGGTCGAGACTGTCGAGATCGCACCGGCCGACTTTACTCGTGAGTGCCGGTCCCGCGACTGCATGCAGCCTTTACAGACGAGGTTACTCACCTCGAGATCTGCTCGAGATCGTGCAGCGAGATGGAGAACGCGGCACCATCCGATGAGCGGATTACGACGAGTTGGCTCTCTGGCCCGTGGCTGCGGCTGCGCGAGCCCTCCATGTTGTTCCTTGCGGCGTCCACCGCACTTGTTGTCGTAGTAGTCGGAGTGAGCGGTATGTGGGGAGAATGAGGAAGAGCGAATCGGCGCCAGCTGCGGGGTCAGCGAGCGACCCTTGCGATGGTCAAGGATCAATGCTTTCAACGCAATTCTCGTTCCAATCGCCCTTGAGGGTCGAACTGACTGCCATCTGACCCTGAGCGAGCTGCACGTGTAATAAAAGCAGGGAGACGGATAAGAAGATATCTTCGCAAATTTTTCGGAACAACAACATGTGGAGTCTAATCATCCTGTATAAGTGACAAATGAACCGATAGGGGGAAACAAAGCGAGTATTCTTGGCGCGATGAGATTCAGGGCTTGGTGCTTTCTTCGTTCATCGCGTCGGAAGCTGGAGCTAGCTCGACTGGCACAGCTGATTGCATGACGACATCTTCTGCCGCCGTCTCAATCTTGACTGATGCCGTATGAGGTGCTGGTGCGGAGTCGAGGGGTACTTGGCTCGCTGTCGGTGTCGGATCTGGCGGTGCGGAACCAGGACCAGTACTGGGCGAGGTTCGAGCGATGACCTCTGTTCCGTTTGCAGGGACCGGATCAGAGTCTAGAGAGACCAAAAATTCGTCAGATATCGCACGAGACCACCTTGCAAAGACTCGGCAAGTCAAACTCACCCTTTGCAACTTGCTCGTCTTTCGGTGGAACGTCTTCTTCCGGATCGGAACCTTCTTCCTCTTGACTATCTGGCTCAAGCGGGGCACCTTCGACATTCCCGCTGTAGGCTCTCGCACAGCCAGTCAATTGCCGTTCGACCTTTCTCCCGAGCCCTTTGCTGCCTCGAGTGCCCGTCTTTGTCAACCTCGTGCGCGCCTTGTCGAGATTCCGTTGCAGAAGGTCTTGTCGATCGAGGGCTGCCATGATGTGCGCGGGTCGGTCCTTGCGGGGGATGCGTGAGAGGGGCGGTGCCGTATCGGTCAGGAGCCCAGGCAGGATCGAATCGAGGTGGGTCACCAGCGCATCCTTGTCCGCCTGTCTCCTCACACAGAATCATTAGTAGTGATACAACGAGTGCGTTGAACGTGCTGGAACGACTCACGGATGCGAGAAAGTCGGCGAGGAGCTGTTTGCGCAGCTTGTCAAACTCTCCCGTCTTCTTCCACAGAGTGGCGAGATGGGTAGGAGTCAGCTCCGCGCGAGGTTTTGCCGGTAATGAACTTGGAAGGTCCGGCATCGCGAATGCAGAAGCCGCGAGAGAGCGCAAGAGATCAGACACCGCGCGCGTGCCGCGCGCGTGACTTTCTCGGCACGATATCGTCGACCACTCGAGACCATGTTTGCTTCGAGCGGGAGACAGAGCGCTAGTACGCTGCGACAGCTTGCTACGCGCGCGATCCAGCCGACTCAGCTTCCGGTACGCCGGGCGGTGTATTCCTCATCAACATCAGCATCGCTCGGACTGCCGGCTCGGCGTAGCTTCGCGTCGACCTCGGGAGTACGAGGTCCTCAAACGCCGCCCTCGAATCAGCCTCACTTGACGCCGGAAGAAGCCGCATCGAAAAAGCTCGAAGAGAAGGACACTCCGCCCCCGCCGTACCTCTCGAGAGCGCTCGGGATCAAAGAACCGCCACGGAAGGGCAAGAAGAGTCGAGAAGAATGGCGAGCAGACCTGTTGAACCGGGAAAAGAGGGTCGAAGAGAGAAGACACTTGTGAGCTCATCCCCACCGACTTTCAGGACTCGCACGTACCGCCGACTGAACACCTCGTGGGTCGGCACTTAAGGGTCAAGCAAGTCTCGAAAGGATACTTCCATGACTACAACGAATTGCGACACCAGGGCGGCAAGGCATACGCATCACCGAAAACCTTGATTCGAGAAGATGCAAGTCGCTCTCTCTCTCTCAACTTGACTAGCTGGGCTCGTGCGCATGCATACTGACAGCAGTGCTGCGAGTAGCTGTCGTTGTACTTTCCGGATATCGAAGGAGTCTCGCTCGCGACCAAGGAGAAGACGCACACGACCGACATGTTTGAAGGCAAAGTCAGCCTCGTCGTCTTTAGCAGTTTCCGCAGCTCAGAGGTGCCGTCGACAGTCCCTGCCTCGCTATCCGAATGGCTGAATTGAATTTGCTATTATGCTTCCTCTCAGGAGCACATCAATAGCTTTGTGAGACCCGCACTCGCCGACATGAAGGACGAGAGCCGGTTCCAATACGTCTACGTGAGTGTTCACCGGGGGCTCGCGACGGCACGATGGGCTGACTCGATCACATCGTGGTTTCATGCAGATCAACTTGCAGGAGAACCCGCTCAAGTCGTTCCTCGTGTCCATGTTCATTTCGTCGCTGCGCAAGACGGTCCCTACCGAGCAGCATGCGACGTACCTCCTGTCGCACCAGTCGCTCGAGTACCTGCGCGAGCCGCTGGGCATGCCGAACAAGCACGTCGGGTACGTGTTTCTCGTCGACTGGAACAAGAAGATCCGGTGGGCCGGGTGCAGCTGGGCGACGGTCGACGAGGAAGAAGCGCTCAGAAAGTGCAGTCACGTGTTAGTAGAACGCCTCAAGTCGAGCGAGCCCTGAGCTCGGCTGCAACTTGCGCGGTGTCTCGACAAGTCTACGTTCGAGAACGCGAATCCGAGAGAGAGAGATCCGGCGCAACGAGACGGGCGCTGTTCGCTGCGATGGCTCGCACGCGAATTAATTGTCTGCCTTCTCGAAGGACCACATCACCGACCGTTTCACAGCTGAATGATCGTGCGGTGTTGTGCGCCTAGCCCGTTCCCTGATCTCGTCCCCTTGCTCTCGCGGGTCCAGTAGACACCCCAACGCACTCGCACTCCCACCAACTTCCGGTCGGCATGTTTTCGTCGTACTCGCCCAGTCCGAGCCCGGCGCCTGCGTCCCCTCCGCCAAACAGTCACCTGTACTCGCCGGGCGGAGCGGGCGCGAGCAACGGGTCGAGCGGGCCGGGGAGCAGTCAGCAAGGAGGGGCAGGCAACGCTGGAGGAGCTTCCAACTACTCGGCAGGCGGTGGGCCACGGTACTCGCTTCTGAACAAGCTGCAGGGTCACCACGGGCACTACCAGCAGGGACCGAACCCCCAGCATCTCCACGTGAGCAGCACTCGTCTCGGTGCATCTTGATCAAGTGTCGCCCGCCGCTAACTCTCCTCTCTCTCTCCCCCTTCTCCCTCTCACGCGCGTGTTCTCTTGTCTGTCTGTACCTGGGCTTGCATACCCGCTTCTCGTGACCATGTCGGTCCTGTACGAACAATCGCCCTCGACGCACTCGTTCCGTTCACGACACGCTACTCCCACACCGCGATCGACCCCGCCTCCCCCGGTCGCGGCGACTCGACCGTTTGCATTGCATCATCAACGACCTCAGCATCACTTCTCGTCCTACCCGGGCGGGCCCCCTTCCTCTCCCGCATACTCGAACGGGCCGTCCCACCCGTCTCAGCAGCAGCAGCAGCAACAGCAACACAACTCGCACTCGCACCACTCGAGTCCACACCCGTCCAATTCGCAACCGCCAAACAGCCACCCGCAGCAACCGCCTCCACCGCCGCCATCCCACCACCTCTCGAACCCGAACTCGGGCCCGAACGGCTCTCCGCATCCTTCGAACCAGCCTCTCTCGGCGCACTGGGCGCAGCAGCTTACGCTTGCGAACAACTCGCGGAGAGCAACCTCACCCCACCACTATGCCCGCGCCGCCCACCTCGCCGCGCGAGGGCAGACGACCTCGAGCGCTGCACCGACACCTTCGTCTGCGATTCCGATCACGGACCCGAATCGACCGGGCAGCGTGATCCTCGCCGGCAAACTGGTGAACGGCTCGGCTGCGGCGGGCGGCAGCCACCGCAAGGACGCGAGCACCGACGATACCGCAAGCGGAGCGAACCGCAGTGCGTCGGTCGCCTCGACACGGTCGAGCGCGCTCGCTAATGGCGGGCCGCCGACTCCAGGTCTCGAGGGCAACCCGGTCGGACTTGCGCGCAACCGGGAAGCGGACAAGGACAAGAAGCAGACTTGGACGACACTCGATATCGGTGGCATGCACCTCAAGAACCTCTCCCCGGAACTGTTCCGCTATGCTTTCCTCACAACGCTGTACATACCTCACAACGCGCTCACCGAGCTGCCGACCTTGATCTCGAAGCTCACTCACCTGACCCACCTCGACGCTTCTTCGAACAAACTCTCGTCCGTGCCTCCACAATTGGGTCTCCTGACTCGGCTACGAGAACTGTTCCTGTTTGACAATCATCTCACGTCGCTCCCGCCACAACTCGGCACGCTCCATCTCCTCGACACGCTCGGTATCGAAGGGAATCCGCTGCCCGACACATTGCGGTCTCTGATCGAGAAGGACGGCACCACGGGCTTGATCTCGTACCTGCGAGATTCGTGCCCGGTACAGGATCCACCACCCGAACGGCCGTGGCTCTCGATCGAACCAGAAGCGTTGCCGCAGCCCGACAAGCGGCCAGAAGAAACCTTCTCGCTCATGTGTTACAACGTTCTGTGCGACCGGTACGCGACGCCGCAGCTGTACGGCTATACGCCGAGTTGGGCGCTCTCGTGGGAGTACCGGAAAGAGCTTATCCTGCAAGAGGTGCTTCTGTATGGCAGTGACATCATCTGTCTTCAGGCAAGCCGACATCCACACGATTCTCTCGGTGTTTGTAGTCTCTAACTAGACATTTTGTTTTGTCGAACAGGAGGTCGACACCGAGTCGTACGAGAACTACTTTGCCGAACTCCTCTCGTCTCACGACTATGATGGTGTGCACTACCCGAAATCTCGAGCACGAACCATGTCTGGTGATGAACGGCGGGGAGTCGATGGATGTGCAACTTTCTTCAAGAACACCAAGTGAGATCCCACCCGCTCTTGCAGGATCGAAAATCCCTTCTCCTCTTGCCTTGCTGACAGAGCCTCGTCACATCGTCAGATTCGCACTCGTCGAGCAGCAGCTGATCGAGTTCAACCAGATCGCGATGAGACGGCCCGACTTCAAGAAGACTGAAGACATGTTCAACCGAGTCATGACGAAGGATCAAATTGCCGTCGTGACCTTGCTCGAACACCGAGCTTCGGGCGCTCGACTGATTGTCGCCAATACGCACATCCACTGGGATCCCGAATTCAGAGATGTCAAGCTCGTCCAGGTCGCCATGTTGATGGACGAAGTGAGCAAGATCGCCGCCGACTTTGCGCGGTTACCAGCGCGGATGAACCTGGCCGAAGGATACGACAAGGCGCCCTCGTATAGCAACGGAACCAAGATCCCAACAATCGTCTGTGGTGACTTCAACTCGATCCCGGAATCGGGCGTGTATGAGTTCCTGTCGCGCGGTTCGGTCGAGAAGGACCACGAGGACTTCATGTCGCACGTTTACGGTCACTACACGAGTGATGGACTCAGTCACAAGTTCAACCTCAAGTCGGCCTACTCGCATATCAACGAGCTGTCGTTCACGAACTACACTTCTGGCTTTACCGGTATGTTTGGCCCCGAATTTTCGCGGTCTCTCTCGTCGCGCTGTGACTGACATTACGCTCGCCTGTGAACAGAAACTATCGACTACATGTACTACACGAGTCAGTCGATGGGAGTGACAGGTCTGCTCGGCGAGGTCGATCGATCTTACCTCGAACAAACTGTCGGGTTCCCCAATGCCCACTTCCCATCGTGAGTACAGTTCCCCTCCTATTTGACGATTCTTATACTCCCACACTGACCGAGTTGTCCGCTTACAGTGATCACATCTCTCTCCTCGCCGAGTTCAAGATCAAGTAGAGCGCCCTCAATGCATGTCGCGCGTGCACATCCCCCTCGTTCCGTTTGTCCCCGAGGACTCCTTCTTTATTTGGAATTCGGTCTCTCTCTGTCTCACGCTGTCAGGTTTTGTGCGCCGCCATTGTCTGTCCGTGTTCGTCGTTTGTTCGTTGAATAGCACCCTCAGCCCTTTCTCACCTCCATCTGTCTCCTTCCTCTCGCTCGCTCTTGCAGCAAGCAGTTTCATACTCGTATCCTTGTGTGTGTGTGGTTGTTCCCTTTTCCTTCCTGCCTTTCTCGCTCTGAAACTCTTGTTTCCGAACGTTTTTCCCTTCTTGTGCTTTTGTAGTAGTAGACGTCTTTTCCCCTTTTCTTTCACCGACTCTCGCTCTTTCTACTTTACCTTTTTGACGTTCTTTTCTTCCAACCTCACACTTGTACATTGCAAAGTTTCACTATCGCTCTCTCCGATATCCTGAGACGATGAATGCATCCATTTGCAGTTAATATTCGCTAATTGTAATTGACTAGTCAGTCAACTTGGCTCGCGTTTTGCTGTCCATCATACAACCAAAAGGCGCGCGACACTCGCATAGCACAAGTCTCGATATCGGCTCGTGCTCCCACTAATCCGCCCGCTCCTCAGAAGCATCTCGTGCCGAAAAACCGGGGGCGACGTTTCATTCAACTGTTCGCCAACTTGATCAACGTTCTTTCCTTGAAAGGTGGACTTTCCTGATGCGAAGGTTCCCGGCACCACCACCTGTACCTGGTACTCCTGCTGCTGCGAACAACGCGCGCAAGGATCGATCGGTCGAAGCTCCGATGCAGTACGAATGGGAGAAACCTCGCCATTTCCCGACTTCACCATTCCAACCCCTAGATGATCAGGGGGAACGAGCGAGGAAACGTCAGTCTGTTGCTTCTCTTTCTTGGTAGTCGCTCGATGCGGAAGGAGCTAAAGTTGAAACGTGCACCGACTTGACAGGGACTCATTACGAAGCGATGGATGTCGATACTCCTCCAAGACCTGTATCTAATGCCACTCCGAATACGCATACGACTACAACTGGATCGAATACCGTTCTCGAACCGCTGTCGTTTGATCCGAAAGGGTTTGATCGCAAACAAGCCTTGGGATTCGACCAGAACGAGATTCAAGAAGTTGTCATGGCCGACACCGCAGAGGAACTTGTTAATAGACCACCACATCCACCGCAGCAATCAAACGATCTCGATGACGACGACCTCGCCCTTGTCACTTCGACAGGAGGTGCGCGACGCCGGAACCAACACAAACGCCGACCTGTTACGATCGAAACGGACGACGAGGACGATGACGACACTGAAGAGCACGCAGATGACCGTCAAGACTCGAATGGATTTTTGGGAACTCTACAGAAGCGAGTCGGGAAACGAGCAGCGGGAGGAGAGTTCAGCTTTCAGGTGCATCATCACCATGCTCCGCTCGGTTCCAATGCGGGTGGCCCCGGCTCGGGCAACCCAGAGCGATGGTTGCAGAGCAACACCCCCTACGTGTTACTTGGGTATGTGTCCACACCATGGGCTCTCAGATGATCTCGCATACACGGGACTAATGCACGAAGGCGCGTTGTGACTCCCTCCAACCGCATGACAGCTACCTTCAATTCGGGTCGCTCACGTTGATGGCCGTGCTCGTTCTTTCTCTTTTGGTTCTGTTCCTGTGGACGCTCTACACGGACATCCAATCGCGGCTGTCGTCACTCACGCTCGAACTGCGGAGTGAGATTCTGCAATGTGCTCGCGCGTATGTCGACAACCGATGCGAACCCGCAACCCGGATCCCTGCGATGGAACGCAAATGCAACGAATGGGAGGAATGCATGAACCAAGAGATTGTCGTCACGGGCAAGACTCGCGTCGTCGCCGAAACTCTCGCCGAGATCGTCAATGGCTTTGTCGATGTCATCAGCTTCAAAACGATGGTCAGTCACCGTCTCTCAAAGACTTCTTTCGCTCTCGGGGAAGGGTTTCGTGTGCCTTCTTCGTCAGTTGGGCTGACAGAGCGCGTCTTCTCTTGATACCTCTCCTGTGCTTTGCACAGTTGTTCGTTCTGTTGAGCCTCGGCATTACGATTTATGGGTCCTCGGCAGCCCTGTCACTGCTGTCCGCTCGAGCTTCATCTCATGCAGGACCCACACCGCCACCGTACTACCCACCACCAATGCATCACCCTTACGGTGCGACCGGACCCGCAGGGTTGCCTTACAATGCAGGACAGACACCCTGGGTGATCGAGAACGGCAACGACCCATCTCGTTTGGGTCTTATTGGAGGATCCGGCGGGGATAACTTGAAGAGGCGGAATTCGTAATTATGTATGGCGTTTTCCAGTTGAGGACAGTCTCGGCAACGCGAATGAGAGCAAGCGTTGTACTACTCTAGCGCTTCATGGCTCGGGGCTACCTCACGCCGAGCCTTCGAACCTAGGAGAAAGGAGCTGCGACATATGCTTCTGTGCTTAATCTGCTCTGTCAATTTTATAGGCTCAATCACTGGATCTCACCTAGCATGTGCTGCTTCTTGTCGGCTACCGAACGGACTTGCATGATAAGAAGGGTTCAATTGACGGTAATTATTGACCCGATAATTTCTCATCTCGACCCCTTTTTTCTACTTGCCCTCTCTCGAACTCTAACAAACTCGACCGCGACCGACCACATTGACCATTCTCCGTCGCTTTCTGAACCTCGCTATGCCTCGAACGTCTTCGCCCCGTCGCGCGCATCAAGCGTTCCCCCACCTCGCACGAGACTCGACGTCCGCTCGACCTGCCCTCAAGGACGTTGCGCGATTGATCCGGGATGGTCAGGCAAACCGTATCATTATCATGGCCGGAGCTGGAATCAGTACCGGCGCGGGAATTCCAGACTTCAGGTCTCCTGGTACTGGCTTGTACGACAATTTGGCCAAATACGATCTTCCTTAGTAAGGACTTTCCTCCTTGTGAAGCTGAACACGTATTGCGAAAGTTGACGAGTCATTCTTGGATGAGTGTTGTAGTCCAGAAGCGATTTTTGACATCGAGTACCTCGAGGAACGGCCTGAAGCGTTTTACACTCTTGCGAAAGAACTCTAGTGAGTTTGTCAGTGTTGACGCAGTGACCGTCGCTCTCTGTTGTACGATCTGGATCATTGACCGAATCAACGTGCGCAAAAGCCCAGGAAACTTCAAGCCGACAGCAACCCATTACTTTTTCAAACTGTTGCAGGATAAAGGGTTACTCAGTGGAGTGTCGGTTCGATCGATTATCATGTCACAGTCTCTCACCATCGATGACTCAAAAAGACCGGTTTGATCTCCTCAGATGGACTCAAAACATCGATACTCTCGAACGAATCGCCGGGGTGAAAGAAGAATACATTATCGAAGCACATGGGTCGTTTGAAGCAGCAACTTGTTTGAGATGTTCGACTCCGTATACGAAAGAGTCGATCAAACCCGAAATCATGAAAGGCAATGTCGTGCGATGCTCTCAACAAAAATGCAAAGGCAAGCAAGATGCACTTGTACGATTTCTTTTTCCTTCTACTTTCCCTAACGCTCGAATGTGTTTAGCAGAAGGACATAGCTGACTATCGCTTGACACGGATGACTTGGTTCTCAGGTCAAACCGAACATTGTCT
Source organism: Sporobolomyces koalae (assembly GCF_050403365.1). NCBI lineage: Eukaryota > Fungi > Basidiomycota > Microbotryomycetes > Sporidiobolales > Sporidiobolaceae > Sporobolomyces > Sporobolomyces koalae. The sequence continues at coordinate 256,390 of NW_027481765.1, forward strand.
TCTTCGGAGAAGGACTGCCAGACAAGTTTTTCGATCGATTAGCCGTCAGTTTTCCCTCTAAACCTCGAAGGAGAGAAAGCGCCCGTAGCAACGAAAGCAGTGAATGCTGACAGTTCGTTTTGCTCGTGCTCACGTCTCGAACCTTTGTCTCTTTCAGGATTTCGAAACATGCGACCTGTTGATCATCATGGGCACGAGTTTGACCGTTGGACCTTTCAACTCTCTCATCTCTCGAGTACCCAATTCCTGTCCTCGACTCTTGATCAACCTTGAAAGAGTCGGGGAAGATCTTCCAGATGGGTTCGAATTCGATCGTCAAGGGAAACAGGCGAGAGATTTGTTCTGGAAGGGACACAGTGATGCTGGGATTGAGGAGTTGTGCAAACTTGTAGGACAAGGGTGGCAGGACGAACTCGACCAGCTCCGACGTGAAGGATGGGAAGCATTGGGACAGGATCAACCATCCGGATGCGAGGCTGAAGGCAAGTCGGACAAACAGCCAAGTAAGAACGCAAGCGACGAGCAGAGCACGGAGACGGAGAGCGAGGAAGGTAAAGAGGTTGCGAACGAGGTCGAGCGAGCAGTCAAAGACAGCAAGGATGCGGTCGATGAACTCGTGTCTCGGGTCGAACGCGTCGAGCTCGACTCGAGTGCCGAGACGGAGCCATAAAACTGGCTCTTGAAACGCTGTTATTAATATCATTTCATCATCATCATTGCAGAGGTTTCCTGACGCCTGCGAAATAGTTGGCGAGTTGACCCAACCCAAAGTACTCGTTCGGTTGCAACAGGCGCCACCGACCTCGCAACGGGTTGTACACGCATCCCCTCGTCTCCATGCCCCACCACTTTCGCTCGTCGAAGAATTCTTGCAGTTCTTCGGGTTTGAGGTACTTGGAATAAGTGTGCGTGCCGGGCGTAACCAACCGCAGGACATGTTCGGCCATCGTGATCGTCAACAGTTTCGCGAGTGCAGTGCGGGAAATGGTCGACAGTAAGAGATGTCCTCCCGGCTGAAGGGGGGCAAACAAGCGAGCAAAGGACGGTTAGTCTGGATAGTCGATGGGAGAGAAGGGAGGCGAGTAAGAGAATCACTTTTGTGAGGTTCATGAGACATTCGAGGAAACCGGCGGGATCTTCGACGTGCTCGATCACTTCCATCGCGCACACGACATCAAACTGTTTGCCCTGCGCGACGAGATCCTCGGCAGCGCAGTGTCGGTACTCTAGCGAGCCTCGATTTCGCGACGACGGGGAAGAGTCGTGCGCGGTCAAGGATTCGGGACGAGGGATGTCAGAGTTGACGAGTCGGAGGGAAGGATCGAGCGACGCATGGGTCTGTGCGACCGAGATATTGGCAGATGAAGCGTCGATCGCAAGCGTGTTTGCGCCAAGCCTCGCTATCGACTAGGTAGCAGACAAGTTTGCACGCCTCTCGTGTGTCAGCAAGAGGACAGAGAACGGGCGAAAGAGTAGGGGACAGGTAGGGAAGGGATACAGACTTCGGCAAAGATTCCTCCTCCACATCCGACATCGAGCACTTCTTTGCCTTGAAGCCAGTTCGTCGGAGGTAACTCTCGATCCTTGATGAGTTCGTCGCGCATGAACTCGATGCGAGACGGGTTCATGCGATGCAGTAGGCCAAACTCGCCCGTCGGATCCCACCAGTGTGCCGAGAGGGACGAGAAGTGCGCAATCTCTTGTTCCGAGATAGTGTTGGTCGTGCGTGTGCTGCTCGACGATCGATCGGGCGATGGTCCAGGTGCGGGAGCGCTGCTCGTCGAGGACAAGCAGCGGCAGGCCTGGCGGGCGACGATCCAGGGCGAAGCTGCTATCCGTCGCGGCCGCACGGCTCTTGCAGCAACCGTTCTAAGCATGTTCGAGCGAGGCAGAGCTGTCGAGGCGAAAGACTTGAATAATGATCGATCGACTGCGCGTTCTCTCCGACTGCCTTCTCTCTCGCTAAGCACCGCCTGCCGTTCGAATCAACCTCGCCCTGCACTAGAACGGACGATTTACAACTCTTGGTTCGAGCGAGTGCACCAGCAATGGCCGACGCCGCAAAGGACAGCTCCTCCACATCGGATCGCCTCGTCGATCCGGCTCCTGCACCCGGGCCAGCCAAGTCGTCGAGACCAATCAAGAAGGCCAATCAGCCGTTCCTCGTGCATCAGAAGTACAAGCAACGTCAACTACGAGAACAGCAGCAACGAGAACAAGATCCTCGTTCCGTCGCAGCGCCGACTTCATTTGTGGTCACAGCTCTCAGATGGGTTCTCGTCGCGTTCATCACGAGCACAGCCTTGTCGCGAGCGATCACCCAAACGTGGTACTGGGGCTGCGAATCTCGCTACACCTCGCTCTCGAACGTACGTCGTTCCGTCCCCTCCGCTTCTATCTCAATGATCTATCGCACTGGCTACGATCTCAAACTCACATACGAAGTCTGTGCTGCAGCTCCGAGATATGTTGCTCCCTCCGACCCTCGTGACCTTGTCAGAAACCGAACTGTCACGCTACGACGGCACGGACCCCACTACGCCCGTCTACCTCGCGATCGACGGTCAAGTGTACGATGTCTCGCAGGGCAAAGAGTCGTATGGCCCAGGAGGTGCCTATCACATCTTTGCAGGTCGAGATGCCGCTCGAGGTAAAAGAGCCCTTCTGGTCCGGTGTCCAATCCCCGAGCTGACCAGGCTCGACCCTCTGCTTCGGAATCTACTAGCTTTCGTGACGGGATGTTTCAAAACTCACTTGACCCATGATTTGAGAGGGTTCACCGAGAAAGACATGGCCGTGAGCTCGTATTCTCGCATTCACCGAAAAAAGAAATCACCCACTCATCGTCGCGTTTCACTCAGACTCTGCGACACTGGAAAGATTTCTATCACAACCACGGTATAGTCTCTTGCCCCTCTTGGTCTTGATCTCTTACGCGGATATCCTGACGCCTCAAACATGTTCTGTTTGAATCAGCCAAGTACCGATTGGTGGGAAGAGTTATGCATCCTCCAATCGACCCCGGATCGCCGATCCCTCCACCTTGTACTTCGAACGTCAAACAACCCGACTCTCGATCTCAAACCCAAACTCGAGCTCATTCCCGAGAGCAAAGTGCAGGTTGAAAAAAACGCAATGTTGCGCGCGAATACAAGCTAGCTGTGAAACGAGAAAGTGATTGTTTCCAAATACAACGCAAGCAAGAGAACCAGATGTCTGATAAAAAGGAAAAGGAGAGAAAAGAATCCAAGGTGAATACGAAAGAAAGACGAATAAAAAGAGTGCCCGCTTTTTGCCCCCATGTCACGATACAAGAGGAAGCTATATCGATATGTCAGAGAGAGACGTGGAGCTTGGTCAAGTGAGAGAAGAAGTCAAGAGCCAGACGTAGCGTAGGGATCCCGAGGTTTTTCGCGACTTTTCACTTCGCGATAGATAGATGGATTCAAGGGACCGGAGTCCTTCGACCCGTATTGTGACCATACAATGCCGACGAAGCGGAAGGAGTCGTAATCTCTCCGTTGATCGGCAGTGGCGAGAGGGGTCTCGAACCGACGTTGGTCGCAGACGCTTCCCCTTCTGCGTTCGATCGTTTCTTCGACAGCGATCGGGTCTTCGACGAAGCTCCTCCAGGAAGTGCGGATCCAATCTTGCGCGACAGAGATCCGAGAGTGTTCGACGACGATTTGGACCTTGTAGCACGGGACGGGGTCGTTGGACGAGACGAGCGCGATTCTTGGTCCGATTGATAGGTGCTCGAAGACGAGGTGTGATGATGGTGGTGATGAGAGTGGTGAGTGCGACGCGAGAGACTTCCAACTGCAAAAATGAAGAGAGGAGATACTTTTTAGCGTTGTCGTCTTTGGGGGCGGTGCGAGCAACCGGTAGTATGAGACTCACCGTCATGTTTGCCTCCACAGCATGCCCTCACATTCTCGAGCCCTTCAAACCCTTCGTCGTCATCTTCGTCTTGGCCCAGCCCGTCAGGGATCTCGCTGCGGTGAACGACCTCGAGGGACTCTTCGTGGTCGAAACCGTAATCCGCGTAGGTCTTGATCGATCGTGGACTCGAAGAGTACCCGATCGTGCTCCGCCTGCGATGGAATTCGTGCGCGGCGGTTCCGGCCCGCTTGTTCGCGTGAGATGGCGCACCGAGCGAAGGACGCGCTCCTTCAAGCCGGTTCGAAGCTTTCGGGGTCAACCGAGATTCCGACAAACTGCCGCCGAGCGAGTACAGAGGGTTCGACCCTCCTCCGAACAGATCAGAGGTCGAATCTTGTGGTGCGTGTGTAGAGGGCTCGCCAACGAGCGTGCGTGACCGTGGACGATTTTGCGGAGTTGCCACGCGACGAGAGCTCGGGGTACCAAGCGCACTTTGAGGTGCTTCCGACGCAGGACGAGATAGCAGATAGTTGATCGCCTGCAAACACCTCAGTCAGCTTTTCACCGCTCGCTTGACAGCAGCAAACGAAGAACAGACGTACGGCAAACCACATGTCGTGACGTTCCTTGTTGTTTGCGGTAAACTTCATCTCGCGATCGCGAGTTTGCACGACGATACTGTTTTGGTATAGACCCGCGGGGTGCGGATTCGGATCGAGAACCTGTCGTACACCTTCAATGTAGGCTATATGCAAGAACGGGTTAGGCAAAGGGATCAGTTCTGAGCGAGAAGATCAAGGCAGCGTGGAAAAGGTAGGGAGACTTGCCGCTCTTTGCATTCGCGTATGCCGTGCCCTGCGCGCCTGGATCCGAAGACCCCCAGTACAGAGTCTTCGTGTACGGGTGAACCCAGAAGAAGCGCTTGTGTCGATTCTCTGACATGCCGCTGCCGAGCTTGCGTCGGGTGTACTTGTGCATGAATTCTCCGATCATCGTCTGCGTGATGGCGTGGATGACGACAGGATCGGTAGAGTCTCCTGCGCCTCTGGACGTCGGAAGGTGTTCGACCGGTTCAAAACCGCCTTCGCTCGTGGCTTCCGACACCATCGACGTTCTTCGCGAGATGTCGCTACGAACGCTCAATTCAGATACGGACCTCGCCGAAGACGAGTGAGCATGGCGACTAGTCGACCGCGGGCGAGCCTGTGAGACAGAAGTGTCCATGGAAGACTGAGGTCGTACGTGTTTGAGGTTGGAGAATGGACCGTTGAACTGGGACGACGATGGCGAGGCAGTGAGCGAAGATGGCTGCGACCGAAGCGTTCCACCTCGACTTGTTCCGGGAGGAGCCAAGAAGGACGCTCTGCGTGCGTAGTCCTCGTCGAATGACGGAGATTGCGCTCGGAAGAGCAGGTCGGAAGGTGGTGGCGACGTCGGTCGCGGAGGCGCGAGAGAAGCCGCAGCGCTCTTGCGAGGACTGCCATCTTTGCGTCCTGCCAACGAAGGCACGGGAGGAGGTGGCATCGACGACAGAGATTGACGCGTTTTGCCCTTCGTGTCGATTGGCGGCAGTCCAGCTTTGAGCGTTCTCGTCGAGGCGAAGAGCTCATTGGACGGCGTTGTCGGCCGATTGACAGGGGCTTTCTCGTCGAGGAAGGCTGTAGCAGTTGCAGCACTTTCGTGCAAGGCATCGGCCGGGGCCGTCGATGGCCTATCGCGATAGACGATCTTCTCGACGACAACAGGGCGGTCGACATGCACAATCTTGTCGACGTACACGGTCTTGATCTTCTCAACGACAGAGGGCTCGAGATCGTCTGTTTGAACATGCAGCTCGGCCATCTCGGGTTTCCCTGCGTGGTAGTAATTCGAGATGGATGATGGTCGGCCACCGCGAATTGTTCGTCGGAACTCATCCGCATCGTTTTCGCCTGCAAGGACTTCGCGCTCTTCGCCATCGTCGTATCCGTGACCAGTCGAGGGTGCTGATCTGACCGAGACGAAGTCATGCATCGAGGTCGAGCGAGTGTAGGTCGTGCTCGCGAAAGAGGCTCGAGGGCCGACTGCAGGAGAGACCCGGCCTCCGAGGGATTCGCGCGCGTCCTCGAACTCGCCTTCAGTCTCGGTGTCGGTTGCGTACGGCGCTCGATCCGTGACTTCGGACTGTTGGGACATAGCAAATCAGACTCCATAAGATCTGGAGATGGGATATGAAGACTCACAGCATCAGAATCGGAATAGACGGAAGCAGGGGCTCGGGGAGCCTGTAATGTTGCGAATGATGTGACCGTGGGGTCCCGGTCTCCAAGGCCAAGTCTGCCGATAGCTGATAACGAGGGCTGACTCGCGAGAGCGCGAGACTCCATGAGAGCCGCTGCGACGGGGATCGGGGTCACAGTGGACAGGTCGAGAGAACGTTGCGATCGAGGAAGACTTTCTGTCTGAGTATCGATCGAGGCAGAGGAGGGTCCTTCTGCTTGCGTCGCAACATCTGACAGCAAGGGTGAAGGCGGCGTGACGAAGACTTCCTTGATGATCTCCTTGATGACCTGTTTCTCCCAGGAACGAAATTAGATTGGGGAAAGACTCGTAACCGAGCAGCAGGATCTAGGCATACCTCGACTTCGCGGATGACTTCGACCGGGACCTCTTTGATGACCTCGACCGGTATTTCGCGTACGATCTCGACTTCGCGAATCGTCTCGAAGGGCACTTCCTTGATCACCTCGACTTCCTTGATCACTTCGACCTCCTTGATCATCTCGACTGGAACCTCCTTGATGACTTCGATCTCCTTGACAATTTCGACTTCTTTGATGACTTCAACCGGCACTTCCCGCACGACCTCTACCTCGCGTACGACGTCGACTGGTACTTCTTTGATCACCTCAACCTCCTTGATGACTTCCTTGACGACTTCGACCTCTTTGATGACTTCCTTGATCACTTCAACTTCCTTGATGACCTCGACCTCGCGGACAACGTCTACCGGTACCTCCCGCACGACTTCGACTTCTTTGACAACCTCGACCTCTTTGACAACTTGGACCTCCTTGATGACCTCGACCGGGATCTCCTTGGTCACTTCGACAGGTACTTCTCTGATGACCTCAACCGGGACCTCCTTGACGACCTCTCGGACCACGTCGACAGGAACTTCCTTGATGACTTCTCGAACGACGTCGACCGGGACTTCCTTGATGATTTCGCGAACGCTTTCGACGGGTACATCTCGGAAGACCTCCTTGACGACTTCGACGGGAACTTCCTTGACCACTTCGACCGTTCGAACGACTTCAACGGGTACTTCCTTGACGACTTCGACCTCCTTGACTACTTCTTTGATGACCTCGACTTCCTTGACCACCTCGACTTCCTTGATGACTTCGACTTCCTTGATCACTTCGACAGGGACTTCCTTGATCACTTCGACCTCTTTCACGACTTCGACTTCCTTGATCACCTCGACTTCCTTAATCACCTCGACTGGGACCTCTTTGATAACTTCGACTTCTTTGATCACTTCGACTTCTTTGACGATTTCGACCGGGACCTCCTTGACGATCTCGACCTCCTTGATCGTCTCGAACGGTACCTCCTTGATGACTTCGACGTGTTTGATCACTTCGATTTCCTTGATCACTTCGACAGGGACTTCCTCGATGACTTCAACCTCTTTGACCACCTCGACTTCCTTGATCACCTCGATCGGGATTTCCTTGATCACTTCGACGGGAACTTCCTTGACGATTTCAATCTCTTTGATCGTTTCGAACGGGACTTCTCGAACGACCTCTTTGATCACTTCGATGGGAACTTCCTTGATAATCGTGACGGGTTCAGGGATGGGAGCCGGTACGAGCACTTCCTTGATGATTTCCTTCTCGACAATCTCGGGAGGTGGAGGTGCGAAATCGGTCATGGTCGAAGCGTCAGTCCAATTGATCACGACCTGTTTGTCTTCCTCGGGATGTTCCGAAACCGAAGCGAACCGATCGGCGACCCCCACGTTTGAGCTGTTTCGAACGAGTGAAGCGATCGAACTGATACTCGCTGGACGACGATGTCCGAACCGGGGTGAGAGATCTCCTAGAACGTCGGCAAGAGTTGAACGACCTTCGAGTCCTCCATCCGACAGGAACGAGTGGTCTTCGGTCGAACGAATGCTCTCAGTGTCGGGCGAACGAGCTCGTTCAAACTGATGAGCGAACAAGGGGTCGATCGAGTCGACACTGGCATGTTTGTAGTGACGAGAAAGTGACTCGTCATTGTTGTCGTGCTGCCGAGCGGGAGAATCGAAAGCGCCATCGGATGCGGCAGAATCTTCATGATCTCGAGGTTCGGTCGTTGCGAACAGGTGAGTCGGTTTCGCATCTCCGAATGAATCGACTTCTTCGACTGATTCGTCGTCGTCTTCGAAATCGTCAGCGGCGAACCCTCGAGCAAGTCTCGAAGGAGCTCTGCTGCCCCCACGACGACCCGTTCCTCGACCTCGAGCGCTGCCTCGGCTACCTGCGCTCTTGGACAGGGCGAGTCCACGTCTGCGAGCTGGAGTTGCCGAAGGTACATCGTCATCGCTCTCGTCCTCGTCCTCGTCGTCTTGATCGTCCCATCCGGCTCGACCGGCCTCGACGAGCTGTTTGCGCAGTTCCATCTTGGCTTGTTTCTCGCGAGCCAAGTTTGTGCGAAGGGTGTTCAATTGACGTTGGGCATGGGCGAGGTTCGCGCGAAGACCGTCGACCTCGTTCGCAGGGGGGAACCCAGACCGTTGGATCGGGCTCGCGTGAGGGGAATCGCCTTCACCGAACAAGTCAGAACCGTGTCCGGCTGCCGAAGGGAACCCTTCCCCAGTCTTGCGCCTTTGAGTACTCTTGAACACGTCGTCGTGATCACCTCGACCAAACTCGTCCGAGTCGTCGTCGTCGTCGCCATCGAGTCGTGGACGGTACCCGGGAGTTCCCGGCATCGGCGAAGCTTTCCGAATCGCTCTTGATTTCGTCGCGAGTTCAGACTTGAGCCCTTCGAGCGTACTCTGAAGGTCACTCTTGTCCCGTTGAAGTCCAGCCGTGTTTTTGCGCATGTTGGCCATGTCGGTTTCGTGTTTCGCTTTCAACGCCTCGAGTTGTCTCGAGAGTTTCTCCGATTCGACCCTCTGAGATTCGAACGCGTCTCGAGTCGATGCGAGGTCTTTTGTGAATCGTGATCGTTCGACTTCAGATTTCTGGAGTGCCGATTGTGCCGATGCGAGCGAGTTGCGCAAGTCTTGACTCGCGAGTTCGAGTTCCCAGTTGACTTCCTTGTAGCGTTCTGCAAATTTGTTTCCCCCTCTCCGAAAAAGTCAGCTTCGGGTCACGAGGAGGGGGAAGGCGATCAAATAACTTGCCGACGCTCTCTTCGACCGTTCTCCTCGCTTGCAAAGCGCTTTCAGCTTCGATCGCCATCGCGTCTTTGTCCTTGACCGTCGCGGTCAGTTGCTCGTCCTTCTCTTGCAAGAGTGCTTGCAACCGGCGAACTTCGACGAGGAGACTCTGGCCAATATCCGTCGCGAGCTCGAGATCGTTGTTGCGATGTTGAGCATGGTTGCGTGCCCTGCGAGACGCAGCGGCATCGGTCGAGTCGACCGCGAGCGGATCGATGGACGAGAGATCAGGCCGTTTGTGACCACTGCCCGATAGCGAAGGTGCTCGTCGACGAGTGGTCGCTGGGGAAGGCGCCTCGGGATCTTGAAATGCGCTCGAGGTATTGAGAGGCGAGTCGAACGCGGTCGAGAGCGACGGCGAGGACGACAAAGTCTCGCTCGGATCGAGCGGCGCGTGTTGCAATTCTTCAAGGGTCGGCACGCCCCGTTGAGCGGCTTCTCCGACAACTTGGTACAATCCCGAATTCTGTCCGCCATAGCCGGCGAGGTCTTGTTCGAGTTCTCGCAACTTTTGGCGAGTTTCGTCACCAATCTCGCGTTCGCCGTCACTGCTGTCGTCCCCTGGGGTCGATTGGGCGTAGCGGTTCGAGACTTCGGCGATCTCGCGGATGCGCAATTCGAGTTCGCCCTGCTGTTCGAGGAGGGCCTGTCCGAGTTGGCCGGCCAATTGGACTTCTTGAGCTTTCGCTCGCAACAGGGTTTCGAGGCGGTTCAGAAGAGCGGCGTTCGTGAGGGGTTGATCATCTCGGGTCGAGGTGGAGGACAAGGGGCGACGTCCGCCGGAAGGGTACGGGTCTTCGTCGAGAAACGAATGGGTCGACCGGAGCGAGGCCGAGGGTGAAGGCGGTCGAGGGTACGCCATGGGCGGCTTGAATCGTAGTGTGCCGAGTTGCTCACACTAGTCGCGAATCGAACAGACGGTGGCTCGACTGCAAAGGAGGGGAACCGTGGGTCAGTGTTGAGTGAAGCGAGAGATGAGCGAGCGTTGACCGGGGCTCGAAGCGAGTGCGGCAGCGAGACTGACAGGATTTATGACGCGTCAGGGAGATCACAGGGCTCGGACTCTGTGCGCGAATGAGGGCGAGTGGGCGAGTTGTCGCGTGAATCAACACGCGAGGCCAAGTCTTGTCGGGCGACGGTCGTGCGATACACTGCGCGGCTGTCGAATTCCGCCGAGTCGATGGATCCCTGTGCGCAGTCGAGAGCAGGGTAGAAGGCGATGCGAGTGAGGCGAGGGGCAATGTTGATTGAGACAAAGACGACCGGTCAGTGCGAGAGCGCGGGGCATCCAACGAGAGTGCAAGGCTGACCGTGTCGACGAGGTAATCTGTCAATCGAGAGTCAGTACCGTCCAGCTGGACGAGAGCAGGGGTCGAACGGAGGAGGAGACGGAGCCCGAGCCCGCTCAATTCATTAATGTTCGTTAATCACACTCTACTCGTCCATCTCGGCCATATCGCTCCTGCCCGAGTAATTTCCACCGACTAGCAGTCGACTGGGTATACACGCGCTGCAATTCCGTCCACAACAGACAAAGAATAATTTCGCAAGTTTGGACGCGTTTCAACGAGAATCGAATCCCTCTCTGCACCGCAACTACAGTTGCACGACTGCAAAGCCATGGTCAACATGCAAGTTGATCCTACGCCGTCCATCTCGTCCGGTCCAGGCGCGTTCCTCTCGTCTCTATCGCGCACTTGACGACGCGTCGCTTACCCGCGCGTTCTCGCCCTGTCGTTCCCGTCCGTAGCTCTCGCCGACCTGTTCTCGGACGAACTCAACAAGCCCCTCGTAGGACTCCCAACGATGCAAGACGCGACCGAGGAAGCCATGGGCGACTTGACGAACCCGATGGTCATGAAGAACTACTACCACAAGCTCTTGCCCTGGAAGGCCATGTTCACCTGGCTGAACCACGCTCATGGTTCGTCCAATCAACCCGCTCCAGTTCTCTGTGCGTGAAAAGACGGTCCCAAGCTCACTCGGTGCACAGTCCCGACCCGCCAATTCACCCATCGCGAGTTCGCCCTCACCCTCGCAAACGATGCCTACCTCCGCTACCAGTCCTTTGCAAACGCAGACGAACTCAAGGCAGAGATCCTCCGCCTCGGTCCCTCTCGATTCGAAATTGGACCCATGTACTCGGGACGAGTATGTTTTGTGCACATCTCGATCTCCCCTTCGCAACCTGACATGTTCGTTCCCTCGCCGTGTTTTTAGCCAAAGGATCGCAAAGCGCTCATGAAATCGGCATTCAAACCCGTCTCGCGTGAACTCGTGTTTGATATCGACATGACCGATTGTCAGTTTTCTCTGAATCCCCTCGAGTGTCGACACTTTGCTGACTCGCGCAACCTTGCACACAAAGATGACACGGTACGAACTTGTTGCAAGGACAAAGCCATGTGCAAGCGATGTTGGCGCTTCATCACGGTCGCCGTCAAAGTTCTCGACGAGATCCTGCGGGGTGAATAGTATTGCAATCCTTCTTGTTTGCCACATCGAGCGCTGACCTCTGTGTCCTCATCAGCCGACTTTGGATTCCAACACATCCTGTGGGTCTATTCGGGACGTCGAGGAATTCATGCCTGGGTTTCGGACCCTTCCGCAATGTCCCTCACGGACGAACAACGCAGTGCGATCGTACGGTACATTGACATCATCAAAGGGTACACGGTGATGGACAAACGCGTCCAACTCCAACGACCCCTGCATCCTGCGCTCAAGTACGTTTCGACCCTCTTCTCTCTTTCCCTTTTTTTCGCAAATTCTTCTAGTCAACTAACTCGCACGAACATGGGGGTTTCATAGTCGAGCTTGGAAACGGAATTTGAAGAACGCGTTTGAAGAGGTGGTCTTGAAAGACCAAGATTGTTTCCGTACCGATCCAGCTCAATGGGAGGGTCTGCTCAAACTCTTACCAGATCGAGGTACGGAATGAACGAATCTCTCCACGCTTCGAAAAGAAGATATCTCCACCAGTGCTGATTTCGAGGGCCTGGAACAGAGAATTCGGCGTACCTCTCGAAAACATTCGCAGGCGAATCCAAGAGTACGAAGTCTTCGGTAGAGCGATGGAAACAAGTCGAACTCGCACCGAACAAAGCAAACGATGTCGTACGTGCAAACCCCATACAAAAATGGAGGAACTCGCAACCTGACCCTTCGCTAAAAAAAATTTTCAATAGATGCGCAAAAAACATCAAGAAGCAATTCAAGAAATCATGATTCAATACACTTACCCACGAATCGATACCGAAGTCTCTAGGAAATTGAACCATCTCTTGAAAGCTCCATTCTGCGTACATCCTGGAACCGGTAAAATAAACTATCTCTCCCTTTCATCGCTACAATGAGCTTTGAACTCATTCAAATACTGTCTTCTTGCCCCCCTCCCGTGCAGGCAAAGTATGTGTCCCAATCCTCGCTTCCGAGATTGACGAGTTCAACCCCGACACGGTCCCAACCGTTGGCAAACTCTTGCTCGAACTCGAACTCCTCGCTCGCAAAGGAGACACGACGGCAGATTGGACGAAAACGAGTTTGAACCCGTACGTGCAAGTGTTTGAACGACATTGCGATGCCATCTTGAAAGCGAAAACTAGAGTCACGAGAGGCAAGTTCCAAATCTCTCTCTCTCTCTCTTTCGTTCGGCTGTTTGGTGCTCTCTTTCTAATTTGTCGATCCCAAACTTTTCACTTTTCTACAGCTGCCAATTCTCAATCCATGGAGTTTTGATGGAATATCTTTTTCGTTTTGTTATTTACACCTACTCTTGTGTTTGATCCGTACGGCAATGACAACATCCGAGCGCGTACTACGGAAAATGAATCAAACATGTACAAACGGGGAAAGGCATTGGAACAAATATTAGGTCGAGACCTCCCTAGAGCTTGGCGCGTGTCGAGCTGGCAGCTTCTTTCGCGGCTTCGGCTTTCGCCTCGTCACGCACAACTGATCCGCAGAAAGCAAAAGTCAGAATTCCGTATAGACAAGACCAGTCAAAGGAAATTGCTCCTCACCTCGTCGAAGGATCTTGCCCGAAGGACTTTTCGGGATCGTATCGACGATTCGAATCCCGCCTTTGAGTCGTTTGTAGTGCGCGACTCGATTGTCGAACCATTTGTTGATCGAATCGACATGGTGCTGATCTTTCTTTCCCGCTTCAGACAAGACAACTGAAACAATGAACAAGAGGGGGATCAGCGTTTTTTCTTTTCGAGCTCAAAGGTTTAAGCGCGGTCCTGGAACTGACTATAGGCTCTAGGGAATTCGGACGCCTTGTTCTCGTCATAGATGCCAATGACGCAGGTGTCGGCAACGAGAGGGCATTCGAGAAGAGTCGCTTCGAGTTCTGTGCGGCAAAAGGGGAGAACCGAAGCACTTCTTCAGTCTCGAGTAAACGCGATTCGCGCAAAGCCAGATACTCACCGGCGGGGGCAACCTGAAACCCTTTCGTCTTGATCAGCTCTTTGAGGCGATCCGTGATATAGTGCGCGCCATGTTCGTCGACGTAACCGATATCACCCGTTCGAAGCCACACGTCCCCCTTGTCGTCCTTGACCAAAGTCTCGGCCGTCGCGTCTGGCCGGTTGTGATAGCCAAGCATGATCGATGGTGCCGAAAGCAAGAGCTCGCCAGGCTTGTTCGGACCGAGGTCCGCGTTCGTCTGCTCGGTCGAGCAAGAGGCAGGGAGAGGATCCGAGCGCGTCAGCCCGATTTTGCACAGGTCACGAGTCAATCGACGCCAGTCTCACCTCGACGTCTACAATCCTGCTACGCAGCATGGGCAGGTTTGGACCGATAGAGCCCCGACGATTGTGAGGCGCGAGCGCAACGTGCGTGGTCGGTGAGGATTCAGTCAGGCCTATGGAGGCAAGTATCCGTTGGCACTTTGTCGGATAAACTCCGGCTAAATAGGCCAGTACGATGCGCGACGTACCATAAGCTTGGATGACATCGCACTTGGGTAGTCGGTTCGCGAGCTCCTTTTCGAGTTCTGCGCCGAGAGGCGCCGCACCGCTGATAACGAGTCGAAGACTCGATAGGTCATACTTCTGAGCGATTGGATCACGAGCGAGCGCGAGGGCGATTGGCGGCACGAGCATGAGGATCGTGGCGCGGTGTCGTTCGACGAGTTCGCAAAGGGATTTGAGCTCGAATTTCGGCATGACGAGTACGGGCGTCCCCATCAAGACGGGCCAGTGCAGCAACTTGGTCAATCCGTAGATGTCTGCGATGAAAGGGATCAGTCCGGGCCTGGTATAGTTACAAGGTGTTGAGCCTCACGATTGAGGGGCAGAACCGCGAGCGAGACGTCTCGATCCGTGATATCCTTGTTCAGCGGCGCGAGCATTGATAATACCGAAGTCATGTTGTATGCCGAAGTTCGTACTCCCTTGGCCTTCCCGGAAGTACCGCTGCTATATCCGAGGTAGGCGACAGTCTCCTTCGGCGTTGTGCAGGGATGCGGGTCAAGCAGTTGATCCGAAATCAGGGCGTCGAGCGTCAGGAAACGCTCGTCAGCCCCGGCTGCTTCGTCCTTACGGATGGCGAGCACGATGTTTTCGACTCGACGCTTCTGTGACCATCCCAGCTGTTCTGTTGCCGCTAGTGCGACAGGAAGCACAGAAGGGTGGACGAGGAGCTGTGGAACTCGGAAAGTCAGCCCACATAAAAATGGGAACTGCGCAGGGTGGGCGGAGACTTCACCAGTTCAGCGCCAGAGTCGGCAACTTGATGGGCGAACTCTGCAGGCAAGTATGCGGCATTCGCGCCACTGAAGACGACACCGGCACATTGTGTAGCAAGCACGAGCATATGGTAGTAGAACGTGTTTGGAGAGAACAGGAGGACGACAGCGCCGGGCTTGAGACCCGAGCGACGGAAACCGTGCGCAGTCCTTTGCGCAAGTTCGCGCAACTGTCCGCGGCTGCAAACCAAACGGAAGAAGGGAGATCGTTGGTACTGATGGTCCGAATGCGACGTATGCCAGATCTGTTGCCGATACGAGCTGGAGAAAGTGAGAAAGTGCGCTCACGTCAAAGTTCGTCCCGAGGGTCCATCGATGACTGCCAAATCATCGTCTGACTTATTTCTCGGGTTCGACCACACTGTACGTTACGATCAGCGGTCAGTTTCGAGCTCGATCTGTCACTGCGGCGAGACCGAAAAAGGCAGCCGCGGACCAAGTGGGGAAATCTCTCGAGGATTCCCGATCGCAGAGAGGGCGGCTCACCTTTTTCCCACACGCTGCATTCGGGCAGTTCGACTTTGGGCCAAGGCGATTCGTAGATCATTGGTGCTAGTGATTGGAGCGAGTCCTGTACAGTGTCGAGGGAGTCGAAGAACAGGAGAGCCGAGTTTCGAATTATCCGCCAATCCGGCAATCCCGCGTTCCGAAATTCAAGCGAGGGAGAGGGGAATGCGCCGTAGCTCGATCACTCTCCCATGCGCGGCTCGGTATAGGGTGATGCTACGGCAGACTTTCAACGGGCGAGACAAGAAGAAGACAACTACGATACAACACTGGTTCGGAACACAAGGCGAGAGTTGGCGTTGCGAGGCTGATATCAGAAAGTCGGGGAAGGGATTTGCGCGGCCGTTACATGTAACCAGCTCGCTGCGCAGCACTAGAAGCCGCCGCGGCATGATGTGCATACTGACCTTGATCGGGCGCAGGAGGGTACAACGAAGGTTGAGCCGGTTTTGTGGCTGGCGCAGGACGAGGCGAGTTGGCCCGAGCGGCGGCTACTGCCATCTCGTGCCGGTGTCGATCGAACGGCGGAATTGTCGGGATAGCCATAAAGGAAGCGGGAGAACTGCGGCCCGAGCCTGCTCGTTCAGCCGCTTTCGTTGCAGTGGTAGTTGATTTTGGCGATCTGTGACTCATGTGGTCGTCAAGCGTGAGGCGGGCTTTCGGGTTTGCACCGCCAACTGGCGTAGTACGGCCGCCAGATTCGCTCGACCGCTCGTCGTGGCCGTTGACGCCGCCTCCGCTCTGGCGCGAGCCTGCGATCGAGTCAAGGGATTCTGTTACTCCGAGCGTTCCTCCTGCGCTCAGTGTCCGCCGGCGTTCGTCTTCGAGATTGAAGCTGTGCGAGGCTTTTCCAGGCCACGAACCGTGCTGAGCATGCATCGCCTCCGCAGTGATCGTATCCGGGTAGGTCGAGTACGGATAGATCCGATTCGAGGCGGCAGTGTAAGCATGCTGTTGAACGCCTCCTCCTATTTCGCTCGGATAGTGTCCGTGTTTCGGATTCGAAGGCGGTCGAGACGGAGGCTGGTCACGACCGGGCAGTGGAGGCAGGGAAGAGAAGCCTGCAGGAGTCGCGGCTGCCGCAGCCGCTGCAGCCGCGTACGAATGTGACTGCATGGCGATGGCCGCGGGGTCGTAAGCTGAATAAGGGTATCCTGGGGCGAGGTGGGCGGTACGAGGGTCGGCAAAAGCCGACAGATGAGGCGGTGCCGGACCGTACATGGCATCGTAGTGGCCATAGAGACCAGGATGGCTAACTGCCTCCCGCAGCTGCAATGTCGAGACGGATCAGCAGGGACGCCGAGCACAGAGCTAGCGAGTCTAGGCGGAACGAAACTCACCCCCATTCGTTCAAGATCAGCGTACGCGTCGGCGTCTTCAAGTCCACTGAGAGAAGAGTCTGCCCGCACATCCGGGTTCCGGAGCGCCCATGCAATCTCATTCTCGACGAGAGCTTCTCCTTCAAAGCCGAGTCTGCGCCTGTGATGTAGCGGAACAGCAGGTGGTGGCCGCGGTGCCAGAATAGTGGCAAGGGTATCTATTCCGACACGATCCCACGGTCAGTATCCAGACCCAGAACGATGTTGCGTTGCAGAATCGCTTACCATCTTTTGGCCGCTCCAGGCTGCGCTTCTCGCGATCAATCCTCCTGCGCTTCGAATTTGCCTCGTCAAGCATTCCGGTCCGAAGCTCGGCGCGCTTGTTCTGTTTGAGGGGCGGAGAATCAGCATGCGAATGCAAAATGTGGAAACAAGGTCAGTCTCGTGCTCACCTGCCACTGGTTCCACATGGCATGCTCATCCGCAATATATTGTCGATCGTAAGACGATTCGAGACCGTCGAGCCAAGCCTTCGCAAGTTCGAGGCGCTTGTTCCGCCGGAGTTCGAGTAATTGCGTGAGGTGGATGAGCTCGGGATGGGCGCCTTTCGTCACAGAGAGTTAGCGCTGTTACGAGGATCGACGAGTGCCAAAAGCGACGTACCAGTTTCGATGGCTATCCGGTCCTTCTCGACTTCCGTCAACCGTTCCACGTACAGCATATCGCGTAATTTTGCGAAGTGAATCTCGATCTTGGTGAGGTGTTCCATGGCTTCGGCCCGCTTTCGCATGAACGCCGCGTCCGAAGAGTCTGTAAGGTGGAAGAGATACAAGAGCGTAAAAGTGTGTGAGCTCCAGGAAAGATCAGTCAGCACTGATCGTACACGCACCTTCTTCGTGATCGCTCTCGTTCGCGTCGTCGTCCTCAGCGGCCAGAGCATCCAGATCGACAGCCTTGTCCTTGCCCTTTCCTTTCTTGCCTGGCTTCTTGCCACCTTTCTTGGCGCTTGCTGGTGCGACCCTCTTGATCGGTTCACGTTTCGATTCCTTGTCCTGCTGCGGTTTCTCCTTTGCGCCAAAAGGCTCTTCAGATTCGACGCCTCCATCTCGAGACTGACTGTCATCCTGTTCTTCCCTAGATCCGACTCCGAGATTCGATTCCGTCTCGAGCGACTTGACCCCATTGACAGAACCAAGGAAATGTTGGTCTCCGGCCTGGGCGAGTTGTTGTAGCTGATCGTCGAGTCGCGCAGGCTCTGAGGTGTCGAATTCGACGAGGCCTGTCGGCTGTGGGAGTTCAGGCATTTCGCCGTAGCCGGCGTTCACGAGAGGACCATCGTGCAGATCGAAGTTTCCAGTAGACGAGTCATTCTTGAAGAGGGACACTCGTTAGCTTGCAGGCATCTCGAGAGAGTGTAGAGTAAGAAACTGACTGAGCCCGAGTGGGACATCGAAGGTGCGCTCAAAGCGCCCCGTCCTCGACCTCGCGGAGCGCGGTAACGGGCTCGACCTCGACCTCTTCCGCGCGCAGAACGGCCCGTAGCGTAGTCCGCGCCATTCCTGCCCTGCTCTTTGGAATCAACATCCTCGGCACTGCGGTGACCTTCGTCATCGAGGTGTTCGTGTTCGTCAACCAGGATCTGAGGTCCGAGAGCTTCCTCCTCCTTCATCGTCTTGAGGAGAGCCGCACCGTCCGCCGACGAGACGACCGAGAGCGGGCTGTCGCTGCGAGCCGAGGGAGAGACGGACCTCGGTCGTTGAGAGACGGCCCCGCCTCGAGCTCCCGATCCACGTTTTCCTCCTCGCGCCCCTCTACTCTTCATGGCTCCACCTCGTCCGCGTCCGCGTCCACTCTTCTTGACTATCGGCAAGTCCGACTCGGCTCCGTCAGACAGGTTGCCGTCGTCCGTATTGTCGAGCTGACCATCCTGGATATTTGACGTTCCATGCTGCGCCGGCGCAGAGTTGGCAATGAGGGCGACAGTCTCGTCCTCGAGTTCCGAGAGCGAGTTGGCCGGGGATCCTGCTCGAGACATGTGCCCGTTCGCTGTCGAGGACGAGACGACTGAGCCGCTGGTCGAGGGCCCGCCTCGTCTCAACCGCTTGACGAAGGATTGTCCGGACTCGGCGTCGCGAGCTTGATCTTGCTCGTCTCCAGACACGTCAGGAGCGTCTTCTTCGTGCCCCTCGCCGGTAGCTTGGGCGCTCGCGTCGATCGCTCGCATCACAGCGTCGAACCGGTTCGAGACTGCCGAATTGGGTTGACCTGGCCTGTTTGCGTGATCACTGTCTGGTTCGACATGATTGTCATCTTCCTCGTCATCGTCGATGGCTCGACGTTTTTGATTCGGTTTTGCTCGTGGTGTCGGTTCCATATCGAGGTCGTCATCATCGTCGTCGTCGTCCAAATCGGTCGTGTTCCCGTGTCCGTTCGGCACAGTTTTCGCCGACAGGAGACGATCATCGTCCTGGTCGTCATCGCGATCGAGCTCGTTGTCGCTCGAGTCCTGCTCTGTCAGGCTCGAGTCGCTCTCGTTCCCACCTCTGCCGCCCGTGTTCCTGCGCGAGGGTCCCGAAGTCCGTTTGACCGGAGAGTGAGGGGCAGGGTCGGACCCCGGAAGAGGTTCGGTCGAGGCGCCAGCAGATGAGAGCGAGTCGGCGTCAGAAAGAGGTGAATCGGCCATCTCGGGCGACAAGTGGGGAGAACAGGCGCAATCTGGGACACACACGAAAGGAGCGCGTGACTCGGTCAGCAGAGTGCGATCAAGGCTACCAGTCTCTGTCGAGCGCAGGAGCTCACCGGATGAAGGTAGAAAGGCCGGTTGGACGATTTGAGAAGGAGAAAACTTGTTGACGACAGTCGGGATCCGGCAACGTCTTTAGCTAGTGATGGTGAATATATCAAGGGCGCTTCAAAGAGCGCGTACAAGCGTCGTCACAGCTGTAAGGAGCTGTTGCTGCGCGTGGCGGTGGGGAGCAAAGCGAGTCGGGCGCGAGTGTTGGCTGAAGCGAGTCGAGGCGGAGCTGAAGCTGTACTGTCTACAGAATGTCCACAGACTAGCTCGAAAAGACAGATCAGTAACCTTGCACGATTGCGGGAAGCAGCAGGTACGGTCGAGCCTGAGTCTGCGGCGAAGGAGGGTGGATCGTTCACAGGCCCGCAAAGCATCGCCAGGACGTCCTGGTTGTCCGCTAGCTCCTCGAGAGCCTGTACGGACTCGTGCACAGCTGCGCGAGCTGCATCCGGGTAGTGGGAGCGGTGAAGCAGACTTACCCCGATGTCGAGCGATCCGTCACTAGCACGATGGGGCGCAGCGGTGCTTGCCGAGCTAGGCTTGACCAAGACTTGTAGTTGTCAGTCGAGCTCTGCGCGGTTGACCCGGATAGCTGAGTGGACGTGGGGTGAGCGGAAGGGAGCGGGACGGCTAACGACTCGCATGCAGCTTGCAGGCGATCGGCACTTCTCCCTCATATCTCAGACGATTTCGTGGTCCGATGCGTACCATGCCACAAGCACTCTCAATCACCGCCGCTGCAGGCTACAGGCGCGTCTAGTCTCCGTCACGGGTCTCGTTCCGCCTCATCCCCTCTCGCTTGGTCGGCCTCGATTTCCGCCAGGTGTACGGCGCTAGCATGTTCTCCCGTCGTTACGGTACCACTGAGAAGCGCTGTCTCAACACGACCCGTCTGGGCCGAATCTACTGGCAATCTCACTTCGATGGAATATTGGCTTCGAATTCGCTCACCACAGAAAAAGAGAGTTTGGTCTTCATCGCGATTGTCTGGTGGGTCGATGGGACTTGGTCTGTTTGCGCTGGACTGCGACGCGAATCTATGTAATGCAAACGACACTGCGCAGACGGGATGATGCGCTCCTTTCCACCCCGCCCTGCCTGCAACGATCTCGTCTTTGCAACTATGAGACCGCGACCCGTGTTCCAAATCTTGGATAAAGGTAAGCGTGATCGCGCCGACAAATCTTGCAGAACGCGTGCCCTTTACTTCGGAGATCACAATGCGAGGACTGTGCGCGCCTTCGTCACCCTTTCTAGGTAGTAGAGAGAACGAAATGCATTGCTTTGGTACACTGACTTTAGAATTTTCTATGGACAAAGGTAAGAACGAAAGAAACGATTGAAGTGCGAGCGAGAAAGAGTCGCGAGGGCCAGCTCAATCGCTATGAATATACAGTGACGGGCCGGATCGGCGAGGGAATATTGCGAATGAAGCTTGTGTCCCCTGGTGATGACGGCTCTAAGGCTGATTACCATCTACATTGCTCAAAAGGGATTTTATTGTCGCGTGTCGTCGGAGGGTTCGGCTTGAACAAGCTCGACTCGATCCGCAGCGTGACCTTTGCCAAAGTCACCTGAGACTCCTGTATCGGACGACGAAGCAGAATGGGGAGACTGCTTGAAAGTCGCTCCTCCCTCTGAAGATGCGGGAGTGTGGCTGAGCGGTGAACCTTCGTTCGAAACGTCCGATCCGGAGCGGTCCCTCTTCGTGAGCCCTGGGATGAGCAGCGATGCGCTAGAGGCGGCACGCTGCATGATTCTTCTGCCCTTGGATTCTTTCGGGGCCGTGCCCAATCCATTCGAACCCGCTTCCGGGTTGACGCTCAACATCGAGTTCGTGCGATTCCTCCTGAGCTCCTCGCCGAGCTCTCGCCTTGGAGCGCCACCTCGCGTCTCGCTGCGGCTCATGACGTCGTCGAGCCAATCGGTGATGCGGTTGTAGATTGTCTGTCTGACCTCCTCGTTCCAGAATCGAACCATAAGCACATCGTGCACTGCGTCGGGGGTCTTCTCGACCACGAGCGGTACGCCGTCGCGCGTCATGCCTTTCACGAGCGACTCGATTTCGGCCTCGAGCCGTTCGGCGTCGCCATAGTGGATGAACGTCGGCGAGAAGCCGTCGAACGAACCGTGGGGACCGAGCTGCGAAGCGGGCGAGATGTACGGCGATGACAGCTCAGAGTGGGGTTTGGTACCGAGCAGCGAAGTGACGAGAAGTCGTCGAGCGGTTGGATCGTCCGCAAGATAGTCCTCCGGGTTCGGACGAGAAATGTAGGACGTCGTGGAGTGCGGGAACGAGTGTGAAGGGTCACACCAAGGCTACGGAAGAATAAAGCATGAGACCTCGCTTGCGGGAAGTGAGAGATCCGAAGAACTCACGGAGAGCAAGAGAAGGCCGCCAGGAGGAGCAGTCCTCTTTTCGTCTCGGATCCAGCGAGCGAGAGCGAGCACGATGTTTCCGCCCGCCGAGTCACCAATGAGGACAATCTTGTGAGAGGGAACGCCGGAGCGGATTAGCTGAGCGTAGACCGAAACGCCGTCTTGAAGCGCAGCAGGGAAAGGCGAATCGGGCAAGAGGCGATATTCAACAGCTGTTGAGGAGATGCGCCATGGGTGAGCGATGGATCTCACTGCTAGTCTCAGCGCGACACGTGGTGAACATACCATGAATCGAGGAGAAGCAGTCCGTGAGCATGAGGCGTCGGGGAATAATGCTCGTTTGCGAGTCTTCGTGAGCAGAGAAATGCGTGTAGCTGTGAGGGACATTCTCATCAGCTCGAAAGGCGACTTGGCAATGCTGTGGAAGTCTCACCCTCCTCCGTGGAAGTAAATTCCGACCAGATCACCTCGGCCTTCGCAGCCTGATCCATCCGGCGTGTCTTTCGGAAGTTCGGTTTGGGTTTGTCCGAGATCAATGCCCTTGGTGCTTGCATCGTCTCCTTGCGAGCCTTCCGACTCGGCATCGTCGTCAGGGAGACAAGTCTCTCGCTCCCAGATGAACGTACCGACCCTCTTGAGCGGGCGGACATCCTTGTCATCGAGCACGCCACAGCAGGATGCGCCTGCAACCCCGGGTACCCACTCGAACCGGGTCTCCTTGAGGTGGTCCCGGTGAGGCTCTGCAGTCGGATCCCTCGTCGAATGTTGGACTCCGGCTTGATCCGTGATCGCACTCACGCGACGAGTGAAGTCGACCAGGAGAGTTTCCGAGAGGGACCAAGTTGAGCGCGGCTTGGGTCCGCACGAGTGCTTGATCGCCCAGTACGGGAGCATGAAAAGCGACGAGGATACCCGGCCCGTGCAGTAGAGCCATTTCAGAATTCGGGGCGAGGCATAAGGCTGAGACGGTAAGGCAGCGAGGTTGAGATCCTGCGGTAGCGACATCTCGACAGGAGGGAGTAGGTCAAGGCGTGGCGGGAACGGGAAACGCTCAAGGTTGAGCTTGTCGAGGATAACAGGGTTGTTCGTAAAATTCCTGCGCTGAAGGATGACGTCCATATGAGCCACAGAGAGTACACTTCGCGTGTTCGACGTCGATAGCCGGTACTCACCGGATTTTGACCCAATCAATCTTTCGGCCGCAAACTTCGGATTCGAGGCAAGCGAGTCGGCGGTGCGCTGACAAGGCAGTCGTTGGTAAAGCCTTTGATCAATCGAGCGTGAAGCGCCGTGTTGTAGGACACGATCTGCGCGTAGCACAGCGGTCGAGGGAGGGGTCGCTGTGACGAATGTGTGGGTCGAACGAGGGGCTGAGGATTATCCAAAATCACTAGCGAATGTCGTAGGCAGGTCTTGTACTATCTCTGTGATGCCGTTGAACGAGCTGCTGTCGTTCAGTGAGGCGAGCGATCTTTGGAGGTGACTTCGGCCGGCCATCATCATCGGAATACAATGCCGCAGCGCTCAATCGACGGGGCGGTGCACAAATTTCTACTTTATTCTTTTTCAAATCCAGTCCTTCTCAGGTGCTCTGCTTGAGACAAGGTGTTCACTCATTGTTGAGCGACCTTTTACGTCTGCAACGCTTGTCCAAGCCAAAGGGGACTGTCAGTCAGCGCAAGTACCGAGTTCGGCCCGCTGCGACTTGTCGTCATTTTCTTCTTCGCGCTTTCTCGCCTGCATCACTTCAGCTCAGAAAGTTCCCTGCTAGCGCGCTCCCTCCCTCTACCGCAAGTCTCGCACTACGGAAGCACGATATTCTGCAGCAGCCCCCGCGTTTCCAGCAGCAGCACACCGCTACCCGCCAAGATGACATCAGCTGCCGAACCTCGGACCTCGACCTCGTCCACAGCCTCCTCATCCTCGACACACAGCGCCGTTAGTCGCGACAAGGAATGGCTTCCTCAATTGATCGCCAAGTATGGACATTCGCTCTCGACTGCTTGGATTGAGGACCGCTACGCAGTTTGGCGGGGCGAGCATCACCAGCAGTCCAACCCGAGGGTCCAAGGCTACCTCGCACACGGCAAGTTCTACTTTGCGTGGGGCAACCCACTCTCGCGCGACAATGATGAGGTCAAACGCGAGATCGCACGCGAGTTTGTCGATTGGGCGACCAAGACGAAGCACAAAAAGGTCGTTTGGTGTTGTATCGACGGCCCATTTGCCGAGATCCTTGGCAAGGAGCTCGAGTGGAGCGTGTTGAGCTGCGTGCGAGAAGATATCCTGCGTGAGTTCCTCCTCGGTTCTACCTAGCGCGATGTCAACTCAGCCTGACTCGGATGACTGTTCATGTCAGACCCGGATTTGAAGAAGCTCGAGCAGAAGGACGTTCGCCAGAACGTGCGACGTGCTGAGCGATCCAACATCACCTTCGACGAGTTGCACCTGAAAGCGCCCAACTTTCAACCGGACGAGGACACGCGCACGGAGATTGAAGCGGGACTCGAGCGCTGGAAAGCAAACAGACACGGAACTCAGATTGCAGCCGTAGGTCGTTGATCCATGGCCATCGCGCAGGTATATGATCGTAGCTGACGATTACACCTTTTCGCAAAGGCCGCCTTGCTCCCGTGGCTTGATGCGAAGCACCGACGCTACTTCATCGCGCGTGATGAGCACAAAGTAAGGTCCCTCTTCCATGTTCGAATCCGGGCAGGAGTCTAAATCGCTTTCTTTGCAGAAAATCGTCGCCGTTTGCATCCTCGCCGCTATTGCTCACGACTCTTACCAGGTCAAGCACGCTGTTACCTTTGTGAGTGTTCCGAACTAAAGTCTTCACCACAAGCAAGCGTACAACGCTGACTCGTGGTCACCGTTCGCCCGAACAGCCCGAAGCGCCGCACGGAGTTTCAGAGGGAATTCTCGCCCACGTGATTCGTGAGATGCAATTCGAGGGCAAGAACGACTTGACTTTTGGCGCATCAGCTCAAGACGACCTACAGATCGAGTACAACCTCAAGGGATGGAAGATCAAGATGCTGGGCAAGGCGTACAAGAAAATCGTCGCAAAGTATGGATTGGCAAACCGAGGACAGTTCCGGGTGAGTCCGGTCCAGAGTTTTGTGCACGATTGCAGCTGAATCACTGATGTGCTCGATATCTGCAGTCTAAGTTCGGAACCGAAGACGAAACGCTCCACATCGCGTACCCTCAGCATGGTTTCGGATTCGGAGGTCTCGTCGCACTCATGAAGATGATGAAAGCTTAGATGCCCACGCCCGCCAACAGTACAAGCGCGCCTGTTCCCTTGACTCTCGCCTAGACTCTCCTCTCCCCCTGCAGCAAATACCCTGGAGCCACAGACATGTCTCTGCCCGTTTCTGACCCCTTTCATACCTGATTCTTATACCCATTCTTCAGCACACTGCCGGCTCTTCGCCTACCTCTCTAATGTTGCAGCTACTTCGATCCAGCTAGATATTGTCACCTTCAATGCAGCAGTTGGTGCCACCACACACTTTTCTGCAGGTCCTGACCATTTAGATTGCAAGAAATTTATTCCCTTTTGCCGCGCAGTGTCTTTCGGTGTGCATTACGTCTGAGGCAGGCTGTTCGCGTTAACGATGGAGAATTCGAAGATTTGTAATCCGCGAAGTCCGGATTCGGCTGCCGGCTGAGCTCTCTCCGTAATCACCATGTCATCGCCGGATCCAACGCTGCTGCTGCAGGATCTGCTCTCGCCTCCCGCCCCAAATGATGATCAACAGCGAACGCTGCGACTCGTGTCGTACCATCTCGCTTCGGTTCCGCTGGAATCCCCCCACCTGGGAACCATCGCGTTGATCGTGCGCTATGCTCTCACGAGCACTTCTCTCTGGGCTGGCACGAGTCGGGATCAACATTATCAACGGGACGAGGCAGGCGTGGCACGCGCAATCGCCATACACACCGCTTTCTTCCAGGCGACACTCCTTCGGCTCGACGCGATCTCGCAAGACGTTGGACAAGGCTACCGCGCTAGACGAGCAGTCTCGAGCTTCTTGTCCACTCTCTCTAGTGGACTGTGGGCGGATGCGGTGCTTGAGGGCGACGAGCGCGAGACGGGATGGGTCGAACCGGTTCATCGGCTACTCGTTGCAAGCGCGATTCTCGCTGCTTTGCAAGAGTGGAAGCGCAGGAAGGAGAAGCTATGGGTAGGAGGACGAGGCATGCTGGACCGGATAGAATCCGAGACGGGTCGAGCATGGCAAGACTGGATAACACACGGAGGCAAGTCGTTGTTATTTTATCGCTCGACCTGGCTTGTCCCCTGTACTGAAGAGCTTCCGAATAAGCAACAGATCGAAGAGACCAATTGCCTGCCTGGATCGCAGCACAGACGATTCCTGCCGTGTCACCGTCAAGTCTTGCGAAAGAATTTCCGTCCACAGCAAGTGTCCTTCTCGCTTGTAGCCGCATAGCTCGCAAATTCCGACTGAGACGTCTTGCATGACAGTCCCTGCTGAACTACCTCGCGGATGAATTCGCTGCCGTTTTCAACGATGGAGACCTCTTCACCTCGCCTCCTCTCATCGCAGATCTTCGTCAGGCAGAGGAGGGGCTCGATTGGCCAGAGACTTCGACGTCCTATGCTCATCTGAGTCGAGCTACGCAGACTCCGCTGTTTGGTCTTCTTGGGCCTCTCTCGCGCGCTCTCGGTCGCCTTCTCTCCTCGAACGCCGAACTCGCTTCTCGATACGATCCTGCTCTGGCAGAACCTGCAGTCGCTGCAATCAGGAGCCTCTCGCATTCTGTCTTCCTCGTGACAACGCGACTGTCGAGTGGGTGGGCAGCAACGCCATGGTCCGAGCTTGTCGACGATTCCGCCCTTTCGCCTCCGACCCGCTCGCGCACCCAACCTTGGACAATCCTCAAGTCTCTCCTCTTCGCCCAGACGCTCATCTACTCGAGTTTGCTCGAGGTCGTCTCGTCTACTGCTTCGGACGCTGAAGACGAACCGACCGTGACCCAGCGCGAACTGGCGAGGGAAGCCGTGGTCGCGCTTGGGAAAACCTACTTTGTCGCGAGTCGATTCGGTCAAGGCGGGTTCCGGGCGTGGAGAGCGGTGCTGGCAGGTCTTGTTGACGTCGCTGCTGCACCTTCGCCCTCTTCGGCAGCACTCGGTCACGATCGCATCAGCCCTGCGGAACAACTTGCACGTGAAATGGAAACAACGGAAGGAGACGATCCTAAGGGTCGACATTCAAATTTGGTGGAGCGGGCCGAAGCGACTTTCTGGATGAATACGGTTGAACAAGTGATGGAAGAGCTAAGTGATTCCTACGTTGAATCGACGGTTCTCCGCAGGGCAAAGCCGTAAGCATTTCTGGCACTATATGCTCTCGATGTTTGAAGACTAAGAGCCTCTATTGTTAGCTATCTCGAGGAAGCAACATACCCGGAATCTTTCGAATCCGCTCACTCGGTCGTTCTCGCAATTTTCTCGAGCGGCAAAGCATGTGTTCCAGCATTTGTACCGTACTACACCCAGCTTCTGTTGCTCGTAGGTTCAATAATTTCGGCGAAGCTATCGGCAGAGGCTAACAATATTCCTATGCTTGCACGTAGCTACCTGATCTCTCCGCGACTCAGCTTCGAGTGGCATACTCGACAATGGTACGGTCAGCATCGATTGCCGATGACGCGTTGGCCTGGTGGTGCATTCGGGAACTGTTGGCCGCGATAGATCGACTTCCGGTATCGGTCCCGCCCAGCGAAAGGTCCTTGTTGCTGCTGCCTGCGACCCATCAAACTCCCTCCATGCGTGACTTGTCGGAGGATTCGATCCAAGATTCAGCCTCGACGACGTCTCCGGCCGCGAACGATACCATCGCTCCGCCGACTCTCGAGACCCGAGCACTCGAGCTGCCTCGTGGCAATCTCCTTCTCACGCTCATCTCTCTTCTGCCCACGGTCAACTTTGTCCTCTTCCGCTCCTTGCTAGGCGAGATCAGTCGACTCGTCAAACTCGAGCCAGTAGAGCACGATGGAAGAAAGGCGCTCGCAGAATGGATCTTCGACGTCCTCGGGAGCGGTATGGACGTGGTCAAGCGCGAAGAAGGAATACGCTGGTGGTTGGAGAACGGTCGATCGTTGCTCGAGGCAGAGAAGCTGGATAGTGGTGAGCTCGAAGCCGACATTACGAGTAGCGTGTCGGAGGAGTCGAGGGTTCTTGCGGCGCAGGATACTTGAACCCTCCAGTAGTTATGCTATACACTATAGCTTGTAGCAGTATTCACGACTTGTCAACAAGCTATTGGGCATCCGTCAGCGAGTCGCTGAGCAGACAAAATCGAAACAGGTAGCAGTCTGATGTCACCTAGCGGCTTGAGCCGAGAGCGCATGACCACTCCTAGGTTGTCACAGAGCCTCCAGCTCTAGCTAACCGCAGGAACCGTGTAACCAAACTCGAGTCGATGAGTCTGATTTGAGAAGGCGGATTGCGCTCCTCGCATCTGGGACTGTCTGCCAGCGTTCCTTTCCCCTGCTTGCCATTGTGCACCATATGTGTCCCTATCTCACGGAGAGGTCCCTTTATATCACGAGGCTACAACGCTTGGACGTCTAGGCGAATTTGCGCGAATTTGCTCGAACTTTCGAGCAAGTTCCACGGAATTTATTCGAGCATGTTCTCGCAATCTCTCGTCGAGTCGAGTCGGAGACCCGATGCCCAGACTCAGCACTACAAGAACCTCGCTCCTGCCGCTGTCAGGCTCTCTTCTGTATCTGCTCCTTCCCTTACCTTGTTCTCCCGTTGCATCCTCTGTCGCTCAGACCATGTTCGCCCTCGACTTCAACCACGGTCCCTCGTTCTTCTCTCCCTTCGCCTTCAGTCGTGTCTCTCCCGCCGATGCACTCTTTGCGCCGATTCCACCCGCGCCCTCTTGCTTTGAGTTCGAACAAGCGCTCTTAGCTAGCGAGCTCGAACAGCGACGCCAGGCCCAAGCGGCTCGCGAGCAACAGCGTCAGCGTCGAGCCGCGTTCGAACTTGCTGTCCTCGAGGAGGAACAACAAAAGTGGAGACGACAACTCGAAAAGGCATTCGAGTACCGTGCGCAAATCGCCGAGGAGGAGCGACAGGATGCCGCAATTCGTCAAGCGCTCTTTGGAGACAGCACGCAACACGCAACGGAGGAGGATGATGATGAAGAGGACATCATGGACAATGCTCACGAAAATACGCAACATGCCCCATGCGACGAGTTGCAAGATCTCTACAGATCGCTATTCAAGCTTTCGTCTCCGTCGACCGCTTCCGCTTTTACCGAACCTCGCCCAGCATCTCGCCCATCACCTCGCAAGACCAAGTCCACCGACACTCGTGCATCCTTGGCTGTCAGCGAAGATCCCGCCTCATCGAGTCTTGAGCGCAAGTTCCGTCGCCGCGTCGCCCGTCGTAGCGCGCTACAGACGCTCGATGCTCTCTCTTCCTCGTTCGATCAAGCGCAGTCAGCCTTCACGGCTCCGACGACTCTCTCTTTCCAAGCCCAATCGACAACTTCCACCTCGACGTCTCCTCCCGCCCTCGCATTCGATTCGAACAATGCCCCGTTTTTGAAGTACGAGGACACTCTCGTGACTCTCCTGAGCAAGATTGACGCTATTGAATCGGGAGGAGACCGCAAAGTCAGGCTCGAACGTAAGGCTCTCGTGAAGCGGGTCGAAGCGGAACTTGCGAAACTCGACTCGATCAAGGACCGTGCTTGGCAGGTCGCACAGACTGAGCAAAGTGGTGAGTTTAGCGTCCCAACGCTTTCTCGCACGCATTTGGATGGCGAGACTGACGAAGAAACATACCGTAGCGACGAGTATGCCCGACAAACACAATAGCGCGACAACCGATATGCCAGCTCAACCCTCCACGATTTCGCCTTCGTTCGTGACACCTCGCCTCGAAGAAGACGATGATGATTCTTTGCCACCTATTCTTCCCTTGACCGACGACGCCCTCGCCTTGCTCAACGGTCGTACGAACCGCGATCGTTCATCTTCACCCTGCCCGTCAGATTCCGACACTTCGACCGCCTCGTCCACCTTGACGGTTTCATCTACCGGTTCTCGAATCGACGAGTACATTTGCGAGATGCTTAAACGCGCCAACAAAGCTCGATGAACGAGTACGAGCTCAAGGTTGT
Source organism: Sporobolomyces koalae (assembly GCF_050403365.1). NCBI lineage: Eukaryota > Fungi > Basidiomycota > Microbotryomycetes > Sporidiobolales > Sporidiobolaceae > Sporobolomyces > Sporobolomyces koalae. Next base: position 286,619 of record NW_027481765.1, read on the forward strand.
TCTCCCCGTCGGACCTGAACCACGAAGTCGTCTCTATCCAAAAGCTTTCGCATAGATTCCCTAACTTGTTCGCGCGGTGATTTGTCGGTTGTCAAGGTTTGTTGTAGCTATGTTCTGTTCGTTCTACAACCCAACGCGAGTCTGTATCAACAAGTCGATTCGTTGGTTGAAATATTGATTCGAGCTTTTGTAGATGGGTCGGGTGAAAAGATAAGATAGTAGGAAGGAAAGAGAGAACGAAAGAGAGAAAGAGACAGAGGGAGACAGATTGAATACGACGAATCAACAATAGATAGAGCAGAAGCAAAACAGGTAAAGAAAAAAAAAAAAAAAAAAGAAATGAAAAGAAAGGGCCAGAAATATAGAGAAAGGCTTTGAAAAGAACGAACGAATGCTGCGAGAGCAGTCGCCAATTGGAGGCGGCAATGAGGAGGAAAGAGTAAATTGGGTGGTAATGGTGTTGCCGAGCCACGCAAGAATCTCATATCGAGACCGCACTGGGACATCGATACGGAAATTATGGAAAGGGCGGATGTGAGCTACGACCGAACGAAAGTCACGAAAGGTCGACGAAACAGAAAAGCCCGGAGTCTGGAAGAGGGGTATCATGACACTGAAAAGGGTGAGTGAATTTCGACGGCTGTGCACACTGCTGGGAGTACTGAAAAGCCCAACGACTCGAATGCGTGGACAAAGGGCGAGATCGTAAGGGTACATCTCTTTTGAATTGAGAACGAACGATCGAGGGGCACGCGAATGGGGCGATTCCGATCAAATGCCGGTCAACACGCTGCAAGAAAAAAAGGCAGCATGCTAGTTGACTCCAAGCTCCTCGTTGAACATGTCGTTGTTGAGGAAGCTGTCGAAATCGAGTCCGGCAAACATGTCTTCGCTGCCGCCGGCCACATTGGTCGGGTTGAATTGCAACGCGTCGGTGCTCCCACCCGGAACGTTGATCCCGTTCATATTGGCCGGGTCGTTCTGATTCGAGTCCGGTGCGAGGGCTTGAGGCGCAGGAGGGAGTGGGGTGTTCGTGGCGGAGGAAGGATTCGGCGCGCCGGCGAACGGCCGCGAACCATTCGGCGTCGGGAATGTCATTGGCGAAGCTGCCTGTCCGTTCGTGGGCGTCGAGGCGGGTAAAGGAGAGTGTCGTTGATCAGTCTGAGACGGAGCACCCAGGAAGTGGTGATTCGAAGCTGCAGAAGTTGGTCTGCTGAGAGATCCGTTGGCTGGATTCGTTCCATTCGTAGTCGGCATCATCGACATTGGATTGAAGCCAGAATCTCCCGATCCGCCCGACCCTGGGCCTGTACCGTACATGGGCTGCTGTTGCTGCTGCTGCTGCTGAGGTTGAGCGGGTCTGCCCAGAGGTGAGGGCGATGGTCGATAAGGTATCCCGTCTGGACCGAACAATTGCGTCCCGACCGGTCCTTGCGATCCAGAAGGTCCACCTGGACTCGCACCACTGCCCAGAAGATCGAACGCCGAGGCATCCATCCCCATACTCTCCTCGTCTCTGGTCGATCCTCTTGCTCGTTTCCGATTCCGAGGACTCGCTTCTTCTGGTACTGCACCACCACGTTTTGCATTCTGCGAGGGATTCTGCTGCATCGGCGACCCTTTCGCGAGACCCTGCTGCTGCTGCTGCTGCTGCTGCTGCTGTTGTTGCTGCTGTTGCTGCTGTTGCTGCTGCTGCTGCTGCTGCTGTGCTGGCTGGGATACGACCCGATTCTTGTTCGAAGTGCCCGTTCTCGGGGGAGGACCATTCGGACCGGCAAAGGAGACGGGCGAGCCCTGCGCGTTGGCCTGGTTTGCAGGTATTTGCATATGGGCGACCAAAGGAGTTGCGTAGGGTGAAGGCGCTGCAGAGTAAGCTGGCGATGCTGGAGAACCACTGTGTACGTACAACCCAGAGACAGAGTCCTGTCAATGGCGTCTTCCTGGGCTCAAAGAGACCAGTAGCGACTCACGCTTGAGGGTACCCCTGACCATTCTGATCGACCCCTTGTCTGGCCCCTCCCTGCTGTTGTTGCACCTGCATCATCCTCTGCTGTTGAGCGACCATGTGGTTCTGCTGCTGCTGCTGCACCGGGTGCATCATGTACTGGGGTTGGGACGGTTGACCTGGAGGCCCTTGACCGCCCGGGATGGACTGCGCGCGGCCATCTTGCGCGGCATAGGCAGCGTTGAGCCGAGCCTGAGGATCCGGGCGCATCGTGCCCGCGGAAACCATCCGCGGTTGCTGTTGAGTTTGTTGCGGCGTGGGGCCGTTCCGACCCATCATCTGTTGCTGTTGCTGTTGCTGTTGAGAAGCTGGAGGCAGGGCGCCCATGCGACGCATTTGAGCCGTGACAGCAGCCTGTGCAGCGACATTCGTCCCGTCAGCAATTTTCAACGCGAACCCCTTCTTACCAGACTCGCGCTTGTTTAAGACGTACATGCTCCTCGGGAGACAGAGAGTCTGGGTCTCGTCCGGGCAATCCTACAGCGGCTAGAGCTTGCGCCAACGCATTGCCCATCTGACCTGGCTGACCGGTACCAGCTTGCACTGGCCTGCCGTTTGGGTACGGATGCGTCGCAGGAACCATGTGTGGCGAATTTTGAGCGGACGGTGGTCGATGTTGAGCGTTCGAAGGCGGCGCAGACCCGGGCGGGTACGGTTGCTGCATCGCGCCCGGGTGCGCTGGACCCGAGGGTGGCTGAGACCCTTGATGCTGCTGCTGCTGATGAGGTGAAGGGGCGTACGGTCCGCCAGAAGCTCCCGGTGTCGGCGCTTGCTGGGGCATGCCAGCGGGGCGAGGACCGCCTTGGACCATTTGCTGCACGCGGCCGCGTTGCTGCATCTGATTCTGGAGTTCCTGCTGCTCGAGCACGTGCATCTGCGAATAGTTGGCGCGAGCATGTGGGAGAGCGTTGGTCGAGTTTGGGCGGGGCGGGTGAGCGAGCGAGCGTGGCAGCGTCATCGGTGGAGGTGGGTTCGGACCGCTGAACTGGACCAAGAGAGGGTCTCGCTTGGCCCGCATCGCCTTGTTACTCAGTAGAGGTCAGGAATTGGTAACAGAGACGGGCCTGGGGATGGCAACGACGATAACGCACCTCGACATAGGCATCCGCGTTGGGATTCCGCGGCCCGGATTTTTGCGAACGGGCGATGAAGACGTCCCAGAAGACGGACCACCATCTGGTGGCAAGCGTAAGACAGATCAGGGACGAAACACAACAACGAGCAGAGCGAGAGTAGCGTTACTCACTCGTACAACAAGCCCTGAGGCGCTTCGATTGGCGGCCCCTTCCACTCGTCCTCTTTGATTCCGGCGTCCTTGGCAAATTTGGAGGCTGCCTCGTTCCAACCGCGTTTCTGCACCATGGGAGGAACGTAAGTGTCTCGCTCGAGAGGTCGCACAGGAGCGATCCAAGGTTGAGCGCACCCGCATGTAGTCGTAGCAATAGCTGTACGACGGATATCAAGGTCACGTTGAGCTCGAGACGATCGTGGGCGTCAAGGCGGAGGAACTCACGAGTGCAGCGTTGCATCGCCTTCCCATACTTGCACCGGTGGCCCTGCATTCTGACCTGGCAGCTGTGTGTGCGAAAGTCGGTGAGCAAAGAAATCAGACACGGTGCGTCACGAGGTCCCTCACGTGGTGGGCCATAGTCGGGACAAGTTGCCCGCCGTGCACAGCGAGTAGAGGATCAGCTGGACTGGCTGGACGTCCTCCGTGCGCGATCCCGGGGAGTATTGGTGCTGCAGTTGAGCCCTGCTAGAGAGCCGAGCGACAGTCAGTGCCGCACTCGGGTGTTCGCGCGCGCGTAGGCGTTAGCTCCGTCTCGCCCGCACGAGGCGAGCTGCTCGCGACCGACAAGAGCCAGCCGCACGGCGCGAGACCGGACCGGATGCTGGACGGGAGCAGAGCCAAGTCGAGAGAGACTGACGGGATCTCACGAGCCGAGCCGAGTCAGCTGGCGAGGGTTCCGTGGTGCCGGGTGGTTGATGAGCGGGACTTGAGGCGGTCCCCCAATGGGCCGAGTCGAGGGTTTCGAACGAGCGTCGGATGCGGACGAGCCGACGGACAGGGATCGCTGCCGACGTGCCGAGTTCGTGGCGGAGTTCGAACCGGGCGAGAGGCCGTGAGTGAGAGTGGAGGACGGCCGCGCGACGAACGCGGATTCACCTGCGCCTATGCTCCCGCCGCACATGTCTGCCTGTCCCCGCGACGACTCGTGACGATGCGGCGCTCTCATAGGCAGGACTGGATGGCCGTCTCTCGCAGTGCAGAAATGTTTAGGGACTGCGCACCGGCCTCCCCGGGCACAAGTGCGCAGGCATCTCGCGCGCTCAACGCCGATCCTTGAACAGCAGCTGCTTCCACCATCACATAAGGAGATTTCGTCGTGCAATGCAGATCAAACCAGAATGCGAGAGGTTGATAGCGAGAGGAGAAGCGCGAGCGTCGATCCAAGTTGAGCGACCAAAGTATCCGCCTTGCCTGCAAGCGACAGCAGCTTTTGGCGGGCATGAACGCCCACCACAAGAAAGCTTCGTTCAGACCGACTGCTCCTCGAGCGCCGCAACACCACTCGAGCGCCTCGGTGCCAGCGCCAATCGATTCGGGACATCCGCAATCAAATACCCGCACACCGTCGCAGCTACGCAGGGCGATCGAGAGAGTCCCCTTTGGGTGGCAGGTGGGTCCGACCCGCAGCCCTTGCACGCGTCAGGTATGCCCCGAGAGCTCACAACCAGGTTGAACCGCGAGCAGGTGCAAGTCCTTGTCCCTCAGCATGGCACCGGCAACGATCCTGCACTCGTAGACACCATCAGGACCGACCTTGAGCGTTCTGCCCACTGCGAGCTTGTGCGCAACGTCAATCTAGCCGACCTGCTCGAGCCAGTCTTCCTCAATACCTACATTCGCACCGGTACGCATTCAATAGCGTCTGAACCCCATGCCAGCTGACCGACGCTTCTCGAAGGACTCACAGGCAGTCTCGTTGCAATCAGTCTCGCAGCTCGCGAGGCAGACGACGTCGTTGCGATCGATGGACGCGGTCCGTGGCTCCCGTTCTCCTTGCCTTCTCTAGTCGACGCGATTGACGTTTGCATCATTGGATGAGACAGGTCGTCTCATCTTGAACGTCTCGAAAGGTACATACGAGCTGCTCGGTTTGCCTGGCCGTGCATCTCAGCATGGGTCTTTTCGTCAGCGATTCAGTATGTCGCTCCTCTCTTCTTCTCCCTCCATCTTTCCCTGCACTTGCGCTCAACATTCGCATCGTACTCTTCCAGTCATCGAGATATCTCTCATCGATCCCAGTTTTCGGTCGGGCAAACCTGGATTTGAGCGAGTCAAGCGACTCTTGAGAGCTTGGCCGGCAGAGACAGACATGTTTGCGCAAGTGTCAGGACCAGAACGGACCAAGTCGTTCGACCTCGTGCTCTCCTACCTAGACAACAAAGGTGAGGAATAAAGCCTTCCTCGGCACCATTTTTTTTTCTTTCTCTTTCTTCTTTTCGCAAACATTGACAAAGGTTTTGGCGAACTCTCTCTCTCTCGAGAACAGGGAATCCTCAACCTGTCGACTTGCCGTCCATGTCTTCTGTTCCACCACGAGTGACAGTGCACGAGCTTAACAGCGTTGCAGTCCCATCTCAAACTTCGTTCCCTCCCCCCGCCTGCGCTCCGGGACCGCCACAGAAACGACAACGTACGAGTTCCGGCGCCTTGCGCAGATCCACACGAGATGATCTAGCGTGGTGGGACACTTTTCGAGAATGGCGTGGTCTCGCAATAATGGACTCTTCAGAAACGATCCAGTGGCGCAGCGATCCTCCACCTCCGAATCGAAACGACGACGATGATGATGATGATGATCTGTGGGGAGTTGAACGTGCGCAGTGCGAAAAGGGAAAAGTGACTACTTTGAGCGTGCAAGGGTTGTTGCACCCTCGATCGATGAACGAGTTTGTCGATCTACTCTTGTCGAACCCAGAGTGAGCTCATTATCCTCGGCCCACGAGCGGCGATGGAGATCCCCTCGCTTTTTACTGATCAACAAGACACCTCGTTTTCGGTAAACAGGCTCAAATCGGTACCGTTCATCTCGATCGTGTTGAGACCTTTCCCACATTCTCCCATCTCGCACACTTCGAAATCCGATTGTCCCATCGTCGGAACGTCGATCAGGCCCAACGGGAAGAAACGCAAGCGAGGACGTGGACGTGGTGAGGAAGAGGAAGCAGATCGAGACAGGCTCGAAGATGTCGGTGGATGGGAGGTCGTGCTCAAACAAGATCATACCTCTCTAGACTGGTGGATGTGGGAAGGTCAATGATCGGAGGAAATACTTGTTTGCACCGCAATCCATCTCTCTTGCTACAACAAGACAAAAGAAGAAAAATAAAACGAGAAAGAAAAGACACTGGCTGAAGGAACGTAATCGAGACAAAGGAGAGGGTATCTAAAAGAAGCAAACATGCTGGGCTCATCGAGTGCTCGCTACCAGAAAGGACACCAACCCTGACAGTCCAACGACACGCAACGTCAGCTGTCATATCCTGGCGCTATATGCCGTGCAAACTTACGATGAAACACTGAGAAAGGTTCTCAAGCGAGGTTGCTTGCGCGATCAGCTTGTCGACCTGATCGTTCACGCTCAATACGACGGTCGGTTTGAAATCGCGACCAGTCAACTTCTGCTGCACCCGCTCGACAACCTGTACAGCCCGAGCGTTGATTTGGCCCATGGCGTCGTCTGGGAGAGTGAAATATCATTCGAAAGTGATGATAAGTTGGTGTGCCAGGAAGTAGCGCGGCTACAGCATCGATAGAATACTCACCATCGTGCACGTTCGTCTCGTCTCCGCGTGGACGTCGTGCGCCAGGATTGTTGTTCTCGCCACCGCGGGCAGCGTTCTGGCCTCCGACTTGTCGCGCACCTTGCACCAACCTCCAGTTGATAAGGGGATCGTGCACGAACGCTTCGAGAACGGCAATGATGGACTCTTTGTTCTCGCGCAGAACTCGCATTGTGTGCTGGCAGGTAATCTTGAACGTGCCTTCGATGCCAGAGACCTGTCGCATCACCAGACGCAAAAGGCAAGAGTCAGTCGAGCGACACGATGACCACACCAACAGGGTCACGACTCGCCTCCATTGCCGATGTAAGCATCCGAGTGAGACGGAACGGGACTTTTTCCGGATGTTTCTGTTGTAGCAGAAGGGAATGATCAGCACGCGAGCCGGGCTCTCAGTGAAACAACCGTGACGTACCTCGCGCTGCATGGCGACTTCGAAGCAGTCTCCAAAATCGACGTGGACGATTCTGCCGCTGACTCGGTCCATGAGCAGATTCGACGGATGTCGGTCGCCGAGACCAAGGATATGTCCGACCATCGACATGACAGCCAGCGTGCGGCAATAATTGCTGCGACGGTCCAACCAAGCTTCTGAATTGCGACTCTTGAGCCAAAGCACCCGGTAGAAATCCTGTCCAGTCGTGTTGTCGAGCGAATACTCGAAGACTTCGAGTTTCTGCATGAGACACAGGTGCTCAAAGTCGGGTGCCATCTGCGCGGCAAGAGATTAGAAAAATCAGTGCATGAACCGAGAAGGAGAGTGAGCGCGGGACAGAGCCTGACCTGGAGAATGAGACGATGCTCGATGTTGAGCAAGATCTTGCGGCTGTCTCGGTAGTTCTTGATCAAGACGTGGAGAGTATCGGTGCTTTGCACCCAGCCAAGCAGACCAGAGTTGGGTGACAGCGGGATAACCGGGTATTTCACGATGGTGAGATGACGCTTGAACGTCTCTGGATCCTTCTGGAGCAGAGTGTTGACGAGACCGAACAACTGCATAACGCGCTCGTCTTGACGAAGATCCTCGTGACCTATAGAAAGCAGGTCTTAAGCTGTTGCTCCGTCAAACCGGGGAGAAAGATAAGGGTTTACCCTTGAGCAGGAAATTGTATTCGACACCATCACTGCCCTGGATCCTGAGCTTGCGCGGACGCTGCTTGGATGTGAAGACTTCTAGGGTAGGTCCGAAGCTCGCAATACGGATAGTCCGTTTGGCCGTTGTGTATGTGCCTGAAAAAAAGAGAGATTGGCATGCGTGAGTGCCAGAGCATCGCAAGGGTATCTGTCACGCTTGAGCAGACTCACCTGGAATGGCTAGGTCGAGATCCTTCGCCGCTAAAAGCTTCGGCGAGACGTACTGCAATTCGAGCAGAGTGAGCGTGGGCAGGTTCTTGTTGATCTTGCGGAACACCTAGAGAGAAAGAACAAGCCGGCGAGTGTCAGCTTCACTGGGCAGTGTCGCACGGGTCGCATAGGATCTCACCTGGTAGTACAGGTCCCATGCGTGGTTGAGATCATTGATCTCGCCGTACTGGCGGTACCGCCGGCACGACTCGCGTGCGTCGGAAAGGTCACGCGAGAAAGTCTGCGCGAACGAGATCTCTCGCAACGTCTCGGGTCCCTTTTCGAGCATGTCATGCAGGGGCTCGAGCGTCGCAAACATGGCCTCAATGTTGTGATCACCGTAGAACAGCCTCGAAGCCTCTTCGAGTCCTTCGTGCCACAGCTCGTGCCAGAGAATGGCGACCCGGATGAGCTCCTGGCTGACGAGGACAGCTTGTTCGACGAGCGACGCGCTGTGATCTCGCATCTTGTTCATGATCGAGAGGGCGGCACGACGTCGGTTTTCGCTCGGGTACTTTGACGCAACGGTGAGAGGGTAGACGAGAGCTTGAGGATGAGCTCGGCCGACATCGGTAAGGACATGCTGGATGAGCTTGCGCACGTTCGCGTCCGGCGCGTGGATACGTGCGATAAGCTGAGCGACAGAGTTGCAGTCTGATCAGTATGGCGAGCCGCAGCGGAGCGAGGATCACGGCCTGCGCTGACATACCTGCGGAATGACTTCGAGCCAGGTATCCACGCTAACGGTGCGGAACCCTTCGATGATGGCTGTCGAGACTTCGGCGACATGACCGTAGCGGAACCAGAGGGTCAACAGTCGCAAGGTATCCTGGAGGGAATTGCCCGGGGATAGAGCGACAGAGCGGAAGAAAGCTGTCGAGGCTATCACGTCAGAAACACTCTACGCTGATAAAAAGTCTGCGAGTGAGGACGTACCCTGAACTGAAGGGACAAGATGAACTGAGTAAGATTGCGGTTTCGTGGCATCTTGTTCACCTTGGGCTTTCGCAAAGTGCGAAACCACCTCGGAGTTTGCAAGAGCCCATGCGTGCCAGGCCTTGTACCATGTAGGATCAAGGCTCGTCGCGAGCAAATAGGATCTGAGGATGTCGGGAATGACGTCCTAGCGTTTTGTGACGGCAAGCTCAGCCAACGAGCACTGCGAGAAGAGTACAGTAGGTGTGTGACTTACGGATCCCCAATCCTCCTGCATCGCGCTCTGCCATTCTCCGAGCTTGTAATGACAGCGAGCGAGCAGACGAGTATACTCGGCCTTGCGTCCAGGCGATACGACTTCCGACCCGGGCGCCGCTTCGCCGTCAGGATGAATTCCGAGGTCTGCCGATAGCTTGCCCGTGAACTCGCGAAGCCATGCAAGTGTCTCTTCGCGAGCGCCTGACGCCCAAAGGTATTTGAGATGCGCATAGATGACTTGAGGGGGTCCCGATACGGCCTAGACAGAGGTCGATGTCAATGAGCGTATTGCTGGAGGACCGGGAAATCATAGCATAGCAACTTACAGGTGCTCCCATCGGAGCATGGTCGTCGCCGAGCAGCGAATTGAGGGTCTTTTCCGCCAGACCGAGACGACCAGACTTGCGACACAGGTTCGCGAACTTGACCCACATCTCGGTGTTCTCTCGAGGCGTGACGACAAGCGCTCGCACTTTGAGAATGCGTTGCCATACGTCCACATCTCGTTTGCATCCTTTGAGGCTATGGGTACAGTGGATCCGAGGTCATCAGCTCAGAATCATGCAGATTTAGGGGTACTGAAGAACGACTGACCGCTTCATCCAAGTCTTCTGAATCACCGCACGTCGCTCATTGTTTCCAATCGCGGTCGCTTCCTTGTACGAGATGATCTCTTCCAGCTCTGACAGCATCTGGATTCGTACCACAGCGCTATGAGGGTGCCAGAGTTAGTTGAGAGCTTCAAGGTGCAGCAGGATGGGACTTGGGGGAACATACTCGTAAGCTCGATTGTAACTCTCGCCTACCAGCGTAGTCAACTCGGTGTCGAGCAAGTCTCGAGCCTTGTTGATGTGACTCTGAGCCTTGTGGAATTGACCCCGATGAATCGAAAGAATCGAGCGGAACCAGGCGCGGTCGGCCGAATCGTGCTTGAGAACACCAATGTAATTGTCCATGGATTCCCACTGCGCGAGCCCCCAAGAAGCCGCTGCTGCGAGAGGGGCGATCTTGCGGCGCATGTCGTGACTGGCTCGACCCCAGTTCTGTTCTGCGATGCGAGCGAGCGACTCCCATTCTCCAAGTGCGTGCAAGCATCGCATTCGACCCAGGGTGACATCGAACGAATTGGGTTGCTCTTGCGCCTTGCGCTCAAATGCGGCGAGAGCATCCTCCCACCGCTCGAGCTCGATGTACCACTCCTCTTTGAGCTCGAGATTGTGCACCTGGTGGGCGTGGATGAGGATACCGACCGAGACATCCGGCTGCTGGAGCGAGTTGTTGATCCGAATCAACTCCTCGATCGTCTGCACTGACGGGTCCGACAGAACTTCAAGCTCCTTGTAGTGCAGCGCCTTGGCATAAGCGCGACACTTGAGCGCGTAGCCTCCGAGGGTCGATATCGGGATCGGCAAGACTTTGTCATCGTGCTCCATGAACTCGGCGAGATTCAAGAGTGTCTGCGTGATCTCGGGCGGCAGAGTCGGCGAAGCCAAAGCGGTCTGAATCGCACGAACGAGTTCCTCCTGCAGCAGATTGGTCCCCAAGTTCAGCGTATTGCTGAATTGAGTCGAAACGAGAGGAGACAGACCTGATATTGATCGTACAGCTCTGTCCAGCAAGACACGAAGGCTGCATTGAAGAGATCTCGCGCCAGCGGTGGGTACACTTCGGCGAGATTGGCACAGGCTCGAAGGGTGTGAGAAGGTGAAGACTTGAGGAGCTGCACGCTCAATCGCTTGAGCCATTCGCGCCAGTCGTCCGGTTTCGCGCGATCCACTGGTTCCCAAGCGCTCTTGAGATTTACCTGGTTGACAGGTAGCTTGCTCACTCCAGCGTCTGCTGCAACCATTGCTTCGTTGTTTGGCAATATGATCCTGCAGAGTGCACATTCGGATTAGAGGCAAACAGCAGAGCGGACTCTTGGAAAAGGACTCACGGATCGCCGAAGGTCAAATCTTGCGGCAGAGGCTCTCCCTTGAGAAGCTTGGAGACGAGAGCATCATATTGCGGGTGGTGAATGCGATTCCGTACGAGAGCCTGTCGCGATGGAAAGAGTCAATACACCTACTCCACGACGAGGACCGAGGATCTCCTGACCTTGTTGATCATGCCAACGAAGAGAACATAGTCGGGTCCCATCTGCAAGAGCAATGCACAGAGAGCATCCATCGCCGGCAATCGAAGATCGTAGGGCGAATTTGGCGAAGCGAGTACTCGAGCGAGGGGGTGGATAATCGCCGAGGCGTGATCAGCAAAGTTGATCTTCCTGGAGAGTTGAGTGACCGTTTGCATCGCTTGCTTGCGCAGAATGATAGGCACGTCCGCCTGTTCGAAGGTCCTCACGATCGCCGGAATGATGAGGTGCAGGTACTCCTCGAGACTCGACCCAAAGATACCGAACGCGTGCAGGACCTTGATGAGCGAAGTCTGTCGACGAGGCTCGCCAAGGTCACGATCGAAAGCTTGCAGCATAAGAGGCAGCAAGTTCGGAAGATACGCCTTGAACTCTGCATCAAGAGCCAGCGCGATCGACTGAATGACATCAACGATGATGACCTGCAGACCTGGATTGGTTGTCGTCGTCCAGAAATCTCGAATGGTCGACATGATTGGTCCGAGGTGGTTGCGGACGTGTTGTTTGACCATCGAGATGAGCTGACCCAAATTCTGGAAGTAGTACTCTTGCAGACCGACTGGACAGCTGCGCATGACATTGAGGAATGCTGGCAGGACTTGAGGGAGGAAGGAGACGACTTTGAGCCGCAGTGAACGGAAAATGTACATGATCGCATCGACCACCGCGGTGTGGTGATCACTCAGAGAAGGATCGTTGAAGACGACGAGCAGGGCGGAGAAAGCAATCGTCGGGTAGTACTCATCGTGTTGCGGCCCGATATTGGATGGGTGCGTCGGATCGGCAGGGTTGAGGGCTTCGACGTAGGCATCGTTCGAGATCCCTTCGACAACGCTGTGGCGATACGGATCGAGCGCGCCGAGAACTCCCATCACCCGAATGACCTCCCTGCGCGTATGCTGACCGACTTCGGTCTTGAGCAAGCCAATCAGCATCCCGAGCAGAGTCGGGTGATCGAGGTACGGGTCAATGACGTAGCCTGCGTTCGAGGAGAGTTGTCCGAGGGTGCGCAGAGCCGCGTCTCGTTTCGGTGTGGAAGCTTGGTCGTGCAAGGTGTCGAGGATGAGTTGCATTAGCGGCTCGAGCTGGACGAGAAGGTCTTCCCCTCCCACGCGCGAGAGCTCTCCAAGAGTTGTCATGATGCTCGACGCGACAGCTGGCGACGTGTCGCGCGACTTGGGAAGGAGCACGTTGAGCATAGGGACCACGTAAGGACGAGTGAGGCGCTGCGAGGCTCCGACAAGGAGTCCTAGAAGCGTGGAGGCTTCCTCTTTGCTCCGACTGCAGGACGACAGATTAGCGTACGAAACCGACAAGGATACACAGCTGTTTGAGCCCATACCTGGAAGTAGAGTACTCGAGCTCAGTCAACAACTGGATGAGCGTTTTCCGGAGGGACGGCATGACATAGGCTGGGTTGATGCTCGCCAGTCGACCGATGATCTTGATGGCAACTTCGCGGATCACGTAGACCTCGTCGTTGAGTGCGATAAAGAGCGAGCGGACGCATTCGGCCTGAGCGAGATGACGATCAAACTTGGGGTCGAGGGCAGAGATAGTCACTTCTCGGATCGAAGGGTCTGAGAAAACGATATGGGGTCCGTGAGTCCCGATCCGAGCATGCGCTTCGAGCGAGAGCCTGACCTGGATCGGCAATCGCCAGAGTAAGGAGCTTTTCGAGCACCTCGTTGACAAGCCGGATCGTGTTGTTGCTTGTTTGCCCCACCACTGGATCGTTGGCGAGGACAGCGCACGCCGAGAGGGCTGCCGCTTTGCGAATCTCGGGATTATCATCCTCGACGTATCGGATGACTCGATCACGGATGAATTCGCCCAAAGAATGTTCGGCAGAGATGTCCGCTGTGATTCAGTACATAGCGTCAGACAAGGGCCATCGACTGATACACCGTTTGATCCGAACCTGGTGTCGCCGCGCGATTGATTTGGAAGATACCCTTGAAATTGAAGGATCCGAGAACCTCGAGCGCGAGAATGACCTGAACCTGATCCTGATGTTCTGGCAGCGGAGCGTGTCGCGCGCGATGGTACCTTTGCGGGGCACCAGCTTGCACGAAGGGTTCGCCGGCGAGAATTTGCGAGATGAGATTGAGGACTCGTTCTGTACGCCATTCCAATGATCAGCGGACCAAATCGATACTGCCCAAATCGAGGGCCGCGCCCACCTTGAATTTCGGGAAGCAAAGGAGGAATGTCCTTTCCAAGCTGTGTGAGCGCAACTTCGAGAGCGGTGCTCAAACCGTATGCGAACATGAGATCGAGAAGCTCGTGCATGTGCTTTGTGAGTGCCTGCCCGACCGATTGAGCCAGCATCCCAATGCATTGGAAGATGGATTCTTCCGAGGGAGCGCCTTTCTTCCTGTAGCGGACGCGCATGATACAGTCAGCGTTGCGAAGCGAGTCGAGATTCATCGATCGCAATGGTTACAACATACCCTCGCTGTTGAAGGCCCTCTTTCACGCTAGCCAGAATCGGATCGAGGTAAGGCGCCATGGCCACTTTGACCTGCATCGCGACATGACCGATAGCGTGAAAAGCTGCGATCGCAAATGTTGATTGTGAGCACGACCGGGTCGTTTCCTAGTCAGAATTTAGAGCCTCACAGGTGGTGCGATCCCGATTGTTCTTCAGCTGTCCGAGCAGGTACAGCATTGTCTTGTGTAGATAGTGCGCGGCAAAGTCGGCATGGTTGTAAGACGCCAGAGTGGGGATAAGTTCGACGACAGCCCTTCGCACAAGCGGATCTCTGTGGTCTTTGAACGACAGGATCTGATCGCACACTTCCGTGTACCGTTCATGCATGAACATCTTGCCCTCGAGGAACAATTCCTTGTAGCCGAGCAGCGAGCCATGGATTGCCTCCGGGGTGTTCAACTTGAAGCCGCGTTGCGCTTGATCGTACACCATCGTGAACATGTCGTTGCGGTACTGATTGTCTCGTTGGCTCGCAATGAGCAAGCATCCGGCGAGGGCACCAGCGGCTGCCTCTCGGATGGCAACCTGAGTCATGCCAACGAGTCAGCCATGAGCGAAGTTTACGACTTGAGTGAGGATCGTGCAAACCTTGGGATCTCGCAGGGCGGTCCACAGGTTGTCGAGCAGGTCGGGAACATTGTCGTACACGAGTCCCGGCGAAGATCGGGTCAGCTCGCGCAACACGAGGACTGCAGCGTATCTCCGTGATTCAATTCGTTCGCCTGCATGCGAACCGAAAGGTCAGCTTGGTGCGCATATCTCGCACATGTACAAAGAACATACCCTGAAGCCATTCAATGCAGCTCTTGACCTGAATGTCGACATGTTCTGCCATCTGTGAACCACCCTGTGCAGCGAGTCGAGCTGTTGCCGGATGCTTTAGGGTGAGCTGGCCGGACGCAATTTTGACGGGTAGAGCACGAGGAGGATCTTTACCAAAAACCTTGGCAGCGAGGGTCATGACGAGCGGGTCGGGACAAGGAAACGCTCGCTGGACTGAGGCTGCAAGTCGGATCGCTCTCGACATGTCATTCCCGAGAACGTCGACCAATTTGTCTGGAAACCAGCTGGCATGAGCGCCGCATACGCCTTGGCGGAATCTCCCCAGGGAGACTTTTGAAAACGCACCAATCGCTGTAATTCCCGCTAGCTTGTCCTGCAGATCGCTCGAGTTGACCAATGCGAAGCATCTCGCATGGATTTCGGCATACGTCTTGTTGAACGCTTCTGCCGAGAGTGTTCGCGAGCTTGCAAGCACCTGTGTGGACGGCTCGAGGTTAGCTTCACGAGCGTTTACCCGAAATGCGAAGAGCGGATAGACGAACAAGGTTGGATAGTTCGGCACTCGCTCGTAACCTCACATCGTCGGATCTTGCATGACATGATCAAGGTCAGCGAAGCGCCTTGGTGGCAAGCAGCAGCTCGGCAAACAACTCACTTGCTCCGGAGATCATACAGGATGGCATCGAGGGGCCGATCTGGCGTCGAAACCACTCCAATCGCCATCCTCGGAGAGCGACCGAGATCTGTAGCAAGCACTCGCTGCGACACCCGACGAAGCTGAGTACGTAGATAGAGCGCTGCGGAACGAGTCTAGTTTAGTTGGTGGCAGCGCGGCGAGAGTTTCGTGTGGTGGTGACCTGTTTCTTCGGACGAAGCGGGGGCGGCATGAACGACCGGTCATGTTTTTCTCTCCTTTCTAACCTTCCAGACAGCGACGATATGAACAGATAATGCTTTCAAAGAAATAGACTAGCCATTTCAGTTGTGTGCAGAAAAAGTGCAGAATATGGCACAGTACGCAGCACTGCAACTCTTGCTAGAACGCCCTCACGAGTGCGAACCCCACGACGAACCACACCACTAACCGCTGGGTCCTGGGTGACACGAACGGGTCGATGCAGATCTGCTTGACGAGCCTCGGGAACGACACGAGCCGTTCGCGAACCGTGGGACCATCGAAGCATGCCGAAGTCGAATCGAGGCGGACTCGGGCAAGGTCATGCATGAGCAAGTTGTGGTACAGGACGTCGAGCGAAGGTCCAAACAGGGTCAATCCGGCAAAGAGCCATCTGAGCACGAGCGTCCCTTGGCTCGGGTCGTAAGATGGAATCGTCGCGTGATCGTCCTGAAGCTTGGGGTCGAGAATTTTGGCGGCGAGATGTGGGTCGACTGCAGCGGGACGACCTACTCCAACTAGATCTGCGACGGGATCGGCGAGAGCCTGTCGCATGCCTACACGAGTGCGAAGCCCTCCGGTCAAGAGCACGAGCGGTCTCGGAGCAGAGAGCTCAGATGTTGCAGATCGGTCGCTCAACATCTCGTATGCTCGACGCGAGAATTCGGCAAAGAACGCCTCCCGAGTCGACGTCGAGGATTTCGTTGAAAGGAATTCTGCTCAACGTCGAATTTAGTTGCCCTAGGAACGAGCGAGAGCAGCAAAGTTTTCGATACATACCTGGTGCCTCGTAGCTACCTCCACTGATCTCGATAAAGTCGAATCCGCCGTGTTCAGTGAGCCAACGCACATTGTCGAGCGCATCTTCCTCCTGCACCTCAGCAAAGACCCCGCGTCAGCCCGCACAATCATGTCAAATCCCGGATCAAGATAGACAAACATACAGTCAAGCCACCTCTCTAGGTCGCGTAAAGGTTGTTGTCATGGTATAGTCAGCATGAAAACGTTTGAGCGCATAAGATTTCCTTTTGTCTCACGATGTAATCTGACGCGTTCAGCTTGACTCCGAGCACAAACCCGCTCGAAAGAGGGTATTCGGCTCTGATCCTACTGGCAATCTCAAGTAAAAGTGCGATTCGTTTCCGAGGAGTGCCACCGTATTCATCCGTTCGCAAGTTCGTCTGAAAAACCGCTCAAGGAGAAAGATAAAGTCAGCGAGAACCGGGCAGGCACACGTGCATTGACTACTGACATGTGGACTCAGGAATTGTGCGAGCAGGTAGCCGTGAGACGCGTGCAGTTGAACCCCATCCCATCCCGACTCTTGCGCGAGCTTTGCCCCTCGCAAGAACTGCTGAACAACCTCTTCGATGTCTTGGTTCGTCATAGCTCGCGGAATGCCCCAAACTGCGTTACCCATGAACTCGCCTATCCGCCCTTTCCCAGCGGTCATCGGTACGGCGGAAGGAGCGAGCGCAGGCGTAAAGGGTGATCGACCCGTAAAGACGCGCATCGATTGTCGACCAGGATGATTCAGTTGCATGATCCGTAAAGGTTGTTGCGAAGGATCTTTGGTGTTCATCGATGCAGCCCAAGAAGCGTAACGCTCTCTCGCAGTCGGGTTTGGCCGCTTGGACGGGAGCGGAATTGCGACATCAAAGGGCAAGCCGAGATGGTTCGGCGCAACCTGTACGTTGCCTTGTACGAAGAATGGTTAGTCGGCATTGCCTTCCCGCCTATTTGAGAAAGTAAGAGAGACTTCGCGGACCCGAAATGATCATGCCGAAACGCCCACCACTCCAAGTTTTGTACAGTCGGTTGAGACGTTCATTTGGCAGAGTATTGATACTCATGATCTCGGCCATTGCGCTCTGAGTAGCGATTCTCGTTGAGCGCGTTTGTTGAATGACACTTGATTTACGCCGCGGAGCGGCACTTACCTTGACGAGCCGGTTCGGTAGCCGCTTACCACATGGCAGTTCGACCGTGTCTTCCAGCGCCAGCGACGTTGCAGCGGACTCTGGATGCGACATGAGCAGCGAGAGATGAGGACGGGAACAAGTCATCGCGACGCGACACGAGCAACTCGCAGACACTATTCTGATGTAATCTAGCGATAAAGGCTCATTGCATGCATCTATTCTGAATCTACAGCGTTTTCTGGTTCCCAAGAGCAACAAGTTCCCGATGCTCCGTTTTTTTTTTCTTCAAAGGGGGATCCTGACGCCGTATCGTTCGGCAACCTTGATCGCATCGCCGACGACACCGGCTGCGGTCACGTCCGCTCCAGCGCCCGAACCTTGCACCGTGAGCGGCGAAGGGTATCGCTTTGAGTGGAACGAGACAATGTTGTCCGAGCCCGAAAGCGCAGACGCGAAAGCGTGCGAAGCAGGGTACCTGTAAAAATCGCAAACGCACGGATCGGGCGCAAGCGGTCAGATACTGTCGTCGGTGTTCCGGGGAAATCGATCGAGACAAAGGGGAAAATGTGGCTCACTTTTGGAGGGCACACTTGACAGTGCTCGTCTTGCGGTCGATCAGGCCGACGTAGCGCAAGACCATACCTTCCTGTTCAGCCTCGGATCGAAGTTTGTCGAACTCGGCATCGAATTCGGGGAGCTTGGCGACAAACTCGTCTCCCGACGCGATCGAAGCGAGGGCGGCGGGAATGAGCGATTCGGTCGAGAGCGAGGCGTACCCTTCGGGCAGGTCGGGCAGAGCCGGCAGCGAAGACGGTTGGAGCGACAAGAGACGGGACAGGATCGTGAGCTTGCGCGCGACGTCCGAGCCGTTGAGGTCGTCGGCAGGGTGGGGCTCCTGTCGGGGTCAGGTCTTCGGGTCAGCAAGGGGAACTCTCGTGGGGTCTGAATCCGAAGTTCACGCACAGTGTAGCCGTTGTCTTTGGCGATCTTGACCACCTCGCTGAACTTGGGTCCTCCACCTCCGGGCTTTGAGAAGTTGTTGAAAATGTACGAGAACGTTCCCGAGAAGACACCTTCAATCTTGGTCACTTCGTCTCCAGTCTTGAGCATGTCACGCAGGGTCGAGATGATGGGCAGACCAGCACCGACGGTCGCCTCGAGGAAGACGGAACCAGCTCCCGGCGCCGACTGCGCTTCGACAATGCTCTTCCACAGCTCGACGTTTGACGAGAAGCCCTTCTTGTTCGGCGTGACGACGGACAGGCCGGACGAGATCGCGAGCGGGTACAGCTCGGTCACAGAGAGGTCCGAAGTGCAGTCGATCAGGATGGTGTGTTGCTTCGACGCGCGCGACTCGGCAGCGAGGCTCTTGACGACTTCACTCGGGTTCGCAGCCGAGTACGAAGCGGCGGGATGGGGCGAGGAAGTCGGCAACGGCTGGGAGGAGGGCGGCAGCAGCGAGAGCAAGGTCGCGGCGTCGAGCGAGGAAGCCGAACGCGAGATCGAGACGGTGTGCTTCGAGTTGGACAGCGAGACGATGCTGAAGACTTTGTTGAGCGTCGGCGAGCTCAGCTGCTCGACGACAGCCTTGCCGACAAGTCCACATCCGATGAGAGCGACGGCGCAAGAGGGAGACGACACTGACGTTCTCGGTTCACGGCATCAGCTTTCGAAACAGCATCTTTGATAGCGAGCACGAGAGCAAATGCGAGCTCACTAGTTGCAAGTTGGATAATCGGAGGGAGACTCTGCCAGAACGGGATTCAATATGCGGTGAACTTCGCAATCTTTCCGAGTTTCCGGCGGTAGACTCCGTTTTCCAATGTCGACATAACTGTGACTATGGATAGTAGCATCACAGCGTACGGATTGAGAGATGCTTCGAAGGGATCATCAACGTCGACCGCGGAAGAGTCAAAATACAGTCTTCTGGAGCAAGTCGAGCACCTGCCGAGTTCACTTTCGCCAGAGCGAGACCCGAGAGGTGACAGAGCAGTGAATGCGAAATTGCAGAGGGAGCTTTACAGATTACAGACATGAGGAGAAACAGTACGAAATAGCAGGAGAGCCCGAGACCAACCGGAGCGAGTGCCAGTCGAGATTGGGGGGATGTTCGACGTGTTCGTCGTATCTACAAGTAATGCGAGATAGAGCGGACGGCTTCACGCTTGCACGGACGGGGTGGGTGCCGGTGCTTCGGCCACTGCGAGTTTGGCTTGCTGCTCTGCTTCTCGCGCTGCTCGGCGCTGCGATTGGAAGTACACCGATCCGCCTTGAGATGTTGCAAAACGCTGTGGTCAGTATAGTGCGAGACGGTAATGCGGCGAGCGAAGAACGATCGGCAACTGACCGAGCGCGGCGATGACGGTCACACCTTGCGCTGCGACACGATACCGCAGCATCTTGTTGAACTGTTCGCGGTTGCCCTTTTGCAGGGCCGAGCTGGCGGCGAGGAGCGCGACGACGGTAGCGAGACAGCCTGAACATGCTAGGCGGTCAGCGATCGGGACCGTTGGCTGCATCGAGCGGGCGTGGCGCCAGCGGGAGAGGCCGAGGACAACTGACCGATGGGCACGAGAGGTTCTTCCTTGAACTTCTGGGAGAACTTGGCCCAGCCCGTCTTGGGCGGCGGTGGCACTTCGGGCGACCATGCCTCGGGCACGGGATCGGGGATGTATTGACGCGGCATCTTTCCAATTTGGCTGTAGCGATCGATAGGTATCTCACGAGCAGGAAGATCAGGGGAGCGCGGGCTGGTGGCAGTGGGAGAGCGAGCCGAAGAGGGGGCCGCGGAGCAACCAGCAGTCAGCGATCACCTCGGTCAGACTGAACGAGCAAGGTTCCAACGCACAAGAGGAGTCGACCAGCACACGAGTGTCCTCTGACAAGTCGAGGTGGACGAGGAGAGCGGTGCGAGACACGGTCGAGTGAACCTCATCTTTTCCTAACTTGCTTCTTCGCCCTTTCCACCCCACCCCGCGCCTGTTCACGATGCCCCCCAAGCGCAACCAAAAGTCGAAGCAGAACTCGAAGCAGTCGTCCAAGGCGCCGTCCAAGGCTCCCTCGGGCGCTGCCACCCCGGCTCAGCAGGCTGAACCCAAGCAACTCGCGGCCGGCCTCCTAGGCCTCAACTTTGGCCAGTCCTTCTCGAGTGTGGCCATCATCGACAAGGCGAGTTCTACCTTTCTCATTACGGTTCGCGCACCCGAGCCCCGCTGACCGTTGCCCCTCGCGCGCATGCAGGAGGGACTCGCCGACTGCATCGCCAACGACGACGGAGAGCGACAGATCGCGTCCGCCCTCTCGTTCAACGGATCCGAGGTCGTCAGTCATGTCGCAGCTGATCTCGACAGCAGATTCCCCGAGCTCATGCATCCATCTTGTCCCGTAGTACTCTGGTGTGCCCGCACGCGCACAGCTCGTTCGCAACGCTGAAAACACCATCCTCGCCTTCCGCAACCTCCTCGGCAAATCGTACGTCGATTGCAGCGTTCCTGAGTTGTCGCGGGCCATTCCATTTACGGTTTTTTTGACATTCTCGCAGGTACGCCGACGTCAAGGACGTCAAGCAGCCGTGCAACTCGGCCCCCATCGTCGACTCGAACGGTCAGCCCGCGTTCACTGTCACGATCGACGGCAACCCGACCACTCTCACCGTGCACGACTGCGTCGTCCGATTCCTCCGCGTGCTCCTCTCGTACGCGACTGACTTCCTCGGTCGCCCCGTCACCGATGCCGTCTTGACCGTCCCGTCGGCCTTCACTTCTGCCCAAACCGACGCCCTTCTCGCTGCAGCCAAGGAGGCTGGCATCAACGTCGTCCAGACCATCTCGGAATCCGCTGCTGCCCTCGCCGCGTACCAATCGACCGAAGTCACGACCGAGGGCGAGCCCCTCGCGATTGACCGCAACACGATCGTCCTCGACGTCGGAGCAACCACCACCACTGCATCCGTCGTTGCGGTTCGAGATGGCCTCTTCCACCCGCTCGCGACCGTGTCCGACAACAACCTCGGCGGAGACAAGCTCGACGAGAAGCTCATGGACTTCTTCGGCAAGGAGTTCACCAAGAAGACTCGCATCGCAGTCGAGCCGTCGAACCACCGCGCGCAGATGAAGCTCCGTCTCGCAGTCGAGGTCACCAAGAAATCGCTCTCGGCTTCGAACTCGGCTCCGTGCTCGATCGAGTCGCTCGCTGAGGGTATGGACTTCCACGGAACTGTTAACCGTATGCGTTTCGACCTCGTCGCCGCTTCCATCTACAATGGCATCATTGCCAAGGTCGAGGAGGCCCTCAAGCAGGCCAACCTCGACCCTCTCCAGATCCAGGAAGTCGTCCTCGTCGGTGGAACGACCAAACTGCCCGCGCTCGCCGACAAGCTCTCGTACCTCCTCCCCGAATCGGCTCAGATCACGTCGCAGATCGAACCGGACGAGGTCGTCGCCAAGGGAGCCGCACTTCACACGCTCTCGCTCACCAAGACTTTCCCCAGCTCTGAACCTACGTCTGCCGAACTGTTGAAATCGTCGACGACCGAACCTCTCGTCGTGTCTCCTTCGGCCCTGTCGAAACCTCTCGGATTCGTGCTCGAACCTGAGCAATCCGATCTCTCGAAAGTCGCGTTCGTGACCCTCATGGACCGAGACACCCCTCTTCCGGCCCGACGCATCATCGATGTCAACGTCCCGTCCGACTCATCCGTGAACGAGGTCGTGCTCGCGTTGTGGGAAGGAGAGGCGTACATCAAGGTGACACCGCGGGAAACCAAGGTCGAACAGGCCAAGGGACTCCTCTCGTCGATGGCAAATGCCGTCAAAGGTGCGGTTGGTGCGGGCAAGTCTGCCGATGACGAAGATTTCTCGGACGATGATGATGAAGAGGAAGACATCAAGACGGTCGAGGTCAAACCGACGCAAGCGATTGCCGATCTGGTCATCCCGGTTGACAGCAAGAAGGCGGACAAGAAGGTGCGCGTGACGCTCGTTGTCGACTCGAACGGCAAAGGTTCAATCGAGGCGAAACAACTCGTCGACGGGGCCAAGTCGGTCGAGACCACTTTCTAAAAAAAATCAGAGCGCATTGCTCTTTCCGATTCCTTGCTCTAGAATTTAGAGTTTCTTTTTTCCCTTCATTGTGTTTCCATTCTCTCTTTATCTCTCCACCACCCCCAAAAAAGGAAGTATCCTATCGTGCATTCCCTGTCGAGGGCTTAGCAATGAAATATCCATTTCGCTGCACTCTCCAAGGGCTCGAATACGGTCTCGAGGTAGTCAAGACCAGCGCACTGCACTTCTTTCAGTTCAGTTCAATTCAGGTGACAATCAGAAAAGTACATGACAAAAAAGACATCCCAGCAAAATCAGTATGTAAGAGGAAACAACATGGGAATGGGTATCAAGATGGGAAAGGCAAAGAAAAAAGGATCTTGACGACAAAAAAACAGGTCGTGCGTTGTGAGGGGGGGAAGAACAGGTAGGGGTATAGAGTGTTCAAGCGAATTATCGACGTTGCTCCGCTGCCCAGTGTGGCAACGATGCATGCGCTAGTGCTGACGTGGGTCGATGAGGAAACGTTGCGGACGCTGCGAGGGGAGGAGAAGGTTGTGCAGATCCTGGCGGTGCCGAGAATCGATGCGCGTGCGAGGGAAGTTGAGGTTGCGAGTACCCAGAATTGAAGTAATCCGGAGGGGTTGGACGCCGGTAATGATCTGCGGTCGGCGCGATCGCGACGCCTGGAGTGGCTGGCGAAGCATACGACGCGAACGGGGAGATCGGGGACTGTGCCCACTGAGGCGGCGATGGGGCGCCGGGAGTGGCGTGATGAGGTAAGAAGTGGTCAAAGCGACGAGACGGTAACGCTGTAGAAAACGATGACAGCTGAGACGACGTCGAATGCTGACTGGGGCGAGGTATCCCGTTTGAAAGGATCGTACGGCTGTGTTCAGGTGGCTGAAAAGGATGACTCCGTGCATCGGATCGACCAGTGAATACATGAGATTGCGGAGCACGAGTCGGAGGGCCTGCGCTTTGGACAGCTTGAGCTTCGCTAGACCGCTTTTCTGAAACAGCTCCTCCCTCTCCGGCAGGTCCGGTTCCACCGCCGAACCAATCTTCCTTGGCAGATTGAGTCGACTCTTGATCGGGAGTGCTATCGTTGAGCATATTGCGAATGTGCATTCCAGCGTTGGTCCCGGCCGAAGCGGCGACAGGGATGGACGGGAGCGGCGGTAGATGCTGGGAATTGCCCCCTGGGAAGTAACCCATACGCAAAGCATCCGGAGGCTGATGATGCACGATGGCAGGCTGATGCAATGGATCGTCAGCGACAAGTCCAGGACTCTTCTCGGCGACAGGTTCGCAATCTCACCGAGTATTCGCTTGGGGTCATTGCTGGCGATTCATCCTCTGGATCATCATCGTCGTGTGCGACAGCACCGCTGACGAGGCTTCTGAGACCGAGTTTCTTTGCATCTGTGATTAAGGAACAGGATCAACGACCTCGTTCTGAGAGAGCGGCTGGTAAACGAAAATAAATGGCAGCATACTGTTCGTGAACCACTGTGATGCGGGAAAAGGAGCGTTAGCGACCGTGATCCAAGACCGGTCAAGAGGAGAAATAGAGAGGACGCTTACGTTTCGACATTGCACAGGAGTTTTGGTACCCATCTCCTCACCGATCGCTTTCCAGTTCTTGCCGTGAACCTCGAGCAACCGCATGATGTCGCCTTTTTCAGCTGCAGACCAGTACGAATTGGTGTTGGTCTTGCGTCTCGGTTTCAGCCTTTCGTTAGGTAGGGTCTCGATTGCACCGTCGTCGTCGGGGTCCATGCGAACTTTGCGGTTCGTCTTGGCTGCACGAGGTCGAAGGGAAGCAGCACCCGCATCTTCGTGATCGTCAACGGGAGCTCCAGCGAGGGCGCCGAGCAATTCAGCGGCTTCCATCATGCCTTCCGAATGCAAATTTGTACCAATCGTTCTCGAAGGTACGCTTGCGGTCGCGTCGTCGGGCAGGTCGTCATCGAAGATGCGATCGAGAGCAGGATCATGAGCTCGTTGAGAAGCTTCGAGGTGCGCACTCGTCGCGAGGGCAGAGGACTCGATCGAGTGGGCTGGGACAGTGGTCCTCGGATTGCGTGGTGAGTTGGGTGCATGCCGATCTTCGTCTTCTTCGTCTTCATCGTCATCTCGATTGCCGAGCATGGTCGACTTGGCACCTTTGAGGTTCGACAAGAGTGAAGATCCTTTGCCTTTGCCTTCTCCCGGTCGCTTCTTCGTCTTTTTCCTGCGCCCGTCGCGACCTCTCCGCTCCGACAGACTTCGAAAATCGATCGCATTCTTCATGCGGTAGTAGAATAGGACGCATTGGGCCGTGGTCCTGCCTGGCAAGCCTTGGGCGATCCTGCCAAACTGTTTCGGATGCTGCGAGAACCGCTTGCAGTACGTTTCAACTTCGGCCTCGGTCCAGGTCTCCATCGGAGTGTGCACTTCGTAGGTTTCGATCGGGTCAACGACACGGTATCGCTCGTCGTCGAATGTGCACGAGATGATCTCGGCTCGTTCGGAAGGGTCGACAGCCATGTCGGGTACGACTGCGGCAGTACGGGCGGCGCGAACGTCGGGATCTCGCAAATCGGCGGTT
Source organism: Sporobolomyces koalae (assembly GCF_050403365.1). NCBI lineage: Eukaryota > Fungi > Basidiomycota > Microbotryomycetes > Sporidiobolales > Sporidiobolaceae > Sporobolomyces > Sporobolomyces koalae. Next base: position 311,879 of record NW_027481765.1, read on the forward strand.
TCGAGACTGGCGAGGATCTCGAGAAATTCGGCTTCGGATCGAACAGCGTCTCCGTACCCGAGGGTCGAATTGCTCAATCCTCCTCCACGCCGGTTCGCTCGTCCTCCTCCAAGTTGGAGAGGACCGGGTGTGGTGGGTTCGGGATAGTATGGCATACCCGAAGAGTCGATCGAGGGCGTTTGAGGTGCGGTCGAGTTGGCGGATCGTTTGACAGCTTTCCGTTGCAATCGTTCCTTGAGCTTGTCGAGGCGTTTGATATGGGCTTGCCAGTCTCGATCGTACCCAGCGTACTCCTTCCTGAGCTGCACCATTTTGATTCCGCGGCGTTGGTCTCTCTCTTCGAACTCTTCGGCAAGGAACGGGATCATAAGGTCTTGATGAGCTGCAAGATCTTCCCACGTTGGCTTGAACCATTCCTCTCGATCGAACTTCGAGACCAAAGTAGCTGATGGTTTCGCAGTTTTGAAGGATATACCAACGCCGGTTTCTTCAGTGTCGTTAACGAGTTCGCTGTCGTTTGAAGCGCTGGGTCTCGAGAGTGGAGATATCGGTTGAGGTGGCGAATGGTGATCGAGAGGTGTTGTCGAAGATGGAGGAGCACTCTCGTCCTCGGGATGGTGGACGATTGTGCCGGCAAGAGCCTCGACCCGAGGATCGGTTTCAACAGCAACAGTCGTCTCCAGAAACGACGAAGCTCGTTCAGGGGTAATGTCTCGCTCGACACGCGGCGACGCGGGTGGGACAGGCTCGGTGACTGTAGGCGTGACGACCTCTGGGACCGGAGGTCTCGATTGATCGACATCCATGGAGGATTCCTGCGCCGATTGCTGTTCTTGCGGTCTCGGCGAGAGAGGTTCGTCAGCAGGAGCTGCGACCAAAGCATCTCGAGCGGCGTCAGGCATAACGACCACTGGGTCGACCTGCATTTCCGATTCCTGCTCTCGAGTCTGTTCCGTCTCCTCCTCCTGTGCTTCTTGTTCCACGAGATCTGAGGGTGGAGCGATCGATTCACCCATGATCATTTGTGCGTCCTCTGCCTCCACTGTGTCGTCCAAACCCCGACTTGTTGTCGCCAGCACCGAGACTTCGCTCTGTGCCTCATGGGCCTGTGGTGTATTTACCTCGGCACCGATCTCCATCTTGACTTGCACAATGTCTTTGTCAGGTCTCTCGACTTGTACATGACCGATTGGATCGAGCTCGGAACAAATCTCTCCTTCTTCCCTCTCCTTCTCGTGCTGTTCGAGTGACTCTGGTTCCGCGATCGGGGTCGGAGGTCTATTCTCTTCTGCTCGAGGTTGCGGTAGCGGTGGTGTCGAGCCTCGACGGCGGTCCTGGTGTGTCGGAGTCGATCTGCGTATGGGCTCGCGGTCGGGTACATGCGAGGGGACGACGGGCTGAAGAGAACGTAGTTGAGCGGGTGATACGATTTCGCCTTCCTCTTGCTCTTCACCCTCTTCCAGCTCTTCTTTGACCCCAACGGCTGAGGCGAGCGTTGAATCCGCTTTTCGCTCGGGAGTCCTGCTATCGGATCGCGCAGTCGAGTGGTCTCCCTGGCTTGCAGTAAAAGCTGATGATGGCGGCGGTAGTCGACGGCGAGACGGCAACATTGGAGGCTGGTTCGGAGGGACAGCGGGTGTGGGCACAGGAGACGCACGTTGGACAGCGCGACGAGGAGGAGTACCAGACGGCTCGATCCGAGGCGCATTTTGTGGTTCCGGTGGGACATCTCGAGGCGTTCGACCGATTGGGAGCGGCGGAGTCGTGGACACCGGATCATGATCCTCATTTGCTTCGCGTTTGAGCTGATTTCCGTCTCGGAAAGAGGTCGACGGTCGCGGCGTGGTCGAACGAGATCTCGACGTTTCTTTGCGCGAGGTTGAACGCGAACGCACTGGCGACCTCGATCGCGAAGGCGAGCGTGACCGAGATCTCGAGCGATAGCGTCCTGGACCGTTCCGTATCACGAGACTGTTCGAGGAGGAAGCTGGAGGTTGGAATGAAGACTTGTGTAGCGGTGGACGACGGTATCTCGAGGCGAATGTCGAGGGTTCGGGAATTTCACCGGGCGAGTAGGATCGAGATCTCGCTCGAGGACCTCGGTCGCTGGGTGCACCTCTGAAATCTGAGTCTCTAGGCCTGTCACCGACAACAGGGTCCCGGAACCGGTCGAAATTGTTCCCTCTATCGCTGTTCCTCACATCTGGACTTCTTGCCCGCGGGGTGCCTGCGTTAGAACTCTTCCTCGATGCCACACTCGAAGGTCCCGTTCCTGACATTGTGGATTGGTCGAGACTGTTGGCAACGTTGCCGAACGGAATGCTTCTCTGGTTGTTCGAGCGCATATCGAGCGAGGTTGACTGTTGCCGTGGTCTTGCGGATGCTCGGTCCGACAAATCGCTCGGAAAGCGCGAATGCGAAAACCCGTTCCTGTGCAAGGGTTCAATCAAACGTTAGAGAATTTCGACACGATCCTTCCAGTTCTAGAAGAAGTGGTACACACGGTTTCGAGCTCTCTACGAGCGCGGCGCCTCGACTACTCTCGTACCTGTCGACATTTCGACCTCGATCCCAACGACTCGCGCCTCTCTCCCTCGGTCTCTCCCTTGGCCCGTCCCGGTCCCTGCCGATCGGTTCCGGGGAAGGATACCGATTGAGCTGCCTCGAGTTGTAGTCACGCCTGTCGAGATCTCGTTCTCGTAGGTCTCGTGTTCGGTGTTGATCGCGCAGGTCTTGCGCGTACAGTGACTCGTACCGGTCATAGTCCTCGTCGTCGAGCCGACTTCGTTTCCGACTACGACTCGTGCGGTTCTTGTAAGGAATTTGAAACGTAGATCCTGTCGGTTTGTTCGAGTCGCTGTCCAAAGGTGGACCGTTCGATGTTGTCGGGTAGGAAGGTCTCGTCGAAGTGGGAGCGCGCGGGTTCGAGAGAACTGTCGCATTGGTGGAAGGCACTGGCGTGGTGGATCGAGACGAGCGAGCAGCTGGTTTTGGCGGAGACGGTTTCGACGAGCTGAATGCACCAATCCCTTCGAGTCGAGATCTACTCGTGCCGACCGAGGGCGATGCCGTCACAGTGGCGGTGATCCCGAACCTCTCTGCCCGTTCGAGTCTCTTGAGTTCCTCCTTCTTGCGGTCGTGCTCGCTCTCTCGCGCGAGGTCGCTTCCTACGGGCTCTGCCCCGGTCATGCTGCGACGTGGAACTGATCCAGCAGAAAGTGTAGATGCTCGCTGTGACCCGACTGAGGGTGAGCGAGACCTGGCGCCGTTGCGGTTCGCGGTTGTGGGTATCGGCCGATACGATGAAGCCGAGGTTGATCCTGGGTCTGTCGGGCGAGCGCTGTCTCGAGCAGGCGGCGAATAGGCTTGCGTTCGTGCCTGAGTTCTACTGTGAACAGGTACCGAAGTCGACGACGACGACGACGAACGAGACACGGCGGATGCGGCTGGCGGCATCGGGAGGGGCAAAGTCGAGACCGGTGCTGACCGGGGTGACGGCTTGCTTGGTGGAGGCGAACGCGAACGCGTTGCAGCGTGCTGACTGGCAAGTCCAGGAGGAAGTCTAAACGTCAAAACAAGGTGAGTGAACCGCGCGGTGGGCGAACTGGATCCGCTCACGAGGACTTGCCTGCTCCTACTCGAGATGACTGAGGTCGGTCTCGCCGAGGTCGGGGTTCCGCCGCTGTTCCTGCTGCCGCTGGCCGGCACAAGCGGAGGCGGCGAAGTCCGTCGCCAGCCCGAGCCACTGTAGCTCGGGCGATTCTCCATCGTGACCATGCACGGGACGAGGGATCCTCGGATCTGCTCCTTCTGCCCGCGTAGGTCGATTGCAGAGTGGTTTGAGGTCGAGTGGGCAGAGAGACGAGACGACTAGACGATCGACGAGCGCTGGCGGGGTCTTGAGCGCTACGAATCGGCTAGCAGTACGCCCTGAGAATGCGCTTGATCGTGGAGCGCGAGTTTGGCGTGAGTATGGCGGAGGGTCGAGTCGAGTGAACTTGCTCGCGTCTCGTGCAAGTGTGTGCACAACACCTTTGCTTGTTCACACACGCTCGAATCTCGCCTGTCGGGCTCTTGAGAGAACCCTCAGCAATGACGACGACCGAATTGCTCGACCACCTGGATCGACTGCTGGGCGAGTACCTGAGCCTGCTCGACCAGTACCAGGCGTACCACGCCTCGCTCGAGCGCGACCTCAAGCAAGGGTACTTCCATCTCGCCAAGTCGAAACTCGCTCTCGGACCGACCCGCGTCTCGCAGCCGAGCTGGGATTTGTCCGCGAAAGACTCGCAGGTCCAAGTGTGCGTGCACCACATCGTGTTCTCGCCCGCGCCGGGACCCCCTCTCACTCTTGCTCGATACCAAGTAGAGTCATACGATCGAGCTCGCAATCACAACGTACAGGAGAAGAAGAAACAAGCACTACAACAACAACAGGAAAGCATGACCGTGACCTAAATTTGAACGAAACGCCCCTGCTCTGGTCCCTCGAACGTCGCGTACCGAACCCGACCAATCTCGACGACTCATCCCACTCGACCCTGCGTCACCGTGCGCGTGGTCACCGATCAGGGTCCAAATCCGCTGGGAGCAGCGCCCGACCTGCCGCCGCTTCTCCCCTCAACCAGTTCAGTGCGTTCCCGCCTCCAGCGCTGAGAGCGGCAGCGAGCTCGTTCGAGAGCACAATCGGACAGGTCGTGCGCGTCGTCGAGCTCGAGAGGCAGTTGCACGCGAAGGGCCACGAGATTGAGCGGATCAAGGACAGGATCGAGCGAGAGCGAGGGAAGGCGGGACAAGTCGGACTCGAGGACCAAAGTGGAGAAGCATGACAGCACGGTTGCAGTAGTGGAACTCCCTCCGACTGTAGTGTGCGAACGAGATCAAGACTGGGGTCGGTCGCCACGGTCCGATCGCGAGGTCGAGAACCGGTGGTACAACTTCTCGCCGACGACGAGTGCGCCCGCTCCGAGCACGATCACGCCGACGCTCCCGAATGCGAGCGTGACCGATTTGGTTGCGAGGTCGAGCAGCGCGCGCCACTGAGTCCGGCTTGAGCCCGAAGGCGACGCGAGCGACGTCACGAGGGGAAGCGTGAACGCAGACGTGAGGAGCACGTACAGCGGGAGGTCGACCGCGAGCGAGGAAGGCGGGGGTGCCATCGTGACGAGTCCTGACGATGCGTAGTGGTTGTCCGTCCCGAGCTGAGTATAGGCGGGAGAAGAGAAGCGTCGCGTTTGATTCACGCGCAGCGGTCCGTTCGCTACAGTACTTCGCGAGTGCTGCGTTCTCTTGGATCACCTCGCAGAACGAGATCTATCAGCGCGTGTACACTTCCGACCACTTCGACTACTGGTCGCGCTCAAGCAGCGGGCTGTACGACCGTCACGTCGATCACATCGAGCTCTCTCGACCCCTCGCACACCACCGCAACTCGACCCATCTTGATCAACGAGCCTTCGAGACGAGGCTTCACCCGCTATGGAGAATTACCAGGCGCTCGAAAAGGTCGGAGAAGGTACGCTCGCGGCTCCGTGTCGACTCGCTCACTCAACCTCGTTCGCTGGCCTCCCAAGCGCAGTGCTGACTGGGCCTGTTGCACCCGCGTCGGATCGGTGGCACCAACAGGAACGTATGGCACGGTCTACAAGTGCAAGCAAGTACGTGGACACCCTCATTCACTCCTGCCTCTGATCCGACTCACACGACGCGACGCCTCCTCGCCCGAAACCCGTTCTCTCGCCTCGACGAAACTTTCACTCACGATGATTTTCGTATTGCAGTTGCAAACGAACCAGATCGTCGCCATGAAGAAGATCAGGTTGGAAGACGACGACGAAGGAGTGCCCTCGACCGCACTGCGCGAAGTGAGCGTTCTGATGGAGCTCGGTCAGAGTCAGCACAAAGGCAGCGAGTGCATCGTCAAGTGAGTCTCTCCAGCTCGCCTCTCCCTCTGGTTACTCGGTCTAGGTTGCGATCGAGCGCCTGTCCGGCGCAATGGGAGAATTCAACATCACCCAAATAGGACTGACTCACCTGCTTGTCGCTCCACGTGCTGTCTGTCGTGCAACAGGCTCCTCGACGTGATTCACTCAGACGACCGGCTCTGTCTGGTGTTCGAGTACGTCGATCTTGACCTCAAACGGTACATGGATGCCGCGGCCCATGCGCATCACCCGAATGCCGCCGCAGCCGGTGGAAAGAACGGTGCCTGGGTCCCACCGGCGGCTCTGGGCGAAATCAAGGGCAAAGGCCGAGCGAAACGGGGGTTACCCGAAGAAATTGTCTTTGTAGGTCCATCCATCTTTCTTTCTAGTCCTCGTGAGTCCTCGACGAGTGACTCATCGTTCGCCTGCGCTTGATAGAAATTCATGAGTCAGCTCTGTCTCGGCTTGAGTCATCTGCATTCGAGGCGGATCTTGCACCGGGACTTGAAACCCCAAAACCTGCTGATCGACAAGCATGGAAACCTCAAGGTAACGTTCATCATCCCTGATGCTGCATTGCTTTGGCCGTGCCCTGACACTTGCAAGTCTTGTACCCAGATCGCAGATTTTGGTTTGGCACGAGCGTTTGGAGTTCCGTTGCGAACATACACGCACGAAGTAGGCTTCTCAAACCTATTCCGAGTCGTCACTACTGTATATCAATTGACGGACCATGCTGTATGGCTCTTGCTATAGATCATCACTCTCTGGTATCGACCACCAGAAGTCCTGCTCGGAGGCAGACATTACACGACTGCTGTCAGTCATCTCTCTTCGCTACCTCCCGCTTTGACCTCGAGTATTGCTTTGCGCCATACAGCGAAGCGAAGGAGTCCAAGCACGCGCGTGACAGCTGACAGATCTCGTTTGTCCAACCGACTTGTGCGCGTAACAGGTTGACGTGTGGTCGGTGGGAACCATCTTTGCCGAGATGGCGTCGGGTCTGCCACTTGTACCGGGTGATTCCGAGATTGATCAAATCTTCAAAATCTTCCGGTAAGCGCCACCGCCCATTGTACGCTGATGATCTTCCCGCGGGATCTTGACACCATACTTTTTCCTTTTTCTGCTTCTTCTGCAGTCTGTTGGGAACGCCAACAAGTCAATCTTGGCCTGGCTTGAGTCAAATGCCCGACTTCAAATCGACTTTTCCAGTATGGCGCGGTGCAACTTTGGCGACTGAAGCCGGTGGAGGATGGGATCAAGTATTGCCAGAGATGGAACCTAGCGGTCTCGACCTGATCAAGAGACTGCTCATCATTGATCCGGAGAAACGAATCTCTGGTACGTGTTTCCCAAATGCCTTTGTTCATGCATCTTCTTCGGATGAAGTTCAGCAAACGAGAAACTGAGATCGTGACTCTTACGTGGCGGTTAGCCAAAGTCGCTCTTCACCATCCTTACTTTCACCCGCAAACAACTGCGACTCCGACGCTCGACAATCCTGGCACGTTCGCTTCGACGGGAGTCCTCGGACAACCTCTTTCCCCATTCTTGAATCCCTGGGGTACGACCGGTCCTCCCACATCACAACAATCCGCACAACAACCACAAATGCCAACCCAACCGCCTCCACTTGCGACGAATTCTCAAACAGGGAATCCTCAACCTCGAGCTTCACCCGCTCAACAAAGATTCTTTGAAAGGATGAACCCTTCCTCTTCGAGTCCGAGAAGACAAAGCGTCAATAGCGTTCCTAGTGGTCACATGGAAACTCTCATGGCTAGTCCCATCTGATCAATCCTCAGAATCTCACTCTCATGGCTAGTCCCATCTGATCAATCCTCAGAATCTAGTTCCCTCCTCTGCCCGACCTCGCCGCTCGTTCCCATTGCATTTTTGTTTTTTCTTTTCTCCGGTGGTTCCTCGAAGCCCTTTGTTTCTTTTCGTGTCTTGCTTTTTCGTTGGCTCTCTTTTTTGTTCTCCCTTTCGTTCGCAAACCACCCCCACCAACGCATCTTTCTCTTTGTCCTGTCATTCTTATACCATCTGTTTTTTCCTCTCGAGGCCTTCCGAGCTTGAGGATGGTCTTTATACGTTGAGGAAACTGTTCTCGCTCCGTAAGAATCACCTACAGCAAGGGATGTTTGGATCGGGACCCCCAAAAAAAGGCTTCTTGACACACTCGAAGGCGTCGAGTCTGTGAAAATCCGAAAGAAAATGCCTCTGCCAACGAAAATCCGGAAAAGACTAGGTTACTTTAACGCGATTTTGGGGAAAGATTGTCGACGTATCAAGGTCCAAGGTTATCAGGAGGGGGAGACTTTTTCTGTACGACGAGAAGGACAGTTGTACGCTTTCAGAAGAGTTTACTCGTCAATATATTGGTCAACAGGAATGCCAAAGGGTAGAGAGACTTTTCAGGAAAACACAGAGCGAAAAACGATAAGTCAAAACAGAAAACAGACAAGACAGCTCAGAACGGAGTGAAACGGAGAGAACGGGCGAGCAAAGAGACACGAGAGAGAGAGAAGGAGAGCAAACATGGCAACAAAGGAGACAAAAAAATGCTTTTGCGAAGAACGTACAGGTTGGCCGATCAGTGAAAGTGGTCGGTCGTTTTTGGTGATTTCTTTGAAGAAGAGGAAAAGGGACAAGACGAGGGGTTCGACCGGCGCTGCACCTTCAAGTGTCCATGTCGAATTGAATCTCGTCTTCAGGTCCGAGGTCATCCTCACCGGTGGTACTGCCCGCCGAGCTGATCCCTCCTGAAACCACTCCTCCGTTGCCATTCGAAACTTTTCGATCAACGGAAGAGTGTCCGTTCGCGCCGAGTTGTTGCGACCTCGGAGAACCGACCACCTGGGGGTGAGGCACGAGCGCTCCTTGGAGGCGAGGAGAGACGTTCTCCGAGGACGAAGGTGAAGAACCTTCGGTACCACCTGTTCCTGCCGTGTGACCGTTTGTGCGAACGTTGACAACGTTCGATCGCGAGGCTGAAGTCGAGCCGAGAGCTTGAGAATACAACAAGCTCGCTGGAGGTGTTTCACCCCTGTGTGTTGGTGGAACGAGGTGCAATCGACTGAGACCCGCTGCAAGTCCACCAGGAAGCGACGAACCAGGTGCTGCGAGCGCAGCGTTCGTGTTGGGCGACATGCCGGTCTGAGCGAACCGGGAAGGGTGCTGCGTGCCACCAAGCGCATCGTTGAACGAGGACGAGTACAATGGATGCTGGGGCGAGCTCGAGAGGTGTTGAGCGGACGGCAAGAGCGAATGCATGTTGGTGGCAGCATAGGTCGATTCTTCGCCAGAGGCGCGGCTTGCCGCGAGCAGGGACTGGCTAGGGGTGAAGGGAACTGCGGACGGGTTGTGGCCATCAGAGCCCGAGTGCGTCGTGTTCCACGGCGAGGTCGAGGAGCGAAGACCCAGTGGAGGGGGCGCCGTCGGCTTGCCGCCTGCGAGCAAAAGGTCGACAGGGACGGATTGACTTGGGAGGAAGTGATTAGAGGAAGGACTGCTCGAGGCAAGGCTCGACGGCCCAAGGGCGTTTTGGGACTTGAGCGTACGTCGACGCATCTCCTCCGGAGTTAGGAGATCATTCAGGGACGAGGGCAGGAATCCTTCGTCAAACCCGTCCTCGCCTTCGTCATCGTCGTCATCGATCGCAACCTCTGCCGACCTGTACGATGGCCATCCCGAGATGGATCCGGAACGTTGGACGTCTCCGAGCATGGCGGGTCGAACTGGAGGCGACCGAGGGAACCCGTCTTCGTTCGAATCGTACGAGTTCGGAATGAACAAGCCTCTCGAGCCAGAGAAGGGCGAGGTGCCAAAGATGGAGGTCTGACCATTTCCATTCGGATGTGCGCCTGGCATCGCGAGCGGAACAGACGTCGAATATCCGGTCGGCTGGAAGCGTGGCGGGGAGAGAGACTGGCTCGTGTTGGAGAGTCGACGTGCCTGTTCGGAAAGCATCGCTTGAGCAGCCACCGAACTCCGACTACCCGATCCGAGGTGATGCGAGAGGGCCGACGAGCTTGGCGCGACGAAATTGACCGTGTTGCCCTGTGCGATCGCGGCAAAACTGAGCGGCGAGTGGGGCGAGTCGTGAGGAATCGTGCGATGCTGCATGCCGGGCGAAGATGCTGGCGTGCGTCGATCGACGCTGTCGGGCGAGCCGAACACGGCATCGACGTCTCCATGCTGACTCGCGCCCGAGCTCGATCCGGCGCCGTTCATTCCGCCGAGCATGAACGCTCGCGCAGCTTCTGCACCTCCCGGAACACGACCCGAATAGTCGACAGATTGTTTGAGCGACTGCATCAGGTCGTGCGAGTCGATTCCCGAGCGTATCGGGGGTGAATGTGCGATCGCGTTGGTCGTGTTGACCAAGGCTCCTTCCGCGAGATTCGCTTGGGCCTCGCGGAGAGCAGCCTGCGCGGCTCGCTTGTTCTTGCGGTCAAAGGACATGGGTTGACCAGGCAGGACATGCGCGAGAGCACACTTGTGGCCAAACTTGCAGTTGCCTTTCGCGAACCATTGACAGATGGGCTTGCTCTGTGCAAAGAGACCATGCGAGGAGGAGTCAGTGTGCAGGTCGCTAGTGCGACGCGCCGAGGGAAAAAACGTCACCTGTCCTGCATTGACGAGATCATGCGAAAAGGGGCAGCTGGCTCCGGCTGTGCAGCTGTTGGCTGCGGGCAGGATCCGGCCGGGAACGGGTGAGTACACCAGGCCCAATGGCAGCTCTCGAGAGAGAGAGAGACAAACCTTTGTAGAATTTACAGGGCACGTGAGAGAGGTCTTTCGCTGCGAGGGGAGACGTGCGACCGAGCGAGTCAGCACCGCCATCTCGTGGCGGGGGGGCGGGTCCCGAGCTGCTCGCGCTCCTGCGGGACTTGGTGCGGAGGTCAGATGGAAGCTCACCTTTGCCTGCCTTGGAGTGGGTCGCGTCAAAGTGGGCCTGAGCGGCGTACAAGTCTGACTCAGTCGCGCCAAGTGGGGGGAACTGCCGAGGGTCATCTCCGAGCAGCCTCGCCACGGGCGGGCGCTGCAGGGTGGCCGTGTGCATCGGATACGGATACAGTGACTGCTGGACAAGACTCGTGCGCGCCGAGGGGAGGGTGCAGGAGCGAGGGGGGCGAGACGAGGGGCGAGAGGCGAAGGCGCAAACGACGTTCAGGAATGTTTTGCGGTGGTAAGGCTACTGCTCGAGGGTGAAGGTGTTGTGCCCGAATGATATCCGAGGGTGTACGAAGGTGGCAAGAATGCACGAGGGTAGAAGCAGAGACTCACGATCCGCGTCGTCGCTCCACTCCAGCCGATCGACGCGCATCTTGGCGCAACGAGCAATGCGACCGCTGCTCACCCTGCTCGTCTGGCTGGGTGTCGGCCTCGGGTCGACCCTTGCAGCGTCGGCCCCGTTCACCAACAATTGGGCTGTGCTCGTTTGCACCGTATGTCCACCTCGGCTCGCATTCCACACCTTGTCCCGTTGCCTGATGCTCGCAGAACGCCACAGTCCCGCTTCTGGTTCAACTACCGCGTCAGTACTGCTAGTTCTGCCGCCGCATCGCACTCGGACAGTTGATTGATCGCCTCTTGTCTCTGCCCGCAGCACATGGCCAATACTCTCGCCATGTTCGTCCCAGTGTCGCAATGCACACGCATCGTAGCGTACGCGAGCTGACGTGCTCGTGCCGTCGTTCAGGTATCGCACCGTGAAGCGGTTAGGGATCCCCGACTCGCAAATCATTCTCATGCTCGCCGATGATGTCGCGTGCAATCCGCGCAACCCGTTCGCCGGCACTGTCTACTCGAACGCCGACCGCAAGACCGACCTGTACGGCGAACAGATCGAGGTCGATTACAAGGGCGAGGAAGTGAGCGTCGAAACTTTCCTGCGCTTGCTGTCAGGTGCGCTTCCAAATTCCAATCCGCATGATCTTGCCCTCTTTGGGTTATTGCTAAATTATCTGTACACTCGTTCGACTGTCCCGCCGCACTCAGGTCGATTACCCGAATCAACTCCTGCCTCGAAACGGCTCATGACCGATTCGCGCTCGAACGTCTTCATCTACATGACAGGACACGGCGGCGACGAGTTCCTCAAATTCCAGGACAACGAAGAGATTTCAGCGTTCGACATTGCCGATGCTCTCGATGGCATGTGGTCCAAGGGCAGGTGAGCTCTTCCGGGGAGGGGGTCCGAGCATTCCGGTACCAAGGGCAGTTGGCCTGCGAACGATTGCTCGAGCGTTCTCTTTCTTTGTTAACACAGGTACAACGAGTTGTTCTTCATGGTCGATACTTGTCAAGCCAACACACTCTACAGCAAGTTCTACTCGCCCAAAATTCTCGCGACTGGATCGAGCGAGAAAGGCGAAAACTCGTACTCGGTACGCCTACACCAATCTCCCCCCCTTTACAAGAACCATTCAATCGACTGCTGATAAATTTCGTTCCAATGTACAGCATCATGCCGACAACGACATTGGCGTCGCCGTCACGGATCGTTACACGCATCACGTTCTAACTTTTCTCGAAGAGATCAACAAAACCTCGAAAGCAACCATGCAAGATCTCGTGAGTGAACATCCCATACCAATCGAAATATAGACTCGTCGTTACTCATGATCCAATTCACATGCAAAAAAAAACAAAAACAAAATTCCTGGAACAACATTGAAACTATAGTTCGATACGTTCTCGTTCGAGGTGATTCACTCGACTCCTGGAGTTCGCAGCGACCTTTTCGATCGTTCGCTGAGCGAAACACTTCTGACCGATTTTTTCGGAGGCGTTTCCGAGATCGATATGATCACCACCTCGTCTCGCAACCTGACAAGAGAGACGATACAAACGGGAACTGTTACAACGCGGGACAAGACGAGAAGGAAGAGGAGAAGGATGGGATCGACGGGGAGAGGTGCGAGTGAACGGCCGACAGCGAAAAAGTCGACAGTGACGGCAACGGGCATCGGGATCGGACTGGCAGCGGCGAATTTTGTCGCCGTATACCTCGCGAGGCGGAGCAAACTGTAGCAAGACCATCGTTATGACATCGAGCAACCTCGCTAGGGAAAACTGCGTCTTTTGTAGATAAAGCAACAAGCAATTACTCAAGCTATACAACACGATTGACTACATATAGGCGCTCGACATGTTTTAAAGGGGGGGGGGGGCAGTACAAAAGGAGGATAGAGATTAAGATCGGGTTTTTCATGCATCAAACTCGACGGGAAGAGTCTCTTGAGCTCGTACTCTTTTATCGAGCTTTGTTGGCACGTTTGAGCATCTCGGAGATGTACTCGTCGATTCGAGAACCGGTAGATGAAACCGTTAAGGTGGACGAGGCGGTCGAAGCGTCGGAATCTGAAGGGCAGGGTGAAGACGAACGATCGCGATTTGTCCGATTGTCGAGCAAGGCGAGGGCGTCATCGGTCAAGGGAAGAATAGGTGGCAAAGAATCATCGTCGTCTTCGTCGAGGCGAGGTGTCACGAACGAAGGCGACATCGTGGAGGGCTGAGCGGGCATATCGGTTGTCGCGCTATTGTGTTTGTCGGGCATGCTCGTCGCTACGGTATGTTTCTTCGTCAGTCTCGCCATCCAAATGCGTGCGAGAAAGCCTTGGGACGTTAAACTCACCACTTTGCTCAGTCTGTGAGAGCTGCCAAGCACGGTCCTTGATCGAGTCGAGTTTCGCGAGTTCCGCTTCGACCCGCTTCACGAGAGCCTTGCGTTCAAGCCTGACCTTCCGATCTCCTCCTGATTCGATAGCGTCAATCTTGCTCAGGAGAGTCACGAGAGTGTCCTCGTACTTCAAAAACGGGGCGTTGGCTGAAACGAATGCAAGGGCGGGAGAAGACGTCGAGTTGGAAGTTGTCGATTGGGCTTGGAAAGAGAGAATCGTCGGACTTGTGAAGGCTGACTGCGCTTGATCGAACGAGGAAGAGAGGGCATCGAGTGTCTGTAGCGCGCTACGACGGGCGACGCGGCGACGGAACTTGCGCTCAAGACTCGATGAGGCGGGATCTTCGCTGACAGCCAAGGATGCACGAGTGTCGGTGGACTTGGTCTTGCGAGGTGATGAGCGAGCTGATTTGCGAGGTTCCGTGGAAGCGGCAGCGTTCGATGGAGACGAAAGCTTGAAGAGCGATTTGAAAAGATCTTGCAATTCGTCGCATGGGACATGTTGCGTATTCTCGTGATCGTTGTCCATGATATCCTCTTCATCCTCCTCCTCCTCCGTTGCGTGTTGCGTGCTGTCTCCAAAGAGCGCTTGACGGATCGCGGTATCCTGTCGCTCCTCCTCGGCGATTTGCGCACGGTACTCGAATGCCTTTTCGAGTTGTCGCCTCCCCTTTTGCTGTTCCTCCTCGAGGACGGCAAGTTCGATTGCAGCTCGACGCTGGCGCGGTTGCTCGCGAGCCGCTTGAGCCTGACGTCGCTGTTCGAGCTCGCTAGCTAGGAGCGCTTGTTCGAACTCAAAGCAAGAGGGCGCGGGTGGAATCAGCGCAAAGAGTGCATCGGTGGGAGAGACACGACTGAAGGCGAAGGGAGAGAAGAGCAAGGGAGAGTGGTTGAAGTCGAGGGCGAACATGGTCTGAGCGAGAGAGGAGGTAAAGGGAGAACAAGGTAAGAGGAGGATTGGATACAGAATAGAGCCTGACAACGGCAGGAGCGAGGCTCTTGTAGTGCTCAGTCCGGGCCTCGGGTCTTCGACCCGACTCGACGAGAGATTGCGAGAACATGCTCGAATAAATTCCGTGGAACTTGCTCGAAAGTTCGAGCAAACTCGCGCAAATTCGCCTCGACGTCCAAGCGTTGAAGCGTCGGGACAGACGGGGATCTCTCCGTGAGATAGGGACACATATGATGCACAGTGGCAAACAGGGGAAAGGGACGCTGGCAGACAGTCCCAGATGCGAGGAGCGCAATCCGCCTTCTCAAATCAGACTCATCGACTCGAGTTTGGTTACACGGCTCCTGCGGCTGACTTCAGGCTCTTAGACGCCATCCTCAGATGGCTGAAGACATAGAGACAGAGCTCAGACAGACGCGAAAGTGTAGGTAGGTACTGCTTTGACTTCATTTCAGGCTCAAATCACATCGCTGGGAGCGGGAACCACAGGAAAGCTAGAGAAGAGAGAGAGGGTACTGGAAGACTGGCATGAAACTTGATCCTCAAACAAAACTTTGAACAAGAAGAATGGAAGGAAGGTGAAGAAGCTGTGTGACAGGTCCTGGCATCCGTGATAGTGTTTTGCGAGGCCGCTTTACAAGGGATTCGGCATGCTGAGGTTGATGTTCAGAGTCTTGACCGAGGTGTAGCTGTGTGGTCGGGAAAACAAGAGGCAAGAAAAAACGATGGGTCGTGGAAGGAAGTGGAAAGGATAACAATGAAGGTCAATTAGTTTGCGCTCTCATATCTAGTAGTGAGCAACACTTGGAAACTCACTTCTTCAATGCGTATTCACCAAGCTCACGTCCAATACCGGATTGCTTGAATCCTCCGAAGGGAGCCTGCGAGTGAAGCATGTTGTAGTTGTTCTGCGGGGGAACAGTGAGGCGTCAGGATCGGACACGAAGCAATGAGACAATCACGCTTTCTTACCACCCAGACGGTACCGGCTTGCACACGGTTGGCAGTGCGAAGTGCGCGTGAGATGTTTTGCGAGAAGATAGCGGCGGCGAGACCGTACATGGTGTCGTTGGCCATCTCGACGACATCGTCCTCGTCCTTGAACTTGCTGACGACAATGACGGGACCGAAGATCTCCTCCTTTGCGATCTTGGCGTTGCGAGGAACACTGATAGAAATGGCGCGGTCAATTCACACGTCTCTGCAGCGGAAAAGACAAACGTTGGGGAATTTACTCGGTAAAGATGGTGGGCTCAATGAAGTAACCCTCGGAGCCGTGACGCGCGCCACCAAGGTGCTTGGTCGCTCCCTCATCGATACCCGACTGGATGTGGGCGGTGACTCGGTCGTACTGGAGTTGGGAAGTGGCGGGACCCTGGAACGAGTCGGCATCGAAGGGGTTTCCAACCTTGATCGACTTGACCTTAGCGGTAAGCTTCTCGAGGAAGGTGTCGTAGATGCCCTCTTGGACGAAGACCCTCGATCCAGCGCAGCAGCATTGGCCAGCGTTGAAGCTACCCCACGACAAAGGTCAGATCCACTTCAACGTGGCAAGCGGAAGAAAGGCTGAACTCACTAGAGTCCGAATGCCGACCACGAAACAGCCTGCTCAAGATCGGCATCGTCGTAGATGATGTTGGGCGACTTGCCTCCGAGCTCGAGCGTGACTTTCTTGAGGTTCGACTTGGCAGCAGAGACCATGATCTGGCGACCGACGGCAGTCGAACCGGTGAAGGCAACCTTCTCGATCTTCAAGTGGGAAGAGATGGCGGCACCGACGGTGTTGCCGTATCCGGTAACGATGTTGACAACTCCGGGAGGGAGGACTTGAGCGATGAGGGAACAGGCGTAGGCGGCAGAGAGAGGAGTGGTCTCGGCGGTCTTCATGACGATGGTGTTACCCATAGCGAGAGCAGGACCGAGTTTCCAGGCGAGCATGAGGATAGGGAAGTTCCCTGCTCAACGCGACAAAGTCAGCAGGGTCCTTGGTCACTGACGTCGCGATCCGAGCTTACAGGGAATAATTTGTCCGACGACACCGATGGGCTCGTGACGGGTCATGACCATCTTGGTGTTGTCAACCTCGATAACCTTGCCGTGCTCCTTGTCGGCCCATCCTCCGTAGTAGCGGAGGCACTTGGCCGCCTCGGCAACATCGAATCCGCGCGCGAAGGTGTAGGCCTTTCCGTTGTCCATCGCCTCGATCGAAGCGAGAGTGTCTGCGTGCTCTTCGAAGAGCTCGGCGAGCTTCATGAGGAGTCTATAATATGCAGAAAACCGTGAGCACTCGCAGCGCATGCGAGAAGTGCGGGAATCATGACTCACCGACCACGCTCGTGTCCAGGGCAGCGTTCTCCCCAGCTCTCTTCGTAAGCCTTCTGCGCGACTTCGCTGAAAATCGAGAACCAGACAACGTGAGCCAAGGCTTGGACACGGGCGAAAGATTTAGAGAGCTTACACGGCCTCGTCGATATCTTCCGGGGTTCCCTCAGCAACCGAAGCAATGACCTTGCCGGTCGAAGGGTCCGTAACCTGAAGAGCGGATCAGGCAGTCAGCATGCAGACCAAGCCCACGTCCTCCCCCACCCTGCAGAAGCGACTCACATCGATGGTTTTACCGGTCTTGCCGGCCTTGAACTTGTTGCCAATGAAGATACCGACATCGAACTCGACCTGTTTCCCGAAGATTCGAGAGAGAAAGTCAGTTCAACGAGTTTTGGGTTTCGAAAGCGGGGAAGCAAAGAATTCGACCTCGACTCACGTCTTTGACAACGTGGTGGGAGGGGAAGGTGAGTTTGGCAGTGTGTCCAGACCTGTTCCAGAGTCAGGTCGCGAGACCGGAAGGGGTGCAGCGACAGCGGTTCAGGGCGTCCACAGAAAACGTGGAGATGTCCCGTTGAGGATTGTGATGGCAAGTTGCGAAGGTGAGAAGAGCGTCAATTCCTGATCAAGCGCACAATGTCATAGTTGCGAATGCTCACATGTTGTGTTGGTGCAGTAGTGGAGTGTGAAGAGGGAGGACAGAAGAGAGAGAGCGAACTTTAATTTGCGGGTACCGTTGGAGTGGAGGCCAACAAATGTGTGGGGCACTCAAAGGTTGTTCGGAAGCTAAAACTTGTCTCTGGGCCAGGCGAGGCTCACGTCTCCGAAGCAGGTCACGGGGGCAGTGGTTTGATAGGGTCTTCTCCGCACTGCCCAAGGGCGGTGCGATACTGACCAATCTCTTCCGATAGACTCCTCCAGCGCCACCACGATCCGCGGATGACCGAGGGCTACGTTCACGGTCGCTTATGATAGCGGTGTCTGAGCCTCGGATTCTCCGAAAGCCTTTCTGCGCACGATCCTTGCGAGCTGATCCTCCGTTCACTAAGCTCACATATCCTCCGATGGAAACTTGCCACCCTCATCGAGGCGTCAAAGTCAAGCTTGATTAGGTCATGGTGAACCCGAACGTCTCGTTGGTATAGCAGAGAGGAAATTGATTACTGAGGCATTCCCGCTCGGAGGTTCGCCCACTTGCTATTCTTGTACTCCAGCCAGTTGGGTCTCTGGTCCATTCCTGCCTGCTCGAGCCTGTCCTTGACTAACCCGACGATGGACCCCTCCTGTCTCGTCGGTTTGTCCCCACTCAGCTCCCAGTACATCGCGCCACCGAGCTGGTTCACGTTGACAAATTCTGCTTTCGCCACAGCAGAAGCAGGAGAGTCGTACGTGACCCATTCAGAGTTGGCCGTGAGACACGAGGTCGTGACGAGGTGAGGATCGTACTGCTCTTGCGAAGAGGGTAGTGGCAAAGCTTTGTAGTCGTAAGATCCTGCATGCCCAACAGGATTCAGCTGGCCGCGCTTGTTGCCCGAAGCACGATGCTGTCCATTGACCCACCTGCTTCCCATGAGCCCGGACCGACTCCTTGGAACGGCTGTCCTGGGCCTTGACAATTGAGGAACGATCGACCGTACAGCGGGATGCCGAGCACGAGTTTCTGCACGGGTACTCCCTGCGACGTGTAAAACCTGATCGCTCGGTCTGTCGACAACGAGTCTGGGGACGACCCAAACAGGTTGGCCTGGTGATTCGCGTGCGAGTCCCAAGAACCGGCGTAATCGTAGCTGTCTCGAAGGACATCGAGCGTTAGCAACTGGCCAGCCCAAGCATCGATGAATAGAATCTCGCTCACGCCATGAGGTTCCAAAACGACAGGTACTGATCCATCTCGCGCACGAGGAGCTTGTCAAACGTGCTCGGTCCGCATGGCTGTCAGCAACAACCAAGGTCAACTTCGAGCATTGTGCTATGATTACTTCGCCACTTACAGCTGCGATCGTCAGCTCGAATCCTTGCGGGAGCGAGATACCTTTGTCGTGAGCTAATCGGTCGAGGCCCTGGCGCAAGTCTCGCAGAAGCAGGACGTAGTCTCTCGCCTCTTTTTCATTCTGGGGATACTCCCTGCAGGACATTCTCTGTCAACAGTCAGCCGACGAGCTCGGTCATGACAGATGCGACGGTGTTTTACTGACCAATCAATGTCTAAGCCGTCAAATCCGTAGTCTTCGACGATTTGAACCGCACTGTCGACGAACGTGCGACGCTTGACTTCGTCTCCGACTCCTCTTGCGAACCTGCCGTTCTCCGAATAGGTCCAGCCTCCGATCGAGAGCATGATCTTGAGGTTACGATTGCGCTTCTTGAGCAAGTACAGCTGCTTCAAGTTGCCGTACAGGTTTGAAGACGCGTTCTCGTCGTTCCAGGAATCGTTCTCGTAGTGGATCTGGCGTCGGAGTCTCCGATCAGAGTCCTTCTATGACACAGAACCGCGTCTGGAGAGTCGAGTCCGAACCTCTTGGTCTGCCCATGAGTCGGTGAGGTGCACCTCTCCAGACTCTTCCTTCAGGTTTGCGAACGAGTAGAGGATGTGGGTCAAGTCTTCGAGCGGAATCTGTTGCGGTTTGTAGTTTCTTCCGTAGATTCTGGGGTATATGGTTGTTCAGACTTGTCGGCTCTGCCAGAACAGGGAAACGGAGCTATACGCACCCCCAATTGGTGAAGTAGCCGACGCTGATCATGCGCAGTAGGCGATTAGCGCGCCAGAACGGGCTCGTTTGCGCGGACGCTTCGACTCACTTGACTTTGCCGTTCGGTCTCGGGATGCCTGTGTTCATCTTGGGTTCGGAGGAGGCAGATGGGACGGGTGCGTTGATGAGGTCGAGGCGGTGCAAGCTGAACACGAGTAACAGGGAGATCACAAGCGCGGATACTGCAATGTATGATCGACCACGAAGATTCGGCTGATTGGATCTCCGTGCCTCGGCTGGTCTGGGATCGGTTTCGAGAGGAGTGTAGCCGGTGGAAGACATGCGACTTGGATGACCAGCGATTACGCGCTTCTCTACTTTCTTCAACCCTGCTTGCAACCGGTCAACGATGAACTGCGCAGACGACCTGACTTCGGTTGACCTCGACGCGCAAAACAGTCACACATTATCACTTGCGTCTGCCTCGACCTCTTCGAGCGTCTCGTTGTACCCGTTCATCCTCCAGTCGGGGTCCTACACGCTCAATGCGCACGACACGAGCCATCTACAGCGAGTACTGCGGCCACTCGACTCGAAGGACACGGTCAAGACGAACGAAGAGATCGAGGGCACCGCCCAAGCCGAAGCGGGAGACGGCAATTGGACTGCGGGTTGCCTCGACAGCCAGGATGGAGATGACGAGCTCATTGTACATGTCAGCATGAGTCTGTTCAGAAAAGCTCGGAAAGCCGCAAGCAGCTGAGCGCTCGATCACAACAGGTTCGCTTCTCGGAGCTCGTGCGGATCAAGTTCGTCTCTCTCTCTCGCGCAAAGACCGACGGCTTCCTGAACTGACTGTGCGGTTTAACAGGTCAATCTTGATTGGTACCGGTGGCGGGAGACTGCCAACCTCGCCGAGGCTCGCACGAGTGTGGGTGAATCGCTCGACAGGGATCTCATTCGAGGAGACCGCAACCGTCAAAGGCGCACAAGAATGGGAACTGCTCGAGAACGAGAACGGATCGCGCGGAAGCGTCGAGTACCCAGTCAGAATAAGCAAGTTTGCCAACGTGTCAGAGCTGGATCTCTTCTTCGCAAGTCTCGTTCCCTCTCGCGTTCATACGCATCCATGCGATCTTCGATCTGATCCAAACCTCCCCTACCAGGCCAACACGCGCTCGGAGCAGACGCGCCTGTTCTACTTGGGCTTTATGGGAGAATCGCGACAGCTGAAGAAAGAGCCTGGCGAACCTATGACTGGTCAGGAAACACGCAACCCCTTGCAGCGTGCATCATGCTGAACTCATTTCTTTGATCAGTTGGTGCCGAAAATGCTGCGTCAAGCATGCTGGACGGGATGAAGGAAGAGAAACGAGGCGCATCTCAGACCTCCGCTCGCTAGCCGGTTCTGCTTTCGCAATCAGATCGCGCTGCTCTCGCTCACTTGTTGTCGTAGTCTCTCTTGTATTGTTATCGCTGCTGCTGCTGCTTCCACCAGATGTCCTCGGCGTTTCGCTGCACTCGATTGGTCAAAGTGCCTACGCACTGTCCCTTTCTCCACATTCCCGAACAACGCACCCTTGCATGCGCGCGCTCCCCTTTCTCGCTTTCCCCTCTCTCTTCTGACTTTAACTTGCCCTCAATTCGCTCACTACCTCGGAATACTGCCAGTAGGATGCCGTTCAGGATGCCGCCTGCCACGCAAGCTCTCAGATCTACCGTCAACGGTCCCGCTAGTCCCATCTCGTCCCACGACCCAGTAGAGCTGCCAGCAGTCGTATCATGTACAGACCCCGATGTCGACATTCCCAGTAGCTCTATTCGTCTGTCGGCACCTCCACCACTGCCCCCGAAACCGCTCCACCTCACCGTTTCGAAGAAGTCCGCCTCTGCATCTCGACCCGACAGACTGCAGACGTACGGAACGCGTAGTGGCGAGCGCAGAGCAACTGCGGCGAAGAGAGGAGAACTGCCGAGATGGAGCAGGATCATCTCCGTCGAGGCGGAACAAGACGAGGTGGACGAATCTCTCCCGGCAACGATCAAGGCCGGCAAATTCCTCGGCGAACAAGCTCGTGTTAGCGATGATGAAGCAGATGAGGCCAATGAAAGGGTGTCGAGGCGCGAGATCGATGTCGCCTTCGCTCGAGCCTCAGAGGAACCGACAATGCACGATCTTCTCGCTGACACCGGCAATTCCTCGTACCGTCGTGGACAAGGACAAGAGAGCTCGACAGATGCAAGTGGTACCTACCGGAGCGCCGCGGGAACTCTGACTGGTCGAGGCGGTTCCACGATCAAGCGCAAGACCATCTACTTTGACCCAACGCTTGAAAATCCTCTCTTACCCGACCCGAAGACCACGGAAGTCCTGCGCACTGGCGATTACTCTGCACGAACTGTTGGCGATCAGTTTGCTCGCATCGACAATGCAGGAAACCACGACGGCGACGACAGGCACGCTGCCGGCGTGAGCGGTGTCATCGACTCTGGCGCTGCGCCAATGCACCAACCGACCCTCCCTTCGCCACAGACTGATGGCGGAGGATTTCAGACTCCTTCCCTGGACCTACCCGAGCTGCCCATGCATGCGGTAGCCCTTCATCCTTTCTCAGGCGAGCCTACGTTTGGCGAGCTCTCTTTCGCTGCTGGAACGCATCTATGTATCGAGATTGAAGACTTGGGCGGAGGTTGGAGTCTGGGATACGAGCGAGATGTCGGTGAAAAGGGCAGAGGACTTGTTCCAAGAGGCTGGTACGCCGTAAGCCTCGATCATGTTCCGTCGTAGCAGAGCTCAGAACGTAGCTGATAACCAATTCCGATTGACATAGTACCCTGCAGAGATTTCCGTACACTCATCTGATATTGTCAGACAAGATACGGATCATTCGAGCTCGAACACGCCAATCTTGGAAGCAAGGGCTTCCGCTGCCAATTCCGAACCCGTTGTGTCGCTCTCATCACCATTGATTCCTCATGTCGCCCTCGATTCTCAATCAGATCATCAAGTCTGTGACATCCTCGACCAAGAGCAGGAGAGTGTCGGACCAGCATCTGAACAAGCGCAGGTCGACAGCGAGCTCTCGCCATCAGACGGTCGGGCTTCAACTTATGCTATCGCATCGATCCGAAGACAATTGATTGTCAGTGGTACCGAGTTCGAGCCAGTACGTGGCGATTCCACCCAGGAGCAAATTCCGCCTCTACGTGAAGCCGATCAGTCCGAGACAAAAAGAAACGACAAGCTCGGACAGCTGGAACAGGCTGCAAGCACAGTCCTTCTCGCCGAAGCTGCTCCCGATGATCAGACGAATGAATCACAACCCGTGTCCAGAAACTCGTCTGCCATGTCAAATCTGCGAGCTCTGACCGGCAGGACAGAGAGTCCTTCGGTCTCCACCGGTTCGTCATTACGGCCTCAATCGGTCTCTCACGGCAGTATATTCTATCGCCTCGGGTTGTCCATGATCCCGTCCTCGTCCTCCCTGCCTTCCTCGCGAATCCTGCTTGGAAGCCTCTCGATACCTGGCGCGTCGATCCTTGCTCATTCGCACCGGCCAAGACCTGTCACTCCTACAGAAAGACCGGAGCTACTGAGCCGGAACCCAGTCACAATGACCAGTGATGCTTTCGTGCTCGACTGGATACAGAAAGGGGACAAACTCGACGAATCGATACAGGACGAAACAATCTGGCATATTGACGTAAGCATGGCAGGCTGAATACTCTGCATCTATTTTGTGCACACGCTTACACTCTTCAGAGCGGACTAGAGCGGGCCGACATGGCGAGACCTAGGCGAGCCATTCTGGGTCCGGATTCATTCGCCACGCAAAGTCTCGCCCTTCGGCGAGCAGTCGTACACCACATTCCAGCTCACGACTTACTTCCCACGCACCTTCCTCGACCCTGGAGAAAGTGGGTCGACATCGTCCTCGTCTGCAAGTACCGTCGAGAGCATCACCGTTGCTCGTCGTTACTCTGATTTCGTCTCTTTTCATGAATCACTTGCCGCCCACTTCCAAATCTTGTCGTTGCCGCAGTTGCCTCCCAAGGTTTTCGGAAGCACGAGATTCTCGCAGGACTTCATAGAAGAGAGGAGGCGCAATTTGGAAAGATGGGTCGAGAAGATCGGGAAGCATCCCGTCTTGCGCGACAGCGAACTTGTGCGAGGATTTCTATCCATGACCGAAATCAGAGTGAGTTCTGTCTTAGCTGTGTCCGATGGGTTCCTATGCTGAGTGCTCGTTGGCTTCAGGATCTCCGAGCACTCCTCGCCCACACGGACGCTGCATCCGCGGAACCGCTCTTTTTCGCTCGGGTCTTCCACCCCGAATTTAATATCGACGTGAACGAAGCCGAAGATATCGGCGTGTCGTTTGAAACCGAAGCAAAAGCGATCGAAATCAGTGGCGGATGGACCGAGGCCAGTGCATCCTTGAACAACTATCGCCAAATGTTGAATGGCAAGTTCATTCGCTACCTTCATCGCCAGTCTTTTCCAGCATTCCGAAGCTAAGATCGGGAGCAGGCCAAGCCAACTCGTTACAGACGTGCGCTACAACTCTCGCGCAAGTCGTCTCCGCTTCCGCTTTATTTCCAGCGTCGTATGATGCTTCCCTCGCCTTCAATCCCGAAGAGCTCGATCAAGCAGGCGAGGAGCGTGGTAGGCGTAGAATACAACGAAACCGAGAGGGAGCTTTGAGCTGGACAGAACCTGATCCAGGTCTGTACAACGGCGTTACTACCAGCATTGTTCCTCCCGCGGTTCGCGAGTGATTGAAGGTACTGACATCGTATGCGCGACTGAGTGCAGACGCTTTCGCAACGACGAAGGCGGTTCAAGCAACCGCAGAGCACTTGGACGAAATTTCGGAGGCGATAGATTTTACCGTGAGTGTCGCTCACACGTTTCATACTGTATCATACAGCTCAGACTGAGAACTGCAACTGTGACAGGCACGCGTCGATCTTGAGCATGTCGAGCTTGTTTTGCAAGAACTTGCTCGCCCCGCGGCGCAACATACGGTTCGTCCTCCTCTTCTACTCCTTCCGAAAAGATAACACTGACTGCGTAAGCATGTACAGAGGCTCATCTCTCTACATCGCGAGGTCGTGGGGGAATATCGTCGCTTGTCCCGTCTGAGCTTGCCGGATCCCCGTTTAGCGAGGTGCGAAACGATCTTGAACATCACCTCCGCTGAGCTGGACTACATTCGTCGTGAGAGAATGGCACAATTGAGGAAAGGAATGCAAGCATGGCTCGATGCTGAGATCAAGAGCAGGGAAGAGGTGAGCAGGTTCCGAGCTTAAGGTTCATGGGTTTGTTTGTTGATAGTTCAGAGGAGGCGACAGTCACTCGAACGCCTCCTCTCGGCGAGAAGCTATTTTGAGAAAGACTCTCTGGCGATGGTGACATTCACTGGCGCAGGGCTCTACTCACGACTCGAAAAACCTCAATCTTCGCCTGTGTACCCTCCTTTACCGGCCGTCAAATCCTTGCTGTTCCCGCAATCGACAACCGCTGCAGTCCGCAACGCGATCGGTAGCTCGTTCCTGCGCAGGAGTACACTTCCAATGAGAAGCTCGCGCGGAGTTTTACAGTACGACGACATTGAGGACTGATCCGATCGGAAGCATGTGATGGAGTGGAGAATGTGCCGATCTGCTTTACATGAGTCTCATCACGGGATTGTTCTGCTCAGTGCTCGACAACCTTGCACCTGTCCACTCACTGCCTATGGCGTGAAATTACCATCCACCCATACCCAAATTGTCGAGAGACCATTCACCATGAGGATGAGGGTGAGCGTTCCAATCGACGCTCGACTGTCCAAACCCATTATGTAGCACTTCAGAGCCATGACCTGCATGGCCTCCCGCTGCGTTTGAAGTCGCAGCAAATTCTGCCGCCCTCGACCCTGCGCCCCAATACGATGCGGCGTCGGCGACCAGATTTGCCCCATCGACCCCCGCACCAGCTGCAGGGTTGAAGTCGAGTCGAGAGATCGGCAATCCAACGTCGAGTTCGTTGAAGAATTGGAGGGACAAAGGGTCGACGTCGGGTCGAGGGAACGGCCACGGTTGTGCATCGTTCGTGTATTCGAACATGTTCGGTCCGCCGCGGTCGTGAAGGCCAGCACCACCGTTGACCTCTGTATCAGCTTGCTGCGTCAAGTTGAGGACTCCTGACAGGCTCGATCCGTTCGTTGAGACGTTCGCCCCATCGTACGGAGGCAGACTTGAAGGAGCATTAGGAGGATAAGTTGCCGAGGTGAATCGAGCGGCCGAAGATTTCGAAGGAATGTTGCGAGTTGGAGGTGGCGTGCCCCGATGCGGTGCCGAATCCGTGTTGAGGTTGCGAGCGATCCTCTGGAGTACATCCGCGAACGTTTCGGGTTCTGCTTCGTCTTCTCCAGGTCCTGTAGCTTCTTCGACCCCGCCTGAGGATGCGAGCATCAACGCGCGAGCAGCACGAGCAGTGCGTCGACGTTCTTCTTCTCGGAAGAGTCCCGACAGAATTCGCTGTCCCTGCTGCACCACTGCACCGAGAGATGGTGACGTCGGCTTGGAGGAGAAAATCTCGAGTGCCAGCGACAACGTGTCAATCTTGGAATCGATCTCGGGAGCTGACAGATCGTTATCAATGGCTTGAAAGAGGCTGCGGATCGGAAGGTCGTCAATTCAAAATTTGAATCGCATTGTCTCGATCCTAGGCGGACTCACTCGTTGAACAAAACCAGACTAGCCCCAAGACAGTGAGAGAAGGTATAGGGAACGTCGAGAACCGCCTCTCGAATGCTATCGAAGAGCAGCAGGTTAGTAGCGATCGAGAGAGCGCGCTATCGCGTGCAACTCACTTGTGTGTCGAGACGACAACGGCTCGAGCAGACTTGAGACACGCTTCCTATAGTCAACAATTGAGCCTGCTCAGTTTCGGGCAGACGAGGCCTGTCAGGCAGAGAGAAAACGAACAGCCGAGAACTTGTATTTCGGGTTCCTTGAAGCTTTCGATAGCAGCGGTCGATGCAGTCGGAAAATCTGCCGCGTCAAACACATCTTTAGCCTACATGATTTTCAGCGTAGACCGAAAAGAGCATCCTACCCGGTTGTGAAGGCCTTCGAGCACAAAGTGACGCTGAAACTTGACCATCGCCGGTTCGTCGTCGGCGGAAAGGACCCAGCCTTCGGGTAGACTGTCGAGAATGTCTCGGAACCCTTTGTCGAGTTCTGCGATCGTCTCGAAACTCGAATCGTGGGCGAGGACAACTCGATCGAACACCGCACGAACTTGTCGTGCCGTGGCGATACGTACGCGGTCAGCGGTCGAGTCGGTAAGAACCGTCGAGGGCGCCGAGAGGGAGGTCGTTTGGGATGGCGACAAGTCCGAGTCATTGAGGTTGCCAGGATCATCCGTGTTGACTATGGACTCGTTCAAATATGATCTAGTGAGCCGGGATCATACGCATACACTCGTACGAGATGGTAGCTTACAGTGGAGAGGCGAGATGAGATAGCATCGGTTTCTCGAATTGGCACCGAGCCACTATGGATAGTGTCGAGAATGTTAGCGGGCCGGGGATTCTGGCTACCAATGGAGCGAGGAGAACAGTCTCACATCTTG
Source organism: Sporobolomyces koalae (assembly GCF_050403365.1). NCBI lineage: Eukaryota > Fungi > Basidiomycota > Microbotryomycetes > Sporidiobolales > Sporidiobolaceae > Sporobolomyces > Sporobolomyces koalae. The sequence continues at coordinate 339,084 of NW_027481765.1, forward strand.
GTATACAAGCACAGACCAAATGCGTTTGCACATTTCCCGCTTGACCGAGTTTCGACCGGGAGGGAAAGCAGGATCTTCCGGAGGCATCCTATTGGCAAATCTTACATCAGCTTGTGCATCAAGCCCAAGACGAAAGTTGTGCCACTGACGTTTCCGGATTAGAACCGAGAAGGTGTAGGCCGAGCACCTGGGCAAGACGAATAGCTCCAGCGAGCCAGACCACCAGCTGGGAAGGCTGGCCTCGCGAACTCGAGCTGAGCTGGAGGTACTGCGTGAAGAGAATAATAGTCTGGAATCAGGTGTTCGTGTCAGTTCGGAGTGCAGATGCAGATAATTCAAGGTAGCTCGAGCAGGGCGAGGCGTACTTGAATTGAGCGGATTCTAGGCAATACCTCCCATTCGCCAAGCCTCATAGCTCGCATTGCGATCCCAAACCATCTTTCTGGCAGTGCTGCTAACTGCGACGGAGGGTACACGTTGAGCGGGCTCGGTTCGGGAAGAGATGAAGGCGTGTGACCACTAGTCCGATTCGAGTTGAGGGCGCCGGGCGAGCGAGAGTATCTTGTCGAGTCTACGGCGAGACACAGGACCTAAATTCGAGGTGATAAGCTGACATGCTTGCCCGCCAGCGCATGTACGAAGACACCAACACACCACGAAGAGTAGACTCAGCCAGTAAATGTCGACGTCGGCCTGTCGGCCTTCATCACACAATTTGTGGAACGCTTCGACCTCGGCTCGGAAACTAGGTGCATGGACGACCCGGAACAGCCACGCAACGCTTGTGAAGTAACGGTCAACGAGGAATGTCGTCACCTCCCGGCCTGGAAGACTGCGGATCATGCGATCAATCTCGTTTCGGAACGCTTCATGGGTTGCTGTTGAAGTCGCTTCGAATTCGAGATTGAGGTGGGCACGGAGCGAAATCGAAGTGAAGAAAGGAGAACTCGGCGAAAGCTGCGTGACGATCGAGGTGAGCGCCGAGGTGAGCTCGAGCGGTACGCCGAAGCGAGGGGGGAGTGGGCGCGTGCTAGCAGCGAACGAAGCCGGAGCATGCGCCATGAACGGGCGAGACGAGGTTGACGCCGGGGCTTGCGACGTCGACGGGTACTGCGTTTTGGCATTGCTGTCGAGCGCGAGTCGGCCGTCGAATACGCCATTCTCGAGCGTCACTGCCGCATCCTCCGTCTGTGATCCCAGTGCGGATCAGTGACAGCTCAGTGCGCACCGACTGGCTATTGCGCCAGTTGGACTCACATCCGAGTAGCCGTCTTCCTGTTCTCGCTCCTGCTTCATGCCAGGTTCTTTGTTCGAAGAATCCACAGGAGTGCTCGAAGATGTCGCCGATGGGGGCAGGAGCGGGCGGAAGAGGGCAAAGTTCGGCGGTAGCGTCTTGAGGTACGTTTCAACATGGGCGAGGCGTTCGGCCAAGTGCTCGAGCTCGCTCGTGCGAGCAATCGAAGGGGGTAGAAACGCATCGTTAGCAGGTTGGAATACGTCCCATGTGCAGTCACTCGGTCGCCCGCGTTCTGTGCGAGCGTTGACGAGATGATCAGATGCTAGACGAGAGCTGGATACAGATAGGAGAACAAATTACTCGAGCAGTGACCGCAAACTGGCATGATTCGATCACACTATTCATTTATCCAAAAGTCAGCGTGCTTATATCAACGAAAACAGGAGCGGGCGGAATCTACCTTGATCTTGCGTCGCTGTGCGGCCGGGACAAGCGCATGTCAGTCTCTTGCCTCACGCGGCGGGCATCACGGAAGGCAGGGGTTTCTACCTTGCACTCTTTGCAGCTTAGGGCCATGCGGTTGCGCTTCTTCTTGCCGTCGCCTTTGCCGTCTTCTCCCAGGTCGGAATCTTCCCCACTCAGCTCGTCTCGCGCTTTCGCTTTCGCCTTGCGCTTCTTGGCGTGCCCGTTCGATTCATCATCTACGCACGATGCCTTGCGTTTCGGACCGAGGGTGGCAGCGGGTGAGGGCCCAGGAGGGTGATTCGTAGGAATGCTGATTCCGGGGCCGATGCTCGCTGCGAGCGCATACGGAGAGCTGTGGGGAGGTACGTGATCATGACCGGATGCAGAGGGCAGCATCACGGAGTCTGAGGAGACCACGAGAAGGTCGACTGCGAGAATCTCATCAACAAGTGCGATCGCTCGTGTTTTCTAGTCCATCTCGCAGCTGATTTAGAAGGAGTTCAACAGAGGGAAGACATTCCAGGGAATCAGGTGTGTGTCTCGTGTAAAATTGACCGCGATGATGAAAATCGACCCGACCGCTTCATCGGCCGCGGACGTCGGTCACATTGCTGTCCTCATCACCTCGTGCTCGCGGACAGCATGTTCAGCGCGCTCGCGGCTCGCGACTAGACCTGCTCAGCCCGCCTTCATTTCGCCCTGCCGCTTGAGCGCTGCCTCGTCCGAATTGATCTATTCTCGGCGAATTCGAATCGACGTCGAGCGCCTGCTGCGGTGCCCTCGCTCACGATGGGACTCAAGGATACGCTCGGGTTCGGGAAACACTCGACCTTCGCCGCCGAGATCAAGATCCACGAACTGCTGCAAGGTGCGTCCCCGAGCAGCATGCTCGCACGGCTGGCCCCACTGACCGAATTCCGTCATTCTACCCGTTCATCCCGTTCCAGTGCCCTTGCGCGACGCCAAATTCAGACTCAAGTGGCATTTCAAGGACGCAACTACTCATGGAGTCGCGGTGACCCAGTTTGCGGAATCCCTCGTGAACCGCTCGGACGAGTCGCATCACTTGTCGAGCCATCTGGCCGAGGCAGGTCGGCGATTGCTGCAGCCTGTCAACTCGCTCGTCGACACTGCCCTCGGAGGCGAACACCACCATCAAAAGCTCGAGGCGTCACGGTCTCAGTCCCCGTCAGATCCCTCTCGAGCAGGAGTCTCGTCGAGCACGAGCGCCGCCAACCTAAATGACGCCGCGCGGACACCCAACGTCCTGAGTCCAGTCATGTCCCCCCACCTCGACTCGATTACCCCGAACCCGAACAAGACTCCGATGCCTCAATCGATTCAGTTTAGCTCTCCGTTCTCACGCACGCCTACCCAGGTTCCAGACGATCCCAACATGCTCAGCCGTCCGACTCGGTCGCGGACGAGCGACGGACAGAACAGTAGCCTCGTATCGTCGGCGCCCATGGGCCAGGACGAAGGCAGGTTGAGTCAGCGTCGAGGCGGCGGCGATTTGGCCCAGGTCCCACTCGAAGCGAATTCGCACCATCGGCTCGAACCAAAAGGCGAAACGAGCTTTGTACCTCTGCGCTCTCACACGGCAACATTTGAGCGTACAATCGTGTGCCCCGTGCAGATCTCGGCGCGCTCGAACCCGCCGAGTCACCGCTACCTGCTGCAACCGTCGGCTTTCAAGATCTCGATCAAACAGGACGGTATCGATCATACGGGACACCACCAACGCGAAGAGAAGATTGGCGAAGTCAACCTCGATCTGAGCCAGTTCGTAGGCAAAGAAGTCAAGCCCCGGCGATTCCTGCTCGGCAATTGCAAAACCAATTCAATCCTTAGGATCACAGTCAAGATGAAGTACCTCGAAGGCGAGAGCCGCTATGTCGCGTAGGTTGATTCCGTTCAGGCCGTCCTCACCCCCTTCGCAACTCGTGCATTGACCGTCCGATCAACATTTCTCGCTTAGTCCGTCACTCGTGAACGGTCGCATGAGCTCGTTGTCAAATTCGAAGTCGAATAATGCGAGTGCTCGCAGTACTCCTACGAACCGCTCTTCTGCATCCCGTAAGATTGCAGGCCCGTCTATCCATGCGAGCTTGGGACTGAATTGTTGCCCTCGCAATGGCCACAGTCGTCTCTTCGCCTCGCAACAAGCTTCCTTCCAACCTGAACCCGGGCTCCAATACCTCGACGCAAATGTCGCGCACCGCTTCCGCTACTTCATCAATTCACAGCAGTGCAACCTCGCTCAACGATCACTCGCGCACGAGCTCGCACAACGATTCGCTCAACCGCCTGACCGAAGAGAATTTGTCGAATAGACGCAGAGCGGCCGAGAACAAGGTAGTCGGGCCCAACGGTCGGAGGAAGGCTTGGCATCCTCCAACCTCGTTCTCGCATTTCTTCGCGGACGGGACAGCTGGAGAAGATGGAAGTCAGCCAGGAGAACGTAGCGCGACCGATATCATCGAGTCCATCTTCAACCGCCAACCGGAGACACCTGCGTCGGGCAAGGCGGCTTGGTACACCCACATCGGCGCGAACGACAAGGCGCATCACACTCCGCGGCCAAACTACACCGAATCTGTCAAGGCAACGAAGGAGAATGACAAGATCGAAGCGGACAAATCGAACCAAGCGAAGAAAGCGGCCTGGTCGATCCGGTCGTTCAAGCGATCGAAGAACAAGCCGCCGCCACCGGTACCGCAACGTCAATCGTCTCTTGATGCACCATCTGTCGCACCTTCCGTGGCTCACTCGACCTCGACGGCTTCTTCCATGCCTCGATCCGAAGCTGCGGTCACCGACCAACCCGCTGGCTCCGGGAGCGTTCCTATCCCGTCGGGCCAGCAAGCGCAAGAGAGACCTTTCAACCTCGAACGTGCCGGTGTTTCGTTCGGCTCGAACGCTTCGACGCAGAGAGCTGGATCCCCACCTCGATCACCTCGACAGTTGTCGGCGTCCTCGAGCACTACCTCGTTGCGACGAGCGATTCGTCCTTCATCCGGCAGAGCAGCTTCCTACGGCTCGTCGGTTTCGATGTCACATCCACTCGCTTCGTCTCAATCGAGTACGACTTCGTCTCGGGCCCTCTCGGTTCGGTTCGACCATGAAGGACCTCTGACCGATTCACCACCTTCGATCCGGTTCAGGCGTTCAACCGATACGTTCTCCAATGCTGATGATGATGATGCTTCGTCATCGTCGTCGCTTTCGGTTCGAGGTCTCGGATTGTCCGATTCGACTCTTGCGAACGCCGCGAACGGGTTCACCACGCCAAGATCGAGTGTCGAATTAACAAGAGTTCGGTCTCACAGTTTCAACAGTATCGTAACTCCTCCTTCTCCGGAACGGACTCCGATGCGTCAAAGAACCACCACGAGCGATTCTTGGCGGGGTTCATAATAGTAAACATTGTAACGACTCTAATCTCTCTCTGTCTTGTCCCTGTACCAATCCATCTTGTCTAGATTCTGTGCATCCGAATAAAGAGACTTGTTTTCAGCATGGCCGATTTGAGTGGCTAGCCAAAAAAGACGACAGAAATAATGATTACGACACGGATGTACAAGAGACCAAGTCGACGAGTGGGTGACATTCCCGAATCACCTATCCATTTCTAGTGACGTCGTGACCCGACCCGTCTGCGAGCAACATGACGGGTGGGCACAAGAACGGTTCCGATACTGGTTTGCCCTGTTTCGCTTGATACGTAGGTTCGAGATACTGGGCGGATTGTAGAGTCGTCCGTAACGATGAATCTTGCTGAGGGACCTTGAGTTTCTTCGAGAAATCTGATGGAGAAAACGCACCCATTTACAATCAGTCAACAATCGGAATAGGGAAGGTTTTAGGTGTGTTCTGAGCGAAAGGAGAACCAACTACTGACCTTCCGGAGCAATCTGAGCTCGACGTTTGAATAGTGCATCCTCGTAGGTGTCTTTGACAATCAGGATCTGTAGCTCGACGGGTTTGGTTTGTCTGACGCGGGTTCATCGCAGTAGAAACGGTGAGTTTGGGCAGAGAGGGCAGTCAAGGCAGGTATAAAGAGTGACGAACCCAAGTCGATGAGCTCGTTTCGTCGCTTGTAGCTCTAGATCCGGCTTCCAAATCGGTTCGAGCATGATGACTCGACTCGCAGCCGTGAGTCCAACTCCACGTCCTCCCCGTTCGACATCAACGAGGATCACTTGGATTTCTTGTGCGCTCGTCGCATTGAAACGCTGCGCTTTGAGACCTCGGTCTTGACCCATTCGAGCATGCGACCCCGCAAAGATGATGTGCGGAATCCCGAACAAGTCGAGGGCTTCGGACAGGTTGGCAAAGATGAGATCGACGTTGGAAGAACTGAAAACGATGAACTTCTCGTCGGGATGCTCGCGAAATTCCTTGATGAGATAGTTGATTTTGGCACTTGAGGTTCGCACGAGTTGTATCTGGCGAAAGGTCGAGTCGAGAGGCAAAGGAACCAGCGGGGTCGTATCCTTTTTGGAGCGCTTCTTGAAGACGGAAACGACCTCCTCATCTTTCGACTTTCGACTGGCGATTTCAACATCGTAGCGTTTCCGGCGTGCTTCGAAAGTCAAGAGTTCCTCGACGAGTTCTTCGTCATCGTTCCACGCTTTGACATCGATATGTTGCAGTTCTTTGAGGTCCTGGCGCAGTCGTACAAGCTGATGCAGCGAGACGAGAGACCGTCCAAGTGGGTTCTGAGACGACGTGATTCCGTTGAACGCCTTGACCAGTTCGTCATCGAGCCCTTCGACTTCGATCGTCACCGAAACCTCATTCACCATCAGGTTCCACTCGACATCGCTGTAAGCGGCTTTCATAACGGCGATTGCTTCCCGAAGTCCCTGTCTGTCTTCCTCGGACCACTTGACCGCTTTCTCGGAATCGAGTCGCTCTTGGGCCCATCCCGCTCCTTCCCGTAAACGATGACCCACTTCGTCGGACGCGAAGAATGTCGAGGCAGTGGCCAAGTTAGAGCACAGGCTTTTGAGCGAGCCGACATTCGCCTTGTGGAAAAAGTAGTCCTGGTCTCGTCGCTGAGACTGAATCGCATTCGAAGCGAACACGGCGAGCAGAGCGTTGTACATCTTGCGTTCGGCTTCCTCCATCTCGACAAACGTCACTTTGACAGATAACGGAGGAATCGTGAGGACGTTCTTGACCAGAGATGTATGATGTCGGATGATTGAACTGTTGAACACGGATGCGAGTCGACTCGGATGGTCGCCGACAAGCGAACGTAGAGAGGCCGGACGGGGAAACGCTGGATGCCGCAGGAATCGCGAGTACAACTGACCGAGACGATCCAAATCTTCTCGCGTACCGCCAACAATGTTCGAAGCTGCAGCGAGTTTGCCGTCGACCGAGGCCCCTCGAAGGTTCGTCGAGGGCGTTCCCGAAACGGCCCACCGAGATTCGCAGCGAAGCTGTCGGTATACCTCCCGTCTTAGTCAGCGAGACGTCGAGAAGGATTGAAATGTTCGGGACAGACTGACCTCTTCAGCCAATTTGCGGGTCAGGTTGCCAGACGAGAGAACGTGACCCTCGTCAACAACCAGTCTCTTCCAATGCACTCCCCGCAGGGACCGATCATCGGTCTCGGCCGCATCGGTAAAACGTGCGGCGGACATCAAGACGAGGTCAAACGTTGCCATCTCTTGAGGAGATCGGAACTTGTCCTTCGAGGTTCTGAGCGATAAGACCCTGAGCGATCCTGGGGCCAGGTGCTTCTCAATCTCCTGGCCCCATTGTCTAACCAGATCGGTAGGCACGACGAGGAGTGTTGTCGCTGCCACCACGATCTCAAGCGGTTTGAGATCCCCTCGACGGCCTTCACGCGAATTGAGCTGTGATGGGCTCGGGTACAGGCGGTAGTAAGGTGGCGAAGCTTGCAATGTTTCGAACATGTCGCCGCCTGTCAGGAATGGGTCGTCATAGGAATAGCGAACCGCTCGCGGGGACGTCTTGACGAGACTTAATGCTAGAGCCCGGAGCGAAGGTAACGGTCGGTGGCGCTGAGACTCCTCAAAATCGAGCCTCGCCTGTTCCAACAGCATCGCCTCGTGCTCCTCGAGATCGACTGTCGACATGAAGATCTCAGCACCGTGAAGGAGCTCCGGAACGCGCGGTCGCAGGCGGAGTCGTTCTTGCGATTCAGCGGCAAATGGAAAGTCGAGACTTTGCTGTGTCAAGAGGACAGGGGCGGGACAAGGTCGAGATGAGTCGAGATAGGTCGAAACGCCGTCGAGCGCCGGTAGCTCAGATCGAGACGTCATGATGAGGGCGAGGATTATCAGGCTTTTACCGACGCCCATGTCTTCGGCCAGTATTCCAGCCTTCGGCTCTCGAAGTTGCGGGGGCTTTAGGGCAACAGCTCCGTCGAGCGAGACGAAGACGCTGTCTGCTGAATTAAGGAGAGACGAACGCTCGATGTAGTCGGGAGAATTTGCGGATGCGGGGGCAAGCTCGCGCGAGAGCATTTTGGCGACGGACGCCTTGGCGAATCGAAAGAGAGAACGAGGCGTCAGATGTCCGCCAGGACAGCAACGAAATGTGCAAGGACTTACCCGCTGATAAGGAAAGAGATCGGTAATGACATCATCCGGCTGCTCAGTGAGGGCAAACCATAGACGATCTTTGACTTCTTGAGGTGCGTCCACATGCTCGAATCCGCCTTCACCCGGGATTGAGATCTCGTGGAAGATCTCGAGTAAAGATCGATCGTCCGCCTCGTCCAGGAGCCTGGGCACTGTTACATCGGCCGGTGGAGGCGTACCATTCCATTCCTCGGTGCTGCAGCGGATCTGGGACAGCACGGTCCGTATGATGGCGGGAGAGGATCGTTTGAGCCGACCGGTTCTGTATTCAGCCCGCTTGAGTTCGGGCAGGTCTTCTGGGATGAGATAGATGCGTAGGATGACTGTTGAATCCGTCACACAGACAGTCGCACGACAAACGAGAGCTTGACAACAGGCGACCAGATTGTCGAGGGTTCTGTCCTGCACAACCTTTGCCTTTTTCCTGGCTGGAGCCGACTTGCCGCGAGCCGTTCGTCCGCGCTTCTTGCCTCGTGTTAGACACTGTGCGGGCTCGTCCGCGATGGACGATTCGAGCAGAGCCTCCGATTCGGGCGAAGTTGTCAAACATAGAAGATCCGGTGCGAACTGGATCCAGCCGTCAGCTGCGAGCTCTTGACCGTGATCGAGCGACCGCAGACGATAGTCTCGCAAGAGAATGGTTCCAGCTGGAAAGAGTCGCTCGAGAGCAATCGGCTTCTGTGTCCGTTTCCGAGGCGAGGGTGAGGTGGGATAATTGAAGAATCCATCGACAGGTGTTTGGACGTGCTTGAGGTCGGGTAGCGGGGGCAACCGCTGCAGATCGAGCTCGGAAAAAGGCGTATCTAGCGGTAAAGCTTTCAAGTCGGCGGAAAAGGAGCAAGTCGAGAGGACATTCGGGGTTGTGACTGGGGTCGGAAGTTGATGGACGATGCCTGATGGTAATTCGGGATCTACTTCTGTTTTAGGCGTTGTCCAGAAGACAGGCTATCGTGCAAGAGAGGCATCTTTCAGCAAACAGCCTGCATCCAGAGGAAATATAGAGAAATAACACTCACCTCGTCGAGCTCTTGCTTCACCGAGTCAAACAATGCCGCATGATCCTGCTGGCCACTGCCCTTTGAGTTCCGATGTAGGCCTACGGTGTCTGCCTGGGCACCCTCTCCAGCCTCGTTCCCTCCCGTGTACATCCTCCAATCGTCGTTTCGAGACCGCCAAATCGCGCTGACGACCTCCTAGACCCTATTGAGAGTACCCTGAATCGGCCAAGCGAGCGAGACGTAGCGGGAAGGACGGCTCGAATTCAAGAGATCGGGTCGTCGGACCCGCAATTCGCCGCGCAGCTTGCGTACTCTTGTTCACGACGGTAAATTGTACTCGGATCAGACAGCTGCCTGAGCCTTTGAAGTCTGGGGAGTAACAGAGCGTGGGTGTCGTGAATGAATGCACCAGATTCTGGAGAAGTTCTCGCCAATAAATGCGTTGCCTCCACTCTACAGTGTATCTGAAATGTTTGCTAGGCATAGCCATCGATTACAGGTATTTGAGCGAAGAAGAAGAATATATTTCGGACCCAAAGAATGAGTGTCTATCTCGATACCATGCGACTTAGCGGAAACAATGAATGACACGAGGTAGGCATAATCGTGAAGGCGAAGAGGATCCGCCCGTCTCGTATCGGGGTCGTATAAGGGCGATATTCGATATTCAGAGGCGAACCAACTTCCGCTGATGCAGTGAAATCTGAGCTCGATGTAGTTTTGCCACATCGTTTACATCATGGCGAGGACCACGGCAACGCTCGCAAGGGAGACGAGGCCAGATGCAGCAAGTGCGACTGCGCCGCTCTTGTTCGTGTTGTTCGAGCCCGACGAGCCCGAGTTCGAGTTCGACGAGGTATTTCCGGTTGCCGCCGCGCCGGCAGACGATCCCGAACGAGATGCGCCCGCAGACGACTTGCCGTTCGATTTTGAGGTCGAGGTTGCAGTGGCCGACATGGAGAGAGCAGTAGTCTGGAAGAGGGAACGAGATGAGAGGTCTGAGGCGAAAAACAAATCTGGTTTATCGAGCTGAGCGTACCTGGTAGCCCAACAGGGAGGTAGGGAAAATGTCGGTCGACTGGTACGTCTTGCAGTTGGACGAAGCGGGGATCGACGGAGTCCAGGGCAGCGTCGAGTCGGCAGGAAGCGAGCTCGGTTGCGACCATGTGTAGGTCTGTCCGTTGCTCGTGTAGGTTCCGACGACTTCTTGCAAGTCAGAGTCGCAATCGAGGAAGACACCGTCCTGGTACGATGCAGGCATGTCTAGGTGGCGCAATGTGGCGGTCAGATCCAGCTTGCGGATGAGAGAGGGAGAGAGAAGACCTGAGTGCAGACTCACTGTACGCGCAGCCGATCAAGTCGAATTTGTTCTCGCAGTAGTTCGGACTCGTGATTGAAGGATCGCACAGCTTCAAGCAGAACTCGCCCGACCCAATGACTAGCGACAGACAAAAACGGGATTGTCGGTGAGCTTCGAAACTCGGAGAGATGGCCATCGTGGTAAAGACCTACATTCGTTCCAGGAGACGACCTGGGTCAGAGTCGAGTTGTCACCCGAAGGCAGTCCGGTCGAGTACACGAGTCCACCAAGAGGGTTTCCGAGCTCATCCGCACCGTGAGGATCTGTGCCCAAGAACAGTCAGACTTTGGACACTTCGGACCTCAGACCAGGCAGTGAGATCCTTACCGAGCTCTCCTCCGGTGTCGTTCTCCATGAGATTGACACCGGTCAAGTTCAAATGTCCAGTCCATTGCGTGTAAGCCTTCGTACGCAGGACTTGCACTCCCGTAATCGCTCCAGGAGGAATGACTCGAGTTCCGTGCTTGTCCGTGGTGCAGTACGCAACGACTGCGGCCTCAACGTCACCACTACGAGACCGAAGACGAATCGAGGCGAGGAAGGGTCATTAGAGAGCGCGGCGGTAAATTGAACGACAGAAAGTTCAGAAGGGCCTACATCGTTCCGTTTGCCGAAGTTGTAGGACTTCCCCAGACACAGAAATCACCAATCGTGTTGGCGATCAAAGTTTGGCAGTTCGAGTCGGGACCCAAGGTCGTACTGTTACAGATGTTGTAGCCAGACTGTTTTCGAACACAACAGCGCAGAGTCAGGTCCGTGCTCCCAAATTCGCCACCGGATTCAAGAACTGACCTGAGGACCTCGTCCAACCCTGTTCCAGTGCGAAAAGATTAGAGGTCGCATGAGCCAACATTTCTCGGCTCGATCCACAATAACCGAAAGAGAGAGGATCGGCCAACTTACGGATACGGGTTCACTTGGTACGGGATCTGGCTGTACGCGTACGTGTAGTCGGTGAGAGGGCTCGGCGAAGCAGCACGTTTGGCGAGGTCCTGCGTGGGCGAAGGAGCCGCAGTAATGGTCGTTCCAGCGCGAGCGACCGCTGCGAGGGCGAGGGTACCGATCACTGCTTGCATTTTTCTCCGAAACTTGGGGGGTCGACTTGCGCGAATTGTCGAATACAGAGAAGGAAGAGAGGGGCAAGGGTGGAGCGGGACTTGAGCAGCGGCGTGGTCCTTTGATTGTTGGGCGAGCCCGGAGATCGGCCTCGCAGCTTATTTTGTTTTCGAGAAGCCAAATCCAAATTTAGCTGCACCTGAATTTGTCCTTTCCGCGATTGGCGCTTTTTCTCAATCGCGACACACCGCGTCGGTTGCGAGCATTTCAGCAGGACGAATGCGCCCACGGGATGTTTTGAGAGAACGAGCCGGAGAGCAGCGAGGGGTCAAAGCGCGAGGAGTAGAAAATCAGCAGAACGATAGCTTCCCACGCACGCAGCAAGTGGCTGTGCTGCAGTACCTTCGATCAGCTGAAGCGGATCGGCGGCGGCCAGCGTGGTGAGCTCGAGACAACAGCGCAAGTTTGCGCAAGTCGTGAGCAAGAAGGAATCGTGCAAATGCATCAATCCGCTCTCTTAGAGGTGCCAAGACTGTACCCCCAGATCTCTCTCCAGTCTCGAAGTTTCGCCAAAAACACCGACAGGGCGAGGGATGACCTGAAAAAGGTCATCTCGACACAGGCGGCGAGACCAGCTGCTAGACGATACAAATGTTGCACAACAAGAGGGAGTTTGTACGGAACGATCAGTGGCGGCACGCAGGGCCGAAATCAAGCCCGGCGCTTGCTTGCTGGACTGTCCTCGCCTGCCTCGGCTGCTTTCCGCTTGACCGCCACCGAGATGGGCGCAAACTTGGGCGTACCCTCCCTCGTGTTGTTGACTGCTGGCGAGAAACTCCGAACCGGTGCAAACCCTTTCCGTGCGCTAGGCGCCGTCGAACTTGCCGAGGAAGGTTCGGGCGTCTCGCTGAGATCCCGCGAAGCTGATGACGACGGTAGTGGCAACGGTCGCATCGGGATGTCGTCAAAGACCGGGGCCGCGCCGTTGTTCGCGTTCGACTTCGCTTTGCCTTTTGAGTTGGGAGCCTTTTTGCTAAGGGACAGCGATTCGTCCTTTTGCTGCATCGGCGCCGAACTGTCAAATGCACAAAGTATTCCAAAGTCAGCTGATCGGAAAGTACAGTGTGAACGCAGTAGAAACAGAGTTCAAGCTCGACTGACTTGTTGTTGCCCACACCGAGAATCATGGTCGCCGATCCAGTAGCCTCGGCACGAGCGGCGAACGCAGCCGCGGTCGAGTTTGGTGTGTCTCCAGCTGCCATCGCGGCCGCTTTGCGCTCGTTCTCGATCTTTTGCAACCGCTTCTCCGTCTTCTTTGAACCGTGTCCGTGTCCGTGGAAAGAGTGCGACAAGTGTTTCCATGCCTAGTCGTACCGAGCAACCTCCGTAATTAGCTCTCGCGCTACAGAAAAAATCGAAGCAAAGACTGACCTCTTTCGGAGTCATATCTCGACCGAATTCGTCGTGGTACTTGAGTTCGACAACAGGTTTGTAATTCTTGTATGCTTCCATCGCCGCTTGCGCATCGCGTTGGTCCCTCAACTTGTTCTCGTACTCTCGCTGCCGTTGATCGATACGGTCTCCCGCATTGCGACTCTCGATCCTCTCGCGTTCCCGTTCGGCGTCCCGCTGACGTTGGGCGTTCAACCACGCTTCGCGCTCCTTGAACTGCCTCTCCTTCTCGAGTTCTTCCGGCGTGCGAGGTTTCATCAACCCTTGGTGTCGCAAGATGGACAAGGTCGAAGCCAAACCCCTCGAGACGAGTTTCTCTCCACCCGTCGTGCCAAACTCTCCATCGTCGTCCTCGTGCGATGCTGACGGTTTCGATTCGTCAGCGTCTTCGTCATTGTCCCGAGTTCGCTCGTCGAGATTCCTCATCAACGCGTCTTGCTCTTCTCCATCTTCGAGTTGCGGTGTCGTATTCCAACCTCCATTTCTCGATGCCGAAGTTGTGCTCAGTTCGGCAAGAGGTTCGGCATCGTCTTCTTCCTGCTTGATCCTCGGTTGCACCGATTCGAGACCCCGCATGTCTGCAGGTTTCGATTCGTCCTCCTGCTTCACTCGGGTCGCGGCATTCTGTTTGCGTTCGGCCGCACTGGCGGCTTGTTCGGCTGCAGCTTTGATGTTGCGCACAAACTCGCTCGTATCGTCCATGACGAGGACATCGTCGGCATCTCGATCGTGCGCTTCTTCCTCCTTCTTGACTCGAGGCAGGAGGTGATCGTCCTCGTCGTCCTGATCTTCGTCTTCCTGCTTGATCCGCACCGGTTGTTGTTCGAGGGCGAGTTTGGTCCGTTCCTTCATCTCCTTGATCTGTCGTTTCGCCGCTTCTCGACGTTGCCGAGCGAGCGAGACGGCCAGATCGTCATCGTCGATCAAATTGGAGCTGTCGAGCGAAGCGCGTTCGATTTGGGATCGTGGAGTCGACTCTTCTCCGTCGACTTGCATCGAATCGCCATTCTCGCCGGCATTGTCGAGAGAGGCCGAGAGGGAGGTCGTGCGCGCAGGTCGCTTCTTTTTCTTGAGCTATGGTGAACGTAGTCAGAAACGACACGCTAGTCTCTGGTTTGGGGGGGAAAAGCTCACTTTGGGCTTTTTGAATCCGGCGTCTCCTTCTTGCAAGTAATCCGTATTGAAAGACTCTGGTGACCGCACAGCGAGGGTTTGAGCGATTGTCCCGAGCAAGAAACAAACGCACCAAGAGTGCTTACTCGTGTATTCCATTGAGAGCTTGACTTTTTCTCGTTCTCCCGTCGGGACCGCATCGGCGTCGTCGCGATCGGCCTGACCCGATTTCCTGCCCGGTTGGGCCACGGGAGCTGCGCCAAGTCGGAATCCGTCGGCTTTGACGGCGCCTTCGAACCCTTCGTCGTACTTGCTCAAGACGCCCTTTTTCGACTGGGAGATGCTTCCGTCTTCGGCAAACTCGTCGTCGTCGTACCCAGTGTACTGGCCGGCTTGATTCCCCTTCTTCTTGAGCTCTACCGCAGCCTTGTGCTTGGCGTTCTCGGTCAAGTTTAGGTTGTGCAGTTCATCATCTGGGCGGGTCCCCAAAACGAGAATCAACGAAGGTTGTCAACAATTGGGAAAGGACTCGACTCACCTTCGTCGTCGAGGATGCGCGAGTCTTTCAGGGTCAGGACATGCTCCTCGCCGTCCTCGAACGCGTCGGCGTCATGGGAAACCTTGATGCCAGACAGGTCGCGCTCGCCGTACTTGGTCGCGCTTTGTCGAAGTTCCTCTTCAGCGAGACGGTCCTGCTCGGCTTGTTCCTGCTCACGTTTCGCGGCGAGTTCCTTGGCGCGCTTCTTCTGCTTGCGAATCCAGGATTTCGTATCGGCGTCGTCGTTGTCGTCTTGTACGTTCGGTTGGTCTGCGAGTCCGGTTCCAACGAGTTTGCGATGACGTTCTTTGTGATTCCGAGCCTTGTCGAGACGAGCTTGCAAGTCTTTCTCGTCCTGTTGCCGGCGCAAAGAGTCTTGGGTCTTGCGGTAGTTGAGTTCGGCGAGCTGATCGCCATCAAGTTCTCGAGCTTCTTCGGTGGGTCCTCCTGCGGGTGGGTTCGGGTCTTTGAGGGGTTTGAGTCCGAGCGAGACGCGTACTTTGTTGGTCTCTTCGAGCGTGAGCGACTCTTTCCACTGGCCGGTCGGGTTCACGTCCGCCATCGCGCGAAAGTCGAGTACTCGCTCGAACGGCACGAGAGGAGAGGCGGGAGCGATGCGAGTGCTCGGTCGTCTAGTGCCCGAAGCAGCGAGTGGTGGCGATGAGAGAGAGAGAATGAGACAAGTCGCCCAAGTTGATCGACGACGACAGCGACAGTTTCGAGTCTCGATCATCGCCTCTATTCGACACGATGGATCAGTCCATCTCGATCGCACAGGACGCGCTGAGTCACCCGCCACCGGCGATTCAGGACTTCCCGCTGATGCAGCAGGCGCAACACGCGCTCGACCCCGCTGCGGCACCCGCAATCCCACCTGCGCCAGCCTCGCATGCCGAGCACAAGCTACAAGTCGGTGAGTGTCCTACTCGCTAGTCATGGCAGAGTACGACAAGCTCATGCTGTTCCATCCGCACAGTCGACGAACACCAACACTTTACGTCAGTTGCCGCATCCATGTCACTCTCTCACCCGCGTGCGCCTGTTGGCTGACCGTGACCGCGCGAGTGTACAGTACCAAGCTGAACGAGCACCTAGCGCAATGGCAGCTCCTCGACGCCGGATTCGACTACAACCTCGTCGCCGTATTCGGATCCCAGTCGACCGGCAAATCGACCCTCTTGAACCGCCTGTTCCACACCGAGTTCGACGTCATGAGTGAAACTGAACGTCGTCAGACGACCAAAGGCATCTGGATGAGTCGAGCCCCGGAAGAGACCATGCCCGTCCTCGTCATGGACGTCGAAGGTACCGACGGCCGCGAACGCGGCGAGGACCAGGATTTTGAACGCAAGTCGGCCCTGTTCTCGATCGCCGTCGCCGAGATCTTGCTCGTCAACATCTGGGAGCACCAAGTTGGACTGTACCAGGGAGCCAACATGGGCCTCCTCAAGACCGTGTTCGAGGTCAACCTGGGCCTGTTCCTCGCCGCGCGCGCCAAACACACCGATCATGCCGCCGCAACGACGCAGCACAAGACCCTCCTCCTGTTTGTCATTCGTGATCACATTGGCGCAACGCCCCTCTCGAACCTCAAGCAGACCTTGACCACCGACCTGAACCGCCTGTGGCAGTCACTCGCGAAACCCGATGGTCTCGAACAGTCCGAAATCTCGCATTTCTTCGACCTCGACTTTGTCACGCTCCCGCACAAACTGTTGCAACCTGACAAGTTCGAGCAGGACGTCGTCAACTTGCGTGCGAGGTTTGTCAAGTCGAACGCCGACTCGTTGTTCAAACCCGAGTACCACAAACACATCCCAGCCGATGGACTCGACCAGTACATGAGCTCGATCTGGGAAGCCGTCGTATCGAACAAGGATCTCGACCTCCCGACTCAGCAGGAACTGTTGGCCCAGTTCCGGTGCGACGAGATCGCCTCGACCGCGTTCGTCTTGTTCACCGAACACCTCGTCAAATTCCCAACGAGTACCGGTACGGGCAAGATTGTACCGGGACTCGGTGCCATGATGCGCCAAGTGATCCAGTTGACACTCGGTAAGCTTGCATAGACTGATCTAGATCCTCAACCTTCCTCCTTGATTGCTGATGCGTCTCTCTCTCTCGTAATAGCGAGCTACGACACGGCAGCGTCTCGTTACAGTCGTTCGGTCTACGCGCGCAAACGATCAGAACTGCAAACGAAACTGCACTCGAACTTGTTCCCCCTGTACCAAACCCAACTCAAACACTTGCACAAATCGATCCTGAGGACGTACCGAGTTTCGATCGAAACCGCGCTCAAACAGGAAGGGTACGATTTCGCTCGAGTAGTCGACGAAGCGAAACGAGTCGCGCTCGAACAGTTTGATTCGGAAGCGCAAGAGCTCGAACTTGAAGAGAGTGGGTGGAAACGAGACGAACAGGGAACGTTGCTTCGGGAAGACCTCGAGAGTGTTGCCGAATTGTTGAGGAAAGAAGAGACGAGGAAAATGATTGCCATCATCGAAGTCAGTGGATTTCCACTTTATCCACCACTCGGGCCCCTCAACTCGTGACTTACAATCCTGAAATCGTGGATCTTTGAATGCTGCAGAGGAACATCAAGAAACAAATCGCGGATGTGGTCGAAATCAGTTTGAACGCGCCGAAACCCGACATGTGGGACCGAGTCTTGAGCGAATTCAAAGCTTGTCTCGACAAGGCTGAACAAGCTTATCTCAGCAAAGCGACCAGTTGAGTTTCTTTCAATCTGCTCTCTCGCTCGAAAAATTACTACGCGATTAACTCGAGGGGTCTTTCTCTCTTCGTGTGCTGGTAATCAGGTTTCAACTGTACTGAAGAAGAGAATCAGCAGTCGTTGTCGTTACTACGACGACGCGCATGGTTGGCACTTCGAGCCAAGATTGACGAACACACGTCCGAGTCCGTTTTGCTCAACAAATTGAAAGGCGTGTTCGAAGACAAGTTCAGGTACGATCACGATGGAGTCCCAAGGGTATGGAAACCTGAAGACGATATCGATGGCATTTTCAAGAAAGCGAGAGAAAGTGTGAGTACCCCTCTCGACCAGATTTCGACAAAGACTTCTTCCTTTCCCCCAAAAGGTGCCGAGAGAAAGCAAACACACTGAAACCCCATTCACTCGTTTTGACGCTGCGATGCACAAACTACAAAGACACTCGAGTTGATCCCGTTGTACGCCTCGATCAAACCTCTCGATCCCAAGAACGAGTTTGAACTCGGACCCGAATCTTCGTCCTCGATCACCGACTCGACTCCAACGAGTTCCACCGATGTCGAACCTTTCGATTTCGTGACGTCGCTCTCGATCTTGTCTTCGAGTCAACAAGTGACGATCTCGACTCGGTTCAAACGCGAAGCCGACGCGTACTACCTCGAAGCGAAAAGATCCATGGTTGTTTCGAAAGCTCAAATCCCCGTCTGGATTTACGGAGTCCTCGTCGTGTTGGGTTGGAACGAATTCGTCGCCGTGATTCGGAGCCCAATCTACTTCACGTTCTTGCTCCTCGCGGGCGCAGCGGCTTACGTTACCTGGTCGCTCAATATGGTACGGGTTTCTTTTTTGTGCTGTCACAGCCGGGAAGAACAATGAACTGATCGAAGAAGAGAGCAAAACAAACTTTTTCACGAAACAGACGGGTCCGGTATTGGCCGTGACGAAAGGAGTTACGAACGAAGTGATTCGAACGGTCAACGATCAACTCCACAGTCAGTATCACCTACTCCTTTTTTGGAATTTCCAAGGCCAAGACTTGTCGACTGACTCGATGGCGGGTTTTTTTTCTCTCTAAAGATTATTTCAACAACCAAACAGTGCAAGCTCATGTCGAGAGAGATCGACGTCGCGAATCTCCCATCTCGTCAATTCCCGTCCCTTCTTCGAACAAGACTCAATCTGTAGACGAGGTTGAATTGAAGGACAAGGCAAAGGCAGAGTAACGAAACACATTGATCCGAGTAGTGAATCCTCCTTTTTGTAACATTTATTGTTTCACCAAGCTCCTCTCTCGGTATTCACCCACGACAAGTCCGAGAGGATAGGAAGGATACCCGCATGGCTAGAGAGACTAGGAGGTCATCCCGAAAAAGACTACAAGCTTCAGAATTCCGACCCGTCACATCATTGCTCCTTCCTCGTTCTGGCATCAGTTTCGGTTCCTGTCGAATCTGGTTCAAACTCGTTCGCTCTTGAACCTCCTTTCCCACACATCTCGAGATACTCTCGATACAAATCCGCACAGTATCTCTCCACCGGCAAATCGTTCGCTGCGAATCATTACCCGTGAACAAAAAAAAAAACCCCTCTCGAATCTCGTCAGTGATCGAGAGCAGAAAGAAAAGGAAGAGTTGGAGAAACTCACGTTCGGTCCCAAAGGGATCGCTGAGTTCTTCCGATGCGCGATCGAGTCCGAAAAACACGGCCGCGGCGATCGAAGTGGCCGGGATCGAAGCCCATCCGAGCGACTTGACCAGTTGGAGTGGGACAGCAGCAACATACACGAAAAGCAACAATTGCAGGTGAATGTTGAGAATGAGCGGGATTGGGGCTTTTGTTCATCGAGGGCATGTTCCTTCGACGGTTAGAACTGCTTTCGAGGGGGGAAAGACAGTGATAAGGAGGGACTCACTGTCTCGGATCCGTTCGAGCGAAGTGAGTTGGTCCGAGAAATCTTTCAAGTACCCGATGCAGGTACCGTACGTGACGCCGTCGAGAGCCGGGCTCGTTGCGCTCGGTTGCCCTTTCGTCGACATTGGAGTCGATTGGTACGAGTTCAAGTAGGCATGAGTCGCACGAATGAGCGACAAGGGCAAGTTCGAGGGTTCTCCCTGTGGAAGTGCAAAGGGGACATAGCGCGCGCGAGACGGGGGAGCGTTGAGACCTGCGATCGCGCGTTCTTCCTCAGTCGCGGTGGACGATTCGACGAACGAAGCTGAACTCGTGCTTCCGATTGAAGGTCGACGTCGACGATCTTCGGTCGGAGTCGTGCGGAACGTGTCGAGGAGAGCTTCAGGTAAGAGCTGACGTAACTCAGGGTGCGAAACTCCTGGTTGGTCGCGGAGGCGATACATGCATGCGAATGGGAAGGCAGCTACAAGCGAGCACAACTCTTGTACGGCGTGACTCTGGCGCGAAGAGTTGTGTTCGACATCGAGAGGCGTTCCTGACGGAGGCGGTAGAGCAAACACGAGTACGCGCAGCATGTTGCGAGTGGTCGACTGGATCGAAGCCCAGGTCCTCCTACCTTCGTACCATCGATCGTACGATGTCGAACATCGGAACGAGACGAGCAAGCCCGTGACCATTGAGAGGATCCCGACGAGACTGCCTGCGGACGACACTCCGGGCATCGCGCCTTGCGTGTTGAGCACGTACACGAGGGTCGCCCATACGGTGTAGTACATTGCTTGGGCTCTGACGGCATGCCATGCAGAGAAATCTGAGCGAATTGGATCACGCAGGCGTGAGCACCTCTCCCGACGCGCGAGTGGGGGGAGGATCGCATCACCGAAACGAGCTCGATGGGCACAGACTCACGCACGAGTGACAATTTTTCGAACCCTCGACTACGCTTGATCCGTCTCGCGAGCGGAGAAGTCATGATCGAGTGCGGAAAAGGACGAGAGCAAAGTCGACGCGCCCTTGGGTCAATCTCGTATTAGCGACGTCATCGATCAACATTTTGCACGTAGTTCTCGCGCTCTCTCAGGGGCAGTTCAGAACGGTGAGAGGCGAGATGTACAAAGTTTGTTTCGCGATCGCAAGAAAAGGAGAAGGAGACGAGTAGAGGAAAGGTGAAAAAGGAAAGCAAGATAAACACACCAGAGGAGAAAACGAAAGAAAGAGTGCGGATTGAGAGCGAGGTTCATGAAAGGGAAGGGAACAGGGGGGTTTCGAGGGAGGGAAGGAGGGGCAACGAGGAAAGAACAACGAAGGGTACCGAGACTCGAAATAGAGAATCGAGCACAGACACACACACATGGGGAAAAGAAGGGGATGGTGAGGTATATAACTTGTCAGGACAGATCAAGGGCTAGAGGAAGAAGTGGACGCGAAAGGGACGAGGGGAAGGAGACAACGAGAGGAAGGACGTGAAAAGGACTCCTCGAGATCGGTAAAAACAGGGCGAGATAGGGAAACGAGTCGAGCAGGGTGCGGAAGAGAGTCGTGAGATTGATCTTGGAGAAGTCGGACGATGGGGGTGTTCCGTGAAGAGAAGGAGAAAAGCCGTGGGTGGAACGAGGTAGCCAGAACGAAGATCTGACAGAGGCAAGGTCGGAATCGGGCGGGAAGGGGCGTCCAGGTCCGAAAAACGTTTTCTCAATCATAGACAAGCTTCCATCTTGCCCAATCATCCGGCCGCTGGTGAACTCCTGTCTCCCCCGATCTCCCCAAATCCGCTCTAATTCACTCTGCTTGACGTTCCTTCCTCGCCCCCTTTTTCTATGACCATAACTCTCGCCGCTTCTTTACGACGAACCTTTCCCACCCTTGCCACCTTTCGCTTTACGTGGGGGTGTGACAGGTCGGCCTTGACCGCTGCCGCCGTATGCAAACGTCTTCTTCTTTTCTGCCGGTTTGAGAATCTGATTCGCGAATGGGAAATAAACAGGGCGGTCAGTCGATCAGGCGCACAGTAAGGTGCGAATGAAGAGGCCCATACCTGGAAGGAACAGAGTAGCGTCTCGTCGACACTCATCATCGCACCCGCGTTGTCAAACTCTCCACAGTAATTCCTGCAGACGTGATCAATGTCAGTTCCGAGACGTTTAACCGCAATTGGAATTGGGATGAACGGATGGTGGCGGGAGAGAGAGCTTACGGCGCCGAGAACAGCGTAACCAATTGACGCTTTGCAAAGAACTCGTATCCATCCTCCACGACCTGGTGCGCGCGGCAGATCAAGTCCATGTCGTGTTTTTGCAGGAACCTCGACACGACGTCGGGACCAAACGTGAATGACACGCCACGGTCGTTCTCGGACCATCCCGTGATGTCCTTGTCCGGGTCGGACCAGAGCAAGTCGCATAGGAGTCCAGTATCGGGCACGTCTGTCGGGCGCATGACTCGTCGGATCTGTTCCATGCTTTGCAGGTCGGGCGAGAGTCCTCCGTGCATGGTGAAAATCTTCTCGTCAATGATCGCCGCAATCGGAAGGCAGTTGAAGCAGTCGGTGAACGTCTTCCATAGTTTGATGTTGTATCGTCGCTTGCCTAGCCAAGATGACCGGGACGCGTGTCAGCGAACGCTGCCGGTCATGGCGAGAGAAGAGAGAGAGGGGGAAAGACTGACACTCATCATAGAAACCGTAGATCCTGTTGATACTCGCACACTCGTGGTTCCCTCTCAAGATGAAGAAGTTTTCGGGGTATTTGATCTTGTAGGCGAGGAGGAGACAGATGGTTTCGAGTGATTGCTTGCCTCGGTCGACATAGTCTCCGAGGAACAGGTAGTTGGCCTCCGGCGGGAACCCTCCATACTCGAACAGACGCAGAAGGTCGTAGTACTGGCCGTGAATATCACCTGTGCAAAGACCTCCGGATGAGCTCGAGGTGGACAGCCGAGAGGACAGAGAGGACAGCCGCACCGCAAATCTTGATGGGAGCTTCGAGTTCGAGAAGGATCGGCTGGTTGATGAAGATCTCTCGAGCTTTGGTGCACAGGAACTTGATTTCGGACTCGTGCAGTTGCACTTGCTTGCCGGGGCGGTTGCCTCGGACTAATATCATCATACGAGAGACGCCAAGTCAGTCTGAGGTCCCGCACAGGTAGGGATAAGAGTCGCGAGTGCTTTGTTCAAAGGCTGGGAGGATGGAAGAGGCGCTGGGATCGTCGGAACGTCATGAGACGCGTTGAGCGATCGGCGACATGCTCTTGAAAGCGAGCCGCAGCAACGCAGTCGCATATGAGCCGCGGTCCACGAGACACGTAGATCATACCGGCACGCATGGTATCGATGTCGTGGGTGCCATAGTCGGCGAAGAGACAGCGAGAGATAAAGATGGTGATGGTGAGAGAGAGAAAGAGAGCGCGCGACGCCGTACCTTCTAGCAGTCGGTCGATGACCGAGTCGAGATCGATTTCTTGACCTTCTTGAGCCATGCTGTCGAACTACTGGCGCGGACGGAGGAGTAAAGAAGCGTCGAGAGTCGCGATGAAGGCGAAAGGCAGAACTCTGAGGAAACACGAGAGACGTGTTTGTCAAGTCGACACGCGCAAAGGTCAGTCGGGGTGTACGAGAAGGATGAACGAGTGCAGTCGTGCGGGTTCGCTCGAGCGAGTGGGCGCGCAGAGGGACGCCGAGTGGGATCCGCCGAGGAGCAGATCGCCAGGGCGTGGCCACCCTTCTTCGCTCCCGCCTCGGGCATCAACGCCTGGAGCGATTCGACGCGCCGGCTCGCTCGAGTCTATCGACCGTACTGCACGGAATGGGAGGGCGTACCTGGAGTGGGAGTGCGGGTGAAACGCGGACGCTCGAAGGGGGGGAGCGAGGTTGATCGAGGTGAAGAACGGGTCGGCGGAGTGGGCGAACGGCGCAACTGGCACAAACTTGAAGGCTGCAAGAGTTCTGCTCGAGGCGCACTCGGTGGTCTAGAGTCCAAGTCGCGCGTCGGGCGGAGTTCCTTAGGGCGGGAGTGCTAGTTCAGCGACTTGCTGCTTGCAAGGCGCTCGCGGCAATTTCGCTATTACAATTCCGCTATACTCCTTTTTGTTTCTCAAATGTAAATTCCTTCGAACGCAATCGTTTCCTGTGCGGCTTCTCTCCGAAATGACGAGTGCTCACCTTTGAGAACGTCTAGTGTTGTAGGAGATGCATGGGGAAGGCGAGCATTCGCCCTTGCTGAAAAGTATGCGCTGTGATCGCTCGAATCTCGGACGCCCACCGAAACGGCAAATGCAGCCTATACATGACACACAACAGCGCTTCAACCAGAAGCAGTACAACAGATCTCCCACCACCATGCTATGCGTTCACCGGGAGAGCCCCTGCTCCCTCAGTTCGACGGGCCAGTCTTTCCGAGGCCTCCAAACCCCGTCTCGATCGAACCGAGGATTCGGAACGTAATGCAATCCATCATCGTGATCAGGTTTTGCCCGAATCGGAACTGTTCGGAATCAAAGGGAGAGTCATGAGCGAATCAAAGAGAATCCTGGTTCCGAAAAAAGCAACGTTTTTAGAACTCACAGATCCATCCGAGTTTTGCTCGCCCCATGACCATTTCCCAATTTTTGCGCTTCGAGCCCAACCACCACAAGTTGCCTTCTCTTCCCAATCGACCCCATTTGCGGTCCCACGCTCGCTTCGTATCCCGTTTCGCTCGCCAATTCGTGAACCCGTACGCGTTTTGCAACGCGTTGCGTTCTTTCGCGCGCATCCGGTTCAACGCCATCTCCTCGATCGTCGTCATGTTGCGCAAGATCAACCGAGTGTGCGCGATCCACAAGCTCGAAGTGAACATGGCAAAGAAGAACGCGATCGCGATCACCGCGATCTGTTGACCGTCGAGTTTTGGACGCGGTCGTTCAGGGGGTGTGAAGGAAGACAAGGGGAGAGTCTGAGCGATGACGAGCGCGATCATGACGAACAAGGTGTACAAGGTCGATGCTTGGAGAAAGTTGTAAACTGACATCCGTAGGCATCGAATTCGAAAAGAATCAGTCCTGGTATTCTTTTGTCTTTTCCTGTCTCGCTGAAGCGAGAAACGATACTTACAGTATTTGTAGTTCCTGGCACCGACACAGGTACCTACCCAGGGACAATGGTGATCCATTTCTGTTCCACGTCCCGAATCAGTTCTATCCATTGGGGTCTAGGGGGGAAGGAAAGCTCACTCAGCACAACTGCAGCACAGTGACGACACCTGTGACTCCGGTACGGTCTAAGAATCCCTTCCTTCGGATCGTACCGGTACTGCAATTTGAGCACGGGGGCGATCGGAGGGACTCGTTCGACCTTTAACCGCTCAGGAGGCTCGTAGTCCTCGGGAGGTTCTGGAAAGTGCAAGAAGCTACGGGTCGAGCCTCCGGGTGACCCCGCTGGCTCATGCCCCAAGTCGAAGGGTCGAGCTTGTTTCAAACGGGAACCGACGTGAACAGGAGGAGGTACCGCGACTCTGCTGGCAGGTGATCCATCTATCGGTTCATGCGGAGGATTGATTTGAGCTCGCTCGGGAGTTTCGGCCCCTGGTGCTGCTGAATCGGACGCTGGAGAACCCGGCGGCACTGGGCCAGGATCGATTGCCGATGCAATCGACGGACCGAGAGCTCCAACCGCCGAATGTTTCTCGGCGATATCGTCTTCGTCGAGAGTGCGCATCAGGACCGGTTCGCCAGGGTGTGACGGTTTCGTTTCCAAGTGGTCGTCTGCCTTTTCGTCAAAGTCTCGCTGTTGTTGTTGTTGTTGTTGTTGCATCCTCGGAGATAGAGGTTGATCCTCAAACCGTTGTCCTGCGACCGTGATGTATTCGGCATCTTCTGGTGGAGGATCCGATTGTGGGACATACTACAGTCCAAGAGGGCAAGGGTGAGCTCGCTGTTACGTGTCTTATCGAGAGGGTCGAGTCTCAAGAATGACAAGGCGTTTACGTACGTCTCGAGCGAACCCGGGAGGGGTTGTGATGGCCACGATGTAGCTCCAGCAGAACAGGACAAACAGGAAGTGAAAGATGACGAGGTACACAACTGTGAATTGGTGGAGACATCAGCCCGATACATAAGGTGAACTTGTCAGAGTAAGAACGAGACTTGACGCACGACCTTGAGCGCGTGCGCCGAGGCGAGTGCGTTCCATGCGAATCATGGGAATGCACAGCCTCACGACAAAGACGTAGTAGCTGTAACCAAAGACGGCGACCACAATCCCGACTGCGAGCTGTATCAAAGCGACGAAGGATTCCAGAGGTCAGGCTCGATGGCCTAGACGGGAGAGGGGGCCGAGCAGGAGAGAGAGAGCAACCTTTCTCGAGATCCATGGGTCAGGAGCATTCGTCTCGATCTGCTGCACGCGTTTGATCTCCATCTGTTCGCGGCATCCGACGTAGCGTTGGCGAGTGGGTGTGCGGGGCGCTCTGGGCTCGCCATGCTGATCCAGTTGACAGTCGAGAGTCATGCGGGGCGGTGGGTTGGCCGAATGTTCTCGAACCCGGGCGGACAGTCGTCGCGCGCGCTCGTAACGCGACCCGAGTGACTGCCCGTCTTGCGAGGTGTCGCCAGAGACGAGGACAAGCAAGTCCAAGTTGAACGATTGTTCTCGTCTGCTCTCATTGTCGTCGCCTCCTGGGCTTGGACATCTAGGTTCCGATGTGAGGAGTGCATACTCGACTCTCGCTACCACCAACTAACGACAGATCCGGCGTTTCGGGGCAGGACCATCACTCAACGAATCGCCGCCGGTCGCGATCTCGTCGACGCGTACGCACGCGAGCACTGGGTATTTGTCTCGATTCAACTCGCAGTACGTCGCCACCTCTACTAGTCAAAGCCCACGAGCGGGAAAGCTGACGGCGAGGAGATGGGGAATCTCATGACGTTCTCGATAGATCTTGTCGGCCTTCTTCTTCTGGTACCTCCACCACCGCTTCCCTCTAGATCCAACTGCATACGCCCCGGCAAATCAACACAAGATGGATTCTGTGAAAGCGACCGTCGCCGATGCCGCCGTCAAAACAGTCGACACGCTCGCTCCCAAACCCGATCAGGCTCAACTCGATCCTCCCAAGGACACCCCGTTCACGAAAGCCGAGTTGAGCAAGTACGACGGTCGTACTCCCGACACTCCCATCTATGTCGCGATCAAGGGTCAGGTATTTGATGGTGAGCACCGGTTTTCCCCCCTCCCCCCACTCCGGGTTCATCTCACAGAGATGTAGCCGAAAACTCATTGTTCATGTTTCGACAGTTTCGGCGAAACGCGACATGTACGGACCTGGGTGTGGGTACCACATCTTTACCGGCAAAGACGCTTCCAAGTACATTTCCCTTTTTTCGTCACTCTTTTTTCCCTTTCCATCTCCTTTTGCTCTTTCTGACTGATGCGGCGGGGCCTGGGATTGCCTTCCAAAAAATAACCCCCTTTAGAGCGCTTGGCAAGTCGTCGCTGAAAGCAGAAGATGCCGATTCGGACTACTCGTCCTTGACTGCCGAAGAGAAGGGAGTACTAGACGATTGGGAGAAATACTTTACCAAGGTGAGCCCCCCATCAGTTTCGCGACAAGGTTCCAGAAAATTGACGCCGAAAGAGAACCATATTGTGCAGAGGTACAACATCATTGGCAAAGTAGTCGATTGAGAATTCTACGAGTCTGGGTTTGGCGAATCAGTGAATGCGGAAATCGTTTAATCGCCTATCGCCTAACCTCCCTTTGTGCATAATCATAATAACTGCTTTGAGCCGTCTAATCCACGAAAAACGGAAAACATGTCGTCAGGCTGTCGGACGACCGATAAGACCGTACTTGGACTCGTGCGATTGATTTTCAGGCAACAGAAAATGAGTAATGAGATGAGATGCAAAGGGCAATGCAGTGAATGTAAAAGAGAACCACACAGATACGCTAAACTACGGAATTTGATCCATTGCTCTAAAGGTTATTCGAGGAAAAGAGCTAGGGAGTTGAAAGAGCCAGCCTTTCAACCG
Organism: Sporobolomyces koalae; assembly: GCF_050403365.1. Taxonomy (NCBI): domain Eukaryota; kingdom Fungi; phylum Basidiomycota; class Microbotryomycetes; order Sporidiobolales; family Sporidiobolaceae; genus Sporobolomyces; species Sporobolomyces koalae. Next base: position 366,579 of record NW_027481765.1, read on the forward strand.
AAAGGGTTCCTGAATCCAGTCGTGCCAATCACAGGGCCATCCTGGACCGGTACGTTTTTGAGACCCTTGTACGCCGAGAGGGGGTCGATGCTCGATTCACGATTCACCGCCTTGTTCGCTCTCCGATTAAATTCAGAAATCCCTGCCGGTTTCGAAGCGGACGACGACGAAGGAGCGGTCGAAGCTGGAGAAGTCGGCGTGAAGCGAGACAAGGTCGAATCGGGGGTAGTCGGAGGTGTACGTCTCACGTTGAGAGGTTTGACCGGTTCGACCCCAAAGTGCAGGTGAGAATCGTCGAGCGTTTCGAGTTGCGAAGCGAGATCTTCGTATCGATTGTCTGTGGTAGTGCCACTTCCGTTCCACTCGTACGAAGCGTTGCGAGAGTAGTCGTGCGAGGAGCCATAGTACGACAAGTCGTGCGCATAGTTGCTCGACGGTCGTCTCGAGTCGGCAGAGTATTCCGAATAGTCGGATTGGACCGAATCGTCAACATCTGCCTGCGACACCTCGTTGCCTCGGTAGTCGTACTGGACCATACTTCCACGCTCGTCCTCGCGCGAAGCGATCGCAGGACTGTTGTTCCACTCTGGCTCGTATCCTCGGACGGTAGAACCGTTCGAGCTCGTCTTGAACGACGTTGACCTGCGTAGATCCCGATCCTGGAAATTGCCACCGTACGGTTCCCGAGGCGGGCGCAGAGGCAAACTCGGAATCGCTTCGTCTGCTTGATGGTGACCATGGCGCATCTGGTCGAAGAACTGGCGATGGTTTGGGTTCTTTGATGCCGTCGGACCGGTAGGATCGCTAGCCACGGAAGCATGCGAAGCGATCGAGAACCGAGCCATCGCCTCGGTCGGCAGCGTGTCAGAGGAGCGATGGATATTGTCCCGCGAGGCGCGAGGCGGGGACGTTCGAGTCGAAACTGTCGACTTGGGACGGGCCGATCGGCGAGTCGAGGTCGAAGCTGATCGTACCGGTGTTGGGCGACGTGCAGGTGAGACATCTCGAGGAGGCCCCGGCGCGTAGTTGAGCGGAAGAGACGGGCGATCCGGAGTTTGCGGCGCCGGCACCGGCGGAGCGGGAGGAGCGGGAGGAGCGGGAGGAGCGGGAGGAGCGGGAAGCGTGTTGCTCGAGATGGGCTGGGCGTTGTACGGAGCTTTGCAGCCCGGAGTCAGAGTGAACGTCCTCATACCAAGCGAGTCGACAAAGCCGTCTGGAAGAATCGGGTTCGAAATGGGTGGCGGACGCTTCGATCGTCCTTTCCACTTGAACAGCGGAGAGGAGTGCTTCGGGGAAGGGTTGGCAAGAGGGGACGAGGTGGGTTTCGCGAGCGGTAGAGAAGCAGAGTTGGGAGTGAGCGGCACTGGCGCAGGTGCTTTCCGCTGCAACAGGAGGCCGTCCGCCGGCGACAACGGCGCATCGCGAGGCGAAAAGTCTGTGCGGGGAGGGCGTTCGGGCGTGCGTGAGGCTGATTGCGTCGCAGAGAGCCTACGGGAGGGAGCCGGCGGAGGAGCGGCAAGAGCCAAAGATGCGCTGGGGGTCGGAGATTCGTAGCTTTTCGTCCGAGAGTGGTTGAGAGGGAAATGGGTACTCGTGGGAGTTACAGGGTACGAGCTAGATTGAGCGGTTTCCGAGGACGAGCGAGGTCCGTCTTCTTCGTCGCCAGAGCTGTGGCGGTATTCGTCGACCGGGTCAAAGTGTAGGTCCTCCTCCATGCCTGCTGATTGTGTAGACGAGCCGATCGAGTATCCCCGCACCCATCCCGTCTCTCGGTCGTCGGCGCCACGTCCACCTCCTCCGTAGAGACCGGTCTTGCCGCGTTCGTCCCACGGCTCTGCGTGTCGGCCGTACTTCTGAGTAGGCGGTCTGAACGTGGATTGGTACTGCTGTCCATTCTCTGGCTCGTCCACAGCGTACATGTCGGCATAAGCGTCGAGCACGCTGTCGATTCGAGATGGACCTCGAGGCAGTTGGGGTCCGAGCGACATGCATGTGTCACGAGGTCCACGAGTGTCTCGCTTGGGCTTGTTGCGAGGGATTGGCATTTCGTTCTGGAGAAGATGGCCGCGTCAGAATGAGAGAAGATCAACGTCAGTCGAGAATCGTGGTCGGAAGGTCGAATTGATCGAGCCCGATCGAGGGAAAGACTCACCCTGTCCCATCCCATGTCATCGTATCGATTGGGCGAGCCTTCGTACTGTATCGAGAGGCCAGGTTGCAGGGTTCCTGCTACCCTCGGCGCTCCCGACTTCGGTCGCGGGGGTGTTGCCGATAGCGAGGGTTGCGTGCGCGCCTGCTTGAACGGGTCGTAGTGGTTGAACTGAATCTGAGCTGCCATGTCGAAAGGACGAAGGAGGTGAAGCGCCCGAAGACGGTCTTTTGAAGCGACAAAAAGGAAGGAAGGAGCCGCAGAGAGGCGTCGGCGAGCACTCGGAGTCTCGGCGGTTCTTAGATATCCGTTGTCCCAAGTCGAGTCAAGCGCCGGGCAGTCGCAAGGTTTGCAAGAGCCTGGAGTCGAGGAGCCGCGGGCGACGAACGACGAGAAAGCGGTGACGCCTGAAAGAGCGACCGAGCGAGTTGAAGGTGAAGAGTCGGATCGTAGGCGGGTCGTTAATGGCGCAATCGAGATCTAATGAATTCGTTCCCAGTTGGGACACGAGTAATCAATGGCCGTGGGTTGGTGGTCGAGGTGACAGAGGGAGGCGGGACGCTTTCATCAGTCGAGCACAGCATGACTGCCACTTTGAGAGCTGCAAAACCTCCGAGTGCCTAGGTTGCTTAGATTGCGCTTCGAGTCGCCGCCGAAAGTTCACGGAAAAAGGAAGGTTTGCTCTAGAACGTCGCGAGTTCGCTTTCGGCAGACCTTCCGATTTCGGGCATTGCCCCCGCCCCCGCACCTTGAGGTTGACGCCTCCTCTGCATTTTCGCCTTCCTGGCTCACTCCCTTTCTTTCCGGCTCGCATAAGTTCCGCACCTGCAGAGTCTGTCAAGCCTTGTTCGGCGCTAGCAGGTAGACAAGCTTTCCTTTGGGGGTCTCGGCGTGGATCTCGCAGTGCGTCTCACCATGCTCGAGCACACCGCCACGAGGAGGTAGAGAAAATTGAATTTCTACACAAGGTAACTAGGTAGGTAGAAAGCAAGCAATATAGGAGAGAGAGAGGGTATCAGATGAGAATAATGGGCAGTCAAGGGAATAGGCAGTCAAGGGACGAGCGCTATCAAAAATTAGATTTGTCTGCGTCATGGACAATGGCAGTGTCAGCAAGGGGCACGTGTCTGCTCGTAGACGAGAGAATGCCAAAGAGACTCACTGTGACTCGTCCCAATCTTCGTCGGGCGGACCGCGCGAGATGTCGACTTTGCCCTTGTTGTCCATCGACGCACCTTCGGTCGAGACGTCGACTCCGGCCGCCTTCGTGTCGGCGACTTCACGTTCGTACAGGCCTCGATTGTCGCGCGGAATCCAGATCGTCGGGTAGTCCTCGTACGTCGCGGGGTGGTCGAACGCGTGCTTGTCGAGGTGCTCATTTCCAGAAGCACTCGCAGACGCCGACGCCGTCGAGTGTGCGTCCTGGTACGCGTTGCGCTTCTTGTCTCCGTTGAGCGCTTGCTCCTCTTCCATCGACGGGCGTGTAGGAGGGAAAGTCGAGTGGTCCTTCTCACGCATGTTGCCATTCGATCCAGCCGTGCTCGTTTGACGGAGGTTCGCAGGTGAGCCGGGACTGCTCATCGACGCGTTCCTTTCTTCGAGCCTCGCGTGCATCGAGAGCGGGAGGTTCGCGACGAGTGGCTTGTACGATTTGAGCATCAAAAGCTGGAACAAGACCGTGATGACGATCAACACGACCATGATTGCACCTTGAGGGATGGCCGATTGGTTGCCGTTGGAGTCTTGAGCGAGGAAGAAGAGACCGCACAAGCAGATTTGCTCGATGTAGAGGCCGACAAAGATGTGGGTGAGCGCTTTCGGGTAGAAGAGGCCTCCGGTCTCGTTTGCGGGCGGGTTGTCGATGACGAGGAGGAACAGGTACTGAGCGAAACAGGATGTGAGCTTCGTGCCGCCAAAACAGCGAAAGAGAGGCGTGCGGAAGGACCTACCTTGTAGACAAACCAGTACAATGCGAATGCCACAAGAGCAAATCCACAGATGAGGGGCGCAATGATCGAGTATGTCAAGCCGATCACGGTCAGGAGGGTCATGCTCGGGAACAGAGTACCCCACGCGACGGTAGCCATGCTGTACTTGACGCCGTAGACAGCGCGCGGGGTCGAGCCCAAGAGTACGAGCTTGACGTAGTAGATGATGAGGCGAGCGATCTGAAGCAGAGCACCAGCGGCACCAGCCAATGACACGGTAACAAAGTAGGTGAGGAAGAACGTCGAAGCTGAAGGGAGCTGGGTCGCGAGGAGGGTCACGGCACTGCCGGGGTTCTTGGCGATCTGCGGAATGGCGCTGACGAGACCGGATGCGAGAGTGACGATGAGGAAACCGTGAATGACGAGGAACAAGAAGTAGCGAGTCATGAGGGAGAGCTCGATGCCGGAACGAAGGGGAATGCCCTCGAAGCGAGCAAACACTGTTCAGCAAATCCAGTCAATCCCCGCTAACTCGTTGAGTTGGGAGCACCCGGGTGTACATACATCTCAGGACGATCGGCAAGAGGATAAAGAGGACCGCGAGAGCAGCAGGCGGCAGAGAACCCTGGATGATACCCTCGACAGCTGCGAGTCGAGCAATTCGGAGGCCGTTGTCAGTCTCAATCGTCGCAGACTTCCCCAAGGTGAAAAGTTACGTACGGACGGGAAGCGTGCAGAGCCATTCCAACCAAGGAGCGACGAGGCAGAGCTTGTTGACGTTCGAGATGAGACCGACGAAAGCCACTGTCGACGACGATTCCAGTTCAGCAGTCGCTCTTTGAAAAGATCCGTACGTATAAGAGGCGCACCAGGGAACGACCACAGGATGATGAGGCCGAGCGTGGCAGCCCAACTGAGGACGTAGCGACCGCGCGCTTGGTATGGGTTGATCTTCAAGTTGTCCCAGATGACATCTTCCTGGTCGACTTCGAGGTAGCGTGCCGACATGCGCAGGGGTGCGTGATGCGCGAGAGTTTGCGAGAACATGTGGGCGGCCATTTGCGTGTGGAATTGGATGAATGCAGCCGAATGAGGTGCGTACTCTTTGTCGCCCTGGCTGCCGCGCAGAATCTCGCGCTGCTCCTCGATCAGTCGGGTCGTTTCAGTGATTTCCTCGCGCGCCCATTCGATCGTGTCAACCTTCTTGCCGAACAAGCCCAAGAATCCGAGCTTGTGCGAGGGACGCTTCTTCTTCGGGACCCAACGCGCAATCTCGCCTTGGTCTGACTCGCCATCGAGGGCGGGCGCCTGCTTGTTTTTCTTTTCGCTCTTGGTGATCGCCTTGTTGGCCAATTTGAGCAGCTTGGTCTCGCCAGATTCGAGCTTCTTGCACGCCTTTTCGCGACGGTCATAGAGATCGGGCAGCTCTTTCAGGTCACTGATTCAATCGCGTGCCAATTTGATCCGTGAGCGCCAGCCACACCGCTGAGTGAGGTTAATAGTCGTGCTCACCGAGCAAACCAGATTTTCTTGGCACCTCCCGGCAGAACCTCGCAGAACTTGTTCATTGCGGTCGAGTTGAGGTATTCCTTGGGAACTCCAGTGACGAGGACCGTCTTGGACATGGCGAGCGACGCGTGCTCCTTCGAAGTGAGGAAGTCTTGACGAAGCACGATGAATGTCGAGTACTCTCGGCGAATGAGGTAGAACACGTAGACTATTCGGCACCGATTCAGTCTCTCTTCGTGATGCTCGCAACTAAGTCAGAGTGAGAGAGAGACATACAGGTCAGGAGCCAGCAGAGAATGAGGTGAGCCGCGTAACGGGGTTGCTCCGATAGGCCGACGTTTCCGAATGTGAATCGCGTAATGCCGGTATTGGACCCTCTCGAGTTTGCGGCATCGACGGGGAGGAGGATAATCCAGGTGACGGCCATGCTACATCAAGCGGCTCGCGACAAATGTCAATGATCATTTTCGAAGGCGAGAAGGGATGGGAGACGAGACTCACAAGGGAGCGAAGATCTCCAACATGAGGAACAGGTAGCGGACAAAGACGTAAGCATCGAGTCCATTCTTGGCGATGAGCTGCTTTGCGTCTGCGCGTATGACGTGGGGTATCCAGCCCAAGAAGCTGTGCGGTAGTGCTTCAGTCCGTTTCCTGTCAAGTACACCCGGTAATCGTTAGCTCGCAGAGTTCGCTCGGATACTGAGCCTAGTGCACCCCCAACGGCATGTGCACGAAAGGCCACATCAGAACGAGAGAATCCGTACTTGGGAGGAACGAGGTACGAGCGCGGATTGTAGATTTGGCGGAACTTGTTCTTGAGCAAAAGGAACACGGCCAACTGTTACGGGTAGATGCCGGGGTACCAGGAGGCGAGACGCGTATACCCGATGTGTGGGAGGGCGTTCAAGGGTCGCGTCCGAGGAAGGAAAGCAAAACAAAATAGCGCGAAGGCGGGGTGAGGCGGGGGTGGAGAGAAGGGAGCAAGAGGGTGCTGTCAGCGCGCCGCCCAAGAGGGCCATCAGAGGACGAGACGCACCTCTGCACCAGCGACGATCAGACCAGTCACCAAAGCGGTGATGAACGTCTCTGTCTGTTGGATCGCAATGACGCGGGTCAGTCGCAAATCGCAGCTTGGCATCTGGAGCCATGAGATCGTGCGCTGCGACGGGTTCGCCTGCTCGAATCAAATGGATACGCGTAGGACGTACAGATGCGCTCGCTGTGTGCGCGACCAGGTCGAGGTCAGCCGCTGCAGAGATGCGAGGGGCGCGAGAAAGTTCACTCACAAACTTGATCGCCATTGAGATTTGCGCTAGCCATCTGGCGCACACACGGTCAGCCAGCAGGGTAGCCGGATGCGATGTACGATGGGGGCGAGCTGCCGTGGAGATCGAGCAGAAAGGGAGAGGGAGGGAGTCTCGAAAGCCGTTGGATAAGAACTTAGAAAAGTCTCGAACATGCATCTTAGTTCTGCTGCGGAGTGCACTACGTCGTTTAATTTCGGTATTTCGGTTTATTCACGCGCAAATTCCTGGCGAAAATATCGACGATCGCGGCCCCAGCCCGTATTCACTCGGATTTACGCCGGCAAAACAGAAAGAACAGACCCATCCCCGCGTCTATAAATTACTCGCTTGTTGCTGTACACAGTATCGTTCACAGAACCGCCTCGCATACGAGGGACGAGCAAAACGAGAAAAAGAAAGTACAATTTTGAACGCCAAACAGCGATCTGCTCGAGCTGCGCGTACTGCTCTCCGATGTGACGGGCCAAAGAACAAGTTTTCTGTTCTTCTTGGGTCAACTGTCAAACCTGCGAAGGGCGAGTGAGGCGTAGATTGGAAAGCAAAGGACCCTGGGACGAAGAGGGAGAACGAGACCCGGACGAAGGGGTTTGAGGAGAGCGAGAAGGAGCAGGGTCCGGGCGAAGCCAATTCCGAGTTTCTGTCGACATGCGTGATTCCGCCGTAGCTTGAAGAGTGCTCCCATACCTCGAGCAAGACGTAGCGCAGCTTTCCGCTCGCTCTCCTTCCTTGAATTCCCGTGCGCAATCCACTTGATCCGCTGATCCCGAATCAATTCCAAGGCTTCGACCTCGCCGGAGGGGATCGTGAATCGCAATGCTTCTCAGTCGGGTGGGCCTGCGGCGGCATATGAACGTTTGCACCGAGTGTTCGACTAGTTGTCAAAGCATCGCTGAGGACGCTAGGCGCGCAGGGCGGCAACGCGATGGGCGACGGTGAATTCAGAACATACAAACGGTGCTTGCACCGCCTCGTTAGGCGCGCGCGTTCGCGCTCGCAGGGCGTCGCTATCATCATATCATGCCAAGAACGGAAAGTTCGAATTTCGAGGTCTCGATTTGATCTGTTAAATTCCGGCGTCCCAAATCCAGGGGAACGTGCGTTCACGCTCACATCTCCATCTCGTCGTCGTCGTCGGCAAACGGGTCAATCTCAGGGAAATATCCCACCCGAACCTTGTCTGGCCGCACAAAGCTCGCTCTCTGCGGCAGCGTCTCAAAATACACTTTGCCATCAACTCTGGTGGGAGTGGTCAAAGTGTCAGCTGGGCGGGCAAAGATTAATGCAAGATGATGACGGGTCCACGCACGTTCCGTTGCCCTTCCCGACCGGCTCATCAAATTCGACGCCAATCCACACGCTCGAGTCTCGCGCGCCAAATTCGGTCGGTCCGACGAACCGGACAGTCCCCCGACGCGAGAGTTCAGCCGACATGGCGACCTCGCACCGTGCGCCGACGACGAGATCGGAGGGTATTTCGGAATCGAGCGATTGCGCTGATGCCGCCGACGATGACGCTGTCGGTGCGAATCGGCCAAGCTGGTGCCGCATCTTGTACGCGAGAACCGTGTCTGCAAGGTCCTCGCTCGGAACAAAGTCAGGTCGCGTCTCGCGATCGTGACGACAGATTCAGACTCGCCGTTGCGCGCTTCGTACTCTTGCTGAGTCAATTCGAATTTCTCGACGCGCGAATCGTCCGTATACTGTCCTGCGAGACCGCGAGCGTGTGGATCTGACGATTCTACCTGCGACACGAGCGTGAGATCAGTCGCAGGGCAATCGTACGGGGCACGGCGAGATTGTGAACGCACTCGCACAGTCATCCACTCGCGCACGCCGTAGCTCTCGAGTGTCCGCTGATCGTCATCCAACGCGGCAAGTACTTCGCCTGCTGCGGCGCCATTCGAGGTACCGGAATGGCCAACTCCATCGCTCGTACGGCGCAAGCTAAGCTGCTGCGCGTCAAAGGGGATGCCAGTAACTGGTTCTAGCTTGGACTGTCGCGACGACGAGGGTCAGCCGGACGCGTTCTAGAGCAACAAGGTGTAATGGAGAACCGACTTTGAGTTGTGCGATTGTGATGTCGCTCCCTATCCGCCGCTCAGAGTGGGTGTCGGGCGACGAGATCCATAGGTTGAGGTACGACATCCGGATAGAGTCACCGGGTGGAGGCGAGACGACGAGTCAACCTTCGCGCGCGCGAAGATAATCAACGATCGGCTTCGGATTCACCACCTCTCGCCACTCTCACCCGAACTTGCATCTGAATAGCACAGGCTATCTCGACAAGATGCCTTCAGTCTTCAAGATTGATCCGCCGCCCGCAAGCCCACTCGGCGACACAGTTCCGGCACTCACCCCGCATGCGGTCTCCGTCTCGCTCCCGACCTGGCAGGACGTTGTTGACTACGAGGAGGGCGAGCAAAGGATCAAGGATGCCATGACTTCAGGCTATCCGCGCTTCTTCATTCATCACCAGATCCAGAAAGTCAGTCTTGCCTGCTCACCGTCTCTCGCACGCAATATCCGACGGCTCACCCGACTGTCCCTTTCTCTTTCCCTCTCTCTCTCGCGCACGCTCTTCGTGCTGTAGCTCGCAGACTTGACGACCGCCAGATTTGGCCGCGAGAATGAAGCGTGCATCCTCCTGCATTCGGCCCGTAGCGCTCAACGATGCTCAGACTTTCTCGCCTCACGCTCCCCGTCGATCCCATCACGGACCGTTGACTGGCTCGTCAAATCGACCGCATCGGCAGCGTCCTTGTCTGACGATCCCGAGGCTGCGCTGCGGAACCGGACCATCACCGTGCATGCGTGCTTTTTCGACAAGAAGGACTTCTCATTCGCAAAGCAGTACTGGCAACATACGGGAGAAGGGATCCAGAGCCGAGTGGGAGAGCGGTGTCTAATCTTGCTCGGCGAGGCAGAAGAATCGGAAGCAGGCGGGAAAGGAGAATCGAGACAGCCTCAGCCCAGGATCGAGACCTCGGCAAAGGCGAACGCGGCCGATGCTCTGTCCAAGCCGAATGGTGGTCGCTACGGCGCCAAGGGCAGTCGGTACCAAGTTGCGAAAGGAACTGCGACGCCGCCCCTTGCGGGTATCGCACCTTCGGCCGCCCGCGGTGGACGCTACTCGACGAGCAAATTGTCGCGCAGCAACTCGACCCAGCTCGCGAGCGATGGTGACAGTGGCAGCGAACCGCATTCGCTGTCCAACTCGATCGACTCGCTTCCTCCTCCAGTCCTCGAAAATGGGACCCTCGCGGTCGATCAAGACGAGGACGTCCTTGCTCGTTACGTTGAGGAGCGGTACGGCCGCAACCTTGACCTGTCGCTCGCGCCTCTCGCCAAACTCGCCATGAGGCGCCGAATTGCAGGTGTGTTGGCCGAGCAGCCGGGACAGGCGATTGCAGTCGAAGACATGCAGAACACCCGCAATGCCGAGACGACTCGAGGTGTGCAAGGGTTGACCGAAGATGATGTATGGCTGTACTCGTGCGGCATGAACGCCATCTTCCATGCGCATCAACTCGTCATGGGCACGCGAGAGTCGGAAGGCAAACCGATCGGCAAAAGTGTCTGCTTTGGGTGCGCGATTCTGCCTCCTGCCCGGTCGGTTGCGCTCAAGCTTATGCAAAACCCGCGTTCCTCGACAGATTCCCGTACACCGACACGCTCAAGATTCTCGAGAAATGGGGACCAGGAGCGCATTTCCTCGGCAACGGTCTCGTTTCGGACCTCGACGAACTGCGCTTCCTGCTCAGAAATGCCGAAACACCCATCCTGTCTCTGTTCTGCGAGTTCCCGTCGAATCCCCTCTTGAGATCTCCACCTCTGGCCGAGTTGCGCAAACTGGCCGACGAGTTTGGTTTCTTCATCGTTGTCGACGAGACCATTGCCGGTTTCGTGAACGTCGAAACCCTGCCTCCGGTTGACATCGTCGTCAGCAGCCTGACCAAGGTGTTCAGTGGAGACAGCAACGTTATGGGCGGCAGGTGAGTCATGGAAACAACGTCTTGCTTCGATCGAGACGAGATTGACGTTTCGTCTACATCGCCCAATTGCCAGTCTCGTCCTGAACCCTAAGGGACCCTTCTACGAGGAACTCAAGGCGCAACAAGAGGCCACCTATGAAGACACGTACTTTGACGAGGACGTGATCTACATGGAGCGCAACTCGCGCGACTTCCAACTCCGAGTCACGACCGAAAACACGAATGCCGAGATGATGTGCGAGTACTTCCGATCCCGTCGCAGTCCCGGACCTTCGCCGAACGGAGTCGTCGCTCCTCCCGGACCCGACCAACTCGCTGCCAACCCCGAATCGTTCGTACTGAAAGAGGTGTACTATCCCAAATACATGACTCCGGAACACTACGAAGCGTCACTCCGACCTCCGAATCCAGCGACAAACTTTGCTGGTGGAGGCTACGGCGCCTTGTTCTCGCTCACGTTCACGTCGATTCTCGCGTCTCGGACGTTTTTCGATGCTCTCCCGTGCTACAAAGGACCGTCACTCGGAACCAATTTCACGCTGTCGTGTCCGTACACGATCCTCGCACACTACGGCGAACTCGACTGGGCGAAAGGGTGGGGGGTCGAGAAAGGGTTGATTCGAATCAGTGTCGGATTGGAGGATCCCGAGTTGCTGCTCGAGTGGGCCAAGTCGGCACTCGGAGCCGCCGAGGAAGCGGTCAGGCAAGCGAAGGAGAAAGGCGAAGTGTTTGAGTGAAGGGAAAACTCTTCGTCGAGATTAAACAATGTTGCACTCACCTGCAACCCAAAAAACAAGCGTAAAAGGACGAGGGTCAACCTCCTCTCCAAAGCCTTTCCAATCCTCAGGCGTACCATGTCGCGGCACGAGAGTAGACGAGGATTTTGATTACGGTTCTAGGGTGCTAGCTGGTCAGACGACAGAGATCTTTCTCCGATAATTTGTCCGCCGCTGGCTAAACGCGCCTAATTTGATAGCGCTCCTTGCATAGACGGAACGTGACGATTCGTTCGTGAATCGTTGTCGATACACAAGCCCAATTAAAGTCTGTAATGCGCGTCTTAGTATGTAAGCGATTTCAGCGAAATCTTACCTCTAGAAATATTTGAATACACTCGGCTCGACACAAGCTTAATCCGTGGATGCTCTCGAGTCTTGCTCGTCTGACTAGACACTTTATCACTCCGACACGCACTAGAACCTTTTCGAGTACGACCTCCGCCACGATGCTTCAGCTTACCCTGACCCAGGCGACTCCGGCCGGACGCGCGACTTCGCTCATCAACCAGATCTATGGTCAATTCGTGCCCGAGTTGACCGTCGCCGAGGGTGACAAGGTGAGTTACAGCCTCTGCGACCCTGCTTCGATGCTTGGAATTGACTGTCTCGCTCGATGTAGGTCGCACTCCAAACTCCATCTGCCGAACTCTCTTCCCTCGTCGACATCACGACTGCCCTGTTCGAAGCCGCTGGAAAGACGAACGATGGACTCGGTGCAGCTGAGGAGCAGCGGACACAGGCCAAGGAATGGCTCAACAAGATCGAGTCGGCTTCTTTCGACAAGGCGGAGGATGTCAAGGTGCGTTTCGCTCTCGTACCCCGCTCTCAAAGCAAGCTGACAGCGCGGTCAGTAGGCAATCAACGAGCACTTGACCCCCAAGACGTTCATCGCTGGAGAGACGCTCACTGCTGCTGATCTCGCCCTCTTCGCTGCTGTTCACCCTTACATTGCAAGCCTTTTCTCTCCTTCCCCCAGATGTAGAGTCTCGTCCGTCTTCTGACCCGCCGTCCCTCTTTTCTCAGGCTGGAGCTTCGCACTCGGACCTCCTTTCGCATGCCGCCGTGACTCGACACTTTGACCACCTCCAGAATCTCCAACTCGTTTCGACCGCGATCGCCCGTTCGTCGCTGTTCACCCCTGCTCACGTCAACATCAACGTAGCGGATGTGCCTGCGGTCGAGATCAAACCCGATGTCAAGGTCAAGAAGCCCAAGGCAGAAGGAGCTGCTGCCCCTGCGGTTGAACAACCCAAGAAGGTCGCCAACAAGGAAGCCGTCGTCGCAGACAAGAAGAAGGCTGAACAGCGCTCGGAGAACGCTGAGCAAGTCAAGGAGAAGGGGGACAAGAAGAACAAGGGGGAGAAGAAGGAAAAGGTCAAGGGTGAGAAGAAGCCCGCACCGCCTGCTCCCGTTGTCGAGGCTCCGGCACCCTGGATGGTCGACTTGCGAGTAGGCAAGATCCTTGATGGTACGCATCTTTTCTCCAACATGTCTTCAATCTCTGACCCGGACTCATCCCCGCTCGCTTTCGCTCGACCCTTTGATGCAGTCAAGCTCCACCCTGATGCGGATTCGCTCTACGTCGAGACGATTGACGTTGGAGAGGCAGAGCCTCGGACTGTCGTTTCGGGACTCGTCAAGTTCATGTCCCTCGATCAAAGTAGGTCGTCAATGCCGTGAGAAGGACGAACGCTTGTTTACATTCCTCCTTTATCAGTGCGAGGCGCCACCCTTATCACTGTCTGCAACCTCAAGCCCGTCGCAAGTAAGCTTTGATTTCCACCCTTTCGTATTGATATCGGGTTTTGGGACTACTGGAGCTGACTCGAAACCTGTGTACCCCAGTGCGAGGCGTCAAGTCATTCGCCATGGTTCTCTGCGTAAGTTGCTTCTTCGTTTTTTTTTTTTTCGTTTGAAACCGTTGCGAGAAAGAATTCCACCCTTGGACCCGCCTTGAAATGCTTTTACCGAAAAACGTTCTTCTAACGAATGTTTCTCACTGTCTAGGCCACCTCGCCCGATGGTAAAGATGGAGGAGTCGAATTCGTGAACCCTCCTGCCGGTTCTCAACCAGGAGACCGAGTGTTCTTCGAAGGGTTCGAAGACAAACAATGTCTCGACCTGTTGAACCCGAAGAAGAAGATTTTCGAAACGGTTCAACCTGGATTCACGACTCTTGACAACAAGGAAGCGGCTTGGGTTGATAAGGAATCGGGTAAAGTGCACAAGATTGTTACGAGTCGAGGAGTGTGTGCCGCTAGCAACTTTGTGGGAGCTAGTCTGTCGTAAAAAACTGAGAAAGGGAATCATCTCGCAATCGTTGTTGAAAATCACATGTTCTCTCCTTGTGCATGTGGTATCTCTCGAGCTCGAGTCACGGTACGTGCGAGATAATGCGGTTTCGAGAATTGCGAAAGACAGGACCAAATGGGGGGAGAGAGCCAAACCGTGAAGAAAACTACTCGTGTTTACTGTACCAACGACGAACCAGAACAGTGTCTGTAAGTATGCAAAGAGTCGAGAGTGCGAAGCGCTCAAAGCGGTGGTCTCGCAGCAGTCAAGTTTAGTGATAACAAGGGAAAGGAGCGGTAGGTGAAGAAGGGTTATGGAACGAGGACCGTAGATGGGGAAGTCGAACCTCGAATATTGGCTTTAGAGGAGTGTAAGCAATATGCTTCTAGAATGCGAACGCCACCATAGCGGCCAAAGCGGCGACCAAGCCTCCAACCTTGACCTGTTCGGCACCGCTCGTGTTGTTATTCGATCCAGCTTGAGAAGTCGCAGCGCCGTTGATTGCGGTCGCGGTAGACGATCCAGATTGCGAGCCAGATTGCGAACCGGTCGATGCGGCCGATGAGGCGCCAGAGGTAGTCGAGGCCGACGAGGAGACAGCCGAGCTCGACGAAGTGGCCTGTTGAGGGAGAGAGGACACATCAATTCGCGTGTCTCGTTAGGATTGACAAGATGAGCTTACAATAGCAGCAGCAGCAGTGTAGAGCTGCGCAGATTGGTAAGTCGAGCATGACGAGGAGGAGGGAGTGAAAGGCGTGTAGGGGATGCTGATCCGGTCCAAGCGAAAATGGGTTCAGTATGGATCGCACCTTGTTCGGATCAGGAGTCAGGACAACACTCACGTCGAGATCGGACCAAGAGACTCGGGAGGTTGCGTGTAGGTGCGGGTCGCGCCGTTCTCGACGTAAACTCCGGGGTAGAGTTGGTCGTCTCCTTGGCACGATTGGAACGTGCCGTTGATCGCTTGGTAGTCGGCCGGTGCATTGTAGACACAACCGATGCGGTCAAAGATGTGCTCGCACCTATCGCACAGTCAAGAAGAGAAATAAGCCGCCGCCGCGATTGGAAAATCGAGGACAAACGCCGCGGAGATGCCGCTTACATGGCGTATCCGAGCTCGTACGAAGGGTCGCACGCCTTCAAGCAGAACTGTCCTCCGCCCATAAAGTTGTGCCATTGGATGACCTGTTGGTATGCAGTACCCGAGTTGGTCGTTCCGCTCGTGGTGCTATTCGATCCGAACGCATTCGAGAAGACGAGACCTCCAAGCGGGTTTCCACGTTGATCGGCTCCGTGAGGGTCCTGTAAACGAATCACCGGTACCGTGAGCCCACGATGGGTGAACAGGGCAAGGCCAGCGAGAGGATGTAGGCTCACCATCTCTCCTCCGTAGTCCGAGGGGTCAATGTTGATCTTGCTTTGGTCGATCTGACCGACGACTTGCACGTAATGCGGGGTCTGAGGAGCAGTGTCAAGACACGAGACAGGCGAAAGAACAGAAAGGAGATGAATGTCGAGGATCAACGTACTCGCATGAACTGCACACCCTGGAGTGCTCCTTCGGGGATGATGCGGGTACCGTGACCTTCTTTCGTGCACCATGCCACCATCTCTCCCTCGACATTGCCGACTTCGGCTCCAGGCTCGGGAGGCGCCCTGGCGATAGCCGCAACATGAGAGGTCAGTGAAGCTGCGACGCTCAGACCCGTGGAGTGACCGACTCACCAAAGGCAGAAGTCATCGACGGCATTGATGATAGCTATTGAGGGTGTGATGTAGAGTGCGAAAGGCGAAAGATGCAGGGGAACGGTCAGCCATGATCCTCGCCCATCTTCAACGAAGGGGTGCGCAAGGACGACTTCGTCATGGAAGGGGCGAGAGCGTACCAGTCTGGCAGCGCGAGTCTTGAGTTTCAGTAGTCGCGTTACATCTGTGGCGGTGCAAAGATTACAAAGAGAGAAGGCGCGGGGAAGAGGGCGGGCAACAACGACGACGAGAGTTGGTCAGTTCATGTGTCAGGCGATCTCTGGCAAGGGTGCAGGGTCGAGGCAAGAGGACGCAGAGCGACGAATGGATCCCTCCTGTGGCGATCGGATCCGAGATGCCAAGCCCCACGCTACCCCGTGTTGAACGAGGGGAACTCTCTCTCGCTCTCGCCTCGACGAGCAGTGGCGAGCCTGACGCACCTGTTGTAGCCGAATTGGCCGCCTCGCACTCCAGTCGTGTTGTCAGCTTGGTACGGCTGTTACCGCAGGACGATGGTCAGTCATGCCAAGGATTAGACGAAGCCGAGAGGAACGGGCGAACGAGGTTGTTGTAATCGAACCGCTTCGATGCGAGCGGCGTGAACGACTGCGCGAGGGCACCAGAGGCAAGCGATGCAGCCACAAGAGTCGAAAGCATCCTGAAGCAGCTGAGGGCGGTGAAGAGGGAGGAGGATACAGAAAGGAGTGAGCGAGCGACTCACTCGGCTGGAGCCAGCGCCGAAAAAACCTTGGCAATATCGAAAACACAAGCCGCCTCTGAATCTGGTTCCCGACTGTCTCGGTACATACATGCGGCCGTCAGCGCGTCGTGCGGGCAAGCTCGGTGCTTACTGTACTCACTGTACTGCTCGCGGGACAGCTTTCCTTCGAACAGCAATGTATTCCGCGGGGATAATCAGATAGGCCTTCGCCCCGCATGGCCGTTTGGCGACGAGCAGCATTGAGTGATCATGTATACACGAATCGCCAAAAAGTACAAGCCCGGACAGCTAGCGAAAGAAAAATTGACGGCGGAGTGTCCATCAGTAAAAAAAGACAGGGGTGATCAATAATTTGCCGCGCGCGAGAAGCACAAGCGATCAAGTCGATCACTCGTCACTCTCCGATATGGAGTCACCGACAGACACGCCGCGACCGCCGTTGGCACGCCACTTGAGCTCTGCAGGCAACTCGCCCGCAGCGTCACCGTTGCCGTCGCGCCCTGCTTCGCCTGCAGCCGCTCAGCATCCCTTCTTCGACTACCGCGCCGAGAGAGCCCACCTGACTGTGAGCTAGCCCCCGTCTGTGATTGATCTCGACATATGAGCCATGCGCTTACGCGTGTTTCGCCAGGACACGGGTGCCTTCGAGTCTGAACTTCCGACGGCGCTCCATCCGTCTTTGATTGCCGCCGCACCAATCGCCGTGCCGCCGTCCGTCGATCGACTCACCCTCGCCAACCTGACCATTGCGAGCACTGCCTTGCCTGCGACGACTGCCGAAGCTCCGACTGCCCATGGTTCGAGGCCTCGTTCCGACTCGGTTGCGAGTCACCGCGCCAAAGGAGACTTGACTTCCCCCAGGATTGCCAACCTCGGTCTGTCGTCCCCAGATGCAGCCAAACGTCGCAATCGCACCGAAACGAAAGAGATCGGAGGCGAGACCTACGTAGATCATGGACCTCCCCATCTTAATCCCGAACTCGAGGATGCAGAGGAGATCGATGAAGGCTTCACTGCGCGTAAGTTGAACGGTCTATCGAGATCTTTCGCCGCGAGCGTCGAGGCTGATCGCACTGTCTGTCAGAAAACCCGAACGAGGTCATCACGGCAGAACTGAAAGCGCTGTACTCATCGTTCCAGCGTTGCCTCGACCTGCGTGACAAGTACATGTCGCTTTCGCGTCAGCGACTCGAAGACAATCCCGCCAACTACGATGGACGCTTCGATCCGACCACCTCGCCTTCGTACGCCTCGACCTCGTCGATCCTGCCGTCCAACCTCCCCGCCGAGTTCAAACAGTGGGACATTTACCCGCCACCTCCGGCGCCCCACTGGAAAGAGATGCAAAACGCCGAGCACGACCCGTTCGCGTTTGACTCGACCGACACGACAGAGCAGATTGCCGAGAAGGAGGCGTTGCGCAGAAAGTTCGACTGGAACAAGGCATTGGCCAAAGTGCCAGGGAAAGAGAGCGAAGGCAAGAGGAAACGATTTGCGATCGATTCGAACGGTGTCTACCAGGTTTACAATGAAGGTGCGTTACACGACCGGTTTAAGGTCCACTACTCTGCTTTCAGCGCACTCATGCTACTTGTCCTGCTCAGAACAATCCGATTCGGACAGCGCCAAGCCACTCTACACCGTGCCGACGATCAAAGAATACTTCCAAGACTTGGATGAGGTCTTGTCGGTCATCTCGGACGGACCGGCGAAATCATTCGCATGGCGTCGTCTACGCTATCTGGAGTCGAAGTGGAACCTCTACGTTCTTTTGAACGAGTACCGCGAACTTGCCGAAATGAAGGTAGGTAGACTTTTCCGACCGCGAAACAAGTACCCGCAAACTGACTCAAGCACGCCCTGACTCAGCGAGTTTCTCATCGAGACTTTTACAATGTCCGAAAGGTTCGTACATTTCCAGCTCGACTGTCTATATGTATCGCTCACACTCGGTCCCTGTAGGTTGATACCCACATCCATCACTCGGCCAGCATGAACCAGAAACACATGCTACGCTTCATCAAGAGCAAGATGAAACGCTGTCCCGAAGTAAGCGCTCTTCACTCGTCTCGTGTCTGGTCCAGCGCAACACGTTTTGACTCTCGATTCAACAGGAAGTGGTCATCTACCGTGACGATCGACACTTGACCTTGCGTCAGGTGTTTGATTCTCTCAACCTGACCGCGTACGACCTGTCGATCGACACGCTCGACATGCATGCCCACCAGGACTCGTTCCACCGGTTCGACAAGTTCAACCTCAAGGTGAGCGATCACGCGCACTGACTCTGTTTCCCGTTCAACCCCTGACTGTCTGCCTCCTCTGTAGTATAATCCTCTCGGAGAGTCACGACTGCGAGAGATCTTTCTCAAAACTGACAAGTGACCCAAGCTGCTTCGTTCAAACCCGTCTTGAAAACGCTGACAACGACGCTTCGCTCGTCCAGCTACATCGAGGGGCGTTATCTCGCGGAAATCACCAAAGAGCTGTTCGCCGATATGCAACAGAGCAAATACCAGATGGCCGAGTATCGGATCTCGATTTACGGCCGGTATGTTCAGCCCTGGAAGTCTGAGCTGAATCGATTGTAGCAATCGCTAATTGGGATCGCTCGGACAGCAACACGGAAGAATGGGACAAGCTCGCCAAATGGATTGTCAAGAACGAGCTCTTCTCGGACAACGTGCGGTGGCTCATTCAGATTCCGCGTCTGTACGACATTTTCAAGAAAAGTGGAGGTGTCAATGATTTCGAAGAAGTCGTGCGAAGTAAGCTGGTCCTGCGCTCCCGTCTGAGATTCGTGCTGACCCTGTCTTCGCACGATAGACATTTTCCAGCCGCTGTTTGAAGTCACAGCGGATCCTACCTCGCACCCAGAATTGCACGTGTTCCTACAGCGTGTCGTCGGTTTCGATTCGGTCGACGACGAGTCCAAGGCGGAACGCCGATTGTATCGCAAATTCCCGCTCCCGAAGGACTGGAACACTACTCAGAACCCGCCATACAACTATTGGCTGTACTACCTCTTTGCGAACATTACGTCTCTGAACAACTGGCGACACGAACGAGGATTCAGTACGCTCTTTTCTGTATTCCGAGATCCGAATCTGCAGTGCCAGCCACTGACAACCTGGTTGTTCGCCACGTTCAGACACATTCTGGCTTCGACCTCATGCGGGTGAAGCAGGCGACACGGATCACCTCACCTCTGCTTTCTTGACATCGCATTCGATCTCGCATGGAATCCTTCTCCGCAAGGTACCGGCTCTGCAATACCTCTACTACCTCAAACAGATCGGCGTAAGTATCGCCCTTCTCGCCTGTACGGTCGCGGTCGTGCTCATTCCGTACTCGTGATGTAGATCGCCATGTCACCGCTCTCGAACAACGCGCTTTTCCTCACCTACGAGAGGAACCCGCTTCCGAACTTTTTCCGAACTGGGCTCAACGTCAGTCTCAGCACCGACGACCCCCTGCAGTTTCACTTCACCAAGGTATGTGTCAAGATCGAGAGTCAATTGCATGGATCTAGAGGTCTGATTTTTTTTGGCGCTCGCAGGAACCGCTCCTCGAAGAGTACAGTGTTGCAGCGCAGATCTACAAGCTGTCCCCAGCTGGTACGGCAGTATCCCTCCTTCGCCTGTGGTTGATCGCGCACTGATTGTGGTGCTCGATCGGGTTGACAGACATGTGTGAACTTGCGCGCAATTCGTGCGTTCAGTCTGGGTTCGAGATGGAGATCAAACGACACTGGCTCGGACCCGATTGGTACAAAGCCGGAGTGCACGGCAACCTGATCCACAAGACGAATGTGCCGAACCTTCGAGCTGAATATCGTCAAGCGACTCTTATGGAAGAGAGAGACATGGTCAGCTCTCCTTCAAGGATCCACTGGTTTCAGGTCGAGGATCTGCTCTGACGCGGTTTATCGCTTCTTGGCGTTGTGGGCTGTGACAGATTGGAATGGCGCAATCGTCCGGGACGAGAGCACCCGAGACGGTGGTTCCGGCGAGCAAAACCCGAGATGCTCAACCGCTCCTGACCGACGATTCAGTCGGTGCGGCAGCCATGTCAGGTGGACCTGCAACTCTGTAAGCTTCCGAGAATCACTCTTTTCCCTGAAACGTAATCACGAGTTCGGCAGGCTGACTATTGTTTCGTTCTGTTCAGGAACATGCCAGGAATGGCTGCACGAGGTTCGAACGGAGTCTCTGGTGGCAGATAGAAATTCTTATTGTAGATCAATGCATATGGAGCATGCCTGAGAAAACGGCTTTCGTAAGCCGAGAGGCTCGGCAGTGCTCTCCCTTGGAAAAACTCACGCACGGACGACTAGACACATTACGGGCCGTGGAACGTTAGCTCCCCCTGATACCGTACTCGAGTCTGCCAGTAGCGTACTGCGTGAGTTTTGACCCGGCATGTCGCGCAGCCAAGCCTGGAGGTTGGACCAATGCGGCAAGGGAGCAGTCGATCTTTCTGTACAGTGGTTCTCATGCACCCTCTCTCTGGGTTTCTGCACGTACGTCTTGGAAGTTTCTTTGTCCTTTTCTGCGCTAAAAGAGATCTATGCTCGAGATCGCTACCCACAAGCAGATGTACAGCTGGCGATTACGGAGGATCAGTCAAAAAAAAAAAAAAGGAAACTTCCAGCAGTTTGAGCCCGGAGCTCGGCATACATACCTCGAGCAAGAGCCCACACGGCCTCAAGAATAAGAAAAAGGTTGTCTCGCGCGAAGGCTAAAACAACCGAGTTCGACTCGCTCGAATAGGGAAGTGCCCGTGCTTCGCGATGACACCCGCACATATGCGCCCGGGTCGAGAGTGGATCTACATGAGAAGGTCCCTTCCGAAATCCAGCGGCCCAGCGTAGCGTGCGGTGGACCGTTTGGCTTTCAAGCTCGCCGTAGCAGCAATTCACAGCCGTTACAAAAGCCACCATGTCAGAGCATGGCAGCTGCGCCTGCCGGGCGCGCCAGGAAGCAGGCGGAGAACGAGAACGAGAACGTGAAACGGAGGCGGTCGAGATATGTGCCTGAACGCGGAGAAGTCTTGTCGTCGTTTTTTGGCGATCTTGCTTGATCTTGCTTCTTTTCCTGCGTCCTCGTTCGGTATCGCCCTCTCCGGATCGCTTTCACCGCCGCTGTCGCCTATCCCACCCGGGTACTCGCTTCTCTTCCTGTAGCATCTGCCGCTTTGCTTGCGGAAGATCGCCCAAAAGCCGCCGCAGCTTCTTCCCGTTTCTTTGTCTTCGCTTGATCCCTCGCTCGCCTCGACGTCGTGCTCTGAAATGTCTGCCACTGCCCTTCCTGCGCCTCGCCCGCTGCCGCCTGCACCTCCGACGGGCCGCTACCGCCTCCTCGAACTGCTGCATGCGCCGAATCGCCTCGTGCACCCGGGTCAGCTCATCGAGAAACGCTTGGAGAAGCGTCATGCATCGGGAGAGCGATACAACGGTGTTACCGCTGGCAAGGTAAGTCGTACTGTATACGGGCATGGCAGCGCCTGATGCCTCCCGAGTGGCTGGGGTTATTGGATCGCTGACCTCTCGAACGTCAAACGCCAGGTTCGCGGTGCTCGGGTCAAGCTGTGCGAAGTGACACTCGACGACGTCCTGCAAGGTCGCTACACCCCGCCGCTCACTCTGCGGGACTTTGAGGACTACCTCGCGTTCAAGGAGAAGTCGGCAGAGAACCTCTACTTCCACCTGTGGATGCAAGAGTACACCAAGCTCTACAACGCCCACTCCCCGGCAAGCCGTCCTCAGGATGAATCGCTGCTTCTCGGAGCGTCGTTCAAGACTGCGGTCGATACTTTCTTTGCCGCTCAATCTCCGCTCGAACTCAACGTCCCGTCGGACCTGCGCCGTCAAATCGATGCGCAGATCAAAGACGTTACCCAGGCGTCCGCCGCTGCGCCCATCAGCGAGACCTTCTTGCCCCCGGCCGCGTTCGAAAAGTGCCACCACGAGTCGAGCGAGAGTCTCGCCATCTCGTTCAAGGCGTTCATCAAGCAGGTCTCGCGCAATGCGGATCGCAACCGCGGCTGGTTCGCCATCTTCCTCGGAGCGCTCACGTACCTTCTTGGCTTGATCCCGACGAGTGAGTGCCAGGTTCACGTTACTGTCTTTGCCAGTTGCCCTCGAGCTGACTTGGTCTGGCAGTCGTTTGCACTCGGCTCGATGCGCATCGTGGTTACCGCGCAATCGGCATCCCTCTCTGGTGGTTCGGTGTCGTTGTCCTCGTCGGAGGGTTGCGCAAGACTTGCCTCGTCATTTATCTGTTTGGCGTGCGTCTTTCGTTCTTTCGCAAGCTGTCTTCCCATCTGAACTTAAGCTGAACTGGTTCTTCGCGTCACTTGCAGGACAACCGTCAGCTGTACCCCTGGGAGCTCGCCCGTGACGTTTCCGCCGACTCTTCCTCGTCGATGCATGGCACGCAGACCACCTGGTCGTCGAACTATGACTCTGCCGAGAATGGCGCATCCGTCTTCTCGGGCGACGAGAAGGAGAAAACCGGTCTCGATGGAGAAAGCGCCGGCGGTAGGACCCGGGAACCCACTACGAACACGTTCGCATCGAGTCCGGACAGCCGTCGCTCTTCCGCCTTCTCCTTTCCCGATCTCGGTTACTTCCCCCTCGGACCTCGCGCTCCTTCCGTCGCCGACTCGAGCTCGAAATCGACCACGCCGAGCTCGCAACGCCCGTCATCGACCCCTGGAGGACTCTACTTTGCCCCTGCGGCTGTGGTCTTGCCCAAGAGTTCGCGAGTGTGGGAGGCGTTCACCCCTATGCTCAACCCGATTATCGCCCAAGCCCAGCGAGATATCGTTCTCGCAGCTGCCGGTTACGGACTCATTGCTGCAGCGCTCACTACCGCTGTCTGCCTCTCCGTTCCCAACGCCTAAACAGCCCTTTTTTTCCTCTCCTTTATAATCGCTCCTTGCCCTATGCCGTCTTACAGAGATCCGTTCCTTACAGCTGTTGTGCCTTTCTTCACCATCAGTACCATGCCTCTCTCCACTCGTTCGGTCCATATTCACAGTATCTCTGCCTCGTCGCTCTCATTTGGAAGTTTGTCTGTCATGGTTTCTCTCTATCTTGCATTCACAGTCGTTCTCTCTCGGATACAAAGGCCTCAACGGGCGAGCGCATACTTTCGTGCACGATAGTCGAGATTCGGATAACATACTATCTACCACCCAAAGACCAAGTCCGAGACTTTGCCAAGCATGCCTTTCTGTCCCTGATTCTGTTGCATGGTCGCCTGTTTGCTCTTCTCGGCAAACAAGCTCGCATGTGCGTCATGACCTCCTTCGTTTGTACGTTGTGGACCCACGTTGGTCCCTCCCCCGAGTCCCAAGAACCCTTTCTTGGTCGGGGTCGGAGCGGCTTTGAATGCCGACCCAGGTCCAAACACCTGTACTGGTCGACCGATTGTACTTCCTCCTCCACCTCCGCCTACTCGTGGTGTACTCGTACCCGGTTGATGCGAAGGGACATGTTGCGAGTTGTCTCCGTTCGGTTCACCCGAAGCGAGTGCCCTTCTCAGACCGTCTTCGTCCAATGCTTTGACTCCAACCATGAGCACCCCTCCTAGGATCTCTCCATTCTTGCGTGCCGCTCGAGCGGCTGACCACGGTTGCGCGTACACGATCGTGACCCAGTTCCCTCCTTCCTGAGATGGAGTTTTCGAGACAATCTCGCCAAATTGGGAAAAGTAATCGAGCACGAGTTCAAGTGCAGAAGAAGGGAACCCAAACACGTTGACAGGGTAAGTCGTCGAGGAAGAGGAGGACGTCGAACTCGAGGATGGAACGGGCGGAAGGGCCGAGACGGACGCCGAGAATGGCGACAAGGCAAGGTGATCAGATTGTGATCGCGAGCTGTCGTGATTTCGAGGTTGTCAGATTCAGGCAGCTTGCGCGCGTACCCGCGAGAGAAGGAAATGCAAGACGGACCCTGCTGCAGAATTTTCGGCATGGTGTGATGAATCGACCGAGTCAAACTCGTTGAGAGAGGCAGTTGGTGGTGCGTCTTCTTCCATCTCATTGCGGTATGCTGGATTCCGGGGCGAAGCAGCGTAAGGCGCGAATTTGGGCGATTTGACGGGAGTGCTGGTGACGCATTCTCGCAAGCAGTCAGCGTCTGGAGAGCTGATGAGCATATCGACCCTTACCTTTCTGCGCGTGATGCTCCGAATAGACTGCCTCCGCCTCCATAGCGAGCAACACCGGGCGAAGTCGACAGCGAAGGTTTGCGTGCGGGAGAGTCCCACGAATCGCTGTGCATCGCTTGAGGGGGAGTCGATTCGGGCTGGATTCACGAGAAGCTGTCAGCATACTGATACAGAAGGCATTCAGGTGTTGTGGGGACATACTTGAGCAGCTGCTCCTCCCGAAAGGTAGCCTGGTAGGTAGTTGCGCTTCTTGCCCTCGCCAAAGTTCGGAGTGCCAGGGTGCCCTTGATTCATCGAGCCTTGCATGCTGTTCTGCGCGAAAGGAGAGCCGTATCCTGCGCCAGTCGGACCCGTGCTGCCCGATCCAAACTGGCTGCCGTAACCGCTCGCTCCAGCACCTCCAGCCGCAAAATGACTATTGCCCCCGCCGAATTGGGGACCAGCGAATCCAGAGTGACCACCGTGCGACGCGTTCGGGTACGTCGACTGGCCGAACGGGGCTTGTTGATGAAGCGTTTGTTGAGCGAAGGAAGAGCCTTGCGGCGTACCGAACCCTTGCGAGGGTTGGCTAGACCGGTACGGCGAGTTTGTATTGTTCTGGGCAAACATCGGACAGAGCGATCGAAGCGAGAGTGCGTGCACGAAGCGTGAAAGTAGAACTGCTAACCAACATTCATATTGTCTCGATCGAATACATCGTCAAGCCTCTGGCAGGCTCGCGAGCACGAAGCTGCTCTTTTACATCCTGTGCTAGCCAGGGCACATATATCCGCTGTAAAGCGAGAGCTCGAATGCCTCTTTCCGCAGTCTCTATCTCTCCCTCTCTCTACAACGCTTGTGATCTGTCCGTGCAGAAAAAGGATAATCATTCCTTGATCACGGTGACGGTGAAAAAATGCATCATGCTGGGAGTAGACGACTAGTGCTGCTTCTTCTTCTTGATCGAACTCTTCGACTGGGTGATGATGCGCTTCTTCTCCTTCCTCTTCCGCTCCTCGGCCCTGCTCTCCCTGCCGAGAATACCGCCGGCACCGGCAGCCGCACCTCCCTTCTTGCTGAGGTTCGCTTGTTTGCGCTCGAATCGCTCAGATAGGACCTTCTGCTTCTTCTTGTCTGCACGTCGCGCGAGTCGCTCCGGGTCGATCGCCTTGAGCTTCTTGCGTTCGGTAGGATCGAGCTTGGCGAGCGCTTCGGCGAGCTTCGCCTGGTGCTCGTTGGCCGAAAGCGACGGGCGCGATCGGGCAGAAGGATCACGCGGCGCTGCAATCGGCACGGCTCGTCGCGGGCCAGGCGCTTTCGCAGATCCAGCCTTCGTCGCTGGTGCTGCTCCGGCAACGGCCGAACGGGCCGACGCCTTCGAACGGGCCGCTGCCGCCGCCGTCTTGCATCGCTCGAGGCGGACCTTGCGCTTCGAGATCTTGAGGTTCTTGCCTGGCGGCAAGGCGAGCAGTTCGTCGACACATTGCTCGTCCTAGAGGTGAGCATCGCATGCAGATCAGAATACAGATATACGAGTGCGGTCGGAATGGAAGCGAGGACGCACCGTCAGCAAAATGTAACAGAAACCTTTGCCGAGCCCGGTGCTTGCGTCTCGAACGATGCGCACGTTCTCAACGTATTGACCCTTGATCTCCCCCCGCTCGCGCACAAGCACCGCCTCGGTCGCCTTCCTCACGTTCTCCTCGGTTTCGGCAAAGTCGAGTCCTCCAACAAACAGCGTGCGGCGCGCTTCTGTGGCCGAGACCTGGTACGCAGCGGCGTCGGCAGATTTAGGCACGTCGATCAGGTTGGGGTTCGGCTTGGCAGCCATTTGGGCTGCAGCGAGAACGGCCGCGGCCGAACGAGGTCGGACGTGGTCGGCCCGGAGGGTGAAGCCGTCGAAGACGCTGTTGTTGGTGTGCTCGACCAGCAGCTGGATAATCTCGCTCGTCTCGATGCCTTCCACATCGGCCGGCAGGGCCTGAATGACGAGGTAAGAGTTGCAGGCGGCTTTGTGCTCGTTGAGCTCGCCCCGAATGAACGCAACCCGGCGTTTTTGTGCGTCGGTGAGGGCGCCAGATTTGCTCGTGCTCGGTTGCGGCTCTTCCTCGCGAGCCTTGAATCCACCGCGAACACCTCGTTGATCGCTTCCCTCGTTCTCTCGCCATTCCTTGGCGCGCTTGCGTCCTCGACCTCCAGCATCTGCCGAATTGCTTTCTCCCTCTGCGCCGGTAGCGTTCGCCTTTCGGCCGAAAACCTTCGAGGCAAAGGCGATGGAGCGGAAGCGAATCGAGTCGAGTTTGAGTGGCGGGCAGTTGGCAGGAAGTGCGGCAATGAGAGCGGGTGACTGGAGGACGTGGCGAACCAGGGCCTTCTTGCGCGACTATAGGATAGGGTACCATTTGAGCTCCTATCAAGCGACGAGAGCAGCGAAATAACGTACGTTCGAGGTTGAGCACTCGCTCGGTACGTTGCCAATGAAGATTGTTCGCGCATCTCGTTCATCTGGACTCTCTTCGGCACGTCGCTTCGCTTTCTCTTGCTTCTTCGGGTCCACTGTCTTTTCCTTCTTGCCCTTGGGCTCTTGCTTGTTTCCGGCCTTGCCAGCGAGAAATCCTGAGACGAGAGCGTTGATATCGATCACGCCGTCGTCCTCATCGTCGTCCTCGTCTTCTTCCTCATCGAGTTCGTCTTCTGCCTTGCGCTTCTTGTTCTTGATACCCTCGGCTTCAGCTTTGAGCCTCTGTGCCACAAGTTTCGCTGCATAAGCCTCTTCGAGTCCGTCCTCTGCGTCTTCATCTTCGTCGGAAGACGGCATCTCGAGCGAAGCCTCCGAGTCTACATCCACTTCCGACAGCACCTCATCTTCATCGGCCGAGGCATCTCCCATCTCGGCATCCTGCTCGGCGACAGGCGGAGGCGCCGGCTTCGTCTTGCTCTTTTCGCTCTTCTCCTCTGGCTGCTTCGGCTGGAACGCTAGAGAAGGTCCACTCTGAAGAGTTGAATCGTATGTCAGTGCGGTCTGCCCTGTCCTGCCTCTGAGTCTAGAGAGTTTACCGAGTGGGCAAAGATGTCCTCGAGAGCCGAATCTTTTCCGTCTGCCTGAGCGAGAAGGAAGCTCGACAAGCCGGGCGCGCTAGGCTCGGAGGTACTCGTGGCTTTCTTGTTCTTGCCCATGTTCGTAAGCGTCGAGGGCGGAGTGGGTTGATACAGTTGTACGAGAAACTTTCGATTTCCCAAATTATTTCGTCTAATCCGGTTTCGTACTGAACTTCACTCTTGATCGATTTCAGACGCAGTCTACATTGTATCGGATACTGTCTAGCCTGGGTGAAGTAAGATAGGCTGCCGGAAATCTGAGACACGGGATGTTGCGCGGCGATGTCGTTGCGACCCCGGCTGTTCAGGTTGTGATTGTGCACTTGCGGAAGAATCTCTTAGGGGTGATTCCTGAGCGAGGCGTGGCTAGATTTCTGCCATCGCAAGTCTGCAGGTGTCGATGTGCGCATGGACGGCGTCTGCTTGACACACAGTATGTCAGTTCGTTGCTCCAATTCGGTCAAGTCGACCCTGAAATTCGTTGCAGAGGTGTTGTGCCGTCCAGGAATCTCGAAATAGATGCACAGACTCGCCCGCGCGTACAATGCAGACGTTATTCATATTCGCTGTGGCCTGCAGTCGCGTCTAACTCGCTTTAAATCTTCACTCCAGAATGGTTCATCAGCATGTCAAACTCGCATGCCTAAGATGACGATAGGTTCTTCTGAGCCGCGAGAGTGGAGGATTAGAAAAACAAAGCGCAGAAACAGGGGTTGTCATAGCGCTCCAGCTTTTCCCATGGCAAGCAAGAAAATACTCCCTGCAGGGCAGAACCAGCGCTCGATACTGCCTTGAACAACTACTTAGACGATGTGCTGAGCGCAGTCGGAATGGACGAATGAACAAGACTTTCTAGAAGAACGAATGCTTCGCAAATTTTGGAGTAGTCAGGCTTATAGATTCGCTGCACACTTGTAGGTAACCGCATACCTAGCTTTAAAAGGACAGAGTGGAATGCTAGTAATGCAGAAGAACCATGCGCGGATCAAAGCTCCAGAATCCAGCCCGGTCCACCGCACCAGATCGACAGAGGGAAAGACCTGGGGCAGACTAGTGATGAGCGAGTACTACATAGACAAACATGGCCGGCTGAGCGGCCGCAGATCTGCAGAGGCTTGCAGAATTGGCGAGGGAAGAAGCGTCACGACAAAAAGCGAGCGAGACAAAAAGAAAAAAAGACCCGAGAGCGGATTGAACGCCCGGCCTGACGATAGAGTCCTGCGAATCTCGAGTGAGAAACAACTGGAGTCGCCCGCTCTACCACTGAGCTATCAGGTCATAGTGGGTAGGCACTAAAAAAAAGGTATATATATTTGTACAACCCGATAGTTTGATGACGGCACACAAAGCTATCCATTCTGACAGCTCATTCAGCTTGAAGTGACTGCTCTCTAGGATTAGCTAAGCTAGAGCTGCACCAGGCACGTGACGATTGACTCGGCGCGACATGCATAAGCGTGTTTCGTCATCCTTCATCCCGCTACGTCCGACATGTCTTCTCAGCGGCCACCAAGGTCGCTCTCAGAGCTTCGAGAATCGAGCCGGGAGCAGCTCGCCAATATCTCTCCGGATGAGTACTCGATCAGGACCTGGATCTCGACGGCCAAGGTCGCTTTCGAGACCGCGGAGCGACACTGGCGCGAAGGCAGTCACGAAGGACGACACGACAAGGTCGAGGAGGCGTATCTAGACTTCAAAAAGGCAGCAGGGTGAGTCGGTCGGGGTCTTGCTGCGGAATAGATGGGGGTAAACAACTCGGCGGGAGCAAGCGCCGGGCTTGCTCGAAGGCCCAGCGCACGATCGTGATGAGATCGGTGAATCATATCAGTTGCAGTTGAACCGGAATATGCCAGCGGGAGCGAGAGGGTCGTGGCCGTGATGATGCGAGTCCTCAAGCGGGGCTGCATCCGGGTTCTAACGCCGTTCCCTGGCTTATCTGCGATACAGGATCATGCATATCATTACCAAACATCACCGATACGCGGGGATGCAGGCCGAACGCCAGGGAGACCATGTCGCCTTCTTCGAGCTACAAGCCGTAGGTCACATAGATCTCTTGCCTGCACGGTACGAAGCTGATTCATCTGTGTGCGAACTCTCCTGTAGATGCTGAAAGATGCCGCCCTCGTCAACAAGAAAGTGGTGAGCTGGCTTGAAGAGGCAGACGCGCGCCTTGCCGCGAGTAGTGCGAAATCCCAGACGAGCGCACAACGTGCTCCGCCAGTCGACACTCGGGCGCGACAGGACAGCGTTTCAGATCTGATAGACGGATACGGAAGTCCTACGTGCGTCGGTTTTCGCAAAGTCCGCATGAACATGCGCTAGCGAGACAATGCTCATTATCGCGCAACAGCAGACCTCCTACCTCTCCACCGAAGAATTCACTACCCCCGACTCGCCCACCACCTATAACGACACCCTCGGGCGGTCAAGTACAGACGGTTGCTGAGCGATTGGCGAACTTGAGAGCGAATGGAGCGACAGGCATGACCTCGTTTCAGGTTGCGAACCGGACGACCTCCGCTGTACCAGCCCCTTCACATTCGACGAGTACGAAATTTCGGGCCAACGGAACGGATAGTTCCGCAACGCAAATCCCTCCCGCAAAACCTCCGAAGCCGGTCGGGTTATCTACGGGACGGACACCACCCACGAGCCCTCGCTCTACAACGACTGAACTCGCCGGAGAAAGCTTCAGTGAACGTACCGGAAGCGCACCACCAATACTTGGGCAGAAGAATGGCTACTCTGCCACCTCGACTGAGAACCGCGATACCTCGGATCTCTCGGCGCGTCTCCGGAACCTGCGTCCGTCAGCTAACGCCAATGTAGCCGCCAATGTACCATCTGCGAGCTCGACCTATTCAGTCGACGATGAACCCCCGAGTCCTAACCGATTCCCGAGCCTCGACGATTTCGAAAAGCAAGTAGGCAGCTCGTCCGCACACAGCAGTGTCTCTGCTTCTCCATTTTTCACGTCCACCCGGCTAGATGGTGCTGGTATGCCTGCTAGTACCGGTAAGGGTGCGCTGCTCGACAAGGAAACATTTGAGCGCGAACAGCGCGAACGAGCCGAACAAATTGCCCGCCTTTCCGCTAGTCTGAACGGCCAGACGAGTTCTCCAGCGACTTCTGTAGAGCCTCCGATATCGACGCCAGGACCGGCCGTGCAATCTCCGCGACCTCCGCCGACAGCCAGCTCTTCCAGATCTTTCCAGATTCCCCATAGCCTCGAAGTCCGGCCGTTGGACTTCTTCAGCTACCTTAAGACATCACAGGCTGAATCGGGATCAGGACCGAGGGTGTTGATTCTGGACGTGAGAACCCGGGAGGAGTACGATGCCGGCAGAATTCGAGGAGAGACCGTGTGTCTCGAGCCGATCATCCTGCGCGATGGGTGAGCGTCACCTCCCCACTGTTCTCCATTGTAGCCAAATTCCTGATCACTACCTCGCTCATCTGCAGGGTCTCGAGCACGCAAATCGAGGATGCTCTCTCCCTGTCGCCCTCGTACGAGTCCTCATTGTTCTCAGCTCGCCAATTCTACGATCTCGTTGTTGTCTACGACCGTTCCTCCATAGCCCTACCTCAGGCGCCCCCGACAGATACCACCTCGAGTGCCCAGCGAGCGTTGTACAATCTCATCACTGCGATCTACGAGCGCGAATTCACGAAGAGCTTGAAACGCCAGCCGATGCTTCTCCGAGGGGGTTGGGATGCCTGGGAGCGACATGTGGGTGCGGCTGGGAGCGCTGGAACTGCTGTACAAGCGCGCTTAGCGACAAGCGGAGACCCGAGCGATCTCTCGAGCACGGATGTGACGGCAAAGAAGGCAGAGAACCGGAGAGCGGCAGTCCTGCCCGGTCGAAATGGATCAGACCCATCGTCGATACAGAACGGTTTCGGATCCTCTGTAAGTCAGGACGCGCTAGCTACGCAGTGACCAAGCTGAGCTGATGTTCAGAACGCCCAGGTTCCGTCGTCGATCCCGTACCATGCTCCAGCAGCGAGACAATTCACATCCTCAAGTTCGAATTATCCACAGTCTTTCTCGAAAGGCAACGGAGTTCTCGCTTCTGGTGTCGTTTCGCCTCGGCTAGCGATGCCGCCAGTCGCAGCTCAGCTACAACGTAATGGCTCGATTCCAGAATACGACCCGTTCGTGCCTCTCTCTTCGGCATCGTCTCATCCACAGTCTCCCTACAAGTCTTTCGGCGCTGCATATTCCGACGGAGCTCTATCACCGACCCCAATAGCCCGTACCAGGAGCGACCTGCAAGACTCCGGGACATACCCGACCAGCGGCTCAATGGACTACTCCAAGACCTCCCTCGACTATGCTCGACCCTCTATAGATTACCCTCAGATCGGCCCGCGGGGGACGCCGCCTGCTGGACAGCCCCTGAGGCCTCATCGACCAGCTCCTCCGCCTCCGGTTCCCGCACCCCATTCCCTCGTTCCAAGCGTACCGCTGACTCGGCCACCCATCGCCAAACCTGCTCCAATGCGATCGAACTCGTCTTTCTCGAGTATGCACATCCCGTCATACTCGTCGGCGCATTCTCAGTTCCCCACGAGCATGAATTTCGATGACAACTCGCTTGGATTGACCGGTCTCAAAAACCTCGGCAACACCTGCTATATGAACTCGACGATCCAGTGCCTTAGTGCTGCGATTCCATTCGCCCGTTACTTCACCAGTTAGTCGTCCTCACGAAAAGTAATCGCTTGACGCGCGGTGCTGACACTTGATTGCCTGCAGACGGAGCTTACCGCAAGGACATCAACGAGTACAACCCTCTCGGAACCAAAGGCGCGCTTGCAAACGCAGTCGGAGAGTTGATCAGGGCGCTCTGGGCGCAAGAGTACAGCTACCTTGCACCAGTGACGTTCCGAGAAGCCATCAGTCGCGTCGCACCACAGTTCCGCAGCTCCGACCAGCAAGACGCTCAAGAGTTCCTCGGCTTCTTACTCGACGGACTTCACGAAGACTGCAATTATGTCTTGAAGAAACCGCCAGCAATCGAGATGACGCCAGAGCGAGAACACGACCTCGAAACGCTCCCACCACAGGTGATGAGCGAGCGCGAATGGCAGATCTACAAGATGCGTAACGACTCTTTCATCGTTCAATGCTTTCAAGGCCAGTTTCGCAATCAGCTGCGATGCCTGACTTGCCACAAGGTGAGTTTCTCCTGTGACAATCACTGCAAAATCCCATCAGCAGCTGACCAAGCTGTTGAGTTCTCCCGGTTCACAGACCTCGACAACCTATAACACCTTCATGCCGCTATCTGTACCGATACCCACACATCGCGGACTGCATCGCGTCACGCTTATGTCCTGTCTCGAGGCGTTCGTGAAGGATGAAATCCTCGATCAGGACGATGCTTGGTCAGTACGACCCTCAGAAAGTTCTTTGCATGGCACGGCTGACTGGTTATTTACTATCTAGGCACTGTCCTCGGTGTAAAAAGAATCGAAAAGCCGTCAAGAAACTGTCTCTCTCCAAATTGCCCCCAATCCTGGTGATTCACCTAAAACGGTTTTCGTTCCAAGGGCCCTTTAGCAATAAGGTGAGGTCTACCAATGTATCCCTTAGCTCATGAATAGTGTTAACAACATGCTTGTGTGACGGCACAGATCGAAACCCAGGTTCACTACCCCCTCACTGGCCTCGATCTTACGCCGTTCATTCCACCTCCGCTAATGGATCAAAAGAGCGGATCTCACGGCTCGTCGAGGCGTTTCGAGTATGATTTGTTCGGCGTCACGAACCATTACGGGAACCTCAGCAGCGGTCACTAGTGAGTTCTTACCAATCGTCACTGTTCCGATTCTCGACTCAATGACTCCTGTTTCCAGCACCGCGTTTATTCGTAACCGTCGAGACTGGTACAATATTGGAGATTCGAAGGTATCGCCGTGCGATCCGAATCTGGTCCAATCGGTCAGTGGTTCGTCGACATCTCATTCGCTCTTTGTGACTGACCCGATCTCTGCATGGATAGGCCAAGTCTGCCTACATTCTGTATTACGCTCTGAGATGAGGTTCGCGCCCATCGGACACCGCTATACCCTTGTCTTCCGTACCCGTATACTCCCACTAGATGCCGTCACCATGTCGTTTTGCCTGTACTTTGATCTCGTTTTTTCATTTCCGCAACGCAATCAATATTCCCTCGAAAGACTCGTCCATGCTCTATGAGTCGAAAGGCTCGCCACGATTGACTCTCTGACCTGTGATGTGATGATGTTCCGCAAACAGTTCCAAAGCCGTAAAAGCCATACTATGTATAATGTATTTTTAATGCGCTTTCAAGAAGGACCTGATAGCTCAGTGGTAGAGCGGGCGACTCCAGTTGTTTCTCTTTCGGGATTTGCAGGATTCTATCGTCAGGCCGGGCGTTCAATCCGCTCTCGGGTCTTTTTTTTTTTTTTTTTTTTTTTATCCTCTCCAACCGCGGCCTTCTTTTTCTGCTGGGACTGCTTCTTTCAAATGCTGACCAATTACCAGATCAATTAGCACGCTGGAAGACTCCACATTCTCGTGAGTCACGCGCAGGTGAAACCTTTCCGCCGTAACACCGGCTACGCGCGTGCGCGCGCGCGTCTCGCAGTTTTCTCGTTGTCGACGCACCACAACGGTTTCTTGCGACCTCATCGACTATGTTGTGCTCTCTACGGAGCGTACTCAGATCGCTGGCGATCGTTGCAATCGCATGGGGGTATGCGGCCTCAGCCAACACCGCTGCTGCCAATGAAGTACACGTCTCGCACGGCACAGATGCCGCCGGCAACCCTCAAACCACTCTGGGTATCGACCCAACCGAGGGGTTTACGTAAGTCCAAGTTCGCACAAGGGCCCGTGAGGCTCACCCACGCAAAAGAGCTAAACTCGACTTTGGACTCGTTCTGGTCGATCCAGGATGGTCATTGCGACCTTTCAACGAGACTTGCTGCTCCCACCTTTGCTCAAGCACCTCACATCGACTCCTCCACCATCGCTGAGACAGATCCTCATCGTGTGGCAGAACGTCGATACCCCACTTCCCGAATTCCTTTCGCCTCGCGCGCTCGACGAGCTGTCCACCTCGGGCGTGGCAGTCTCAATTCGCAAGAGTTGGAAGAACAGCATGAACGAACGGTTCAGGCCGGTGCTCGATTGGGGCGAGCATATCCAGACGAAAGCCGTCATGATCATGGACGACGATATCGTCCTGCGCAAGGAATCCCTCGAGTGGGGTTACCAAGAGTTTGTCGAGGCAAACAAGTACGGACCGGGCAGGATCGTCGGCTTCTCTTCGCGAGAGTTTGAGCCCGCAGGACAAGAAGGCGAATGGAACTACATTACGAAACCGACCTCGACCTACTCGATGATCCTGAGCAACGCGGCGTTTCTCAAGAAGGAATGGCTCGTCAAGTATTGGGACGACTCACAGGAGATGTCGAGTCTGAGAAATTACGTCGATAGCGGTACGCCTTCATCATCAATTCATTCCTTCCGCAATGGCGGCGCTGATTATCAACTTGCTTCGATAGTGTTCAACTGCGACGATATCCTCATCAACTACCTCGTCTCAAACATGACGGGGACAAGTCCACTCTTGCTACAGCCCTCGACCCCGTTGCGAACCGTACCGACCGAGGGTGGACTTTGGAACCGTGCCTTGACCGAATCGAAGGGACCCGAGACGATCACGACCTCTGCGCCTCGACCAGAACATTTCTCGACTCGCAAAGAGTGTCTCGCACATTTCTTCTCGCATTTCGCTCAACATGCCCCTGCTCAATCTTCGCCCGAGTTCCCGCTCCTTCACTCGCGAACGTCGATCTCGCAAGACGTTCAGGATAATTCGCGATGGCTCTTTGAGAACGAGATGTGGGAGACGCCCGTATGGAACCTACCAGGAGTGGATAACGTGGCCGAAGACTCGCTTTCCGAAGAGGAGGAAGAAATGCTCGAGAACGGCGATTACGACAACTTCCTGTCGGGCTTGACAGACGAGGAAGTCGACGAGTTGATGCAGAGCCTTGAAGAAATGGTTGACGAGGAAACGAGCGAGGAAGTGCATTTGGAGACACCGAAAAGTTCCACCCATGCTCACGAGGAACTGTAGAGCTCTCGGTATAGATGGAAATCCGTAAATTTAGAGACCAGTGTTGAGGATCCGTATGTATTGCAGCAACTAGCATCGCGCTTGTTCCGGACCAGTACTGGATTCAACCGAAAATGGCATCGATCTCGTCCATACTCTTCCGAACCTTTTTCTTTTTCTTCTTCACAATCGGCTCTGTCGGGTCATTAAGAACGCTTGACGCCTTCCTCTGCTTCTTCTGCTTCTCGTCGACCACACCCTGTTTCGGCGCCCTGACCGAACGTTGATCTTTCTGCGCTGTTAAATCCACTGTTATTGGTTCCACTGGGTCGAACGGAGAAGATGCAGGTATCGTGTTCAAGCCTGCGAGCTGGACTTGATCGGATGCGGCAACCTTCTTTTTCTTCTTGCGCGGTGCTATCGCTTCCACCTCGGTCTGAGCAGGTTCCACACGCTGTACACTCGGAACTGGAGGTACAGAGTCGGGAGAGTCGAGAGGTAGGGCACGCTTCCTCCGGGCGTCTTGTTCGTCCGTCTTGACCTTGAGTGGTTTCCTAGTGATCACTGCACCGAGGTCGTCGTTGCGCCCATGAGTATTGTCACCGCTTGTTGTCTGTGATATTATATCGGGTTTTGCCATTGGGGGGTCTGGCACGAGAAATTCGATCGGGGCCGGGTTTGTCACGAACTTTCGTAGATCTTTCGGTAAGCGGGCCAGCAAAGGCTCGAGGGCGCCCGTGAGCTACAAGTCATCATCAGCTGGATAGTTCGATGTCGTCTGATCAAGAAAAGAAATGAGCGGAATGTCTTACCTGGTTCGTTTCGATCAGGCTTAGAAGAACCGAGGTGAGTTTGCCAAGTTCTGCGTGCATGACGAGCACGAGAGAGTGCAATCTTGCGACTAGCGAGACTATGATCAACGCAAATGCGAGGAATGCCTTGGTCTCGATCAACTGCTCGAGGATGCTGTGTTTGCGAAAGAAGGGGATTAGTCAGGGTGCACTACTCGAGATGTCTACCTGGCAAGCGACTTACCTTGCGCAATCGAGTAGTACTTGCACAGACTGTGGGTATGATGACCGTAGTAATGTGAGTGACAGGCGCCACTATGATGGAAGAGACGGACGACTCGGACCTTTTCGAGCAGGAGCATGCTACGAGGTAGGTGCACGAGTCCAGTAACCAACTGTTCGCGTCCTACCTGAGGGACGTCGTCCGAATCCTTGCTGTTGACAAACCTCGGATGATCAGTCTGTTTGGAGCAGGTCGTCAACCGCGAGACTGGGGATGCGTACCTCCATCCGAAGTGAGCGAGGAGCGATTCTACTTCGTCGAGCGTGCGGTGCAGCGTGCGGTCGACGTGGATCACTTTCTTCCACCAATGTGCGCCTTTGTGCTGGTTCTTGTTCTTGTACGAGAAGCGGTGCAGGAGGTTCAGTTCGTCATCGAGTTGCACCCACAGCCGCTTGACGGGCCGCAAGGTCGAGACGAGTCCAGGAAGCGTAGGTGCTGCGTTTGAAGCCGGCAGCGACACGCACACGGGCTTAGGCAGCCGCGTGAGCATTCGGCGATTCGAGTCGAGTTGATTGATGATTGATCAACTTTGAAAGATTTCTTGCTGAAAAGATTATTCCGTTCGCTTCGCCTCTACCCGATCACCTCGTCGACCTCCGAGCGACTCGTGTGTCGTCTGCTTGGCTACAGCACAGCTCGATCTAGCCTCTCGTGAGTCTGCTGCTGCCCTCTGTGCTATCGGAACTCTCGCCCAGGCTGATTTGCAAGATTCCTAGCCACCCTTGATTCCCGCACAGCACTTCGACCGATCAATGAGTAACGGAGTAGCATACGTCGGACCCGCGAGTCAAACAGCATACGTGCTCTGTGCCGGTCAGCACCCTCCACAGGCTCCATCTGAGGTCCCGACGAGGCGATGCTAACTTTCTCTCGACCCCCCTCTCGACGCGTCTAGACTGCGGTACTCCCATCGAGCCCAATGGTGCCAACTTGTGTGTCAACTGCTTGAGGAACTCGTGCGTCCCGCGTCATCCGCTTGTCCGCTCTCGTGGACACCCAGCGAACTCATGCGCGCTCGCTTTGCAGGGTCGACATTACCGAGGGGATCCCGAAACAGACCACTGTCAGTTGGTGCCGAGGGTGCAACCGCTACCTTTCCCCTCCGACCATGTGGACCATGTGCGAGCTCGAGTCCCGTGAATTGCTCGCAATCTGCCTTCGCAAGCTCAAAGGGTTGGCCAAAGTGAGGTTGATCGATGCAGGGTTCATCTGGACAGAACCTCACAGCAAGAGGCTCAGGGTCAAACTGACGATTCAGAAAGAGGTCAGTCTTTTCTCTCTCTCGCTTGTCTCCTCGGGCTGTTTTGGGCGCCTTTTCTCACCCCCTTTTGCCTTCTCCGCACAGGTGTTCACGTCTACCATTCTCCAACAAGTCTTCGAGGTCGAGTACGTCATTCAGGG
Source organism: Sporobolomyces koalae (assembly GCF_050403365.1). NCBI lineage: Eukaryota > Fungi > Basidiomycota > Microbotryomycetes > Sporidiobolales > Sporidiobolaceae > Sporobolomyces > Sporobolomyces koalae. The sequence goes on from NW_027481765.1 coordinate 404,831, forward strand.
AGCCCAATGCCCCGAATGTACCCGTCTCGCTGCCAAGAACACCTGGCGCGCAATGGTTCAAGTCCGTCAGAAAGTCGACCACAAGCGTACTTTCCTGTACCTCGAACAGCTCATCCTCAAGCACAACGCCGACCGAGACTGTATCTCGGTTGCCGAAGTCAAGGACGGATTGAACTTTTTCTTTGCCACGAAGCAACACGCGATCAAGATGACCGATTTCTTGACCGGAATCGCGCCCGTTCGGTCAGCTGTCTTTTGAAGTAGCTCGGCAACTGAATAGTGTCGCTGACTTTTGATCTACCGCGTATGTCAAAATAGAACGAAAACTTCCGAGCAGCTCATCTCGATGGACCAGCAGAACGCTACGACCAACTCGAAACAGTCGTACTCGGTCGAGATTGTACCGATTTGCAAGGACGACATTGTCTGCATGCCGAAAACGATCGCGCGTTCGCTGTCTAACATTGCGCAACTGACCATCTGCCACCGAGTCGGCAACCAACTGTACTTGATCGATCCGCTCACGCTCAACCTCGCCGACATTTCGGCCAACGTTTACTGGAGGTCCCCGTTCCCACCTCTCGCCGACATTACCCAGGCGATCGAGTTTATCGTACTCGACATTGAACCGACGTGCCACCCTCCCAAGACGGCGAAAGGTGGACGGTTCCTGCTGGCGGACGCACAGGTGTCCCCGGTCGGAGGCACGATGTCTTCCGACATGATCTTCCACACTCGTACGCACCTCGGCGCGGTGCTCAAACCGGGAGACACGGTCCTCGGATTCTACCTCGCCAATTCCAACTTCAACAACGACGCGTTCGAAACGATGGACCAGAGTCGAATCCCAGAAGTCGTCCTCGCGAGGAAGACGTACCCGAACAGGAGGAAGAAGAGCAAGGCGCGCACTTGGAAACTCCGGTCCATGGTCAAGACTGCAGGTGGCGAATCCCTCGAAGAGGCGGAACACATTGGATTCGGTCGTGAGAAGGTGCAGCAACAGAAAGGTCGCGGCAAAGTGGGAGCGGTAAGTCGCCTCTCGAGCTCTTTCCTTCCGGAGAATTCAAGGAGACGTACTGAACCATGTTTTGTTTGTGCGCACAGGGTGATCAAGCCAAGGCAGAGGCTGACTACGAACGCTTCCTTCGCGATATCGCCGAGGATCCCGAACTCCGTGCCGAGATGCAACTGTTCAAGGACAAGTCGGCGATCGAGCGACGAGAGAACGCGATGGACGAAGACACGGATGCCGAGACTGGAGACGAAGGGGACGACGACGACTACCCCGAGATCAACGTCGACGAGCTACTCGATGAGATGGACAACTTGGGTCTCGAGGATCATGGTGCTGAGCAGGAGGGCGAGCATGTGCACGAGTAGGAAAAGGAGGACTTGTTATAGACGCTACATCATGCGCTTGTATTGCAACCCTGTTTTCTTCCATACTTCTGCCCCATGTAGAGTCAAGTAAGCGAAAGATGCCTGAACACCCGAAGTAGAACGTAGAACCCTGCGGCCCGAGAGCGGCGGGGCGCGAATCCGTCGCGTGAATCGCTTTCTGAATCCGAAGTGTCACCCCCACTCCAATTCGTCGCGACATCCGTTGTTGATCACGATGGCAGATCCACATGCCGTGCCCCTCCCACCATCGCGGGGTTCGCTCGACTCGACTAGGGGTGACTATGAACCGACACATCGGACTCTCGCGTCCACCTCGGCAACTCCTCACCTCGACCCTCTCGCGGAAGACCACACCGCTGAATCAGTGCAAGAGGAATCTACAGAAGCGCAGCCAGCACAATTTGACGAGGATGAGCGGATACGAACCCTTGAAGATGAACTCGACCGGACGAGGCAGGACCGCGATGCGTGGGAAGCGCAGTACCAAAGCTTGCTTGCCAAGCTGACAGCCATGCGCAACACGGTTGGAGACAAACTCAAGCAGGACGCCGTGAGTAGTGACTACTCGCTCTCCCGACATCCGAAAGTCGTGGCACTTGGAGGGGGGCACATTATCGCGTACAAAAACCCCTCGAGGCTTACTCGTTTGTGCACACATGTGGACAGGACGAGCTAGATCGACGTGAACAAGAGATTGCCGATCTCCGTGCCACCACGGATGACCTTGCCGCTACGATCGAAACTCTCAAATCTGAATTGATTCAGTCGAACGAAGACGTCGACGTGGCTCATGCCGAACTCGAACAACTGCGACTGCATGCGTTCGATGCAGAGAAGCAGACGACCGATGAAGCGAACGAACGAGACTTGCTGTTGCGCGAAGCGCAGGAAGACCTCGAACGGGTCAAAATGGAGCGCGAGGAATGGGAGTCGGAAGCGATGCGGGAACGAGTCAGGCGGGAAGAGATGCAGTCAATCTTTGGTCAAGTCGAGATGGAACTCGCGACGACCAAGGTGGAACGGGAGAATCTGCGAGAAGAGCGGGATCGAGAGCAGGAGAGCGCAGCGAACCTTCATGCTGTGCTCGAAGAATTCCAAGCAGGTTGGTTGGATTCCTTGCGTCTCCCAATAGGAAAAGTTGACTGAATCGTGTCGCACCTTCAGCCAAGGACCGAGAATTGCAGACGATTCTCGGTGATCTCGAAACTCAGTTGCAGGACGCAACCAGATCCCTAGCCGACTACAAAAGACAAGCTGCCGAAGCAGAGGCAAGTCTCCACGACATACATACTTCTTTCTCGTGGACGGAGTTAACGCGATGTTTGCGCAGAACCGACTCGCGGCTGCAGACAACGACAGCGAAAAGGTATTGTCACTGACAAAGGAGGTCAAGGAAAAGAATCTGTTGATTGGGAAACTACGGCATGAGGGTACGTTTCGTCTGTCGAATTTCAGCGCTGAATATGAGGCTGACTTTCTAGTAATTCCACGTGATAGCTGTCATTCTCAACGAGCATCTGACGGAAGCTTTACGCCGATTGAAAAGAGATGCTAGCTCCGACAGTGTCGATAGGTGAGCGTCTCGCTCCCAATTAGCGCCAGCCTCGCTTACGTTTTCTTCGTTCCATAGACGGCTGGTATCGAACGTACTGATTACGTTCCTGAACACGCCGCGGGGTGATGCGAAACGCTTCGAGATGCTGCAACTGATCGCCTCGATCCTCAGCTGGACTGACGATCAACGCGAAAAAGTCGGACTTCAGCGAAGTTCGGGTGGATTGTCGGCTCCGGGCGTGATTGCGAGTGGATCGAGAGGAGGCGGGAAAGGGCATGCTCGGAGTGGCAAAACACAAGCTGTCGATGACGGAGTCGAGAACGAGGTACGAGCTCTTCCCCTTCGAAAGAATCGAGCAGGCGACCCGAGACTGACTATCTCACGAGTTTTGTGCAGTCATTCTCGAATCTTTGGATCGAGTTCCTGCTCAAGGAGTCGTCTCAGGGTGGATCAAGTGGCTCGACAGGCGCTGTCAAACCGGCACCAACCTCGCCCTCATCGGATACAGCCGGTCAGGTTTCTCCGTTTGGCGGCAAATTCGACCTGCCCTCGTTAGGCTCGCCACCACGTTCGAGCGCGTCGACTCGTCGGCCAAGTCTCACGTCGATCTTTTCGAATGGAAGTTCAACAGCGCATACCTCGACTGCACCGCCAAGTATAGCGGAAGAAGAGAAACCTTAAAACGACCTGGGAATGATCAGTCTGCTGTGTTTTTGTATTTCGTACGATCTTTCCCCTGTCTTTCTAATGCAGTACAGCAGTTGTACCGATCACACAGCTGTCGGCCCGTTGCCCACGCGCTGCTGGACTGTATCCGCGGCGGCGACCGGAAGAGGTCCGCGCTTTGCTGCTTCGACACGCGTACCGCGTCTCCACACTGGGTTGCTCCGCCTCAACCCGGGGGTATCCGGCTCGATGTTTTGGAGACAGATACCTCGCGCAACAGATGTGCTCGGTCGCGCGCAAGATCTCGAATCGACCGCGTTTGCTCCAGTCTCTTCCTCTTCCCGACGACCTGTCGACGAACCACACCGCCCGACATACTCCAGTCGAGAAGGAGGATCTGATTTTGATGGAAAGAAGGAATGGCGAAAGGTCATACGCGAAGTGATCGATGACGAGCGCGAGAAGAACCGTCGGAACATGAGGCATGTTACGAACGTGGTTGATGCGGCAATTGCTCACGACAGGGACAAAAAGGGAAAGCTCAAAGGGCCTTTCGCGAGATTGAGGCGACGTTCTAGTGCAGCACGGCTGGGTCGACCGCTGCTGGACGATGACGAGGAACAACCAGATCCGATCACCCTTGCCAAGATCACGCCATTCAGCGAGTCCCCGCCTGCGTCCTTGTGCTGCGAGCTTCCGGATCTGGCCGACGACTCGAAGGTGTCGCCGTCGCAGGAACCGGGAACCAACATCAGAACTGCTTCAAGTTCAGCTGAACCACGGAACCGTCGTGCGGCATCCGTAAGCTCTTCTGATGACGACAGTACCCTTCCACCGTACGAACCCGGGCCCGTTCGACCCGAGCTCGATCGTCAAAGTTCTCTCCCGAACACAGTATCTCGAATCGCTTTCCCACCCCTACCACCTGCACCCCCGGTGTTCGAGAAGAAGCAGCTATACGTCCAACATCGCTCCTACTCCGCTGGGATGATCCCCAAAGAGGAGCCGCGTAGAGGTAATCCTGCGCGAAACCTTCTGCCACCGAGCTCGAACACGGCAAAGCATCGGCCGAAGATCGAGAGGTTCGCGTACCATCGACGTTACGGTGTCGCGGGCCTGTCTAATTTCGGAAACAGCTGTTATCTTTCTGCGGTCATCCAGGCTTTGGCCGCGACTATCCCATTATCGGAATTTTTATCGAGTGAGCCCGCAGTGCCAGATCCGATAGGTCTATCAAGTCTGACACTTTGAGGATGCCCGCCACAGGCGGAGAGTTCCGACGCGAGCTCAAAAGGGATTTCGACGGTACAGGAGGGCAGATCGCCGAGGTAAGGATTCGCGAAGATTGAGTCTCAAGCAGGAGTCAGTGACAATTGGTGCTGCAGGCTCTATCTGTCCTGCTACAAGCGATGTCCAATGGAAGGCATCGAGTGATCACGGCGCGCAGATTCCGAGTAGGCCGCTCCGCTGCTTGTGCCCCTATTTTCGCGCTCACGAATTGCTTGTCGGTTTAGGACATCATTTCTTCTTCATCTCCATTCGATAATTTCGACCAGCAAGACGCCCACGAATTCCTCTTGTATTTGCTCGATTCTCTTCACGAGGAGCTGAACTTGGTCGATGTGCCCCCATCCGGTCAAGAGCAATTCAGTGAGGACAACCACGATAACTTGCCAGAAGTGGTCGCTGCGGACCGAGCATGGGCAGCATACCGAGACCAGAATGATTCGATCGTGATCGATTTCTTTCAAGGTACGCCCGCGCCGATCTGCATTGCATGCTTGCTGACCCAATTTCCAAGTTACAGGCCAGCTCCGCAATCGTATGGAATGCCTCTGCTGCGGAGAGGCGAGTCTGTTCTACTGTATCAGTCACTGCTAGCGTAGCGCTCACACGCTTGACGACAGACTTCGACTACCTACAGTCCTCTGCAGTCGCTACCGCTACCGATCCCTGATCTGCAACAAGACGAGCAGTGGCTTCAGCTCGAAGATTGTCTTGACGAATTTCTGAGGGCGGAGACGCTGCAAGGGGACAATGCATGGTATGTCAAGTCCTTCTTGCCGCCGTGTGCCTCGCTGATACCTTAATGTTTATCCATAGGAATTGCCCAGACTGTCGACGCCCACAGACCGCTTCGAAGCGGATGGTTCTGACACGGCTACCGCAGATGCTCATTTTTCAGCTCAAGCGTTTCTCATATTCGACTCTCGAGCTCAAAGTGGAAACTCCCGTCGACTTCCCGCTCGACGGTCTCGAACTCGGACACTTGCTACCCCCAAATTCGATCGAGACGCACTATCGCCTCAATCTGCCGCACAGTCGCGATACAAGCTACGAACTGTATGCGATCGTGAACCATCTCGGAGGAGAGAATGATTCCGGACATTGTGAGTTGACACGACAGCGTCGGTGAGGAGACCCTGACACAAGGTGCTCGTTTCAGATACAGCGGTCGTGCGCAAGGACTCCGTGTTTCTCGACATCGACGATGAGACCGTAGCACCAGTTCCGATTGCAGAAGTAGCCAGGCGTTATGCCTCTTCTGCGTATCTACTCTTCTATCGCCTGGCCACCTAGCTGCAGGCCTCTGGAGGAAGGCATGAGTGTTGACCCTACTCCGCTCGTACCGACCAAAGCTCCGAAGACTCTCGCACTTTTCCAAGGGCAGACTGCGACTGTCGCACACACATCGCTGCAGGAAACTTCGTAGCCTCAACCCTATTTCACTGCTTCTGACCTGCCGCGGTTGCTAAGAGAGGCCCTGGGCAGCCCCCGCACCTAGACAATATACAAGGATGGTTATCCCCGTACTCGTGCGACCGGTCTTGTCTTGCTCATATTGTATGTATCGTTGCCGCCGGAATTTAAATCATTCAGCGGAACGCACGAGCTAGGGTTATGCAATGATGCCATTCGGCGCACCGCATGGATCCGTCGGAAGTGGAGCCGAATCTTGATCGGTCGACGCCGAGGTCTTCCTCTCTCTCGCAACCCTGTAGCAAGGCTCGTGCACGGGATGAGTCGAGACGCAGAGAAGCTCCCACTGCTCGACGACTCGAACTCGGACTCGACACCCAGCCGACGGATTCGCACGACCATCTGGCGCCTCGCGGTACCGACGATCGCGCTCTTCGGTTTTGTTTACCTGCAATTGGCTGCCACATACGAGCTCACACAGGCTGCAGAGCTCTGTCATCAACCCGAGATTTACATTCCGCAAGCGAACGAGGCGGTCGATGCGAATCAAGGCTTGATCTTTTCCCCTGACTTCCGCAAGCGCAGCGCCGAAATTCTGTCAGGATTTGTCCAAGTCAAGAGCCCCAGCTTTGACGATCTGGGCAAGGTTGGTGGAGACAACGGCGACCAGCGATGGGATGCTTTCTGTAAGCTTCCTTTGACGAGCGAGCTTATGCAGTCAGATCTGATAGCCTCTATTCGCAGATGAGGTCTCGACTTATTTGAATCAGACTTTTCCGCAAGTTTACGAGACCTTAAGCCTGACAAAGGTCAATACCCATGGAGTCGTTCTCGAATGGAGAGGAACCCACCGAGATCTCAAACCTTCGCTTCTCGCTGGTCATCTCGATGTCGTCCCCGTCGATCCGTCCACGCTCGACAAATGGACCTGGCCACCCTGGCAAGGTCACTATGATGGCGAATACCTCTGGGGAAGAGGATCTGTTGACGACAAACACGCGGTCTCGGCGATCCTCGAGGCGGTCACGCTCCTGATTGAGAAAGGGTTCAAACCGCAGCGAACTCTTGTGCTCGCTTTTGGCTTTGACGAGGAATCAAAGGGACGCAACGGAGCAGGCCACATCAACCAATACCTCGAAGAAAAGTACGGTAAAGATGGGATTGCAGTGATTGTCGATGAAGGAGGACTTGGTTTGGGCGAGCAGTTTGGCGCCAACTTTGCGATCCCGGCGACCGGAGAGAAGGGCTACGTCGATGTCAAATTCTCCCTTTCGACTCCCGGAGGACACTCCTCGATCCCACCAGACCATACATCGATCGGGATCATGGCGCAACTCATAACGTCGCTCGAAGCGAACCCTTTCAAGCCTTTGCTTCCCCTCGAATCGCCGGTCTTCTCCCTCTTGTCGTGCGCGGCAGAGCATGGACATCTACCTTCGAGCTTGAAACGGAATGTCAAACGCGGAGCGAAATCCGGTCGCCACGGGGCAAAAGCTCGCGAAGAAGCTGCGCTCGAGGTCGCGGCTCTGGGCAAAGCATCGCGTTACCTGGTGCAGACGTCGCAAGCAATCGACATCATCAAAGCCGGAGTCAAGGTGAACGCGTTGCCCGAATCAGTCGAGCTCGTCGCAAACTACCGAGTCGCAGTTGGCTCTTCCGTCGAGGTACGCTCTTCCTATTTTTCTAGGCGCTCATGACGCTCAGACTCACAAAGTTATTGTCAACTGCGTAGGCGGTCAAAGAGCACATTGCCGCGCTTGTTCGGCCTGTTGCCGATCGCTTTGAACTGTCGATCGAGCTGTTCGGTTCGCAGATGACTCGAGCAGGCGAGAGCGGAGGACACATCAAGGTTGTTAGCATCAAGTGAGCGCTATCAGGAGGGCACTCTCCCTGTCGAGTGTGCTCACAAGAAATGCGACGCCCTCCACAGTGAACTCCAACCGGCGCCAGTCTCACCTACCTCAGGTTCAGTCGCTTGGGACGTACTCGCCGGTACGATCCGACACACTCTCGATCGAGACGACCAGCTTGTCGTGGCGCCCGCCATCATGACTGGCAACACCGATACCAGGTACGCTTAACGATTGGCTCCTGCGCACGGCTTACAAAAGAGATTGAGCTTGCCTGCTGGTGCAGATACTACTGGAACTTGTCCAAGAACATTTACCGCTTCACGCCGATCAACCGCGCGAAGAGCATCAACCTGCACACTGTCGATGAGCGGCTGCTGTTCCAGGATCATATAGATGCGATTTGGTGCGTCTACGAGACTAATCTCTGCCCTGTAGGTCAAAATGCATTTGAAGCTGAATTTGTGGAACCTCTCTCGACAGGTTCTTCCATGAGCTTGTACGGAGCTACGACGAAGCGGAAATCTAGGGAGCTATTTATCTTGGCAGATGCGGCAGTGACAAGCTTTGCAGAAACGAATAGCAATGTCATGAAAACAAATATTATTACTGCATTCGAACAAGATTATTAAGGATTATTACGGGCTAGAAAAATGCTTCAGCGGATCCTGAAGCTGAGGAAGAAGCCAATCAGACAGAGCGATGCAATAACGTAGAAGCCAATTTCAGGGTGAGGATTTGCCTTGTCTTCGATCGACTTGGCAAACACTACACCTCCCAACAATGGACCTGTCGAGTACAAGCCATTCAGCATGGCAGGTTCGATCCTTGTAAGCCAGGGAGAACCGAGGACGAACCGAGGAAACGAGCAAAAGAAACACATGATTGTGCGAGACCGTTCGCAAGCGGGACATATTCGGCGGGCGTCAAAACGTTGATGAGTACCATCACGGCGGTGTACGCGCATGCGTTCGCGAGGTAACGAATCGATGTGAGCACGACCATGCCTCCCATCACGAGCGTCGTCTCGCCTTCCGTCTTGATCAGCGCCCGCAGTTCAGGCACCAAGACGTAGACGGGAACGTAGAGAAACAAGCCTAATCGGAACCTGTTCCCGTAATGGTCGTGAGCAAGAGCTGTAGAACCAGGCGCAAAGCAAACGTACATAGCAAGATGTGTGAATGGGCCACCGGGAGGGCCGACGGAGGGATAGAAGCGGAACTGCCTACACACGAAATAAAATTCAGTAAAGCCAATGCATGTGCGAGGTGATTGACGGACGCACCAGACAAGGGAGAAGAAAAACATGGTCGCGATAAGAGCAGCATAGTGGGATGCCTCGAGGCCGAGACCTCCGCTCGCAATGGGAGCGACCAAGAATGCAGTGAAGAGCTGATCGTTCGTCGTTCCGTGCAGCGCGAGCAGACTGTATTGAAAGATGAGGAATTTCGGAAGCTGCGAGAGAGGCGAAACTTTTTCTGCTTCTTCCTGACCGTGCTCGATTATACTGGCGGGTCGAGCTTCGGGAATGGGCGCCATCGGGGCAAAACCCGACTCATCAGGCCGCTGGGAAGCAGCGGTTGCGAGTGTGTCTGGGTCTAGTCCAGAGTTGGAGAAGATCGAGATGGGACGGATCGAAGATGCGCCAGAGCCTCGCCGTAGGCGTAAAGCGCTGGCTCGATTGAGGTGCTGACCGAACGAAGGCATGATTTCCCTCACTGGGGAACGCATTCCACGAGGTTGCGGGTTAGGCTGGAGTGAGGGAGCCGAAGAGTTGGTCCGACCCGCGTCTTCTTCGATGTCTGCCATCCTCTGAAGGTCCTGCCGATATGCTGCGCCTCGAAGATCGTCCATAGATGGCGGTGCCGTGCCAAAGCCGACATCGCCATACTCTGAATTGGCGTCATCTCCTTCCTCGTCATCGTCGAGTTCCTCCTCGGGTCGCTCGTAGATTGATCCTTCGTAGTCGCGTTGGCTTACGAGATCGTCTGCAGCGGCTTTGGCGAGGAAGACATCACTCAAGTTGAATACAGCTTGGTTGTTCGCCAGCAGGAGCCTGCGAATCCGGCACGAGTCAGCCCAGCAGTTGAGAACGGAGACGAGCAGCCCACGTACCGTTCCGCGAATGAATGCACAGCCTCATTCTCGGGATCATAGCGATTTGATGTCGCAATCGACACCGACCGACCCGTACGCCGACGCATTGATGGTATCCGCATGCCCGACTCTCCAGCCATCGTAGATCCCCCGACACTTGCGCGCCTGCCGTAGCCATATGCCGAACCGTATTGCTTAGAAGTCCGACGACGATCGGCGAACGGATTCCGCTCGGACTCGAGGATCGAGGGTGAAACTGCCGGAGAGTCGAGAGCCCCTGCAGACGATGGATGCAGCGTGTCGGTACTGGTCGTCAAGTGAATCGCTTGGCGACGACCAGTGGTCATTGCCCAAAGACGCGAGATCTGCCGAGCGGTCCAGCTTCGTATTCTTGCGACGACACCTGCCGCGGCTTCCAGATCTTTCTCCGTTGGCAAATGAATCCCACCAGTACGTTGTCCGCCATCTCTGTTGAGGAATAGGGAGAGGAAGCCTCCGAAGAGGGTGACAGATCCGGCCACGAGGCATGGTAACAAATAAGGGTATGCCGCAAACAGCTCCGAATCGGCGAAGAATGCGTATTTCTTTGTCTTTCGAAGCGATCGAGCAACGATCAGCGGTCGCCCGTACGTTTTCGTTTAAGAGGCAGGAAACCTACGGGACTTTCGAGCACTCCTCCGAGAACGCTTCCGACGATGCCTCCCAGGCCCCACAACAAACCTGACACACAGAATAAATCGTCAGCCTAAGGGTGTTTTGGCTGGACATCGATTCCGCTCACCGACGAGGGTATAGGCCAAGGGTCGATTTGAATCGTCAGTCACGTCTGCGACAGCACTCCGAGCAACTCCGACGGCACCTGAAAGGGAAAGAGACAATGAGATATAGCACGTGAGTCAATACTGATGTCCGGAACATACCGTTGAAGAGTCCAAGTGCCAAACGGGTTGTAATGGCACTTCCGATATTCTTCGAAGCGCCAAAGAGGATCACCGTTAACCCATTTCCGACCAGCGACGCGAATAGTACTACCCGTCGACCGTGCTTGTTTGCCACCGACACCCACAGAAGCGCCGTGAGGAATTGAGCGAGGAAGAATGCAGCTGCTACGATCCCGCTCCACAGCGAGACTGCCGCTTCTCCACCCCCGTTCTCGCCGACGCCAAATGATTCGACCATGCTGACAGATGCCATGATGTCAGTCTGGGAGTGCACGTGCAGCAAAGGGATGATGAAACGCGGTGATAGGCGCACAAAAACAGGAAAGGGGACGAAATGCTCGCCGACAAGAATTCGCCAAAGAGCGCAACGCACCTGCCAAGATGTTGGATCAAGTCAGTAACGCGGATTTGTCGGAACAGCTAAGACAACTCACAGCACGACCATGGGAATCTTGGGTAGAGGTGTGACAGGGACGAACGCGTCCAAGTCGTCGCCGACCGTGCTCGGATCCTTCGAAGGCGAAGTCATAGCCCTTGTGTACGGCGGAACGAGCCTCGGTGGAGCCGTCCCCTGTGCGAATGACAATCTGATCCCGCGGGATCCCCCACCTGCCTGTCGCCGCTTCCAATCGCGCCCGCCTAGGCGATCATCTCCGCTTGCGAACCCGCCCGCATCATCAATCTCGTCGTCCTCTTCTTCGTCATCGACTGCTTGCGAGAATGTGCTCTCGGACGCATCACGAAACCGAGAAGTCGGCGTAAGGTTGACGTGAGCGGAAGCACTGGGTCGATTGAGCGGACTTGGGACAACGTCACGCTCGGCACTGCTCGAGAGTAGGCTTTCGAACAGGTTGGTCGCTTTCGATCCGATGCTTCGCGATGGTGTCCGACGCTTGAACGAGATCGGAGTCGTTGCTGCGGCGCCCGGAGGATCGTCACGATTGACATTCGTCAGGTTTGGGGGCTTCAGTGGGTCGAAGTCGGCCTGAGTGGGCGTTGTCATCGAGGAGGGTTGTGAAGGGGTGAAGGAGAGAGAGCGATACTCGCGCGAACTATCGGCGCAAGAGTTGGCTAATTGCTCGCTCCTGCGCGAGCAGGAACTTCCTGCGAAATAGCCGGCGGAACTGAGGCCAGACAGACGCTGCCACGTACGTACAAGGCTCGGGCTCGAGACGGGAGAAATTACCTCGAACTATTTAAGCATTTGCGCGCACGTACTGGACGGCGCCGCTCAAGCCTTCAAAAGCTGCACGGACTCGAAGCAAAAGTGTCTATCGTTCTATTGCAAACAAATACATGGAAAGTGTCTGTGGTGTAGATATACATTCAATGAGGCACTTGTTCTGCCTTTGGAGTGTGTGGTAGTTTTACAACAAGCTCGTTGTCGAGAAGAGTGTCTGTAATTGCGGGGTGGATGATCCGAAAGTGTCTGTGGCGCGCGTATTTGAGGGAGTAGGGGTAGTCAATTATGATGATCGAGGTATAAGGCAGTTTTGGATGGCGTCAAGCAAGCGCCGGTGGCAAGAATGAGGTCGATCGATAGGTGTGATCTAGTCAGGTTTGTTCGGATGCGGTTTTAGAAGAGATTGGCGTTCCAGCTGTAACCGACGTAGCGCGATGGTGTCTCAGAGGCGTCTTGCCAATTGGGGAGGATCGGAGTCGTCCCTTTCATCCCGTCGAGTGGGAGCGAGGTACGCAGGCCCAGGAGAGGGCGCGACGGCGGAGCAAGCTTGCGCAATGGAGCCGGAGCGGTCGATGGCTGAGGTGCACTGTATGTTTGATCGATCTGTAAAGACCCATTCTCGAACGATTGCTGTGCTTCGAGGGGTACGACGCGCAGGAAGTCCTGAAACGGGAAGCGGATCAGCAGAGCTAGCAAGAGCTAGATCAGCGATCCTCCATTTTACCTGAAAGTGTGCGTGTGAATCAAGTACATCGAGTGTACTGTTCACGGCGGGAGAGGGTAGAGTTGCATCACTTGGAGTAGCGAGAGAGGAACCTCCGAGAGACGGAGAAGCGATGGACGAAGAGGGGCGCGTATCGCCAATCAAGGCGTTCAACATCGAAGCGCATCGCGCCGCAGGTAGACCGTACACCTTGATCCGAGACGGAATATTCAGGAAAGCGGCAAACTGTCGCAGATCTTCAATTTCGCCTTCTGTTGAGGTACTCTCGCATCAGCTGGTTGTCAGGACTGTTTACGATGCTGCTCACTTACCGACAGGGGTGATACAAGATCGCACAGCTGCGCTCATCACGAGCGTCATGCAGAATGGCATTGATTCCCGAGCCATGTCGGGCTCGAGAGAGACGCTTTGAAGCAAAGCATCTGAATGAAAGCACACTTATTAAATAGGAGACAACGGCTGCAAATTCGAGTGAATGCTTACGGAGATAACGAGGTGCGACCGCTCGGGTGTTGTTGGACTGGCCAGCGAGTTCAAGGTCGCGCGAAGTGTGAAACAGGCGGACAAATGCGGCACGAAACATTGTTTCGGCGATGCTGGATTGGCGGAAAGCGCCGTCAAATGAAGCCATCTCGTCGAGCAAGCTTGCTACCGTCGACCCAGACGGGCTTGCGCGGTCGGAAGCGATCAACCACGAGATTTTAGCGACAAGGCTGGCAACGGTAAAAATGGGGGTTGCAGTGGAAGAAGCGGCGCCATGATTTGTCGCAGCAAGTCCTGGAGGCGAGAGATGGCCGGTCGGTGTGTAGCAGTCATTTGACAGGAAGAGCGGCCGGCGAACGGAGGGATCGGGCGAGCACAATGAGGAGAATTCGCGGGCGATGATCAGATCGAGCATCCTGTTCAAAATAAGTGCATCAGTCAGCTGAGTACAATAGACAAAGCGCAAACCTGTGAGCATACGCTTCGCAAGTCTGGCGAGATGCAGCAAGATCAGCGCTATTTTCTCAAACGCAATCAAGAGCAGGTTCCGAAGAGACTTACATAGAGTGCCCAGAACATTCTACGCCTCATCTCGGCTTCTAAAGGAGTGATCGTTTTCGAAAGGTCCGAGGGATCGACGTAAAGGCTAGCCGCTCGCGCCGCGCTGGCTGCACCTCCGAGCAATGCGACCGTTCTGGAGATGCTGGTTGAGCTGTTGCTGAGAGCTGCGAAGGCTAGCACGAGCGCGACTTGGATCATCTCGATGGCTGGAGTAATAGGGAAACCTAAGGTGGACTTCAGCGCGTCAGCGCTCCCAGTTTACGAAGACTCGAGGTCGAAGTGGACAAACCTTCGTCTTCCAAAGTCTCTCGCGATTCTTTCCAGCATTTTTCGGCGAGCCGACGGGTGAAGTCCTCGTCCAATCCTGACTGGGATAGGGCTTCCTGATCCGTCGCGATGACCTGAAATCCGGCGGAGCACACTGCTAGGTAGAGCGCGAGCCATGTCGGAGAAGGGATCTCGCCGCTCGTCCAGAAGGCCTGACAGTCGCGGAAGAAATTGGGTTCGTACAGGAGGCGGAATGTCGGATTGACGGAGGAGGAGTAGAAACAGATTGCGAGATGAGCCTGATGAGGCGTTGGCAGAGGTGCGGCAGAAACCGCCTGCTTTGTGGAAGACGCGAGTAAGAAGTTGTTCTCGAGACGCAAAAGCTGTTGCTCGGAGTAGGATTCAGCGAAAAGCGCACGGTCAAATCAGGCAAGATGCGCTTACCTCGTCCGCCAGTAGTATAGAGTTGGTACCTGGAAGGTCGATGTCTCGAAGGTGCCCATTCGCGAAGAGGGATCGTGCGAGTGCATTGCGAGAGGCAGGATCGGAGTTTGTCGGTATTTCCGGACACGGCCAAGGTAAGCTCTTCGCAATCTCGGGAGACCTTGAACTTTTCCGGCTCGTCGTATTGTTCGCCTTCGCGAGCATGGCTAGGATCCCTTCGAGCTGGTCCAGCTTGTGTCGCAATTGTCGAGACGGGAGGTCTTCCTCATTTTCGCTACGAGGGGAAAATCGGCTCAGGTTCTTCAGACGACTGACCATATACAGGGTGGGAAGGTACACGTACATCCAGATGAGCGCCTGGTACGAACACTCTTCAGGGTTCCCTCTCTCTACACAGCCATCACAGGCCGGCCCGACAAGACTGCACCGACTACGCCGCTTGCTGCATTGGTCGCACGATACTCGAGTTCGTCCTCCTTTCCTTTGTCTTCCGCTCGCTGGTTTGCTCGAGTCGCTGTCGCTGTTGTCTCTGGTAGAATTTTGCTGTCGGGAGAGTTTCGCTCGGGGATCCCACTCGGCGTCGTCTGCTGCTAATGCGCGAGAGCGCTTTCCCATCGAGCAGCTGACTTGTCTGGGACGGGTCAGGCGAGTCGAGAGTTCCTCGAAGAAAAGAATGCTTGGATGACAGCGAAATGCGACGAACAAAAATAGGAGATCTACGCATGTGGGGCAAGTCGGAGATCAGTGAGTGTATGCATTTAGGAACCAATCGACATTCAGCAGCAAACACGCGGGTCACCGCGTCCCAGGTGACTCGGCTCTTGGGAAGCGATCGCGCTTGCGCTCATGCTCATGCTCTCGAATCGATCGGGTGAGCGTGAAACCTATACGAGCACTGGCCGCTCGAGTCCTTTAACCTCGAGTCCTCTACCCGAGTTCAGACATACATACAGTAGCCACTTCGGCTGGGGTCCTCTGCAGCCTTCAGAGAGAAGACGATGTCGATCGAGCACCGCCTTCATTTTCACGCTTGCCAGATCAGGATCAAAAGTCTAATTCTGGCTACCGAGGACCACGTCGGATATGGGTCCCCTGTCAGACTATCGAATCCGATGCAACTCGAGCAGCGAATGAAAGATTCCCAGCGAGCGAGTCAGCCGTCGTCGCAACTTGCGAGATCGCGAAAAGTAGAACGTGCGCAATCGAGGCAAGTTGCAGCGTTGTCAATTAGCAGGTGCAGGTACATCAGCATTCGCCTCGGCCGAGCGCACCAAAAGGTCGTAATACTCCTGCCAACCCGAAACGACCTGTTGTGGAGAAGAGCGGGTGAGTTCTCGGCTCGGGTTGGGCGAGCTCAGCGATTTTTCGGAGTCTGCTCACCTCGCGCTGCCGTGCCGCCAAGGAATCTGCATACTCTTCCAGAGCCCGCTTGAAATCATCCACCTTCTCCTTGTCGAACCGAGCCATCTCTGCCTTGGTCAGCTTGCTCACATCCTCAAAGTCGTGTCGAGCGTCAAGCATTCGTCTCTCAGCCTACATGAGGCAGAGCGGGGTGTTTTTGGTCAGTGAGCCAGCCATAATGCGCGAGAGCGAGCACAGCCTACATCAGCCAGTACAGCCACGGATTCCGGCAGCAGCTCGGAATGCGTGCGGCCTAACCGCTTTCCCTTCTCATGCTCCGCCTGAGCCTTCCTGAGGCGCGAGTCGGCAGCCTGCCACGAGTGATAGGCTTTGATGCGTGCTCCAAAGACGCCCTGCAATTGACAAGCCGCATAAGTCTAGTTCGTCTGGGAAGAGTCGGCCGGATCGGGACCCTCACTCACCCTGGCGCTCGCGCACATCCGTGCGTACGATTCTGCTACGGAGACTAGTCCCCCAATTTGCTCGTCACTGACAGCTTGAGCTTCGCTGAGATCGTGAAGCTTTCTCTGCAGTCCAGCCGCTTCAGACAACAGTCTGCGGAGTTGCGTCGAGAGATCAGATTCGGCCAAGGCGAGGAATGCTGATTGAAGCTCTGCGATCGAAGCTTGAAGTGCCGCTCGCGCTTTTGCGGCGGCTGTCAGAGAGGCGAGAAGAGTTCGCAATTGAGTTTCGAAGATCTCGAGTGTGTGCCGGCGATTGTCAAAGTACTGCCGGAGAGCGATTGTTAGCAGACTGAGCACGAGATCAAAAACGAATCAGGGCCCACCTCATCGAATTCGACAAATTTGGGTCCGGAGATGCTGCTGCTTAGGTGGGCCAGGAAACCTTTGCTTTCATGCGAGTTGTCAATCTTGCGTTGCTTGATCTGCTCATTTTTGGGGAGGACGCTTTCAATCGAATGCTCAAATATCCGAAGAGAGAATGGCACTGACATCGATATGGAAACTGTCGCTCTCGAGGAACAATCTCAAATCGGGATCACCGACGAGCATCGGGTGCGCAACTATCTTGTTCAATGCTGCCTGCAGTCCGAGTCGACGATTTTCGATAAAGTCGGAACCAAAGCGACCTGTCGCAAAAGCACGGAAAATCAGCACGAATTTCTTGGGCAAGCAACGCGAAGTGAATATCGAGCCTACCAATTACATGTTTCTCGGGCATTCCTGGGACAATGACGCCGGGATTGTTTTGCATGAGCGCATCGTAGAGCCAGACAAAATGGCTGTAGCGACGTAGGACCGAAAAGTCCGACTTGCGGAACGCTGGCGAACTCGTCTGTTGCGCAGAGGTGAGGGTCAGCTCTTGTCCGTCTCGATAGGTTGCATGCACTCACTCTTGTTCGAACGGTGAATACGGTATGCTGTGATGCTGGATTTTTGCCTACTGTCTGCGGATCGCCGACTGAGATGATGAACGATGGTCCTAGTGAGCCTCCTAGGTCCTTACTCCGAGGTGAGCCTTGCACCGAGGCAGATGGTAGCGGAGGAAGTGGCGCCGAGCCCTGTGCAGGATCGATGTCAATGTCTACGGTGCTAGTACAGCTCGAACCTCCGAGACTGACCTCGCGCTGACTTTGAACCGACTCTTCTCGGTCGACAGCATCGCTTCGCGAGGACACGCTGTTGAGGTGGTCCGCCTCGACCTCTTCAGCATCTCCAGGTTCTAAACTCCGACTGTACGCGCCTCGCAAGCTGTCTGCGTCGTCGGTTCCGCCAAAGCCACCTTCATCTCCCGAGCCATTGAATGCGCGGAAGCCCCTTGAAGGTGTCGGCGTACTCGCGACCGAAGTCTCGTTCGAAAAGATGTACTGCGAATACGAAGGATCGGGTCCCGAGGTCTGCGGTTCCGCGCTGGGCTCGGATGGAGCCTCAGATCCGGCATTTGGGGTTTCCGGGACAGCTTGCGCCGATTGGGCGCCGGCTGCATCGAGATCGACTGCGGCTAGCTTCGCTTCCACCGCGTCGATCGCTTTGTTGGCGGGCCATGCCGCATTTCGGCGCTCTCCGTTTTCGTCGGCACTCGGATCGAGGGGGCTGACCATGGAGTCGTAAGGGATGTTCTCCGTGGTGGAGGATGTACGCGAAAGAGTCGAGGGAGCTGCAGACGGCATGCGAGAAAGAACCGGAGTTGCGTCGTCGTCGGCAGTTGCAGCTGTGTCATCGGTCTGTTGGATGTCGGTGGCGGGGGGCGATGCGGGGAGGGGTGTCTCGAGCGCGGTTTTCACAACATTGTGATCGATGTGCTCAGGCTCAGAGGCCGTGGTGGAACTCGCGCCGCCTTCGGGCACTCCTTCCTGCGCACGAGGCTCGGGTGCTGCATCATCAACGTTTTCCGCCACTGCCAAAGTCTTCGGGCTCTGCGCTTCCTTTTCTGGTACTGCGGTATCTGCCCTAATTTCGGTTCTGTCTTCTGGCTTCTGGACTTGCGCCTCTTCCTCGACCTCGAGTCCCAAGAGAGCTGCAAGAGCACCTCCGACAGGTTTCCGTCCGACCGAGCTGACGGGTAGAACTGCGATTTTGCTACCGAGAGGACCTGCAACGCCTGCCTCACGCTCTTTTCGTTTCGGTTTCGAAAAGCTGGGCAAGGTCGGTTTCTCTTCGCCGAGCAGGACAGACATGTCGGCTTTGTTCGCAGAGGGGCTGTGAGGAGTAGGGTCGGCGGGGAAGGCGGGAAACTGCAAAGGTGCAGGATCATGGAATGTCGATAGAGGCGGAGAAGTGGGGGGAGAACCGAAAGGTGTTTGCTCGGACGGTGATGCAGGAGCCATGACGGTAGTTGCGAGCGGTGATTGAGGTTCGTACAGTGTGTCATCGTACGTCGAGTATGCGGTCGCCGTAACAGGAAGATGAGCGGCAGAAGCGGGAGTTTCGGGTTCTGGCGCGTCCTCGCGAAGGAAAGACACGTCGCCCTCTCGAGCCGGGGTCGCGGGTGAGACGGGCTCGTCGTGATAGTAGGATTCCTGTTGCGTGGCTGTCGGGTACACTACTGACGACGATGCCATGTCGGCGAACGGGTTGGTAGCGAGATCGTCATCTTGATCGTTTGCCGGGAACGCGCTGTACGGATCGTCCGCGAAGGTAGGTCTCGAAGAACTCAGCAAATCGCCGAAGCCGGTGTCGTCGCTGAAGGAAGCCAGCTTGATGAATTGCGGTGGTGGACTCGGGTTGAACGAAGTGAGGGGAGGGCTAGATCACGCGAATCCGGCAACGACGCCTGATCAACTGACGTTTCTCCGCCCGCTGAGCCTGGCACACTCTCGCACTCACCGAGACGTTCGCGAGCGTCGCGTAAGACTCGAGACCCTTCCGACTGTCGTAACGCTTGGGCTCGAGGTCGGACTGCTTCTCTCGCTTTTCGGTGAAGGCGTTGCCGACGATCGTCTGCTAGTGCGCTCAAAAATTGACGACTCGAGCACTGGCGAAGCGAGAGCTGACGTCGGGAATGCTGCAAGCATTCGAGACTTGGTCTCGCGGTGCGTCTCCGATGCAGGCGAGTCGCGGAAGGGTTGGCACGGCGACAGCGAGCATAGCGTTCTGCTGCAGATGATATGCAATCTGATAAAATTTCGAGCGCTTGGCTAGCGCCGTGACGGCATAATTCTGAAACCCCCGAGCGCGTCCTCGGGCACCTTCCTCGCTTGCGCTTCTCGCAATTGGCTGCGGGACAATACTCTGCAGAAGAGCAAGACTTTTGCAATACAGGATCGTGTCTACCAATACGCTCCCAATCTATGAGACCCAGAACCGCTCGAGACAGCCAACAAACGGCCGAACCGACCGCATACCCTTTTTTTCCCCTTGTACTAATCACGACAGATGCTCTAACACTCGAAGGAAGCGATCTGGACCTGCACAGAGGACGCAGGGTGGGATGATGCAACGTAACGGACCTCGTTCGCGAGACTCGAAGGTCCACAGGCTGTCAGAAAAAGGCAGAGGACGAAATTGAGCACTGGCCACTCCTTCAAGGCGTCAGGAGAGTCACTCACCGACAACGAGCGTTGACCCAGCGCTTTCAGACACGATCTCGGTGATGGTCTGTGCGATGTCAGGGCGGCCAGAAAATTGGCGAGCGTTGACGAACGAAGCGAGAGTGGCGCCGAAATCTTCCTTCTTCTCGTCGATTGAGGCAAGCGAGGGGGAGTCGGTCGGAGTCGAAACGCCACTTTCGATTGCATCCTCGGATCGAGTGATGTAAATCTCAACGTCGAGTTTCACGTTGGCTTGCGCCGCGAGCGAGTGTGCCTCCTCGATCGTCTCGCGGATCCACTCCAATTGAGCTGTGCAATAGACAATTGATCACTACGTTGCCCATTGACCGAGATCTGTGGATAAAGCTTTACCAGAGCGGTGAAGAGCCCACACGAGTTTGACCCTTGAAGTACGGAGCGAGCCTTGCGAGGCCTTCTGGCAAGCATCGGCGAGGACACTGAGGGGGTGCGTGATACCTGCAGAGTAGTAACCAATATCGAGTGAGCTGTCGCTCCCTCTGCGCGGCGCGAATGTCTATGGCGCACCAGAACCTCCAGCAACCAGGAGAACCGAGTCGAACTCTTCTACTTCCGGTGCCCAACCTGTCGACTCGAGCGCCCGTCAGTGAAACTCTCACGCGCGGGCCAATGAGCGGATTCAAAGCCTACCGTGAGGACCTTCGAGACCGACAGTGATCGGGACCTCGCTTTGACCGGTAGCCTTGCACTTTTGTTCGATCTGACGTGCGAGCACCTTCGTGATACCCTTGTGGACACGCAACACGAAGCGGAGCGCCTGGTCCTGGCCAGCGGTCGGGATGGGCACGTTCGAGATCGAGAAGGGGTGAGGTTGCCCGAGGAACCAGGGCGAGCGAAGGAATTGAGATCCCCTGCAACACGACGACCTCGCGATCAGGGCTACTCATCGGTAGCGGAGACAGGAGACATACCAGAAAGTCAAGTAAGCGTGCTGACCGGCTTGCCAGTCTCCTCCAGGGAAAGGTACAGTGAGCTTGATCGCGCCGGCAACGACAGAAGCCTTCGCCTGGATGAGGGGCTTGCGGACGATCAACCTCGAGTTGACGATACTAGAGACATGCCACCCGAGGCGGACCAAGCGCTCGAAAACCCAAACGGCGGCTGCAGCGTAAACCCAGGGCTGATTGATAGGGCGGTCTGATTGGCCGTGACAATTCAGCTCGTGCTTCGGGTCAAAAGTCAAGATTACGGGAGCACGAAGACGTACGGTACCACATTCCAGCGAGAATGAGCGCGCCTCCCACAATGTGGAGAGTGAGGAAGATTTCGTAGGAGCGACGGCGGATCCATTTGAGGCCAAAGACACAGTTTGTGAGCATGAAGACGATGGCCTGTATGATGGCAAAATAAACTCAGTGGGAAAGCGACGACACGGAGAAACGGCCAGCACTTACGACAATGCCCATTTTGAAGTAAAGCTCCCTACGAGACGTGCATGATGATTAGGACTCGCGGAAACATTTCGAAGCCGACGTGTAACTTACGAGTATTCCTCGCGGAGAACCTCGGCGGGTTGATAGATCCAGTACTATGTTGTGACCAGTCTTTAGTCCCGAGAACCAAAATTTTGGCGAACCAACTGCAACTCACATGAGCAAGGTAAACCCAGGTGTGAATCCAGCTTTCGAGGAAGACGATTCCACCGATGAGAATGTGGTAGAATCGAAGCTCTTGGTACGAGATGCCTGCGAGAGATGCGTCCTTAGTCACGGTGCTTTGGCTGAACGGCGCCTCTGAACAGGAAACGTACCGGTTAGGGTGGCAATGACGTTGTTCCTGCCAGCAAAGCAGTACAAGATCGGAAAGTTGGCGATTGCCACGCGACCACAACGACGGGAGAAAGCCCTAAGGACACTGCTTCCTGCTTGATTCGGGATCGGCGAGGTCACAGCAACCACCTGTTCAGTCGGCAGTTGGTCAGGATGCGTGTCCCTGAGCCGTATGGGACTGCCAAGATGAGCGCGACTCACGATGCAGCATGCAATGTTAGCGGCGCAAATGAGAATGGTGAGGAGAAGTTGCAAGTAGGTCCAGTCTTGCGGAAGGAAGGGGAGTTTGCAAGGCCTCAGCGCGATTGAATCGACGCGGTCCGACAAGCGGAGAAGGAAAGGCTTGCTTCCGACGTTGACGGCGGATTTCTCGGTTGCAGAGGACTGGTTGTGCTTGCGCTGGCGGCGTACGAAGAAACGTTGAACGATAAGAAGCACGTTTCGAAGAATGAAGAAGCCCAGCACTCCCGCCATGACAAAGATGTAGATGTTCGTGACATCTATCCGATCTTGACGATAAGTCAATTGCCCTGGAGGATCAGTGAATATGACTCACGGAGCGAGGCAATCTTCTGCCTGGTCTTCTCGAGCTTGACGGCGGGAGAACCTCCCTTCAGGGATACTGGGTGAGGGTAGATCGCGTCCATAGGAGCAGACTGGATCTGTCGGATCTCGTGAGAGACTGACGAAGAATGGGGGACGAACGGAAGAGAAGAAAAAGCGAGGGACCTGATCTTATTTTGATCAGATTATTTTCCTGCTCCCCTGATCTGGACACCGAATCTGACAAGATTCTTTGAGCTTGGGCGGATTTGGCGGGTGATCGATCAGTGAGACACGGGGAGAAAATCTTCTCTTCGCGTGTCGCGGTTCTGGCCCCGGGTCAAATGAAGCCAGAACGCCAACCGCTCGCTTAGCGCTTTCGCCCCGCCTTCTCTCCAGTTCGCTTGCTTGGCCATCCCGAAGGCGACGCGTCCATTGGGCGAGAAGTTCGAGGTCCTGCGCGGCCTACAGGCTACGGTACTGTACACCTTGCTTGCGTACTGTAGAGGACGAACGCGTCGACTGCTGCGATTCTGCCTTCAGTCCGGCTATCATAGTCGCGAGAGTACAGCGCGGCTCAATCACGGGGAAATAATAAGCGTCCGGCGTCGGTTGCAAGTCCGCGCGCAGTCCGAGCGGGTCACTGCCTTCCTCCTCTTCGGGCGTGGTCACAAGTTACGAAGCCCGTCTGGTCTCACCGATTGTGCCTTGCCGTAGATTACAGAAAGAACGGCAATAGTCTGCACCGGCGAAATCATAGCCGCAGATCTTGAGCGAAGAATCGGCCTCGGTACTACCGTTGCAGCAAGCGTTCAGCTATCATAGGCGGCGGGCAGGCACGTCCCTTGCTGCTGTGTGCAGCATGCGCCGCATTGGCGCGTCGACAAGCTCCCTGCTCGGAAGTCTGTCACACCAGTCTAGAAACAGAAAGCATGACAACGTGAGAGAGGCTTACAGTACTGAGGGCCGCCGCTCAAGGAGGTCGCGAGTGACGGCGTCCTCGGCTTTGGGCTTCGAGTACATCAGCTGCACATGAGGTCTCTCCACAGGAATCAATTGTTTCTTCTCAGACTGCCGAGCGTATTTCAATGGTCGAATGGACATATTGCAAGCGAAATATTGAATACTACTCGAGGTGCCTCAGGAGTCTTCGAACGAGATACGGTATCGCGAACCAAGCGCAGCAACTCGAGCGAACCTGGTACGGAGACGTCCGTCACATAGACATACGGATGGCAGCTTGTGGACAAACCGGAATGAAGGCTTGGAAAGCGTCAAAGAGAGGGTGGCTCGCGTCTTGATCAGAGCAACTCGTCAACGGACAGATTGATTTGGGTCAAGTCGGATATTCTCGTTTGGCCAAGCTTGACACTCAAGTTGGCACAGAGCATCGCAGCGAGGGGTCAAAAGCTCGACGTGCGCATTGTCGCAAGGAATCGTGGTCTTGGAAAAGTGAGTCTCGGCTGTGCTAGCCGGACTTCAGCGGTTCATTATTGGCGAGGATCGAGTAGTTTCCGACGCGCAGCGGCGGCACAGGCCTCGACAGAGCCCTAACGATTGCAGCGTGAAGAGAGGGTTGAAGACAGGTTGGCGATCGGACCAGAACAGACCGCATCAAACCAAAAGGTAGTTGCAGACGGCGAGTGAGCTCTTGTCCGGTAAAGGCGAAGCAGCGAGCGAAGAGAGAACGACAGCGCCGGATTGGGTGAGGCGTGCCGCGACGACTGCCGACTCCCCCTTCCCTCATCACAACCTCGTACATCTACAATGGCGATCGCTCCTATCTCCGGCATGCTGCGAAAGCACGTGAGTTACCTCCTCCTATCTGTCGCCCGCGTCGATGCGGCCGAGAATTTGGGCTTGGTTGGCTTGATCAATCGCAAACGATCACACCCTCTGTTTCGCGTCTGCACTACAGCGAGCAGCCTGCCGAGTCTACCATCGGCTTGGTGCACCATCAGTGCTGTTATCTGTGCTTGCGATGGTGCCTCGCTGACGCCCGCGAGTCGTTGCGTGAAACAGCTCCTCACCCACCTTTCGGTCGGCCTTGGCGGAGGAATGGTTGCTGGCTACACCTACTGGTATGCTACAGCGTGCTCCTGCATTCCCGTACTGCACTCACCCACGCGTCCGGTCGCCAGGTACACCCTTCACCTCCCCAAGACTCAAAACCGGGACCAATGGTATGTCGTGTCTGCTTTCCATGATATAGAGAGTCATGTTAACATGGCATCTCCACCAGGTACCTCGAGCAACAAAAGGCCAAGCAGTAAAGATTGTATGTTGAGACTTACGATGCGCGATTCCGGAAGGGAGGTTGGGCATAAGCGGGCGGTTCCTGAGCTGACGCTGTCTCGCCACGCTTCGCTTCACGACAGTGCTGGTTGCAGTTTGTAGAGGATGTCGAGGAAACACTTGGTTTATTTTTCCGCATCTGCAGGGAACCGTTTTGAATCCAGAGTGACCGAGAGTGCACATTCCCGTGTCTTCGATCTCGCGTTCTCCGAGGTTTTCTCGCGCTCGCCGAGCCCGCTGCGCGCCGCGATTCTCCTCTCACTCTGCCTGCCGTACCACTGCTCGAGGGCTCGAGTTGTTGTCCCCAGCAAACATGGCTATCGCACCCATTCAAGGCAAACTCTATCGAGGAGTTGGTCCCGTTCCTCCTGCCCTGCTTGCGCCCTTCGCGGTCTCACAAACCTGCCGTCACTCACCTACGACTCGCTGCGGATCTTGATCTCTCTGCTAGCTCATGAAGCACCTCACATTCACACTCGCAGTCGGCACCGCCGCAGGTTATGCCTTCTGGTACGCGCGACATTCACTGACTGGCATTGCTCGCAACGAACGAAGGCGCTTCATTCCAATCAGCCCATATCTTGACTTTGAAACTGACGCGATTTGTTCCAACGAGCAGGTATGGATGGCACGTGAAGAACGGTAAAAGCTTTCTCCGGCGTTGCAAGATCGAAACCCCCTGGAGCTGATCTTACCCGACTTGTGATTATCCCTGCGCATGCGCCTGATTGCAGCCGACATTCGCAACCAATGGTACCTCGATATGGAAAGGAAGAACAAGGAAAGATAGACACGAATGACGAGGATCGGGGTTCTCCTAGCAAGCGATTTTATCTTTTTCCTGTTTCCACAATGGACAGTTTCCAGATGAGCTGCCATCGTTGCTTCGATCTGTCCTCTCGTCGGTGAGAAGGCGAGTTTGGGGCGATGCTGTAAATCGCTGTCGGCGGTTCTTGGGGGTGATTGTCCAGCACCTCTGACTGGGGACTTTGTCAAGCCATAAGGACCGTAGCGCTCTCTGATCCTCAAGATTCCTCCTCGGCGGCTGCTTCGGCTCTGAGATCCATGATCTCTGCCTCGATTTCCCGCTTTTCTTCCTGAATGCTTTCCAACAGCTCTTTTCGTCTGCGCGCGGGAAACGAGTTTGGCTCTGGGCTGTCAGCATCCCGAGCGTAATACAGTCTTCTTTGAGATAGAGGATAAACTCACAGTTGCTCCTTCTCCACAATCGACTGAGAGAATTCAAGGTCAGGTTGCAAAGTTGAAAGCCTGCGCAACTGGTCTCTCTCGAGCGTCTGAATCACAACATCCGTAAGATGTTGATAAGTATCTCTGCTGCTCCTACCACCTACAATCAGAAAGAAAGAAACCAAATTGCGCACCACTTTGATCCGCTGCGATTCCTGTTCCTCGACGCGTTCAACCACTCGTGCCAACTTTTCCGTAGTCGGATCTTCTCGCAACGTGTCACGCAAGGTTTCGACGTCGGTTTTGACTTGCAACAAACCAGCAAAACTGATCGAGAGGAGTTGTTGCAATTCGTCCTCGTTCGGAGGTCGAACATGTAACGGAGATCGCGCTTCTTGCGTACAGCTCGTCGAGTTCCTACTACCGTCGTCACCAGTGTGATCTGGTGCGAGAAGGTCGGTTGGGTTTGAGAGTGCGATTGGAGTCGAAGTCAAGAACGAGTCGAGGGACGATTCGAGTTCAGACAGGATCGATCGTCGGGTATCCCATGCTGTCGTGAGTCGAGTCAACGTCTCGAGCAGTGTTGAAGTCGAGGCCATCGTGGAAACGGATGAGCAAGAGCAGTCACGCCTGCGCGATGCAGCCGAATCCTCAAGGAACGTTCATCGAAACCCGTCATACCAGACTCAATTTTGCCTTGCAAGCCGAGATCTCGTGGGCGACTAGGCCAGAATATAGACGACTCGGAAGAGGAAATGCGGAATTGCGAGGATTTTCATATTATTCAGGTCGACAATAGCAAAAGAAGAGAAGAAGGAAACACGGCTAGCTCCGCCCCATCTACCACGACAGATCAATCAGGGATATGCGCGCTTCCTAGTAAGGAGCGGCAGCGGTTTGACATTGCTTGAGCATGTCGAGGTAGTACGAGCACGATTGCGTGTCGTTGCCGGTAGCGTTCAAGCACGAGACGAAGTCTAACATTCGCAGGCGCAAAGAGTATAAGCACTCATAGTTTGTATTGAAAGACTTGGACGGGTACGAAGGAACTGACCCTTGGCTTGGATGTCGCACTTGCCACCAACATTGGTCGCTTGGACGAATTGCGACTGCTCTTGGGGAGTCACGGGGGCAGCGACCTGTTGCGAGCCAGATCCACCGAAGAGCATGTTGGAGAGTCCGTGACCCATGGTCGAACCGACGGCGACACCGGCAGCGGTCGAAGCGATCTGAACAAGCACACAACCGATAGCGCTCAGTAACGATTCTTGCCTCGCCTTCTCGGTTATTGACGCTAGATATGTCTCCTGTGCATCTGTCCAACGGCCCGGGCGACTCAAGATGCGGAGCAGAACCGTTTGCAGCTCGTTTCGGGTGTCCGGTTCAAAACGGTCGCCACCCAAAGCTCCTCGTGCAGATCTCAGGCGTCTCCCAAGAGCAATTGACAGGGACAGTTTGGCTCGAGAGAGAGACTCGACTCACGTTGGCAAACATGCCTCCACCGGCAGAGGGAGCGGCAGGCGCATGTGCCGGAGGGTGAGCCTGAGGGGCGTACGCGGGAGGAGGGGCGGCTCTGACAAATGCAGACAACGAGTTCAGTAACTCTTGCGCAAGGCCGGGAGCGGGTAATCCGTGACCGTGAAGAGCGAGTGGCTTCGACTCACTGAGTGTGCGCGCCGCGAGCTTGTTGTTGAGGCGCCGGAGCGGCAGGGCGGGCGGCGGGGCGAGCGGACGATCGGGTCTGGCGAGGCATATTTATTGGATTGATTCGGGGAGTGAAAGCGGTAAAGGTGGAAGCCGGTCGAACGTGAGCGAGTGCTTGTGGATCTTCGAACTTCCTCCGATTCGCGACTTCGGCAGCGGCCGCGCAAGTGCACCTCGACCTATCGAGCCCTCCGACCTTTCCTAGCTCAAGACAGTCTCGAACAACAGGCTCGCCTCTGCCGATCACCCGGGCACGCACGCGCTACTTACTCGACAAACTCGCGGAGAACATCGAAGCCACCAACTTGACCTCATAGCCGTTCCGTGTGCAAGAATCGCTGGAGGCGGGGTAGTTAGACAACGAGCCACCGTGCAGCCTGTAATCAGACAGCCATTACTTGAGATCAAAGGTTGTGATGCAGCGTCGGGATCCCTTTTTACCGCGGTTTCGACCGCTGCTTAGTTGCATTCGAGGCTCTCCGAGTACTCTCGGCTTCGCAAGGAGGCAACGCTCAGAATGTAGCGAGATGGAAGTGCCAATGAGAATCGACGCGTTGCCGTCGGGTCCTGTCGGCCTCGCCCTGTCCCGCCGCGCGCGTCGGCGATCGGTCTCTTGACATCCCACACCTCGCAGCAGTCCCGGATTCGACACAGCACATAATCTACTCTCTTCAGCGCTACCGCTCGACCTGCACACTCGCCTTGTGCATCTGATTCTTCATAACTGGACCCCCACCCGTCGCTTATCGCCTCCGATCCCGCTCGCGCCAGCTCGTCTCGTCTCCGATCTGGTCACCGAATACCACAAAGAGCAGCTCTAGGTCGTCTCGTTGGCGATCCCGCGTATGCCCTTCAGCCCCGACTCGCCTCGACATGCACCGCCCGGCCCTTTCCCATCCGACGATTCGACTCGTGACGCCGCGTCCGAACTGCCCCCTCCGACTGATACCGCTCGCAGCGATCGACCCTCGCGTGTAGTACAGCCCGAACTACTCAAGTGCGTACAGTCCCAGTCCTCCTATCCCGCCGAAGCGCCGGCTTCCTCGGCTGACTCGGCCTTCCCTTGGCCCCGATTGTTTGTTGTTCGCGACCTGGCAGGCACCCCTCGCTCCTCTCGGGCTTGCGCAGGACTTGGAGGCCCAGTAGTGAACCGTCTCCGAGCGGAGGCCAGCCAGATCGAGCGCGTCATAGCGAACGTGCGCGAAATGGCTCGCACGCGTCGGAACAGGCAAGTGGTGCCGACGGCGACGATTCCGAGCGAGACCTCAACCGCGACTTTGTCCCTCGCGACCCTTTCCCACGACTCGATGCAGAACGAGCCGAAGCAAGTGCGCCGATTGGAGACGGTGTTCTCTGCGCGAGGTGGGACACGCTCGCTCAGGGAGCCGGAGAGCCAAGGTGAGCACGAGGGAAACCTGTTCTTCATCATTCCGTAACCCATCATCCAGGCTGATCAGTCCTGATTCTTGCGTGAGATAGGCGGGTCCTGCTCATCGCACACAAGAGCGGAGCGTTCGCGGTGTGGGACTGCTCGGACCTCGATGCGTGGCACGAGCTCTTGAGTCTTCGTTCGCTCGAAGCCGTCCTCGATCCCGCTCTGTCGAAGCGCTATCCTCGTGGGATCGGAGCAATCGTCGATGCCGTCATCTTGCCTGCAGGTTCGTGCGCCGACCCGACAATCGCGGTGGTGACACGCAGAGCGACATCTTCGTCTTCCCATGTCCTCCTGTACTCCCTCCGGACCCATCGCGTCGCGTTCAGCTTTGACCTGACTGGAATCGCGCACCGAGTCGCCGTCAATCGCCGGTTCATCGTCGTGTCGACGACTGCTCCTCTCGCACTTCAACTCTATTCGATTCCCTCATTCCAACCTGCCCCATTCTCCCCGATCGAGGATCTCGTGCCCTCGCCCTTCGACGGCGCTCCAGTCTTCTCGCTCGGGCAGGGAGGGCGCCTTCTCGCGTATGCGACCGATCGGTCTCTGCCCTCGTCTCGGCTGGACCGATCGCCTGCGAAACCCGGTGCCGGCCTCGTCGCCCATCCTGGCTTCTTCGGTCCGGATCCGGTGCACAGTATGGGGACGTCCGACTTGTTTGGCGCTGGGGGATCGGGAGGGACCCTCATGAGCGCTTCTGGGCATGTCGGCGGCGAGGTCGCGAGAAAGGTCAGCGAAGGGGTCTTGAGCGGGGTCAAAGCGATCGGAGAAGCTGGCATGAGCTACTGGATGACTCGGAGCACGAGTGGCCGAAGCAGTCAAGAGGCCGGTTTCACCGACTCGAAGCTGTCCAAGTCAGCTCCTGCCCAGGGCGTCGTCAACTTTGGCAAGAGGTTGTCGTTTCCCAGTTCACCCTTCTCCGCATCTAAGCCGCTATCTCTCTCGTCTTCGCCTCGAGATGCTGAGCCTTCCATCGTCACCGGCACCGTGATTGTCGTTGACCTCCTTACCCGATCAATCACCCCCAACGAAGGCCGAAGTTCGCGAATGCAACCGCATCGATCTTCTACGACCTTGCGAACCGTTGCCCATTTTCGACCTTACCAAGGCCACGTCGCGCTTGTGTCCTTGTCCCCTTCCTCGGCATCGATTCTGACTGCCTCGGCACCGTCGCATTCGTTCGACATCTTTGAGCTTCAGCCTGCTTCGACCATCGGCGTATCGGCGACTGGGGTCGCAGCGTCGTCGGACGGCAGCAGCGGCAAGGTGTGGCATCGCTATCGACTCCAGAGAGGCTTCAGTGCCGCCAGGGCGACCTCTGCCAGCTGGACTCAAGATGGAAGAGTCGTCGCAGTCGGCACGGCCAAGGGCACAGCTCATGTGTACGCGATACAGCCCAGGGGCGGCAAAGCGAACTTTGAAGATCATTTCAATGCACAAGTCAAGAACCTTGCCGATCTTCCTCCCCTCTCGATCACGCTGTCGTCCGTTGCAAGAATTCGCTCCGATATCCCGATCACAGAGTCAGGATATTCGAGCTTAGGGCCATCCCCGTCTTTTGCCTTTGTTCCGAAATCCGACACTTTCGCCTCGACGTTCCGACCCACAGGCAGTGACAGTCTCCCTGCACCTCAGCATGCCTCGCATAATTCGAATGCGACTCGCGAGCCCTCGATTCTCGACATGCTCGCTTTCTATCCGCATCTCGCCACAGCTCAGATGCACCGCCTCCAAGTCATCGCCTCTTCTCCTACTTCGGCTGTCGCAGCAGCAGGGCGCGGCGATGTAGGCAAACTGGCAACGACTGCAGTCAGTGGGTTGACGCAGCTCATGAAGTCTCGCGGAGGCTTCAATGGATCGACACAAGCAGGAAGAGCTGCAGACGACGCAAAGAAAGATCTAGTTGTCAGCTCGAGTGCTCAGGCGGAGTGGCGCCTGGCGAGAACCGCAGACGAGGAGGACGTGACCGAGCAGCTCTCTGAATACGACGATGCTGAGGCTGCAAAATTCCGACCAGCTCGAACTCGGTAAGCTTGATGGTCTTGCCCACGATACGTTTGTCCTAAACTGACATTGTTGGTTCGCGGCTCAACAGTTGGTCAGCATATGCCGAAATCGAGACTTTCAGCCGCTCACCTCGAGTCCTTCCCCGCTCGATTTACCAGTCCCATCAGTTTAATTTCGCTTCGCTGCCCGTGGATCACGCCGCATCGCTCGCACAGGGCGTCTACCGCGCAATCAACACGCGTCCTCTCGAGATGCGCTGCGAGGTCCTCGTCCGCCAGGGCGTATCTACGACGACACAAGAGCTCGGGTCGGCAGCCTCGCTCGAGGTCCGATCCGAACCCGCTTCCTTCGACCAGCCCATCAAGACTGCTATGCAGACTGTGCTCGATAACGGTGCCATCCTCTCAGGGTCTCCCCAATTGCCCGCGCCATCTTTCCCTGTCGGGGTTGCCGCCAAACAAGGCAGTTGGATGGATTCGATTCCGATCCGAGCGGTAGGGCCGGCAACGTTCGAAGGCATTGAGAGGGTTCGTCAGGGTCTCGGACGAGTGCGACTGCCCAATGCTGGAGAGATCGTGGATGCTGCACGCAGGAGGCGGTCGTCAGCCGCCGCCGCCACGAATGAATTCTCAAGCCAAGCTGCCTATTCGAGTTCGATCTCGTTCGAGGACGACGAGGCAGTCTTTACCGATCGTCTGTCGATCGAAGATCTCGCGAGCACCAGCACTTCGTGTACGAGTCAAGGTGACGACGGCCCAGCATACAAGGCTCAGGACGGGGACGAAGTCGACGAGTGGGGATGGGATGAGCCACTCGATGGTGTCGTCCCCGCGCTCGATCCTTCTCCGACTCTCAATTTCCCGCCTTTCGACGACGACTTTGAGAATTTTGAGCTCGAACAACCTGTACCGGTCGACACTCCTCTAGCAGATCGACGGGGAGCCTTGGGCTCATCTGACTCGGCCCCGTCCAACGCCGCTCCGAGCTTCTCGTCCAAGGTTGAACTCGAACCGATTCTGACGGAACTCGCTCCCGTGGCGTCGTCATCTCCGCCTTTGTCTTCTTCCACCAAACCCATCAATCCGCTACTACAAGTCGAACAGGTGCACACCCCCAGCCTCTCTTCTTCACCTTCCTCTGTCTCGTCCCGCACCTCCGCTGCCGGCGAAGGCAAGAAGAAGAAGAAGAAGAAATGAAATCGTTCCGCCCACAGCGCCCGGTCGCCCGCAGATTCTCTTTGAAATTGTTTCGTTTCCTCGTCCTCGCTCGATCGCAAACCTGCAGACAAACCCATGAAACACACAATCCCTTCTCTCAACTCGCCCCAATATCCTGAAATTCCCACGCACGAATTCAATGTACAAGTTCATGATCCTTTTCTTAAAGCAGTAGTTCTTCTCGAATTGTATTTTATAGGCTTCTAACCTGTCTCTCTCCATCGTTCGCTCTGTTCGCTCGCAAGGAGAACCTGAATGAACACCGTGATTGGCCTATGATCTTTTTTTCTTCTTTGCGTAGCGATGTCGGAAAGTGAGAATAGAAATCGAACAGATTGCCAACGAAACAGTGTCTACAGATATAAAGCACGAAAAGAAGCAAGGGGAGAGCTCTACTCGAAGGGTGGTGATAGAAAGCGCGAAGACACAAAACAGCACGAAGCACGAAGAAAGCAAGAACGGGGAAAGAAAGCTCTACTCGACGGTGACCTGTTTTTGCCATTAAGCGAATCGTCAGTGATCTGGTAGTGCGAGCAACTTGAAGGAAGAGGTTAAACGGACAGATTTGGCAAGGTTCCTGGGCATATCGACGTTGGTTCCGCGAGCGATTGCCATGTGGTAAGACAGGAGCTGGAGGGGAACGATGTTCAAGATACCTTGAAGGCAATCGACGGTTTGAGGAACCCGGATGACGGGGTGAGCAGTTTGAACCGAATCGTCGTCGTCGTGCGCGATGACGAGCGGGGTTCCGCCACGAGCGGAAATTTGTTCAAGCGCAGTGCGGACCTGTCCGTACATGTGCCAGTCAGCGCGATATCAAGCGGTGATTCCAAGGCCCGAGTCGGATCATACCTTGGCATAGACCGAGTCGCGGGTCATCACGAGGATGACGGGAGTGCTCTCGTCAATGAGGGCGAGAGGACCGTGCTTCAGCTCTCCAGCCAAGATACCCTCCGCGGCAAGGTACACAAGCTCCTGTGGGCGAGCGCAGATAGACTCAGGGTCAGCTGACGACTACATAAGAGGACAAGCAAAGGAATGATAACTCGCCTTGATCTTGAGTGCCGCTTCGAGGCAGGTTGCGTGCTGGTAACCACGACCCATGATCAGCAGCGAAGTCTGCTGAGCAAGCATCGGTGCGAGCGCCTGGAAGTCGCGATCGGCGAGGAGGATCTGACGGATCTGGCCCGGTAGCTCGTGCAGACCATCAATGATCGCGTTGCGGCGTGCGGTCATCGAGAGGCGGTCCTCCGAGAGCTGAACGGCCATCATGACGAGCGCGATGTATTGCGAAGTGTACGCCTTGGTGGACGCGACTCCGATCTCGGGACCGGCGTTGACGTGAATACCGCAGTGCGACTCGCGCGAGATGGTCGAACCGACGACGTTGACAACACCGACGTTGAGCGCCCCGCGCTCGAGACAGTAACGCATCGCGAGGATCGTATCGGCTGTCTCTCCAGATTGAGAGACAAACACGCACACATCATCACGGAAGATGGGCGTCTTGCGGTCGAGGAAGTCGGAAGCGAGCTCGACCGAGACAGGGATCTCGGTGAGTTCCTCAAAGATAGATCGGGTCTATCGCAACGTTGATGACAAGTCAGAATCGAAGGGCTAGCGAAACGAGGAGAGCGGCTGCACGTACGGCGAGGCAAGAGTGGTACGAAGTACCGCAGGCGACAAACACCATGCGTCGACACCTGCGGATGACATTGAGGTACGCCTTGAGTCCTCCGAGCGTAACGGCGTGGTTGTCAAAGTTGACTCGTCCACGCATCGTGTTGACAACCGACTCGGGCTGCTCGTAAATTTCCTTTTGCATGAAGTGGTCGAACTGTCCCTTCATGATCGCTGCGAGCTCAATTTCGAGCGTCTCGATCGCACGGATCGCGGACACGGTGCCGTCGTCGCGGCGCAGACGGTGAATGTGGAATTCTACGTAGCGGGAAAGCGTCAGCTCGTCCCTCCTGCCTCGGTTTGCGATGAAAACGACCACTATGGTGGCTAGCCTCACCTCCTTCAGCAATGTGGGCAATATCGTCATCCTCGAGGTAGAGGACACGCTTCGTGTGCTCGACAATCGCAGACGCGTCGGATGCGATGAAGAACTCGATGGGCTGGGGCATACCGTCATCGCTCAAGAAAGCGCGCGACTGGCTTCGGACGAGCTTGCCCTGCGCACCCGCAGAAGGAACGTGGAGGAGGCCGGATCCGGCACCGTTGGGGTTGGGCGCATCAGCGACGGCCTCCTCTCCGGCTCCGGCAAATTCAACATCGACAAAGTCGACCTTGAGCTTTCGCTCGGTCTTGACACCGATCAGGACCGGCGAACCACGTCGGGCAATGACGACCTCGTCGGGGTAGTGGATCGACTTGAAGACGAAAGCGAACGCTCCCTCCTGTTTCGCCAAGTCAGTAATTGCAGGCCCTTCTCGGGAAAGATTCGCAGGAACGCACGAGCTCCATGATGACACTCTTGATGAGGGAGGTGAACGAGATTTGCTTGCCCTTCTGCGAGTCGTACAGGTATTTCGCGAGGACGGCGGCAACTTCGGTATCCGTGTCGGTCTGGAATTTGTATCCACGCTTCTCGAGGACGAGGCGAAGTTCCTTGTCTGATGTTGCAGCCATGTGTGTCAGCGATGGAAGCGGATTGCGATAAGCGCTGCTCTTGACACTCACAGTTCGTGATGATACCGTTGTGAACGACGGTGAACTCTCGCATTGGGTCACTCATGTGGGGGTGGCAGTTGGTCGTCGAGGGAACACCGTGAGTGGCCCATCTGATCCGATTGGAGAAACAACAGTCAGATTGCGCGATCCGGCTACTCTCGAAAGGAGTCGGGACTTACCGCGTGTGTGCGATCGAAGTTTGCGAGAGGAAGCTCTTGCCCATGTCGATGGCAGCACTATCAACCTCGTCTCGGAGCATCGAGACTTTTCCGACAGCCTTGTAGATAAGGGGGTGTCCAGGCTCGTCGCCCTCGACCTCGAGGCCTGCCGAGTCGTAACCTCGGTACTCCATTCGCTGCAAACCGGCAATAAGAGTGTCGAGGACGAACTTGCGGTCCTGCAGA
Source organism: Sporobolomyces koalae (assembly GCF_050403365.1). Lineage (NCBI taxonomy): Eukaryota > Fungi > Basidiomycota > Microbotryomycetes > Sporidiobolales > Sporidiobolaceae > Sporobolomyces > Sporobolomyces koalae. Next base: position 440,372 of record NW_027481765.1, read on the forward strand.
GGTTGGTCAAGCGACACGTGAGCCCAGGAGAGTGACGAAAAGGGTTGAAAGATCGGGAAAACGCACCCGCTCGCAAAGGAAGGAGGCATAGGCAAAGATACCGCACCTAAAGAGCAGGCGAGTCCTATCAGCACGATTCTGGGACAAGCGAGAGGTAGCTGACGTACATAGTGGGGCGAGATCTGTTGGCAAGGGAAGAAAGGGGAGCGCAAACGCGGTTCTGACGTGGTCAGCGAATTGTTCGTGGATCTTTAGTAGAAGGCGCGCCGAGCAAGCCTGCAGTGTAGACAAGGACAACTGCAGACCCAAGGATCGTGTCTGGTGGGTGCAAGCGGAGTTTCCACAGCAGGATCCCTTCCGCTCACGCCCCGCACGTCGTCGTGCCGCATGCCTCCATGCAATCCAACTCCAAATACACGCAGGCACGTCTGTACGTGTTCTTTGCCCTAGCCAACTGTCTGCATGCGAATCCATCGGGATTGCCGCCGTCTCGGCATCGCTCGACTCCGGCTGGTCGAGACGCGTCTGCGGCCCCCCTTGGACCCCTGATCGACTATCTCGGCGTTCGGTGAGCACCGTAGCACGTTCAGATCCCTGACCGCAAACGCGCTTGGCGTTTTCGTCGATGGTGACCGCGATCGAATCGAGTTTCGTGCCGCAGGTTGAGCGATCCCTCGCTGTCGGGGATCCAGACAGATCTGCCACCCGCACGACCTCCGGAAAGATAGACTGATGCGCAAAGAAAAGCGTAGACTCACAAGAACGAGTGATAGACAGAGGTGCTGTGAGAGGGAGAAGGACGAAAGCGGAAAGTGTCGCCTGCAGGGTGCGCCGAACGAGATGTTCACGTAGTAGGTCTGGAACTGAGAGATAGGCCTCGTGTGCAAATGTTCAAAGCTTGGATCTGCGTGGTCTAGGAGTGGAAAGGAAAGGAGAGGGGCAAAAGGACCGGCAGCGGCGAGATAACCTCGGTCCCGGGCGAGATGCGAATGAATCACTCAACTTTGTCGCTTCCCGGGTCTCCACGCTGCCATGTGCTATTCCCATTCCCGCGCAATGTCGACGAGACTCGCTCGGATATAGTATGCGGCACTTCCTGCTCTCCAAGCTGCTTCGGGCCCTCACTCGACGCTGACAGCTGAGTGCGTAAATAATTGCACCGAACATCGCGAATGAGCTTGACGCGAACTGCGTGCATACGGGCGCACTTGGCAAACCTTTCATTCAAATTGGAGACAACGAAGCTGCGCCACATCGTCTAGAATGCTTTGAAATAAGCGTCAAGCCGGGAAGAATCGATCGAAGGTGGACACAGGGCGCATTGCATTGACGACTGTGCACATAGGTGCGTTGGCGGATACCCGGCTACTCGTAGTCAATGGTGTGTGCGGCGTCTCGCATTGTACAACACTGGCGATGAGCGAGAGGAAAGCAATTCCCTGAAATTCGCTCTCTGCCCACAACCTACCTCTTCGCCGAACTTCGCCGCGCGGCCGACTACCGTCAGCCTCCCCTACTCCGCTAGACTCAGCGTAAATCACGCGCGCCTCGAGCCTAGAGGCCACGCGACAGATTTCGCCGCACGAACCTCTCGATCTGGTCCCACCCACTCTCGTCACTGCTACCGCTCACTGTCCACCCGAGGCGTCTCCAACCTGACAAGATGCCTCAGGTACAAGTGAAACACAAGCTCAAGGTGTTCGCGGCGGCGTACGCGTTGTGGGTCACGCGGCCCGATGGCAAGACAACCATCAAGTTCGGGTCCATTTACCAACTCGGTACGTCCTCTCACTGCGTGTCCAGCTTGTGTGCGGAACGCCGAATAACGCTATCTCGCTGTGCCCAGTTCGCGAACGACATCCACGAGCTGCCTCCACAAGTGACGAACATCTCAAGGTCGCGAAGAACGTCCTCGTCGAAGACGGCGCTCTCTCTGTGAGTTCCGGCCCCTACTGGACCATGTCAGCCACGGTGGTAGAAGGGATCGAAAGTTGGAAGGAACGAGAGGTACGCCCCCCATCTCGCTCGATCTTGATACTTCCCTCCCAGCTGAACGTAGCTGACACCCTCCGGTATGTATCACTGCTCGCTGTGCCAGGAGGTTGACGTAGGCGATGACGAGCAGGCGGTCGCACGATTCCTCAGGAGCGGTCCGAAGACATCTCGCAACAAGCCGAGCGCCGGGTCCATAGTCAAATCCGAGCCGAAGCCGAAAGTGAACCCGACAGTCAAGACAGCTGGCTCTGTCTCTGCGGCCGCACAAAAGAGGAAAGAGCGTGACGACGAATCCGATGAACTCAGTGAGCTCGACGACTCTGAACGCGAACCAGAGGAGCAGGACCAAGAGGACAAAGGCGCAGAAGTCGCTGAATATCGCCGAAGCATCAAGAGGGTAGTAGCCAAACCGCGCCTCAAGAACCGTACCGTCAGACCTTCCAAGAAGCCCAAGATCCAGGCCCATTCAGCCACGATCGGGTCGAGGCAAGCGTCGGAGCAAGACCACCTCATTTCATAGAGCTGAACCTGGCAAGTACAGCAGCGGGTCTCGCACAGGAACAGGATCTGCCGACACGAAACTTTGGAAGCTCAAGAAGGACGAGCTCGTCAACACCGTCCGACGACTCGAAGCGGAACTGCAGGCGCTACAAGCTGGTTCCGGACAGAGTTCTTCGGTCGCAGGAGATGTGGCTCCTACGCATGAGGATGACATGAAAGAAGCCGAATTCGACGCGTCGAACGAAAAGCAAAAGATGGACGAAAATGAGGGTGAGCCGAGCACCGACGACGTCGACAGGAGGTCTAGCCATTGCTTGAAAGACGACAGCCCTGAAATCCTCGAGACACAGTCGTCTGCTGCTCGATCCGGCACACAAGCGGGACTGAGCGATGGTTTGCCGTCGCACCGGGAGAATCACATTTCTTCGGCTCCTCGCGAAACAATTGCCCCCGAATTACCCGTCCCCCTCAGTTCGCTTCCGCCTCTTCCACGCATCCATACGAATCTCCAAGACTCGGTATCAATGCCAAAAGACGTAGAATCGAAACGCAACAATACTCACGTCCCGACAGCCCAAGCTGCCAGTCTCCTCGAGGGCCTCCTCCCTCTACAGTCCCGCAATGGACAAGCGAATGGAGACGACGCCAGCGAACCTCCTGACGACGAACCTCACAGAAAGACGAGCATCGTCACCAGGCACGTCCCTTGAGCTCGGCTTTCGTCTTCGCGCTAATCTTGGACTTTTGCCAATAGCGACACTTCCGCACAACGTACCCTGGTCGCAATTGAGAACAAGATTGCACAGGCTGAGCCAGAGTATCGCTTTCCTGCCAGTTCTCCAGCATTCGAGTCGCCGAATGAGTCTATGGAAGGCGATGCGACCCTTGTCCAAGACTGCGACCAGACGCTTGCAAAGACTCTCGAATCACAGGTCTCGGCAACACGAATGCTGCCAGAAGAGGTTGTCGAAGACAAGTTACAAGAACGCTCTGCTATTGCGTGAGTGCTTGTCTCGAGTGCTTGCTACCGGCAGGAGCGGCAGAGCTAAACTGAACATGTGGTCTTGCGACTGTAGTGATCTCGGAAACAGCCTGCCAGGTCCGCTCGACGCTTCAGGCTCACAAGTAGCTCAAATTAGCCTGGACCTTGACAAATCAGTCTTGGAAACTGCGGAACAACGATCCGCATCATTCAACACAAGTCTGCGCGAAATAGTCGGACAGTTGGAACAAAAGCACAAGGCAGAGATTGGGCGAGTTCCACTTAGCTCCGCAGATAATTGATGAGGTACTGATTCCGTACCGCTAATTAGCACGCTTCGAGACGAAATCGCTACCGCTCATCAGACGAAGTGAGAGTCTCCTCGATTCTCCTGCATTGTTTCGGTCGCTCACGTTCGCTTGCCTGCAGAACTGCCCTTGACTGCCTCAATTTGCAACTTCGCTCGGATAATGAATATCTTGTCGGTCGACTTGAAGCGCAGTCAGCCGCGAACTACAAGCTACACGCGGAAAAGGAAGAGCTTGCAACCGCGGTCAAGAACACTGAAGCGTGAGATTCAGTCAATTGCTACTGTGCGAACTGTGACTGAAAGTGTGACGGTCAGGCTTTTGGAGGAAGCACGAGCCGCACAGCTCGAGCACATCAATACGAACGAACGCATGCAACTCACTTTATCCGCGCTTGACAGCGACTGTCGTGGGAGTAAGGATCGTGTCTGTGCCCTCACACAGGAGCTGGAGGACCGTTCAGTCGCACATGAAACGCAAGTTCGGCTCCTCCAGCAAGAAGCCGAGATGACTAAAGAGTGAGCTCGAATCGTCGCACTTGGCACCAGATTCTGATCGTTTCATGCATTCAGCTCGGTCTCCCGCTTCAGGCACGATTTCAACAGCGTATACGCCTTGTGCGGTGGTACCGCTGACGACGGTCACTCTATCGAGTACATCCTCGAGTTCATCAAGCAACGCCATCTCTCGGACGTCGAGGAGCTCGACCTCGCCTATTCAGTCGACTCTCGCGCTAAGGGTCTCGCTACAAGTCTCCTCGCTGTGCTGTCACCAAGCGAAGAAGTTCCGCCGAACGCCTCCCTCGACTATCTCCTCAAAATGCTAACGGTCAGAGTCAGCGACGTCGTGTCGCAGGCTCGTCAACTGCAAGCATTCTCAGACGAAGCTGGACTCGTCAAAGCGATCGCTGCACTCGTCGTGGCTGGAGGAGGAGCGCAAGTACCGACGAGCTATGCCGAGGTGCCCAAGGCGATCTGGGACGTCGAGGCAGCACTCGTGGCCAAAAACACGGCGATCGTCGATTTGCAAGCTCGTCTGAACGCTGCGATGTTACACGCTCAAGCCCAAAATTCGTAAGCAACTGCGGCATTCCTGCCTGTGTATTTCTGTCCCGCATTGACCGCTGGATCGAAACACGGGTCGCGTAGACCCCTCTCGCTTGAGCAGCTCGAGTTCGCGCTCGCAAGCGTCAAATCGCACATGGCCATTCCTTGAACAGGTTACCAAGACCGACAATACGAGAGAGTGAACTCGAAAACGCTTGAATCCCAAAACCCCCCAACGCCGACGAGGGAATAGCAGAGAATGGAAAGTTTGTCCTGGAGACTTGGAGATCTGTGCAATTTGTGCCTCTATAACGTTGTCTTCGTCTTCAGAGGCCAGAGAGAGAGGCATCCGGGACGAGCGCAATCTGCACCGATAAAGAAAGCCTCCTTGGTTTGAAAGGTCTCCGTGGGCTCTCGAGGATACAGTCTCGAGTTACAGGGGCCGCCTGTCGACTGTGACTCTTGAATGCTTTGCCACATAGGCAACTGCTCGATTCTCTCAGCTTTCCCGAGCAGCAGGATTTCACATAGACCTGCTACATGATTTTGAACCAACACTCTCCATCTCCGCTACTTTTCAAGCTTACAATCACAAAATGAGTTCGTACGGTTAGATCGATCATTTTTAAGGAGAGCTGGAATCAGAATAGGCCTTTCTGCTCCGGGACCGTGAACCCTAGTTTGCCCGTCTGAATTCCAGTCTCAATGTTGCGCAGACAGACCGCTTCCATTTCAGTTTGGGTTTCAAGCGTGAGTGTACTGATGACGATGATATTGTGCCGTCAGCAAGGTGTTTTTCTTCTCCTGTTTCTCCGGAAGTGCAGGGATAAATGTGGGAGCACTGACCCAACATGTGGCAACAAGAACGCTCGATCGTTCTTGATCAATCCCTCGTGAATCCTAGGTTCGTCTTGATACACGTCGAGTCCGCATCCCGCAATCTCTCCAGATTCGAGCGCTTCGACCAGTGCAGGTTCGTCAATGACTCCACCTCTCGCCGTGTTGATCAAGATCGCCGAACGTTTCATCCTTCGCAACTGTTCGATCCCGATCAACCCGTGCGTTCGAGAATTGAGGGGCAAATTCAACGAGACGACGTCCGAAGATTCCAACAATTCGTCGAGAGTCTCGACGTACCGAGCTCCGAGTTCAAGTTCGGGTCCTAAGCGGTTCCGGTTGTGGTACTGGACGACCATACCTAGACTCTGAGCCCGTTTCGCAAACGCTCTCCCGATCCCTCCCATGCCTACGATCCCGAGAACTTTGCCTTTTGGATCGTTCGAGAGGGACAAGCCCGAATTGAATCGTCCCTCGCGGAGGTTCGTTTGAGCGAGTCCAAATTGACGCAGCGAGCCCAACAGGAGGAACAGGGCGGTGTCGGCAGTCGCGTCGTCAACTGCGACGGGCACATTGGAAACCTGAATCTTGCGCGAGGTGCAAGCGCTGATATCGACTGAAAATTCCGAGCAAAAAAACAAGGAGAGAGAGGGAGTGAGGACAGTATAGTGTACTGATACGGCTCACTCACTCTGATCGTAGCCTGCTCCGTTGTGACAGATAAATTTGAGCGATCGAGGCAAGTCTTGCACGAGCTGTTGGTCAAACAAGCCTGTCACCTGTCGGGTTTTCATAAAAAAGTTTGGACTTCGGCGTCAGGAACCGCCTGTTTGCAGATCTGCATCTTCAATGGAATGAAGTACTCGCTTTGGTCGAAGCACCCTTGAAATGCCTGTAAATCGCTTCGACGCCTTGGTACTTTTCCAGACAATCCCTTTTGAATTCTTCTCGATTTTGACTGTCCATCGTCTATGAAACCAGGGAGCACCTCCCATGTGAGTATGCCGGTTCGTTTCTCTGTGCGAGACAAGGCAGAGCAAGAGAGAGGAACTCGCGATCAAGTCGTACTGGTTCGCGAGCCGGGTCTCGACTGATTTGGCAAGTTCGATGCGGTCCATCAACAAGACTTTGGGCCGCTTGGCTACAGTCTGGATCGAACGGGGCGAATGCACAATCGAGCGAGCGACAACCAATTGCAACGATCCGAGTGGGGGAGCGACGGCTCTCGGGAACGACCAGACTGACGAGCGAGCCACAGTACAGCTTCGAGGTATAAGCAGCATTGTCGTCGACAGGTGTGGCCGAGAGCAGATTAATGAGAGGAATGTAACAGCGGGATAGCGTCGGGTGCGGAGCGGAGCGGGATTTCTGTAAACGCGTCCTTCTCATCCTCGCAAGTGGTTCTCTCGCGGATCATGACTACCGTTTCGTCATAACGACCCTTGTCCCGAGAAAGGACAACAGGACCAATGCAGGTTCATGCTACCACCCGATTCTTGCTGGCCAATAAGTCTGATTCCTTCGCACGGTGCTCCCAGTAGAATCTTCGGATTGGATCGTACTCGACCAAAGAACGGAATAGCTGCGACATGACAGATCTCGTTATCAGGATGTCGAAAGACACAACACAAAGAGGGGAGGGCGCGCGTACGATGGCGGCTTGTTGTCCCATTTCGCCCGATTCCGACGCAGGACTGCGTTGAGCTTGTTCGAGTTTGGCGTCGGCGAGAAACTCGATCGCGAGCCATGCTGGCAATTGAGCCTTGTCGCTAACTGGCGGCTCGTTTGGCGGCATCGATTCGGGCGTGTTCAAGGCCAGCGGAGTCACGAATGGCACGACGGAGGAGAGCGGGATCGAAACTCGTTTGAGCACGCTGCAGATCAAGCAGCTCAGTCAGGTCCGGGCATACAACCGAAATGGATGAGGAGTTTGCAAAGGAGACGTGTTTTACCCTCTCAGGTAATTCCATGCCGAAGGGTTGTTGGGACTCAACGCGAGCTTGGCCTTGACGAATCTGCAGGAGTTCTTGTTGTCAGTACCTTCTCACAGACGCAGCGTCGGTCAAGGGACAGGGAAAAAGCATACTCAATCTCTCGCTCCCCTACATTGACGCCTTGCGTCTCACCCCCCATCTGACTCTCGAACGCGACAAAGAACCTCTGGTTCCACGCCGAATTGTTCCTGATGTCCTCGTCGAGTAACTTTTCGACGTACGCCAACTCGGCATCCCACACTTGCTGACGCTCTTCCCGCGTCGTGTTTGGTGCGACCTTGTCGTCTTCTGACCGTTCGGCGTCCGAATAAAAGTGACACAGGACAAACTGTCGGTACGCCCAAGTGTGGTAATTCTTGGCATCGAACGAGAGTGCTTTCGCCGTGAACTCGAGTTCGCGCGAAGGGTCGTTCAAAGCGAGTACGATCGTGCGTCGATGTTGCCTTTGAGAAAAAGGATCTGTCAGTTGTTCGCTTGTCGTTGGTCGATAGCGAAATGGGATTGGAAGTCAGAGGACGTACCATACTTGGTACGACTTGAGGTGTTGCTTGACCATGCGGTCGAGTAACGCGAGCTCCTCGACCAACTCAGTTTTGAGTTCGAGCAAGGTATCCGCGCGGAATTTCCTACAAACAATCCTCGCCTCACAGACTCAGTTGTTTATTTCTACGCTCTGTATTGTCAGACAGTCAAAACAACGTACCAAACCGAGTAGTGCCCTGGGTTCATCTGGATGATGTCTTCGGTCAACTCGAGAGTCCTCTTGCTCTTTTCTCCTTTCTGTACGAGCGCTCGGAACGTATCCATCGCATCTCGATCTGTCGTCGCTCGGCCGTACGTCTTCAGCTTTTCGAGCAAGATTTGAAGAGCGAGAGAGAGAAACGAGAGTTGACTGACAGTATTCGTGGTAAGCGATTGGAACGAGGCAGTTGGGCGCGTCGTCTTGAGGTACAGGTACGACATCTTCCCACCCTGGTCGTTGGTGCCACAGGACGTAAGGCTCAGAGTCGGACATGTCGTAATTGATCAGACACGTGAGAGACGCGAGGCGGTGTTGAAATTGTGCCGAAGACCGGGGATCGCGCGGTTCTTTCTGTACTTGCTTGGACTGATATAGGCACACGTCCTGATTGAAGCGTGACTCGTCCGCAGAGAAACTGATGTGCTTTCAGGAGGTGAGAGAGGGAGACTCGGACAAATGGAATTCTCGCTCGCAAAGGACAAAGGGAAGTTCTCTGGCGCCGAGACAAAAGGCGGGTTTTTACAGTGTACAAAAGACGACAAAACTTCGAGACAGAAACTATCGCCTTGTCGAACGAGCAGGTGGGGACGCACTCCGTCGCCTTGGCGGACTCGCACTCCGGCTGTCCCGCCTCATTCTCCTCCTCGGGGGTGAACGGGACCTCGAGAGACTCCTGCTTCGGCTACGAGAGCGCGAGGGCGATCGAGAGCGAGACATGGAACGAGATCGCGAGCGGGACCGCGAAGGGGAACGACCCCGTCTCGCGCCGGACGCGCCTGCGGCAGAACGGGGAGGGGTAGGCGAGCGCGGTCTTCGGCGGTCCGAACGAGCGCGAGGCGAAGGCGAACGAGAGTACGAGTACGAACGGCGCCGTCGACGGGGCGAGACTGACCTCGAGCGAGAACGCGAGTACGAGAAGGAGCGAGAACGCGAACGCGAGCGCGACAGGGATCGACCTCGGGTCTGAACATCGTCGTCGTTGTACGGGAGTGAAGTTGTCGTCGTGCCACCGCGAGTCTCGGCGGTAGGGGGCAACCCGTTCCTCCGCGCTTCGAGTTCCTGTTCCATCCTGATGCGGTCCTGTTGCATCTTGTCTTCGTGTTGCTTGCGTTCGCGTCTCATCTTGGCTTCGTGGTCTGCGCGTTCGCGATCGAGTTGACGTTCGTGTTCGCGGCGACGCTCGTGCGCCTGTTCGCGCGCACGCTCGAGGTCAGCCTGGATCTTGGCGCGTTCCTCCTTGGCCTTCTCGCGTTCCTCGTGCTTCTGGCGTTTGATCTCTGCCTGTGCATCGCGGTCGAACGCGAGTCCTTCGACGTGCCCGTCCTTGATCCCGAGCGCTTTCCTGAATTTCTCGTCCTGTTCGATCTTGGCCCGCGCGAGTTCGTGGCGGTCGCTCGGTCGAATGAGTCCCTCCTTCTTGCCACTGTCGGCCTGGGCGAGGAGCGATTGGCGCAGTTCGTCGACCTTGAGTTCGATCTGATCCTGCGCGAGCAAGCCTTCGTCCTCGAGTTGGACTTGGAGCTCGAAGCACTTGGCTTCGATGCGACGCTTGCGTTCGTGGTCGAGGATGGACTGGTCGGGCTGGCGATGCGCAGCGGGTCCTCCCGCTCGGAAGTCGGTCGACTGTTGCTTGTCGAATTGTTGGCGCGATCGGATGCTGTATCAAAGACCTGGGTCAGTCGCAGAGTTCGGTGGGATTTTCAAGAGGAACAGTCACTCGCTTTGATCTGTTTGCCTGGATGTGGCCCGAAGTGCCAGATCCGCGCGGAGTACTCAATCCAATCCCGTTGTCTGCACGGTAAAGCCCAATCAGTTCACCGTTCACGTAGGTATGCAAAGTGCGGATACTCACAACTCATGGCAACTGCAAGAGTCTCGAGAGAGGATGGAGGATGAGGGCAGGCGATCCGTCGCGCGTGAACTCTCGCTCTCTCCTCTCTCCGCCTGCACGTCATGGCATCCGGCGCGACTTACAACGTCACTCGGTTCACGCGCCAGGTACTCAAGCGTCACCGACGGGCTCCACCCTCGGTCGTCGTGCACCTGTACCCGAACCACTTTCGCTTCGAACACCAAGTACTCCTCGCTCTCTCCGCCTTGCAATAGGGCCAAGCTGACGCTTTATCCCATCTCGCAGCATGGCAACTTTGGGTACGACTCGCCCATGAAATGCTTCCTCGAAGCGATTCGCGAGCAGAAACTCCCCACCGACCTGTTGGACGTCCTCGACCACTCGAACGTGACTTACTACGATGGTGAAGCTTTCATCCCTTTCTCCTGACCAGATAGATCACGTGCTGACGCCCGGTCTCGGATTCCCCAGGATGCCTCATCGTTGAAGTGCACGACCATCGTTCTTACTCTTCCTCGTCTGCGGCCTCGTCCGCCCCGGCTTCGACATCACAGGCCGCCCTATCCCTCGCGACGCTCCCACCATCGAGATTGTTCACCTTTTCGATCACGCCTTCGCACCAACCCAACTCGGCGTACAACCAAAAGGCCGAAGTGTACCGCATCGTACTCGCGCCAAACCCGGCCACGTTGTGGACCGAGCTCGGAATCCTCAGCAATCGGTTCGAACTCGAGCATGAGGATGGCGTTGGCTTCTCGCAAGAACAGGCAATCAAGATGGAGAGCATCATTCTCGTCAGTTTCGTAATTCCTTTACCTCGCCAAAATGCCTTTACGAGAGCGCTGACAAAACAAGCTTCCCCATGCTCTGGAACATAGAATCGAACTGTACCCCCACTGTGTCTCGATCCATCCTTGCAGACCAACAGGATCGCAAACTCGATGTTGCGGGCCACGACGCTGAGACCTCCGAAACGAAAACGGTTCTGCGGTTCAGGCGAGTGCGACGAGAAACAACAACAACTCGACGACGAGGACGACGAAGTGATTGACCAACAAGACGAAGAGGCCGAACCGAGCAAGCGAGAACGAGACCAACATGAGAAACTGATGCGAGTTGGTGACGAAGGTATCTCGAAACTAAAAGGAGCTGCGTAAGCCCCCTACTCTCTCTCTCTCTTGTTTTCTGTTTCTATCGTGCGAGTTTCCGGAGACCTGATACAAATTTGCGACATTTCGATTTACAAGTTTCTCTCGACTTGCTTTCATTCAAGCTTATCGCGATCGACAATCGAACCCACATGCACAGACGAACGCGTCTGGTTCGGCTGCAGGAGTTCCACTCAAAGCTCAACCTGGTTCTGCAGTCACTTCAATCAGGTTGGGGTCATCGCAGCAACAACAACGATCGCAGTCACCCGCGGTATCTTCCGTCTCTTCACAACAACAACGTTCCCACAAAGCGAAACGATCAAGTATGACGGGCGCCGCGACGGCGGAACTGTCGGATGGTGCCGCTTCGACTTCGAGCACAGTAACTGGGGTCGGAGGATTGACTGCCCAACAGAAGAAACAGAGGAAACTGTTGGCCGCACAACAGCAGCAGCAACAACTTGGTATGTCGGGTACGCTCGAAGAACAGCAACAAATGCAACAGGCCGCGTTGGAGAAGAAACGGTTGAACGCGGCAAAGAAGAAGGAGAAGAAACGATTGGCGGAACTAGCGGCAGCTCAAGCAGCAGCTCAACAAGGCGGGGTAGACTTGTCAACAAGTCAGGCCAAGTTTACTTGGAGTGGATCTCCTCAATGAGCTCGACTCTCTGTTCTTTTGTACATATCGCTGTTCTCTCGTTTTTTTCTGCTGTTGTTAATGCTATCCTGCCGATAAAGCCGTGAGACAAACAAAACTCCATTGACTTTGTCAAACCATAATCAAACAACCCTAAGAGAAAGTCACGACCGAACAACCCTAAAGACTTAGTGTTTACATTTCTTTTTTTGCATTGTCGCCGAGAAACCATCTTGCTTTCACCTTCCGACTGTTTCCCGATTGAGAGATCGAGTAGGTCTACTGTCCTGCGCGAGGTCGCTCGTGCTCGCATTCGACATTTGGTACAAACGGGACCGATCTCGGGAACTGGGCATGGCTTCTTCTTCCTCTTGCTCAACCTCGACTTCGATCTCACGTTCTACCGTGACTTCACTCGCGATTGAATGTCGCCTCATCATACTCCCAACGGATTCTTGACCTCTTTCTTCAGATGCTCGAGCTGGATCGATTCGATTTGCCGTAGTCGCCAAGATGGGTCGGGACCGACTCAACACTTCTTCTTCTTCCTTCGAGAGTCGACTCGAGACGACGACGAGGACCTTGCCCTCTTTGAGCGCTTCGACTCGCAACAACAACGAAGGTCTCGTACGCCGTCCTTCTTCCCGATCTTGCTCTGGTTCATCAACATCGTCTTCCGGTACGACCAATGTTTCTGCATAAAAGGTTGTAGACCTATAATCAGCTCGAGGGCAGTGAACGTTCTAGATGCAATGAGGTTTTACCTCGATAAGCGTCCGCTTGAATCCCAATCTTGTCTGGCAACTCTCTCGCGTACTTTTGTCCAATCAGAGACAAATGATTTGTGTACCCTCTCACTCGAACTTGGATCCCTTCGGGAGAAGTTGCGCTCAGGAATCGTTCTTCGATCAAATCTTCTTCTTGGACCTGTTTTCAGGTACGATTAGGAATGGAACGTTCCCGCTCAGGGTCAGCACGGTTACGGGACAAGTTTCTGGGTATGTCGAGAGAACACTGTGTCGTACGTACCTCTGGTTGAAGGTCGATAAACGTTGTTGGTTCGGCAGAGGTGGACGCGACAGGTGGTGTTGATTCCGATGCGGGGACAGCATAGTCGAGGATTTGTACAGGCATCGCTGGATTGGGAACCAACAGAGAGTCACGAAAATGGTGGTACAACAGGAGAGCAGGCGGGGTCGACGAGATCGATGAACCAGTGGCGAGGCGCGACGTAGGAGCCAAGATAATAAAAAAGCCGACATATCCGCACGCGTCTCGCCATTGGGCCAAGTCGACCGCTGAGACACGTTTCATCAATTTTTTGGTGGCGAATCGCCTCGACTGGCGTCAAAGCCCAACTGCTTCTTCACAACAATCCCGTAAGGAATACAATATCGGCATAATCGAAATCGACAGATCCGGAAACTTATTCAGACTCGAAAATTTCAAAACGGAACATTCCATTCGCGAAAGCAATTTAAATTGAAAACTCGTTTGTCACAGAAAGGGAGAGCATCTAGTAGTACGATCCACCACCTTGGTATCCGCCTTGGTACCCTCCTCCTGGTGGTTGCTGGTATCCACCACCATATCCACCCTGTTGCGGTGGTTGGTATCCACCTTGTTGCGGGTAGCCCTGTTGGGGCTGCGACTGCTGTCCAGGGTAGCCTCCATACAGCTGAGGAGGAGGAGGAGGTTGATTGAACCCTCCAGGGTAGTTCGGACCTCCTCCGCCATACGATGAATCACCGTACTGCTGCTGCTGCTGTTGGTATCCTCCTGGTTGCTGGTGATGAGGTTGTTGTTGATGGTGCTGAGGTTCAGGGAATCCTCCAGAAGGATACGAAGCGTTCGAGTCGTGTCGAGTCGAGGAACTGTGGTCGTATCCGCCCGAGGTGTACTGGGACGGTTGAGAACCCCCGTAGAAATCGGACGCGCTTCCCTGAGGAGGTCCTCCAGGAGCTGTACCAGCAAACGAGCATGCGTTTTTGAGTCCAAATGCAAACAATGTCTTGAAAAGAGTGCTGCAACTCACGAGCGACGAATCCACCAGGGTTTCCGAACTCGTCAACGTCTCTCCTACCCCCATGTTGGTTTCCACCTCCGCTGCCCGAGAACTGATTGAACGTTTGCTGCACCGAGTTGACACCTCCCATGACGGTCGAAGCTCCCGGAATGTACTGTTGAGCGAACGCTCCCACTCCGTTCGGCATCAAGACCGAGTTGTAATGCCCTCCACATCCGTGACCGACTTGGTCTTCAGGTTGACCTTTGCGTTTGTTCTTGTGGTTGCGAACAGAATCTTTCGTCAATGCGTTGAGGATGTAGCGCTTGTCATCTGGCCCTTGCGAATCGATCCACGACTTGAGGTACGCTCCCATCTCGCGCTGGATCGACGAAGAGTCGTCGTAGAAGTACGGATGGTGGAATGTCGACAGAACTGGGTGCAGCCATGGTTGAGTGCCTCGGTCTGTGGGAGCGAGAAAAGGAACAAGCAGCTCACTGTCCGAAGCGACATGATCGACGTTCATCGAGGTGTCGTCCCACGCCTTGACAATCAAGTTGACCGTGTGTTTGAGGATGATGATGGCCAAGTTTCCCGCGGGCTCGTTCAGGATCAAGCCAAAGCTGACCGAGCGACATCAACGTTGATTGTTTCGAACCGATTTCGTATCTGGAGGAAGGAAAAACTCACTGGTCCTTGCTGAGGAAAGAATGCGTAGGGTCAGACGAGTGCGGGTTGTCAAACACGGCGTACTGTTCGCTGTTATTCAACACAGCGGCCGATCCTTGACCCAACACTTCAGTCGCTTGACCCATGATCGGTTTGAGCATGGGTTCGATCGTCGTAAAGACGAACGCGTTGACCGAGTTGGTAATCTTTTCGACGACCGACGAGAGGCCGAGCTTCTCGATCGTGTTCTCGAGTCCTTTGACCACATTGTCGCGGAACGTGAGAACCTTCCACAAGGTGGCATGAAGCTCTTGCGGGCTCAGGTTGTTGAGCTGGCCGTTGTTGGCCCGGGAACGAATGTCCTCGACGCCTTGCATCTCGCGCGACAGGTTCGAGCCCGTGCCACCCGGCAAATCAAAGAGCATCTTGGCGAGAGTCGAGGTCGCGTCCGAGCCGTCCGCCGAACGGGTTTTGGCCTGTCGAAACCGAATCAGAGTCAGTACCGTCACGCGAGTTCCCAGGGCGGAACCAGACTTACACCATCCATAGCTTTCGACAAATCAGAGACACTGCAGACGTCGCGATCAGCAGACGCAAACAAACGAAAGAAGGATGGGAGGCACATACGAGGCCGAGGAGATCTTATCGGTCGCTTCACCTAGAAGAGAGTGGATAAAGTCGCTTCCTCCAAAGGTTCCCGTCACGAGCGGCGGGGCAGGTCCAGCGGGAGATTGGATTCGACACGAGTCTCCGACATGCGGGAAAACTTGGTGATATCCGAGGCGCATGAGACTGAGCTCGCACCAGTTTGAGTGTGCAGGGAAATCTTCGAGAGTGTGCAGGAGGTCTCCAAGCAATCGATAAGACTCGTAAACATCGGCGTCGTTTCCGTTGCTTCGAGCACGGCGTCCAAGGTCGATGCAGCGCCTGATCAGGTTTCGGAGATGCGCCGACGAAGTGGGCCAACCTCCCTGCTCGTTGGCGATGTAGTTCTTCATTCCGGTGCGCGAGTCAATCTCGAGCTCGCGAGGGTCAACGGGGCCACGAAGGCGCGGGTCGACATGGCGAGCATCACCTCCAGGTTGATCGGCCTACACTGGGATGTCAGCAATACGGCGAGACCCGTTGGAGCCAGAACTGCGACGTACAGCGTAACCCCTGACAAAGGTACGAGTCAGCTCCCGATCGTTGCGTAGCGGTTCGAGTAGACTTACTTGGGGTTGTCAATGTGTTCTTCGCAGCGGTAGACCCCGAGACGCTGTCAAAGTGATGAGACCAGTCAGTATTGCGTCGATCCGAGCAGCAAAGGATTTCGAAGTTACTTCTTCGGTGATTTCGAACTCTGCAGTAGCGTAACCATGCGCGAGGAAGCCGAGCGCCATCACCTAGACGAGCGCAGAATCGGCGATGGTCAAATTGTGCGTCCCTTCTCGAGTGACGAGCTGTTGAGACAGCAAGATTGCAAAGAGCCTCACGAGGTTAAGGATCGACTGCTTGGACAGTTTGGAGAGACCCGCAATGTCCATGGCCTGTATACCGACAAGTACAGGAGTCAGTGCTTCCCCCCCGCAGATTGAGAGCAACTGCGAATGACTTGCCTGACTGTAATCGCGGAGCCACGAGCCGAGGTAGACGCGCTTGATGTCGAGACCGTTGAACTTTGAGCCACGGCCGAGGAAACCGCCAGCCTTCTTGATGATTTCGGCAAGAGCGTCCTGTTGTCGCGAATTGGAGCCGATGCGACACGGTCAGTGACTGCAAGCAGCTGATCTCGACCAGAGAGGCGGTGCCAAGGGCGAAGCTGAACACAGGGCTCACATCAATGTCACCGTGTCGGAAAGCCTTGTTTTCGAGATATGCCCAGCTCGGGATGTTGCCGGCGCCGAAGGCATGGGCGGACGGGAGGAGGGAGAGTCCGCAGACGACGAGGAAGAGGAGCGGGAGGTAGGAGCCAAACGAGCCGCGTGAAGACGACGGCATGGCGTGGCCAAGATTGTCTGTTCGGGCTGAGGTGGTGGTCGAGGCGAGTGCTGGTGCGTCGCTAGGCGATGCAGTGTTGGGAGCAGAAGAGAGAGGGTCGAGGGACAAAAGCGATGATGAGGGTTCCGCGATTTCACCGCCTCGTCGAATTGACCCACTTTGATCAGCCAACGCACACTCCGCCGCACCTCCCACGATTGCTGCATTCCAACAGCGCATTCACTGCAACCAGTCCTTCTCGCTCGCGCACCTCGAGGATATACAATAATTCCTCAACGCTCAAAGCTGGAAGCGTGGTGTTGGTACCTGCTACGGGACTACCTCGCGACTACACACGACAGCTTAGCTCCTCTGCTTGGCCTGCTATCTGCTGCAGAGTAGCTTCTGCATGTCGACAAGTACGGCGTCGCCTGACA
This sequence comes from Sporobolomyces koalae, assembly GCF_050403365.1. NCBI lineage: Eukaryota > Fungi > Basidiomycota > Microbotryomycetes > Sporidiobolales > Sporidiobolaceae > Sporobolomyces > Sporobolomyces koalae. The sequence continues at coordinate 457,487 of NW_027481765.1, forward strand.
GTCCCGTGGTTCCGCCTGTTCCCGAGTCTCCCCGCCAGTTGCGCCTTCAACCTTTCGAGCCTGACGTTCCAGGATTCGTCTACATTGAACGTACAAACACGTGCATACAGTACAGCTTTCGGATCTCGGCGCCGAGGCGAGTTGCCTTCTGCGAGATTTCCGACAATCCAGCGCTCTCTTTTTAACCGCTCTCGCACGGTCATCTCGACAGTCATGCTGAGCTCGACCGTACGAGGCAGCTGTATGAAGCCGTCAAAGACGAAGTCATGGTCCGTCGGCACCACGACAGGAACCGGCGCGCCGAGGTTATCTGAGCTTCTTCTTGCGCTGAATTCGCAGACTCTCGTCGCAGGCTTGCTGCACCGGCTCGCAAGAGGAGAGGTCCCCATTCGATCTCTGCGGATCGAGAGTGCAAGCGCATTCGTGCTCGAATGCTGTGAGCTCAACCCGGGAACCAGCACGAGCTGGAACCGCTTGCTGATAATGCCCCATGATGGTCGTGATCATAATGCCCCATGATGGTCGTGATCAGGCTTCGCGCGAGCTGGAAAACCCTCCCGGATCTGGGAATGGCTTCGCGACGGACAGGTTGTCGGTTCATCCGACACAAAGCTCAGATTCACCTTTTCGGCCATGTGAGGTCCAGCGTCGCGAAGAGTACGTAAACTGCAATGGAAAGCTTGCTGTGCAGACTCTCGCACCGTGCATGTCGTGTGTGGACAGCATGTCAGACGCACAGACGGACAGAGAGCGTGGGCCGAGACGAGAGACTTCGCGGTCGGCGCTCGCTGAAATCCGATCCGCGATGGTTCGACGCGTTCGGGGGTTCGCGCCTCCCGCTGGTGCCTCCGATCTCTCTCTCCCTACCACCTCGTCGCCCGCTTCAACAGCAACTCTCTCAGCTCCCTCTTCAACGAGCTCTACCCTTTCCGCCCCCTCCCTTTCCCCCTCGTAAGTGGTTCGCTCTCGCCAGAAATCGATCGCGTTCGCCCTTGGCTGGCAAACACGTCGAACCCGCTCACCCCCTAGTTGCCGCACGTGACAGCTCTCTTCCTCCTCTAAATCTGGTAACGATGGTCAACGCACCTGAAACCAAGGCCAACGGCGCCTCGTCGTCCGCCCTGATCGCGAACCAGAAGGGCGACGCTCGCAACCGCGCCGGCATCGCCAACTACACGCAGCACTGGAAAGGTGTACAGGACTCGGCTGAGCACACCGACGCCAGGAACGCGTCGTACAAGGACGTCGTCAACGGCTACTACGATGTGAGCGCTCGCTCTGCACGCGTCGTGTTCCCCCCCCCTCGACCTCTGAGAATCACTGAACCCTGAACTCTGTCCCTTCGTAGGGTGCCACCGAGCTGTACGAGTACGGATGGGGAACCTCGTTCCACTTCTGCCGCTACTACAAGGGCGAGCCGTTCTACCAAGCGATCGCCCGTCACGAGCACTACCTCGCGCTCCAAGCTGGCCTCAAGCCCAAGATGCGCGTCCTCGATGTCGGATGCGGTGTCGGAGGTCCTGCACGCGAGATCTCTCGCTTCGCTGATGTCGAAGGTACGCGAAACCCCTTTTCACTGTCCAGGTGCGATGCTGACCTTTTCTTCCCCTTCTGTCGTGTCCAGTTGTCGGTATCAACAACAACGCGTTCCAAGTCGGTCGCGCCACCAAGTACACCGAGAAGGCTGGACTCTCGAACCAAGTCTCGTTCGTCAAGGCCGACTTCATGACCTTGTCGGAACAGTTTGGCGCCAACAGCTTCGATGCCGTCTAGTGAGTATCGTCGGACGACCAAAGTCTCTTCGAACGTGTGTCTGACATGTTGAATTGCCACACTCTAGCGCGATCGAGGCAACTTGCCACGCGCCCAGTTGGGAGGGAGTTTACGGCGAGATCATGAAGGTCCTCAAGCCTGGAGGAACCGTGAGTGTCTCGCTTTCGAGCTTGCAACGTCGTTCCCTGGCACTGACGAGACGCCCGTCCGATTGATCTGACAGTTTGCCATGTACGAGTGGTGCATGACTGAAAAGTGGGACGCGTCGAACCCGGTTCACAAGAAGATCGCGCACGACATTGAACTTGGAGATGGTATCCCCGAGATGCGCTCGATCGAGAGGTGTCGCCAAGCCCTTAACACGGTCGGATTCGAGATTGTGCACGAGGAGGACCTCGCTGACCGCGACGAGTGCGTGCCTTTGCTCATTTTTGCTCGTTTCGCGGGGCTCAAGCTGATTCGGCCCTGCTACGTTCAGTGCTGTTCCTTGGTACTACTCCCTCACTGGTGACCTCCGAATGGCCCAAACATGGTGGGATCTCGCTACCCTGTGAGCAAATCTCCCCTGTCTCTCTCGAATGTCGCGTTGAGGAACACGTGTGATTGACTCGACCATGCACAGGTGGAGGATGACGGGATGGGGACGAGGCTTGACGGGCAAGGCCGTGTGGGTGTTTGAAAAGTTTGGCATCGTGCCCAAGGGTACCTACGACGTGCAAGAGACTCTCAAGCTTGCCGCCGACGCGCTCGTGGTACGTGCTTTTTCCCGGTTTCCCTTTCCATCATTGCTGTCCTCTGTATGACTGACGAAAAAAACCTGTGTCCCCCTTATCAGGCCGGAGCCGAGATGAACTTGTTCACCCCGATGATGCTCTTTGTCTGCAAGAAGCCTCAAGCCGAACAGAACTAGACTTCCTCGCGATTTTCTCCTCCCGTTCTTTCACCATAGAGACACTTGTTTCCCCCCTCACCTCCCTCTCTCATATCTTTGGGTCAACTTCATTCGGTTTCAACAACGGTTTTCACTCTCGCGTCTCTCTCTCTCTCTCTTTCTCTCGTGGGGTTTCTTTTTCGTTCCTTTCAAAGTGTCCCATGCGCATCTCGAAAAGTAATATTTGGCAATATATACACATATTGGGTTCTCTTAGAGATAAAAGAGAAAACAGTTCGCCACGTTCGGTCAATGAAATCATCATCTCGAGAGTTTGACATTCGACCCACCACAATGCCGGCTCAAACTCTCGACACCCGTCAAGACCTCGAGAAGCTTGTCGATCGCTACGACAACTTCTTGTTCGAGTACGTCTGCTGTCCCCTAGGAGGTTCAGAAAGGAGTGAGGTAGAAGTTGAGATAACATTCGCATGCACTTTGCTCTCTCTCTCTCTCTTTCTCGATATACAGCTGCGATGGAGTCATTTGGGAAGGAGACGAGATCATTGGACAATCTCGAGAGACGCTCGAGTACTTGAGGCAACGAGGGAAGCGCATCTTTTTCGTCACCAACAATGCGACGAAATCTCGACAAGCAAACAAACAGAAGTTTGACAAGATGCAAATCGAGGCTCAAGTCGTAAGAATCCCGAACAACTTCTGGTCCAAGCGGGCCGAGTGAGAAATTGATCGTGGGAATTTTCACAGGACGAAATCTTTACTTCGGCATACGCTGCAGCCGCGTACCTCAAACACGTACTCAAGTTCCCGAATGACAAGAAGGCCTACGTGATTGGTGAACGAGGACTTGAAGAGGAACTCGATGCGGTTGGGATCAAACATTCGGGAGGAACGGTCAGTTTTTCCTCTCCCTCGCTTGGGAATTTTCCCGTTTCTAACCTTTTAATATTTGCATGTGATCCCTCCCGAAACCAGGATCCTGATGACAACGTGTTTGTCGACCTGATGGACTTTTCGTCGATTGTCGAAGACCGAGAGGTGGGAGCAGTCGTGTGCGGACTCGACATGCACATCAACTACAAGAAGATCGCGAAAGCTCACCGCTACCTCAAGGAGAACGAAGGTTGTCTCTTCATCGCGACGAATCTCGACTCGACGTTCCCGACCCATGGCTCGGTCTATCCTGGTGAGACAAGATGGATGCATTCATCGTTTTACGGGCAACGCGAACGAGCACAAAGAGTCTAATATCTGCTCGGCTTCGACGTTTTCAGGCGCGGGATCGACGATCGCTCCCCTCATGTGCTGCATGGGCAAGGATCCACTCGTGATTGGCAAACCTGAAGGAGCGATGCTCGAAAGTATCGTTCAGAGGTACGCTGGATGTGTGTTCGAGCTTGTGTGATCAGGAACACGCTGACATAGCTCGATGTTGAAAGTCACTCGCTCGACAAGTCGCGAACGATCATGGTCGGTGATCGACTCGACACGGACATCAAGTTTGGAGTCGATGGAGGAATCGACACGCTCATGGTTCTGACAGGTAAACCCGCGCGCCGTCGCTTCCGTTATGAACTTTCCATCTCTCGCTATCCTGCATGCTGATTGACGAAACCATCCAATGTCTCGTTGCTCAGGCGTCAACAAGCGACCCGACTTTGAAAAGGAAGGCGCAGTGGCAGTGCCAACATATGTTGTCGATGGACTCGGAGACTTTGCCATTTTGGCGCAGTAGTAGTAGCAGGAGCTGAACATGTAGAATTAGATTGATCAAAAGAATGAGGATTTATTCTAGAGTTGCCCGTGGTTGACGCGCGTGTACGCGAAAAGGCGCCCTTCCAAGTTGGCCCAGCATCCCCATTTCGCTCAACCCCAATGTACCGGTGAGGTTTAAGCATGTCCAGCGGTACTTCTATCAGTCTGGACGAGGTGCGCATGCCCTCCCTGTTTGGATCGTCTCGGCACAAGCGAAACCCTTCGTCGGGCCTGTTGGACGAGTACGAGTCCCTCTCGACGCGGCGCAAGCCCCGTACTGGCCTCCCATTCGACCTATGGCGAGTCCTGAAATACACGCTCGCAACGGTCGTAGCTATCGTGAGTCGGAATCATGCCCGGTCGTAACCAAATCGACGATAGCTCATCACGACCCCCTTTCTCGTTGGGCAGGTTGTCATCTTTTTCTGGAAGTACGAGGTTCACATCGAATTGCAACTCTTCTCACGCGGATGGATTCGGGAAACGATCCTCCCGATCGTTCCCGCTTCTTCGACTTGTTTCGCACCTGCGCACGTCGCTTCAACTTCTTACAACCAGACCCTCGCACTCGCACCTGCGTATGTCGAACTACACGCTGGAATGAACATGGCACTCGGTCGAGATTGTTACGATTTCGCCTCGACCATCCCGCTTCATCCTCACGAACAAATGATCCTCCCACGACACACCATCTTTCACTTGTACTGGCGACACGATCTGTTGCCAGTTGGAGAACGTCAAGTCGCATTGTTGCATTCAATCCTCGCAACTCAAGATCCAGAAACGACGAGCGTGATTTTCTGGACGAATGCTCCAAACCCTCAACTCGTTTCTTCCCTCCCGATCCTAGCCCCGTTGTTTGAACTGTACAGTTCCCGTCGATTGCGCGTCGAGTCGGTCGACAAACGCTCTCTCGCACGGGGTACATCAATGGAAGGACACTCGTTGCTAGACCTCGCGGATCAACAGGCCTGGGTCGATGGAGACTTGGTCAGGATCCTCGTCCTGTACGTACACGGTGGCATTTGGGTCGATTTCGATACGATCTTGACTGGTCGAGATTTGCGAGTGTTGGGAGAACATGAATGGGTCACTCAGTGGGATTGCTATGGTATTTCCCTTGCCCTTTGTTCTTCTTCTGCTTTCCTCGACTGACCAAACAAGCGTGTTCTCTCCAGATAAAATCTATCAACCGCTGAATGGAGCGATGATGCATTTCTACCAACATTCGCCCTACTTGTGTGAGATGCTCTACACCATGTCGACTTCAGCACCTCCTTCGAAAAACTCGGTCGATTGGGGTTCACGGTTGTACCACAAAGTGTGGCGATCACTCGTCGCACAAGGAGTTCGACCGTTTCAAATCTTGCCCTACTGTTTCACCGATGGAGTTTCGTGTCGACTGGACAATCGATTGCCAGACCCATTCGATTCGACTCGAGTGGCACAACAAGGACGTGGGTGGGGGAAAGGGAGGTGGGAACAAGTTGAATCAAAAGTCAGAAACGTGTGGGCGGTACATTTGCACAATCGATGGGATCGAGGGTTCCCGAAAGGAGGGTACATTGACGAGATGGTCTTGAAACCGATCGAGACCAAGATTGAACAATACCGAGGTCGTTCGCATCGGGATTACGAACTTTGAAAACAGGAGTCAGAAACCAATGTATTGCTTTTTTTGAGTTCAAGATTAGATGATCTATTGAAGAGGAGGAGAAGATATGCGGGAGCATTATGAGAAAGACTAGCAGAATATTTGTATGAGAGTTTCTAAGGGGAAAATGTATATTTTGAGGGAGAGATTCTTGTTCAAAGCTGTAGTTTTTATAGAGTACGAGAGAATTCGGAATAGTCGCCTTGGACGACAGGAGGTCGTTGTTTGAGGTTTAGATTTCGGCGACGCCTTGACGGTACTCGGCGAGTGCGGATTGTTTCTGCTTGCGCATCCGGTTCGCTTTCTTAATCCCAAACCCATCCTTGAACACTTCACGAGTTTCTTCGAGGGACAACCCAGAAGTTTCCGGGTACAAGACAATCACGAACGCCGAGCCGAGCAGGCACAATCCGGCGTAGAACCCGAACGCTCCTGCAGCCGTGATGCGGTCGATCAACGACAGGAACGTCGAACCGATGATCAGGTTGCCACCCCAGTTGCACGTCGTCGATAGTGCCGTGCCCATGCCTCGGACGTCCATCTCGAACAACTCGCCTTGTTGCCAAGGAATGTTTCCTAATCATTGCAACCGCGAGGCGTCAGTTAAGAAGCTCGATACGAGGTCAATCGATCTTGAATCAGAGCTCAAGCGTACCGATACCGGAAGCGTAGAACGCGACATAGACGAGCATGGCAGTGAGAACGAGGGGCGAGAACTTTTGGTTCAGACCGGCGTTGCTCTCGCCCGCGGCGGGAAGCCGTCCATCGGTGCCGAGAGTGAGATAGTGGAACGCGATTGCCGCGACAACCAGAGCTCCACACATGCCCGGAACGGTGAAGCAGGCGATGCGACGACGACCGACTTTGTCGATGATGACGAGGGCAACGAGGGTGAAGGCCAAGCTGATTTGGAGGGAATGAGTCAGCAACAGTACTTTGTCTGCAAGGAGGAGAGTGCGAGAAGCTCACTTGACGATGGAAATTACGAGACCGATCACGAGCGAATTGTCAAACCCGACACTCTCAAACAGGGTCGGAGCGTAGTACATGAGCGTGTTGAATCTGAAAGACGGACAGATTGTATCAGTTTCGACGTTTTCGCGATATAGAGCGTGTGTAATCCGAAGAGACAAACCCGCAGAGTTGTTGAATTCCTTGCAATCCGCACGCAATGACGAGGCCACGGAAGTTGGCGCCGACAAAGTGCAGGCGTTTCCACGTCTCGACAAAGCTGCCTTGGTGTCCCATGTTCTTCTGGACCGAATCGCGAATGACGTCGGCTTTGAGGTGCAACTGGTCGTTGGTTGCGTACGGGTACACCTTGCGCAGGATCGCAACCGTCTCGGCCATCTTGTCGCGACGGAGCAAGAAGCGCGGCGACTCGGGGAGGTACGACAAGAGCGCGAGCTGGAGCAGCGGAGGAGCCGCGCCGAGTCCGACCATGTAGCGCCATCCGTGGGGCACGTTCTGGAACGCGAGGTTGAGGCAATACGCGACGACCTGACCGAACGTGATGGCGACGACGTTGAGGGTGACGAGTCGACCTCGGAGTGAAGTCGGCGCAAGTTCTCCAATGTAGAGGGGCACGACGAGCGACGCGAATCCGACTCCGAAACCGATGATGAGGCGACCGACGGCCATGATCCAGTAGGCATTGTGACCGAACGATACCGCTTGCATGACTGTCGATTGGTCGCGAGTCAGTCTAGCCCAGTCAAAGGAGATGGAGGTCGAATTCGAAACTAACTGGCACCGACGATAAAGATTGCATCGGCGAGCCCGATGACGAGCTTGCGACCGATAAGGTCAGCCAGGAGACCCGAAGTGAATCCTGCGAGTAGAGCGCCGAGGGTCGTGGCCGAAGTGAGGATCTGAGAGGTCGCCATCGAAGTGAGCAAAGGTCCTCTTTTTGTGCCCGATCGAGCGAGATGTGTCGACTCACTTCCTTGTTTGAACTGGTCAAGGTGGTGCGGCCGAGGTCAACAGCGATGTCGCGGTGCACGAGCGCTCCACCAATGACACCAGTCTGTAGCCAGGCTCAGCGCGAGGTCAGTCGAGATCGCTCGCGGTCGATTCCCAAAAGAAAGCAAAGGGGGGAAGCTTGCATCGTAGCCAAACAAGAGTCCGCCGGTGGCAGCAGCGATGACGAGCCACCACACGAACGCGGTGGTGCGTTCCTCGCCCTCGGCGCGTACGACCGATTCGTCGACTTCGAGGTCGGACGTGCTGAGGTGTTTGAGATTGGGTTTGTCAAAGTCGAGCGCGTCACTCGACGAGGTGCGAGTGGACGGGGTCGAGCGTTTGCCCGAAGGTGCGACCGGGGCCGAAGCGTCGAGGGTCGTGGTCGAGGCACTCATGAGTGGATGAGATTGAAAGAGAGGTAAGGTGCAAGGATCGATGCGAGGTAGCTCGTTAGTGAGCAAACAGGCCTATCCCGGGCGCGGTAACTTTGCGCGAGCTGTCATCGACGCGAACGGAGGAGAGCACGCGGGGGTGAGATCGATCAAAACACGACACTTCGACCGATCGAACGAGAACTCACCCTCGGTGTTGGTTGTGGCAAGAGCTGCATACGATCGATCACGTACACGGGACATGATGCAGACACGACAGGTGGTTGCGAGGGACGGGAGAGCGAAGCACACGATGAGCGATCGACATCGGTGAGTAGAGATCAAACGCGCGACTGACCACAACTGGTTGGCGAAAATGTTGGGCTACTGGACGCGTGTGCAAGCGAGTAGAAGCTTGCGCAACGAGAGACGGTTGGAGAGGGCGCGGGGAGAGTCGTGTCTAACAAGAGCGAAGCGCACCAATATTCGGGCTCGGGCTCGGCCGCCTCGTTTAAGTCTCTCCGACTTCTCTCCTCTCTTATGTACGTTATCCGTCTATGAGCTGAAGGCAATTGTTTCAGAAAAGAAGGAGAAAATATGGCATGTACAATTAGGCGAGCTTCGATCATCAGCCCTTGTTCTGCGTAGGTCTCCCGACTCGTCAGTATCTCCATTCATCAGAGTCGCGAATTCGAGAGCACAGGGGCCCGTACCTTCATCTCCCGGAGTACGCCCATCGCTTTGATTGGGTCCGAAGTGTTGGTCGCCTCTGCAGAATCGAATCCGCAAACGACATCAGTCGCTTGTTCCTTTCCCGTGACCCAACACGATGGGTGGCTACGGCAGAGACATCTCGAACAGAGAGAGAGGGAGAGAACGGGTAACAGCGAGAGGGAGAGAGAGGAGCTCACTCTGGACCGCCGGTTCGTGCACCCTCATGAACACGTTGTGTTGCTTCTCGTCCCCGATCGTGAACTTGCCCGTCGTGACTGAATTCTCGCGACAGTACTGTTCCAATTTTTGGATCGCAACGTTGTCGGGCTCGATCCGTTTCGAGAACGCGACGTTCGATTGCGTGTACTCGTGTCCGACGTACGTGACCGTGTCGTCTGGCAACGACGCGAGCTTGTCGTTCAACGCCGTGTGCATCTCTTCGGGTTCACCCTCGAAGAACCGACCGCATCCGCTCACGAACAGCGTGTCGCTACCCCCGACACCCGAGTCAGTACACTGCGATCAGGAAACCCGCGCTCTCAAAAGGACTCACCCGGTAAAGACGGCACGTTGGTCTTTCTCCTTGTCTTCCACAAAGTAACAGATATGGTCTCGAGTACTGGTCGGAAGAACCGTAGGGCAAGGGTTCAGCCCGCATCGCTCAGTTGCGATCAGTAGCACGGAGGAACTGACTGGCACGGAGTAAAGATGGCAGTCACGTCGAGGTGGCCAATCTTGAACTTGTCGTTGTGTTTGAGCTGAGCCAAAACATGGAAGAGAGCAAGGCGACATCTCCTGTCAGCGACTAAAGATTGTCGATCGTACCTATGGAGGATACAAGAGGACGCTCACCACTTCAGTCACGGCCGAAACTTGGTCTCCTCCAGCGTAGACCTTGATGCCTGGGTATCTGTACGGTCAAAACCCTCGAGGTCAATTCGACTTGCTCTTGACTGTCATAGCTTCACGTGGACGTACTTTTGCGCTACCTCCTTGTTGCCGCTGATCGAGACATGCATAACAGCCAGCAATCAGGCTCTGGCTTAACGCTTATTGAGATCAATTTTCAAGCTTGGAGCCTCACCCAGCATGGTCGTGGTGTCCGTGGGTGGTCAAGAGGAACTCTCCAATCTCGACTGTTTCCTGTTGAGCTGCCGCTTCGAGTTTGGCAGGGGTGTAAGGGTCGACAATCGCCGTCTTGTTCGTCTGTTTGCTCCCATTGAACGCAGTATTAGAACCCTCGTGCAAAGCAGAGCGAGACACGAAAGCGAGCGTTACATGTTCGTCAATGATCAGGTACTCGTAGTTGTCGTCCTGTTGACGAACAAAGTCAAGTCGAGGTGGGGCCAAGCGAGAGAGATGTCAACTCGATACATTCGGGGATTTGAATCGCATTCGAGAGAGAAGCGACGCACTCGACACGGTACAGGAATGACACGCATGGTTGATCTGAGCACACGAACGAGACCAGGCGGTGCGCGTGAGTAGGGTGGAGGCCGTCGCCGAGTAACGTCATCTTTTGGGTAGCAGACCCCTTAGACTACAGTACTCGACTTACCTGAGACTAGTACAGAAGAACTTGGTGAGGAGTGATTTGGTGAAGCAAGATCGAGTGCGCGAGAGCATCAATCGGAAACAGAATTACAGCAAGATTTCGGGCACGGAGATTGGTTTGCGCGAAGTGGGGGGTACTCTACAAAATCGTTTGCAGCCAAATCAAGCCAAATTTCAGGAAAAGACGCATGCGGCGTACAACATACATGGAGTGAGCGCAACCATCCCAATATCTCTTTTCACTATCCAGCAGCAGAGTTGCGTTCTCGCTCGGCTGCGAAGAACGACTCGATATGTTCCTTCGTGATCGACGTCCCTGCGTCCGCGAGCGGTCTTAGGTAGTCCTTGATCCGATCACTGTCAAACTCGCACGCAAACCCTCGTCAGTAGCCAGAAACAAGCTGCTTTCAAAGAGCAAAAAGGGGGAACGAACCTCAGTCCCGAGAACGCTCGAATAGAATCGAGGGCTTGAGCGCGAGGCATCTTGTTCAGCAGGTGATCCATCCCGAGGTCGAACGTTGATTGATCTGTCATCGACTAGCGCGTGAGTCTAGTATAGATACCGGTACACTTTCAAGCAGAAACTCACGCGCTTTAGGGTCTTCTGGCGGGACATACTCTTCCTCCTCTTCGAGCATGTACGGCAGGTCGTTGAACATGGGTAGACACTAGAGTTGACAAGCAGGGATTCTTCGCAATTAGTACTCATCGATCACCTGATCAATTTTTTGACCCCGAGTTTCGCACCTGTGGACACCGGCACCAAATGTCCTGCCAATCGTTTGCCAGAAACACGTTCACCCGTCCTCCGGCCCTCCTCAACTGCTCAAGCGGGGTAGCCTCCGAAGGTAGTGCAGGCGGTGCGAAGCAGGTAGTCGAATTCGTCGAGGACGCCAAATCCGAACGACCTGGTTCAACCATAGCTGTCGCTGACGTCGAAGAGATTGTATTGGATTCTGGGATCCCGGATGTCGAGTTGAGCTCTGGTTTAGGTTTCTTCGCTATCGGGGCATCGGTCGATTCTTCCGCTTTGCGCTTCGAGTCGGTCACTTGTTCGCTTCGCTTCTCCTCTTCGGCAGATTCTTGGCCAGCTTCATGCGCATCCTCGTCGTCCGAATTGAGGACACCTTCGTCGTTCTCCTTCGCTTCCAGCAGAGTTCGCGTCGCTCCGATCAACTGTCCTTCGGTCCCAATAATCATGACTCCCGATTGCTCCCTGCCTGCGTACCGCTCGGCGATCTTGCGAACCGCTGGTTTACCGAGCACACACCGTTCGCAGATGATCATGTCGAAATCGTCTTCAGAGAGGGGCGCGGCATTGTCGTCACTGTGCGTTCCAAACAGGCACTCGTGGTGAATCCAATCCTCGCACTCCAAACACTGGTACATTGAATCGCTGTTTGTACCAAGACGAACCTCAACTCAAGAATCAACTCTGCGGCGACGAGAGAGGAACGAAACGAAAAGGGACTCACGTTTCCGTGTGAGGGTCGTAAGGTCGTCCACAGAAACAGAACTGACCTCGGAAATTGGCATCGTACTTGTTCTCGGCGTTAATCGGGGCATCGTCTCTCGGAGAGATCGAACAGCAGCTCCCGGCTCCCATTTTTTCCGTTCCACAATCGCAACGGAAATGCTGTGTACTCCAAGAGCTACCGTGAGCGATTCTTGCTTCAAGGTGGTTGATTGCAAGATAGAATGACGTACACGACGATTGAACAGCTCGACTAGCTCGTGCTCTCTGAAGGAAAGTATTCAAGGTCAATTCTGCGGATGAGAGAACGAAAAGGGAGAGCACTCGCTCACCCGTGACAAGCGATCGAACATGCGGCACACACAGCGCCATGATTGAGACAGGTTAGACACGCGTACAACGGTTGCTTGATGTACCCGAGATCGAACGTGCATTGGTTGAACTCGAACGGGAGGGTGTCCCTCGCTTCCTGTTCCAATGCTTCCTGTCCGGCCAAGATGTCGCTCGCGTAGAAATTGTCGTCACTCGAGGGTACTCCATCTCGAGTTGGAGAGAACAGGAGCGCGTCACGATTCAGCATCGAAGGCAAGCGGACCCTCGATGGTGGGGGCGAGGAAGAACGACTCGTGGAGCGGACGCGGTAGACGGGGTTTTAACCGAGCGTGGTCACACAAAAGTCCTGTCGATTCCACCTATCGTCTGGCCCGGTGTGAGCTGGGATGATCGGTGCTTTCTTGACCCGAGATCAACGTAAGGTCGCGACGCGTCCGTAATTGAACTGATCCTGCGGGACGAAACCTGATCAGGCGCGACTGCGGACCGAGGTGGTGTAGCCTGAACAGTTGCCAAAGAGCAAGCGCACAAGTAGCGTGAGAGCGAAGGAAGCACCACGCGAACGCTTTGCTACGCGCCAATTAACTACAATCGGGACTTTGCCGATTCAGGCATCCGGATCGGATTCCTTCCTTTTGGGAGCATGCTCTTGCATTGCTACACTGCTCGCGAGCGATAGATACAAATTTTTGTACAAACACGTGTGACCGGGTAGACGAAAACGGAGACAGATTGCGAATCTTGAGCTCGAAACGAATGCGACAACAACCAGTGAATATTCGCAAGATCTACTCCAACAGACGTGAGATAGAAATAGTATAGGGCCCAGTTCCGAGCGTTTCAATGAACGACTCGAACCGAAGGAGAGAGGAAGAGGGAAATTATCGTTCTCGAGTGCTTCTAAACCGTGCACACCGAGGGGACGAGCAGGAGAGGGGTGATATAAACAGCAGGGCGAATATTTACATAACACGAGTATCGAATGACCGTGTTCAAGGGTAGACACCCGAGGCGAGAGGCGACGAGGCGGCAAGAGATCGGTCGAGCTGCTTAAGGTGCTCGACGTCGAGACCAGCATCGGGCTTGGCTTGTTCCGGACGGAAGATCTTGTCGAGGAATTGTCCAACACCTCCCTCGCTACAAAGTGCGAAAAGCAATGTCAGTGATCGTGCACAGTAGGCTAGTTCTGCGAAAGGAAAAAAAGCTCACTTGTTCGAGGCAGTTCCGTACTTGGCGGTGGCACGGGGCTTGGCCATGGCGTTGGCCATGTGGACAGAGTAGCCGGAAGCTTCGAACATGCCGCAGCTGTGCACAGTTGAGAAGAAAGCGGGTCAGTAACGAGGATCGCTGTCTCGAAAAATTGACCGATACTCACTCGTTCTCGCCGTCACCAAAGGTGATGACGTTTTGGGGCTTGATGTTGAACTTGGCGCAGAAGAACGCAAGCGCAGCCGACTTGTCGACACCCTCTGCGACAATTTCGATGATGTACGGCAGGGCACGGGTGATCTTGAAAGCGACGCCAGGGAACGACTTCTCGATGAGGTCGATGTATTCGGGAACAACGTTCTCGTCCATGGGAAGGAACATCTGGGCAAGCAGACAAAACGAATCAGAACTAGCTTGCGAGAGAAGTGAGTGCGGGACAGAGGAGGCTCACTTTTCCAATCTTGGCCTTGCCCTTGAGCACTTGCTGCATAAAGTCCGAGTCACGCTCGTCGGTAACGCACGGGTCGAAGCCACGCGTAACTTGCTCCCAGTCTTGCGAGCCGTTCTCCTCCTTGGTGACCATGGCGACCGAGTCGGCAACGTACAAGAAGGTCGACTTGTTGTGCTTGCGCATCAAGCGCGACACGTCTCGGACAAAGTGGGGCTCGAGCGCCATCGCTTGCTCAATGTTGCGGTCCTTGTCGTAAATGATGGCACCGTGCAGGCACGCCGCGGGGAACTCCTCAATGCCGAGTTGTTGGACGAGGTCACTGCGGAAAGCGAGGGGCATCAATTTTTTTGCCCGTCTCGGTGACTTGTTCTGAAATCTGGAATACTCACCCGCAGGAAGGAAGCTGCTTGCCGGTGACAGGGATGATGGGGATTTCAGGGTGAGTCTTGCGAATGTAGTGAATCGCGTTAAGCGTGGTAGGGTGAAGCTCGTGCTTGTCCGTGAAGAGAGTACCGTCAACTGTTTATCAACTTCGAGGGTCAGACTCGCACAACTTGCAGCGACACAGATTTGCCAAGGAGACGCACCATCCGAGAGGATCATCTTGATGTCCTCGGGTTTGGGGATCTTGTTCTTGTTGTGGGCGTGGACGAGAGGCGATGCTCCCGGAGTGGTTGCGGGCGAGTCGAACGGGGTAGCGAGGGGAGTGTCCCAGGGAGAAGCCGTAGGCGAAGGGCGGGCAGAGTCGGCAGCGCCGAATGAAGAGACAGCAGATCGGAATCCGGACATGGTTTTCGTGTTTCGGCTAGTTGAGTGTTGTGTGTGGAGTAGAGGTCTGACAAACGGTGGATCTGTGAAGAGACGAGCAACGGCGGAAAGCATCGGTTAGTACACATGTTGCCCTTGAGCTCCCAGACCACAAAGCTGTACGCACCTAGCGCTGCGGAGTTCTGAGACGAAGCGAGATGAATCGAATTGAAGAAGAGGAGAGGAGAGAGAGGGAACGGGAAGACCAGGCGTCGAACGGACGGTACAAGAGTACGTGGTCAAAAAAGTTTGAGGGCGATGACGATGCGCGGGACAGTCGGCCGGGCCCCCATACGACCGTCGGGTTCAGAATTTTTCCCGCGCCTTCTTCAAAAGTCTTCGCACCTTGGCCGTGCGCCGCTCCCGACAGGCGAGCCTCGCCACGCCACGCCACGCCACGCCACGCCACTTTGCAACACTCTCAGTCTGGACAAGAACGCGAATCGAATCCAGGTGGCAGGCTCTCGTCTGACTGCACCCCTCTTTCTCCGGACAAGCTCCCTCTTCTGCTAGGGCCCCTCGCTCGGCTTGTCAGTGGCGTCATCGGTAACTGTAAAAAGCACATTGCACAAGAACCCGTTCTTGGGTCCAAACACCTCGTCCACCTCGTCCAACGTTGCAAGCTTTCAGTCTCATTGAGTAGAGAACACGTCCGCGGAAGATTGGGAAGAAGCGGTGTTCACATGCGTGGTGTCCAGACCGGTTTACCTCGGGACCGCTCCGATTCACTCCTCCGGAGGCGCCGTGTCATTCGACTGCTTGGTGGAAACTGTGGCTCCCTCGGTTCGAGCGAGCAGCGCCGTCCTCTCCAGCGAGGTCAAGGTGACAGCGAGTCGATCGGATTGTTGAGATGAAATCGAGGCATACGTTTCGTCGATGACACGAGGCTGAGAGGCAGCGGAGAGAGTCGAGTGGGACTGCTACTGATTGGAATCATGGGATAAGCAGGTCTCGTGAGCGTAGTAGACGGCGGGTTTTTCACTTGCGAAGGTAATCCAGCTCCGAGGTCAGGCGTCGGCGAGAAGCTGTGATTGAGAACATCGTGACGGCTATACAACTCTTCAGGCGGAATGCGCTGTGGCCCGTCAAAATCAACCCTCGACGGTGCAAGCTGGAGAGATTTATCGCTCCAATTGCGAGTTCGTGCAAGCTCTTCTGGGTGAAGCCGATTCGCGGTCGAAGCCGTTGCAGGCACAGTATTGAGGCGATCGGTACTCCTGTTTGTCGAAGACGAAGGCAAAGCAGCGAGATCTAGCTTTGATGGCTCTCGCCTGATGAACTTCATCGCCCTGAGAGCGTTCTTGCTGACTCCATTCATTGCGCCGGGCTTCTCGGTCAATGCAGAGTGTTTCGAGTTGACGCGAGTTCCGATCTGTTCCGCTTTCTGCACTTGATCGAACGTGCTCAGGTTGAATTTCTGTCGCTTCCTTGGCTTCGGACTCGTGAACGCCTTTCGCTTCTTTGACGCCTTTCGAGCATCTTGCTGGATCTTCGGACTGTGCCTGCGAAACGTGCTGACAAGCTTGCTCTTGAGTGATCTGTCGGCTGCCTGGACGAGAAGTGGCTGGGCTTTGAGGGGAAGAATGCTTGGACGGCCTCGTTTGGGAGCTGGCGCACGCGAAGAAGCGCCGGAATTGCGAAGACCAGTCGTGCCTTTCCGCTTACCCGTCTCGAGCTCTTTGGATGATCAAAAGTCAGGACAAGGCTGCAGCAGTCCCAGTTTGAGCATCGCTCACCGCGCTCCTCATCGTGAGCATCATCCCATTCACCTTGCTCCGACGTTGCGAGTTTCTGTAGATCGAGAACCTTTTTGGAGAGCTGCATCAAACATCTTCAATCAGTTTCCTGACAGGAAGCACAATGTCGAAACTCTGCTTACGCCGGCAACGAGGTTGAGCTTGGAATGCAGCAGCAATCTAGTTCGCTCCATCTCTTTTCCCCTCGATAACCTGGGCGTAACAACAGCTTTGGGTAGTCTCCGGGGGAGGAAATCTTCGCCCAATCGGTCTTTGATATTGAAGAAATCGCTGCAAATCGTCGAAAAAGTATCATCTGATGCTGCGTCGGAGTCTTCTTCTTTGCCAGAGACTACATCTGACTCATTGAGAGTGATCAGATCAAGCGAAGGAAGCTCAGGCGACTCAGGCGGCGGAGAAGTTCGAGGGTGAGGCGAAGGGCTCGCGAGAACGTGCGATTTCGAGTCAGGCGGGTCGATCACATCCACCAAATTCTCCTCTCCATCGCTCAGGCCAGTTTCTTCCGCGTCGGAATCGAAAGGGATAGAAACTTCGAGGGGCTGCGGCGAATGGATCCAGTTTGGCTTCGGTCGCTTTTGTATCCAGGTCGACCTTTCCATTTCCCGACATCGCTCAATTGCACCCTCAGCCCAGTACCTCAAGTCCGTGTCGGGCTCCATGCTGCCGAGCGGGTTATCGTGCTTCTCCTTCGCAATCTTCTCTGCCATCCGAGCAGAGTGAATGCTGCAAGCATCCTCGGCACAACTATCTTTCGCTTCGAGAAGTTCGAGAACGAGCTCGCCTACTTGTCCGCTCTTGTAGATGGCACGTCTGCGGCACCACGAGATGGCACTTTCGATTGCCCAAAGTGCGTAAGTCGACGGCAGCTCCTGTCTGAGTTTGGGATAGATCGTTGACGGGAGAAGGTCGACGAGGTAGGTGCGGATCTGAGTAAGCAGGTGGGTCATGGAGAGATAGTCGTGAGATCGAGGGAGCGTGTCACTGTATGTAGTTGTATTCGAGACGAACGCGTCTTTGGGCGAAGCGAACAGACGATGCGGGCGCCTTTGCGATTCAAAGTGACCTTGCAGCGGTTGATCATCTGCGTCCGAACTATCTTCAGAGGGCTCATCGACTCGAAGATCGTGCGCAACGTCTTGGAACTCCTCGTCCATGCAATACGCCAAGAGGCTTTTGCCCTGAGTCCATGCGAATGGCACCTTGCGCGCGGGGTCTGCCGCAAGAGCCATCAGGATCAGGTGGTCGTTCTCGCCGTCGATCTGCGGAGTTGCATCTGAGTCGAAGGCTGACACTGTCGTGAGGTCTTCGTAAGCAGAGCGAAGCTCGACGCTAAAGGAATTGAGGGTGGCGAGGATCCGACCAGCGTTTGAACGCGCAGGGCTCCCGTCTTCAGGTACCGCTGCTGGTGTATCTTCTCGGTCATTCGCACTCAGTGACTGCGACAAATCTGCATCTGAGCTGTCGGGGTCGAGCTCCCACCTATCTTGGGTGCCATCCGTAAACGAGACAACGACTTCTCGCGCTTCGAGGTCCCAATCGACTCGATCGATCACGAAATGCCACAGCAAGGCTTTGTCGGCAGCGAGAGGATTTGGCAGAGCGATTCCCTCCTCCTTGAGGCGGCGCTTCGTCTTGAGGTAGACGGACGGGATTCTGCAAGTCGCGGGCAGCTTTGGCAGCGGGATCGTATGGGTGTGGAATGTCGCGGGTACGAGATAGTCCGGCGGAGGCTTGAGTGTCAGCCTCATGCGTCTCGGGTGCTTTGCAACGAGATGGTGAAGCGAGAAGCCTCGACGTTGAATGAATCGAATGCAGCGCTGGATCAAGCTGGATGTCAATATTCGGGCGAGCCGATCGCTCAGATCTGGGCTCGTGAAGCTCGTGGAGTGAGTCCAAGCGGTCCGAAGACTACGTACAGCTCAAGTGCGAGATTTGTAAGGATGTGCCTGGCGGGAAGTCGTGCCGGCAACTACAGGCGCGATCTGGGAGCCAAGCTCGACCGACGCGCAGGCTTCGAATGTCAAACTTGGTCAAACGTTGATTTTCGTCGACGCCAGCAGCGGCGAGAACCGCTTGTCTCCCTAGGCGTACCGGAGCTGCACGGAGCCCTGCACATCAATGCAAATTTTACCCAGACAAGTCCGCGGAAGTCGAAATAGACGAGACGCGAGCCCTCGCAATCGCAAATCCAGGTCCTGGTCATCTCCTTTCTCCACTTGCTCAGTCGAAGCTTAACATACAAAAATGAATTGCAGAGCTACCAGCAGACAGATAGCAGCGCTTCCCGCCAATTCGCTCCCTTTTGGCATGGACAATGCGCACATCCTTGCCGCCTCGACGCGCTTGGTCCTGGTGCAGCAGAGCTGAGAGGTCACTGGAGGTCGGCTTGATCAGCCGAGTCATGGCGCTCTATGCTCGTTTCGCGTCTCGGCATCTCGTGCAGGTCCTCGATGGCGGCGTTCGGATGACGAAATGGGCCAGGGCGCTCTTCACCCAACGCAAGTGGTTCGATAACAATCGCGAATCGTGCACGCCGGAGGAGACAGACGCTGCGAAGACTCCTTCGGCGGTCCCGCAGACGATATCTGGCGCCACAAAGGACAAGCTGCAGAACGATCTGGCTCTGTATGTCCAGGGTTGTCATTTGACTCGTGTAGAGGTAAAATAGTGCAACGGCACCAGCGGTGCCGTCACGGTGAGCATTCTATCTGTGCACGCGAGCTTGAATTGTAGATACTGATCTAAGGAGTGTGCCAGCTCGATTTTTTTTTTGGCCGACTAGCGATCGTGCTCGACGGTCGCAAGAGTCTCGACCTTCCCGCGACCGCAGACACCGGTACGCGTGGTGCTGCAGCGGTTTTCAACACGACCGAGTTTAACCAGAGGAACATGTCGCCCTTTGGAACCGCCATCGCGAACTCGACTCGCAGCGACGCCAGGAAGTTCGACTGAATCCTCGCCAAGCTAATCGTCGAGTTTCCGGAGCACTTCCACGTCGATTCCCGTTCTGTCCCTTCTGAAACGGACAATGCGGAAATCCTTGCCGCCCTCGACGCGCTCAGTTCTGACGAGGGAGAAGTCCATGAGGGGATGCCAAAGCGCGTGCCAGTCAAGCGCCTCGTCCGTGAAGCTATCGTCGTTATCGCTGCCTCGCCTCACGAGCGGGATTCTCGACCGGCACGTATCTTGGCATCCCTTCCAGAATATTTCCCTCGTCAAAACTGAGCGCGTCGAGAGCGGCAAGGATTTCCGCATTGTCCGTTCCAAAAGAGTGCGAACGGGAATCGACGCGGAAGTGCTCCGGAAACTCGACGATTAGCTTGGCGAGGATTCAGTCGAACTTCCTGGCGTCGCTGCGAGTCGAGTTCGCGATGGCGGTTCCAAAGGGCGACATGTTCCTCTGGTTAAACTCGGTCGTGTTGAAAACCGCTGCAGCACCACGCGTACCGGTGTCTGCGGTCGCGGGAAGGTCGAGACTCTTGCGACCGTCTAGCACGATCGCTAGTCGGCCAAAAAAAAAAATCCGAGCTGGCACACTCCTTAGATCAGTATCTACAATTCAAGCTCGCGTGCACAGATAGAATGCTCACCGTGACGGCACCGCTGTTTACAAATCTTGATTTGACCTCTGCAAGGGTCAACTGATATTCCGTCTGAACGTACAGCTCGAGATCGTTTTGAAGCCCATCTTTTGCGGCGCCGGACTTATGTGTGCGGGATCGCGAAAGGGGTCGAAACCGTATCTACAGTGCTTGGCTTGCTCACTTGCGGTTGACGGCGTACCGTTCGCTCAGGGTCTAGAGGGTCGAGACCCACTTTGTCGTTCGATTGCCGCCGTCGAGCACTTCTATGAGATGCTGAGGAGCGAAGCGAGCGTAACGCGTAATGATCCGGTTAATGCGAAGCCCAAGCTGCCCATCGATCTGAGGTGGACAGGCGACGGCATTGTCGAGACGGCGGTGATGAGATCGAGATCGCGTGGAGGGGGTGCGAGCACGGTAGTCGGAAGAATTGCGCGAGGCGAGAGCGCTACCACGATCAAAGTGGGCTCGGCAGGAGGATAGAGCACGAGCTGTGCTGTATCCACCCCAAGAGGGATGTAATGGATGGTATAGAAGAGAGAGTCAGCGCATACCTCGAGCCCCCGAAATTGTATTCCTTTGTTCGTGCACGCGCCTACGTCATACCATGTTGTTGAACCCAGAGCTACAAGAGTCACCTGTATCCAGAACCTGAACGTTCAACATGCACCAAGCCCCGTTGAAGGAAAAAGATATTGCAATGACCTTAAGTCCGCGGAAGTCGAATTAGGCGCGAGCGGTCAAGCTCGTAAATCCAGGTCATCTCCATGTTATCTAGACACTAGCTGCTTTGTAGCTACTGAAAGAGCGACCAATGGCCAGATAGCGTCAGAACTGAGTAATAGTTCGGACATCTCGGATACCTGTGACCGAATGATGACAACCTGTATCTCCTCCACTCCGCCTCGACTAGCCCACCATGGTTCAAATGTAAGTAATGCGCTGCTATACAAGAAAATAGCTTTCATTGAACCAAGCCGGTTACACAGGAAAGCGATCCTCGTCAAGGACGGCAAAAGCGACACGGCCGAAGGACTCTACCTCGGAGAATTTGAGCGACCGACGCTCAAGAAAGGAGATGGCAAGGTCATTGTCAAGGTGCGTTTGACTGGCTCTACTGGCACTATGTATCCCGTGTAACGAGCTGACCTGTCCTACCTGTTCCCCGCAATGCCGTGTTTCGTCGCGCGATTGTCCTTTCGCTCGATATAGATCAAGGCGTTTGGACTCAATCGGTGAGCGAGTTGAGATGTGCTTTTCGGATCATCAGACAAACTAATGCCATGCTGCAGTATGGACATCATGCAGCGACAAGGCAAATACCCTCTCCCTCCTGGCGCATCCCCGATCATTGGTGTCGAGTTCAGCGGTACTATCGAAGAAGCCGGAGAGAGTGAATTCCAAGTTGGTGAGGAAGTGTAAGTCGCACTCGACTCTTGTTCCCGAAAGAAAAATTTCTGAACCTGACAGATGCGCTTGTTTGCTGATGTTGCTATTTCCATCAGCTTCGGTCTCGCAACGGGAGGCGCCTATGCCGAGTATATCGCAACTCCCGCTTCCATGGTCGTTCGAAAACCTTCGCACGTGTCATGGGTTCAAGCCGCTGCCGTTATGGAGAACTGGCTCACCGCGTACCAAGCGCTGTTCACCATTTCCGAAATGCGCAAGGGTCAATCAGTGCTTGTTCATGCTGGTGCATCGGGAGTCGGAATTGCAGCAATTCAGCTTGCCAAAGCGTTCGGAGCGTGAGTTGTGCGCGAGTTCACGTCCACCGCTCGAGCTGACTCCCAATCTCCACTTAGCGAGCTCGTGATCGCCACTGCAGGCACAGACGAAAAGGTACGCTTCGTTGAACAGCACGGCGCAAAAGGAGTGAACTAGCAAGTCGAACTCTCGCATGCTCAACCCGTCTATTGCGAGCTGACTATTCTCTCGCTCGGCTGACTTTGGCTCATCCCTTTGACAAACAGCAAGACTCAGAATTTTGCCGACGAAGTGCGTCATCCAGTTAAGTTTACCCTCGCGCCATTCTTAATGCTGACTCTGCGTGATGCGATTCTATCGCTTTCAGGTCAAGAAGCTTACCGAAGAGAAGGGTGTCGACATTGTCATCGACTTCATTGGCGCGTCATACTGGGAAAAGAACATCCAGTCCCTCGGTCGCGACGGTCGAATGGTTCTTCTCGGACTCATGGGCGGTATCAAAACCGAGAACCCTCTTGACCTGAGCCAGATCTTGTACAAGCGGTTGCGAATCGAAGGCAAGTTCATTCCACACGGACTGTCTCTCCTGGACAAGGAGAGTGGCCCTGCAGTGGTCGGGTTTCTGTTGCTAACCCAAGATTAGCTCGCGATCTACAGGTACGACCCTGCGTTCCCGATCGCTCGAGTACCAAGGCAAGCTGTTGCAAGATTTCTCCAAAGAAGCGCTCGGCAAAGTGTTTGCGAAAGCGAAAGGCGAGGAAGGGTTGGATCTTGTCATTCACAAGGTGTACGATTGGAACGAGATCAAGGACGCTCACACCGAGATGGAGCAAGCGAAAAACATTGGCAAGATCATTTGCACGATCGATGCTTGAACACTTGATCGCGTGTATAGACGAAATGAACAAAGAAATACACCCAATCGATTAGGGTTCTATGGGTTCGAGGTATTGAGGCGCTTCCATGCGAGAATAGATACAACAAGGGACTTGGAGCGAGGGGAGCTTTCTAGAGCTGCTGCGTTCCTTCAATCTCGAGATGGTAGTCGAACTTGCGCGACAATGACTTGCTCGGTCCGCTTCGACGCATGACTGATCACCGTTGGCCGATCTCCGAGCTCCACAACGCAACTGGACCCTGCAAAAGTCGAGTCTGACCATGCATTCAAGTAGAAGAAAAGAAATTTTCAAGTCAGTTCGATTAGGAGAACAGAAAACAGACTCAGTTTCGTTCGAGACTAACCTTTCTCTTGTCCAATCCTGTTACACACGACGAATGCGACTCCAGGTTCCTCCAAGTTGGTCGACATTCGATACACCCAGTACCCGACCAGACCTCTCACTTCGTCCCAACTGTCCTGAGCCTGAATCGCTTCACGAACTTGCTCCGCTTCGGCTCCGTCATCGGAAGGCTTGACCGTCTCCGAGTCGAGCCACGCGTTGCTCGCAATGACGAGGTCAACTTGTTTGCGTTTGACAAAATTCGAGAATTCGAGCTTTTCGAGCGACTCGTCAAACGCTTCGGCGTTCAAGTCCATACAGATCGCTGGTGCGTACTTGAACGTACGTCGAGCCGCACCTTCGGAAGAGTCGTGATGAGGAGAAGAGCGAGGGAAGGGGAGGTCGAGACTGACAAAGCTGGTTCCGGCAGTTGCCCACGGTTTGTCCGTGTCATACAAGAAATGCTTGTGATACACGGTCTCGACTCGGCCGAACGGGTTAACGAGTACGACCGAATTGTAGTACAGGTCTTGCACGGTGGGAGCATCGAAAGAAGAGACTGGTAGATCATTGAGCGGGGCCAAAGTCGGAACTCCGACTTGAACGTAACAGCCCAGCCTTCGCGCTAGCAACGACGTGCGGTAAAAGATCCTCGTCAACACTTTCTGGAGGGTTGTAGAGCGGCCGAGTGGCCAGCACTGACCCGTTTTCATGGCCCATTTCGTGCTCTTTCCTGCAGGGACCTCCTCGATGAATGGAGCGATGTCTTCCCTCGTTTCGAAACAGTAGCCTGGATCCCGAGAACATCAAAAGACGCGTATATGGAGCCCGAGTACAAGATGAGATCGTCAGCCAAGGTTCGAGAGTCGAGTCGCATCCCGGGATTCCATGCGATGTGGGGTACGGATCCGTTCGCGTGCCGCCGCGGTAAATTTGAGGAAGGACCGGCGGGGGACGCCGACGGACCTCATCATGCAAGGGCAAGTGCGATAGAGCGTACCGGTGAAGGCCATCTCTGGCAGGACGAGAAAGTCAAGCGTGCCAGGCTGCACCCTGACGAGCGCGAAACGCGTCAGAAATGACGGACGGCCAGCTGCTTTCGCCCGAGAGACGCTTCCACTCACCCTTCCAGCAGTTCATCAGCACGCCTGATTGATTGGGTCGGGTTCTTGAAGGTTGGGTCGAGTTGCAGACACGCGACTCTCAAGCTGGTCATTCTGTGTCGAGACTGACGAGGGAGCCGAGGATTGAGAAGAAGCAGGTGCCGAGAGGTGCCTTCTAGACTCCGCCGGATTTGATTAATTTAACTTGGTCGTGAAATACCTTGAAACTCGAACTCTCTTCGGCGGTGACGTAGTAATGTAAACGGCGTCAGTCCTTGCCGAGCACGTCCCGCTGAATCGAAATTCGCAAGCGAAGAACAGCGTGAACTCCGTTACCGCATCGTATGTCCCTCACATGGACTTAAACACCGAAGAGTGAAAGAATAAAGGTCTCAAGTTGAATTGGGACTCGAAAAGGGTAACGGTGTCGGGTAGAAGAAAAGCAAAGGGAAACGGAGCAAACGAGAGAGAAAGAGGGGTGAGAGAGAATCATGGCGAGGCATTCGCGTGGTGGAGCGGAGGGGCGAAAAGGAGGGGGATGTACACAGGGAGCAACGAGAGAGGGGAGGACGTCGACAACAATAGACAACGGAAGAAGAACACAGACAGGCAGACAGAAAGAAAGACACAAACAACCACAGCAACACAGAGGACTGCAGAAATGGTCAACAGTGAACGTGGAAAGGCGATCGAGAAGAGAGAGGAACGCGAAGGAAAACCCTTGTCCCTCTCGGTTCGCCGACAGAGGCTATTGTTACGACAACCGTAAAAACATGTAAGCGATTCCCCCTTCACTTTGACCAGGAGAGGCAAGGCGAAAGAGGGGGAAGGAGAGTCGGTCAGACTCCGTCCCCCCTCTCCCATCCAAGCTCTTCGATTCCCTTTTGATGGTAGCAACAGGTTCCGTCGTAAGGAGAGGTACAACCCAACGGAAAAAACAAATGAGCACCGATGCACACAGCGTCAAGATCCTCGAGTCCCGGCGAAACCCGGTTTCACGCGGCAAACGACAAAGTCGATGGAGACGAAAGAAGAAATCCGCCGAGCGCCGATCTGGGTCGGCGGAGTCTGGTGCGAGACGACGAGGCGAAGATTGCGATAGTGGCAAGGAAGGCAGAGTACGATGTTGCGTTTTCGGTGCATCAGGTCTAGCGAGGGTGCGAGCCGTGGCGTGGTTGGAAGCGAGTGATGCTACAGTGAGAGAGGAATCGTGCAGTAGAGAGGGTATTGACAAGGGGATGGTGTATCGTGTCGGATCGAGTTGTATTGGTTTGACCTTTGGTCGGGCGATGTCAGATTGTCGAGATCCGTGCGGAAAGTGCGAGAAAGGCGCCAAGTACTGATGGGCGAAGCGAGAGCGAGAGAAAGACGGAAAGATGCACGGGAAAGTGGGGGCCTGGGAGGTAGACAAGCGTCAACTGACAAGGTCCCGCAGAGTCAGAGAGATGAAGAGAAGCACGAAGTACAGGCTGGCCTAGGTCTGACGACGCAAGACAAAGGAAGGCACTGGAAGCGAGCTCGGCGCAGGAGAATTGTGGAACGTAGGTCCGGCGTAGCGCGGGCCCAGACTGAGCTGATCCTGCTGTTTCGTGGGCGTAACGAGCTCGGCAGCGACAGCCGGGGGAGAAACGCGACGAGGAGTACGACGGCTCGAAGTCGAATTGTGGCGGGACACTGGCGACGCAAAGTTCGGGTCTTCTTTCGCGGAGTAGTCGTCAGCTTCGGACAAGTGAAGATCGGTCAAGCCGAACGTGATGCTGTCCTTGATGCGTTGCTGGCGCTGGCGTGCCGGAGTGACGTTTTGGTGGCTCTGACCATGCACGTAAGCCGTCGAAGATTTGATGGGCGAAGAGGAATTCGCGCGACGATCCGTCAATGCCGAAGTCTGCAGGTCGGTCTGGAGAAGCATCTCTTGCTGCCAATTCAACGAGGGGTTTGTCGTCGACATGCTCGTGTCTGAAGCTGATGTGTTGAGAGGAGGACGGGCGTTGTGCTGTCGCGAGGTCGGGGCTGACTGGCGAGCGGGATTGCGAGGGCCGGCGCGAGATCCGGGCGAGTCCGAGACCTTGTTGCCTCGGCGCGAGACGGTGTTGACGGGCGCGCTCTTGAGCAGTTCCTGCTGCCAAGAGAGGTTCTCCTTCGGCTCGGACGTGCGGTGCGCGCCTGCGCCTCCAGCGAGAACGGGCATGTCCCACGCATCCATCTCCGCGCGGTGGTGCGAGCGGTGGTGCTGGGGCAGTTCGGGTGGGACCGAGTGTGAGTGGGCATGTAGCGCGTAAGGCTCGGCTTGCGGCGGAGTGGTCGAGGTGAAAGCGGACGCTGCTGACGCAGGCGGGCTCACGCCGAGCAAGGCGTCGGGCAAAGGCGGACTGGTCTGGCGCGAGCCTCGGCCTCTCCTGGAGCGACGAGCCTTGCTGGGAGACGCAGAACCGACACTCGCGTCGTCATGCGGGGCAGAGGAGGTGATTCCGTTGTCGACCAGGGCGACCGGGCTGTCCTCCGCGTCCTCGGTGGCAGTGCTCGCTTGCGCCTTCTTCTGCCGCCGACGCTTCTTGGGTTCGAGAGACTGCCCGAGGAGGGAGTGGTCGAGGGTGGGTACAGGTTTCTCGCCCAGACTCTGATGCACGAGTTTGGTGGCCGAGTGGCGAGATTGGCGCGGCGAGTAAGAAGACGCCATTGACGAATGCGTCTCGCCTCCCTTGCCCGAAGGCGGCAGGTTGATGATGCCAGGCACGTTGCTGAGCTGGCGGTGATACTGAGGCTGCGTTCGGCTCGGCATTGAACGCTGGGGAGATTGGCGGGCAGGCGATGTCGGAGACAAGAGCGGCTGTGAACGAGAGGGCATGGGGGGCTATGTGCGACAGGCAGGGGAGGAGGGGAGCAACAGCGTGAGTGGTGGAAGTACACGCGGACAGCGCTCGAGCATACGATGAGGCAAGGCGGGCAGGTGAGTGAGGGGAGAGGAGACTTAGAGGCACGCCTCGCTCGTTTAGCGCGGCCGCTGCAAGGCCCAGACCCCTGCTGCCGTGTCGCCTCCTATCGCTTCTTCTAGTCGCGCACATGCTCCGGTCACGCCTAGCGAGTCTCGCTTGCTCAGCTTCCCGCTGCTCGCATCGTCGAGTGTCCACCCTGCGCGTTGTCGAGTCGACCGGCCCTCGTTCGCTTGCACTGCCGCTCTGCTTCGTATCGGTCCGAGGCTGGGACGCGAGCGACTCTGCGTGAGCCGCCATCGCTGCGTCACCGCTCTGCTTTTCGAAACTGAAGCGGCTCGTTGCACCGGCGCAGCGGCTGGCATGATTGGATTGAGCGCTTCTCGTCGAAAGGCTATTCCTCTCTCGTGCTCGATCTAGATCCCCAGGCTGCCACCGCCCAGGCCAAGACGTCGAAGAGCGTCCTCTCTGCGCTCGAGCAAGGCAAGTCAGGACCCGTCTCGCGTAGAGCGGCGAGCGCCTGCTCGCGCATGACAAAGCTCATCGCGTATGTATTGACCCTCATCTGGCACTCCCTATGCAGAACTCGTCTCCCTTCTGCGCGATCCCGCAACGTCTTCGCCATTCCCCCCGCTCGTCTTTGCATCGTCTACCGCTTCGATCCTCGCTGAAACCTATGTCTCGTCTCATCCACTCTCCGGGCTCGTGCTCGATCAACCTGTCCCCGCCCCTCTTGCTCGAACCCGGATACCTCGAGCTTTCCCGACCGACGTCGACGAGTTTGATTACGAACCGTTCTTTCCGGTCGCCGTCATCTCGCGCGATGGACAGGATTCACTGCATCGTCTCGTGACGGACTTTGGCGGACCGGACGAGGACAGCCTCGTGAGGACAATTGTTGCGGAGCGAGACGAGCATGGGTGGCAGCAAATCATGGAGTGGATGGACGAGCATGGTCTCTAATGCTCGCAGCGAGACTTGTAGATGACCTTGATCACGACATCGATCCTTCTCGAGCAAGCTGCATCAAAGCCGAAGCCGAATCCGCTCGGAACACTTAAGAGGCTTTCGCGAATTTGCAGCAGCATTGGGCCAGCGTACAGATATCCCTCTCAATGCCTCAGCTCAGGGACTGTCTCACATGTTCTGGGAGACAACCCTGTTTTTGTATTCCAAACGCAAATGTCCATTAACCACCTTGATCTCGCTTTCCATCGTTGCGCCTGACTTGTTCACCTCGGATACTAATGGGCCGCATCTCGCTTGACTCTGCTCGCGTCGACTTGGTCCGGAACCTGGCGACCACGCGGTCTCTTGCGCGCGCGATTTGACTCTTGCTCCTGCGCAAACCAATTGTCGATTCTTTCGCCTGACTCGACCACTTTCAATCGCAAGCTTGTGTACACCGACTAGCTATCTGTTCTTCGCTTGCGCTCTCGTGTGTTACCCAATGTCGACTTCCCCACCTCGTTCCGATACCCACTCTACTGAGCGTGAGCATGTCGGATTCGGACTCTCTTTGTCGCGTCTAGCACAAGAGTCCATCTCGGAGCGTACTCCCTTCAAGTTTCATTCCGCCTCTACCGAATCGACCGTTGAAGCTTGCGATCAAGTCGAACCGTACCTCGCCTTGTCCCACCCACGGTACTCATTGATCTTGACTCCGGCGAGACCAACCGACTTTGACGTACAGACAGAATGTCTCAACGATTGGAGTGTCACGTCGCAACTGATCGGACCACCGTACCCATACTCGCGCGAGATGGCAGCCGACTGGGCCAACATGAAATGGGAGGAAACGAGACACGTCTTCAACAACTGGGCGAAACAAGTCGAACAGGAAGGAGATCAAGTCGAATTGGAACCGATCCAACAAGGGTTGCCGTTCTCGACGATCAGGATTCAGGACACGGGAGAATGGATTGGAGAGATTGGTATCAATCGGTGGATATTCCGCGATGTGGCAGATGTCGACGAACGGGACAGACTCAAGCGAGAGAATGACGAACGCAAGGTTGGAGACCGCGAATTGGTCTGGAGTTTCGGCTGTACGTTTCTTCTTTCTCGAACCCAATTTTGCTTCCTTTCCTTTTTCTTCCATCTTTTGTTCAAGCACTGATTCCTCTCGTGGTGATCTGCTAGACTACCTCCTACCGAAATACCAGGGGCAGGGGATCATGACGGCGGCCTTAGCTTCTCTGATCGAATCCTACTACATCCCGTACCTCGACGCGTACACGATCCGTTCTTCGGCTTTCGTCGACAATGTCGCGAGTGTGAGGGTACAGGAAAAGTGCGGCCTCAAGCAGAACGGCATGCGGCATTGGTTCGAAGTGAGCGAGAGTCGGGGCGGAGGCAAACGGGAGGAGTGCACGCTCGAATGGACGAGAGAAGCTTAGAATTCAAACTTAGCAGAGACACTTATCGAAATTATAAAGAAATGTCCTGCAAGCTTTGTAACTCCGAAACACAGAAACGACAGAGAAAAACTTTCGCCCAGAGCGTCTGCTTACTCGCTCTCGTGATGATTAGGTGGAATGAAGGAGTAGCATTCACATATCTTCTGTCGAGAACGCATGAGCCGCAGCTCTGTACATCGATGCCGAGTTCTTTTTCTGCATGTATTTCGCCTCGAACCCGGTACCCTGATCAATCGACGAAGAACCAAATCAGCTCTGGAACAACAAGTGCACCACAGGGCAACAGGGTCAGAGAGTGAGATAGAGAGCTCGAGACTCACGCGATCGACTCCGTCCCACCGGTAGCCAGGTCTGATCCCGAACCGGTTCGGAGGTGGTGGAGGACCTTGGTATACTGGGAATTTTGATTTCGATTTCGATTTTTCCGATTTGCTCTTCTACACAGCCACACCAATATGTAAGTGCTCGGATAACAGCGAGAAAAGTAACATTGTATGAACTTACGGTGAGAAAGTTGGCAGCGGGGTCATTCCAACGTTCGACTTCTTTCAGCTCGTCGTTCATCTCTTCATCATCAGCGTACCTGTCCAGCACGAACAGTGAGTTTCGGAACGCGAGCTTGCTGGATGATGCTTTCCGGGGGCATGTGCGTACCTGGCGACCCCCTTTCTCGCCAATTTTTGTGCTTCAAGTTTCATGCGCTCCTTGTCCTCTCGCTGAACTAGACCTTTGCCCCATTCCATCTTGGCCATCTCGCGCTCGAGTTCCTGTCGCTTGCGTTTCGCTTCCTCGGCTTTCTGCAGTTTCATGTCAATCTTGCGCCCGGACGAGTCTCGGTAGACAGTCGTTTCCTGCTCCGAGGGTTCTTGATCGTTATTGCGTCTCGCTTCTTGTTCCCGTTGTCGCTTGATCCGTTTTCGTTCCTGTTCGACTGCTAGGCGTTCCTGTTCCCGTTTGAGGTCGGCTGCGGATTGCAATCCTCCTCGGGAAGGAACGACCACGGGCGCTTCATCTTCGGGTATCGGAGGTTCCTCTTCGACGGGTACTTGTGCTTGAGGATCTGCATCTCGAATAGTCGCCCACGTCGAAGTCGCAGGCGCTTTCGCTTTGAAATGACCTCGCCTCTCTTCGACGACTATCGGTTTTGGTGACCATCATGCGCGTGCGGTTTTGAGCGTCAGCGCCGAGTCCTTCCTTGCCCTTAGGGAATGATGATTGCTCTCACCTGGTTTCAAGTCTTCATCCTCGTCGGCATCAGGTTTGTGCCAACCTGCATCATCGTCATCTGCGATCCTCAACCCAGTTCCACTGCTCGTACTCGCGACAGGAGTTCCAACGTCCTTTCTCTTCTTGCGCTTCTTGGTTTGGTGGGCGTCTGCCGAGCGTTCGAGGATCGCGTCGGCTTTCGCTCCCGACATGTATTTCGACGCGAGGTACGCTTGCAGGTCAGCGTTGCCCATATTGCTAGAAGTTCTACGCTTGCTGTAGAGTTGAGAGACACCACTGAGGGGCTCGATGTGTCTGGCGTGAGAAGTCGAGTGCGAAGTGGCAGTGCAAGATGCCGAAATCGCGCAAGATCAGCAACTCTCTCCCGTTTCTCTCTCGAATCACTCGGTCCTGTTCTGTCTCGAGATCTCAAGCTCTAGCATCCATGAGTCGGACAGCAAGGACTTTCTTCATCGGTTCGGTCGTCTTCACTGGCGTATCCATCTGGGGAGTTCACATGATCCAAGTCCGAGAGCGAGAAGTACTACTCAATCTCTCCTCACCCTTTGCCTAAGAACAGGAACTGACGAGATTCTTTTCAATACGTAGACCATGTTTGCGGGAGTCATTCGTGACGAACAGAGGTTGCAAGCGAAGAAGCAACAACGTCTGCGAGAACTCGAGTTCGAAGACCAAGCAAAGAAACGAGCGTACCTCGAATCGGTTCAACATGTTTCGAACCCCGTGGTCGAACCTCGCAAAGTTGAACCCGACCAAGTGCCGACGAGTTCCGAAGGGATGGATTTTGGATGCAAAACTTGCGACAGACCTTGACAAACTCTCTCTTCTTTCTTCATACCTCGCTCCTTTCGGCACTGAATTTCCTTTGTTGTCTTGGTAGTCGTGAGTGAATTCTTCTCTTCTTGAAAGAGACTCGGCATGGATTGATTGTTCCGCTCCGATAGTCTGTATCATACACCGTTGCAATCTCCACTCTCCAACCTTGTTCATTTTCTCCCGACAAAGAGGTACCCGGAAACGAAGCGCGTACAACTCGCTGTGAGATCGACCTTGCGGAACACCATATCCGGGTCTTCGGCGCAAAACTTGCCTCAATCTAGGTCGGATCGACAGAATCAACTGTTCGCGTTGATCTCGAAAGTTGAAAAAAAGAACCCTGAAATCAAACGGGGTACGTAGAGAGTGTCGGGACGGGGCACGATGTCACTGAAGCGTCTCAGAGACGCTAGTCGGAAAACCTTACAACATGTACGAATGGCGAGCGAGCAAAGAAGTCTTTCTCTCTCGATGCAGCGATCGAGCCAGCGAAAGACTCGTCGAGAGATTGGTGGAAGAGGTCAAAAAATTGTTTTTACATGGCTACGGTTGTAAGAGTAAAGACAGGATGGTTCGTTTGAGGTTACGATTGGTTAAAGGAGTAGAGACAGTGTTGAGAAAAAAGGGACAAGAGTAAAAAGTGTACCACGACGAGGAGAGACAGATCGGGTACAGTCGAGCGTTTCTCAAAGTGGAAATACGGCTCGCAGGGGAGGATCGTTGATTAGATCCACCAGGGACAGGAAGAGAAATAAGAGAGAGAAAGAAAGCGATAGGGAGGGCAAAGATTGTCTGTTGGGTGGTACGAAGCATAGCGCGAAAGAGTTGGATCAAGTGCGAAGCAAAATTAAGGATACATATTGGAGCTGGTAAGGACCGATGGTCAGCTGAGGCTGCGTCGTGTCTCAAGCTCGGACTGCAAGCACGTACCCAGCATTTGAAAGTCCTCAATCCCGATCCCTCGGGTCATCGTTGACGACGCTCAACCTCCATCGCTTGCCATTGTCCGTCTCGTCGTAACCCGATCCGAACGTGTCGCCGACTTGCATCGGCGTCGGACTGACTGGGCGAGCGCTCGGTGCGAATCCACCCGCATAGTCTGAATCGGGTTCGCCCGGGAACGGCAACTGACTTCCACCTTCTTCCGACGAGTGACCTGCGGTCGAGTAGTCGCGCGGAGGGGAAGGCGTGTGGCGTGATTGCGAAGGGTTGTGCGCGAGTCCTCCTGCGCCGGCAAGGGCACCCGCTCCCGCCGCGCCTCCCGCCATCAATGGCGCGTGCGAGTTGATCGATCCAGGTGCCGAGTAGCCAGACGGGTTGTAGCCAGACGAGCCGGCTCCGTACGCCGACGAATCGGGCACGGACGGCGCAAGGTACTGATGCCCACCATCGGTCGAGTACGGGTAGCCTGTCTGCTCGGACGAGTAGACTGAAGGGGGCACCTGCGGCAGAGTCGGTTGACGACCGTACCTCGAGCCGGCAGCCGCTCCAACTCCCGCCGCTCCTGCTCCCATCATGGCCGCCTCGCTCATCTCGTGCGGGTACGCTCCATCCGGTCCATCGAGGTCGTCATCGTCGCCGACTCCGAATCCTGCTCCTCCCGTGTTGTGGACCTGTTCTGGGTACAGGGTCGAGGAATCTCCGACAGCGGGCCAGAGAATGTTGTCGGCCGCGTTCTGCTTGTCGCGTTTCCTGCGTCGCACGCCGAGACACACGAATGCGAGAAGGGCGAGGACTGCGAGACCTCCGACGGCACTGCCGACCGCAATGCCGACTTTGGCGCCAGTCGAAAGTTGCGAACCTGCCGAAGCCGAAGACGAGTTACCACCCGAAATCGAACGCGCGCTGGTGGTTGTGACGGGAGGAAGCGTCGACGTGATCGAGGAGGTGCCAATGACGATGACTGCTCGGGAAGGACGAATCGACGTCAGTCGCACGCAGCTGGAACACGGATCAGTACATGCCTCACCTGTAGTAGGGGTGATGACGCTCGTCACGGTGGTCTCGGCTGTTGAGCGCACTCAGTGGGGGATACGTCAGTCGAATGCTCTCCGTAGCAAGAGCAAGAGAAGCGGGACTGACAGGGTTGTGCCGAGGTGGAAGAGGTGCGGGAAGAAGCGCTCGATTCCGCTGCTCGGCTCGAACTTGCGGCGGAGGAGGAGCTCTCGGCCTGGGCCTGCGAGCTGGACGAGCTGGAAGACGAGGCAGCGGCGGACGAGGATCTGCGGACGCGCGAAGGGATCAGTCCCGGACGAGAGTCGCCGGGCACAGAAAATGAGGGCGGCGAGGCGCGAAGGGGTCGCCAGTGAGGCACGCGGAGAGAGCGGGCACGTACTCGGATGTGGTTTCCGACGTGGTAGTTGCTGCCGAGGTCGTTTGGCTCGTAGTCGAAGTCGTCGAGGACTCGTCTGCGGTGCTCACCGCATCGCCAGCGAGGGCTGACGTGAGAGAGTCGACTGCGTTCGTTCCTCGCCCTCCGCCTTGACCGCCGCCTGTGCCGGTCCCTGGTGATTGACGGCGCACGAGCTGCTGCTCCTGTGGGCTTTCGTTCTTCTTGACGACGCGCGCGAATTCCATCGTGGGTTGACCAAGAAAAGGTGTAGGCGGGCGCAACACCGGCGAGGCATGTCGTTCATCGACATGTCTCATATTTTTCGTCGGTCTCCCAAAGCTTCTCCCATGGTATACCCTGTCAAGTACAAGACAGTCGGATCACTAGAGAGCCTCCTGGCGAAACACGAGAAAGATACATTTCGCAATCATTTTACCGGGGGAACCACATTGCGGCTTTCAGCGGTCCCGTCCTCTATCAGCCTCTCGACCATTCGAAGCTATTGCCGCTCATAGGATCAGCAGGCATCGCCATCAGCAGCCCCTTGCGACCGCGTGGTCCGAACCAGGAGCGCCAACTTGGTCAACTCGTCCGGCTTGAATTGGCCGGAAGTCCACCTACCGCTCTCCCGACGCGCCCCTTTCGAGCGACAAGAGTCTCGAGTAGCGCCATCGACTCGCCCAGGCTTCGAACGCCGCTTGCGACGGGCATTGCCGCAGTACGGGATAATTATAACGCGGTCGACTCTTCGAATCTCCCAGCAGTGCTCGGTCGGTCAACGAGACGCTGCAGCGAGATCCAATGAACGCAGAGCAGTCTTCAGGATCGGTGTCGCCTTCGACCCACACCTTCCCGTTCCAGGGCGACTTTGGCTCGTTCGGAGACCTGTTCTCGTACTCTCAGTCCCCCCAGAGCGCGTCGGCGCAGCACGACTCGAGTCATGCCGCAGGCAACCACACCCGCTCGCCAGGACACAACTTTGCCGACCTCTTGGCCGAATTCACCCTGCCTGGAACCGCTATGAGTCCGCCCGCCGACAACTTGGTTGAAGCCGCGAACGAAACGGCAACGACGGTTCCTGAGGGTCATGAAGGCTCGTACTCGAATGCCCCTTCCCCACAGCGACACCAGCAACAATCTACAAGCGCGGATGGAGACGTCGAGAACGATCTGAACCTCAAATTCCAGCAGTTCATCGCTGCGAGTCTTGCCAGCGCCACGGGCGGTGCCCCGACCCCAACTCCCCAGCAGTACACCCCACAGCCCTTGTATGCGACGCAGAACCATTCGCTGCAGTCGTCGCCCAGCGGTTCGCAGTGCCAGTCCCTCCCGGGTTCTCATGCTCCGTCGCCAATGCCCGCCTACGCCGGTGCGACCCAATCGATCCCGGGATATCAACCGCAACAGTCTCTACATCAGCCTGCGTTTGTGCTCGTGCCGAATCCCTACTCAGTAGGACCTCAGCAGTATGCGATTCCGACGCAACAAGCCGCTGTGTTCGCGCAGCAGTTTGCGATGCTCCAGAGTCAGGGTCAGCAGCAAATGGCGAACGTCCTCGCACAGGCACAAGCGATTGTGCAAGCGAATCAGCTTGCAGCGCAACAACGCTCGGTAGGAAGCCAATCGACGAGTGCAGACGGAGAATGGAGGGACAACGAGGTGTGCAGGTCCATCTCTGTTTTGGCACATGTCGTCCACGACTAATCCGCGATCATGTTGACAGTTCGTCTTCAGTCCGCTCATGTCACCAGCCATGACGCCCGGTTCTGCTTTCACGCCAGCCTCTTCTCTACCGCCCTCGAGCGGTCCCCTGCCGCTATCGACCCAGACGGACTTCTTCCCGCCCTTGACCTCTCCTGCGCTCGGGCCGCAGATGTATGCAACCGATCACCAACAGTCCCTCTCGCATCGCAACAGCTTGCAGGGTCTCGTCGACGGCGTTGGCAATCTCTCGACTCAACTGCCCCCCGGTTCGCCTCACGTGTTTCCTTATCAGTCGCCCCGCATGCACCCTCATGATGTCGGCATTCATACCGCTGCTGGTTCCGGTCGCCGCGGAGCGAGTGCTTCAAACAAGAAAGCGCGCCCGAGCCCGCTCATCAAAGCGAGTGATCCAGCACTCGACCCGAATCGACGCAAACGGCGCACGACGACGTCGAACGACAGCAAGAGTGCTACGACAAGCCCTTACATCAGTGCATCGAACCCTGGTAGTAGGAACGGGTCAGCAACGGGGACCTTCAGCGCAAGTTCGAGTACAGGGGTACCGTCTCAGAAGACTTCGCCTGCGGAATGCGTCACGGGAATTGACACGCCGAGTCCGGTCGATCTCGCTGCGGGACCATTCTCCATCAATGGTGGTACAGGAATCGGAATTGGCCTCGATGGCCTCCCCATACCTCCGCCCAGCTTCACCTCGTCTAACGCCCAGCCGTATCAGCTCGAGCCGATGGGACCTCCGCCTCCTCCTTCCCACTCTCAAGCGTCGCAAACGCTGTCAACCTCTGCCTCGTCTGCATCGTCTTCATTCAACCCGATTACTCCTGCTACAATCATGAACTTTGCGTCCGACTTTGACATTGCGACACTCTCGTCTCTTTCGCCGGGTTTGAACCCACTCACGGACGATCACGGGTCCGCATACAGCTCGATTCAGAACTCGCCCATGCTCTTGCCCGAACTCGATAACGCAACCCGGATCCCTCCTCTCGATAGTTCAGGTCCTCCAACCACATCCGCAGCAGGCAAAGTCAAGACTGCGAGAAAGACGACGGTTAGAGCGTCTCCTGCGTTGCGCGCGATCGATTCCAAAGGCAAAGGGAAAGCGAGTGAAGCGAGGAAATCATCAGCCAAGCAGGCTAAGGTCGCACCGAGTCCCCGGATATCTCCCGACAATGACACCCGGACTCTGGGTCAGTCATTCTCTGCCTCATTCGTTCGTGTTTGTCACAGACTATTGACGCGTTTTCCGTATATGCTCCTCGAACAGATCTCGGATCTGACTCGCGCTCGAGCGCAAAGATGGATGCCGATCCTTTGAACGGTGGTACACTTGAGAACCGCAAATCGACGCACAAGCTCGCCGAACAGAAACGTCGGGATTCGCTCAAACTTTGTTTCGACGAACTGCGCAAACTGCTACCCCCGATCCTGCCCTCGACCGACGAAGCGGACAGGAGGCCGGGAGAAGGCAACGTTGGGGGTCAGCGCAATGGCGAAGTCGACCCGGAGAATCCCAACAAGGGAGTGAGCAAGGTCGCTTTGCTCAGGCGGAGCAACGAGTATCTCGAGATCTTGAGAGAGAGGATCGAGCGCCGCGACAGAGCGATCTCGGCCTTGAGGCAGCAGAATGTCGAGCTCAAGCAGAGACAGCGAGAGCTTGGAAATACACCAGATGAGCGAGACGAAGAAGGCGACGATGACGAGGACGAGGACGAGATTCCTGGATTGGACCTCGATCTCGACAACATCGATGGAGGTGAACGGCGCGCGGGCAATTTGGCTTTCTGTGAGTATCACATCCCGCATCTCATCCTCGCAATGGGAACGGATGCCTGACCAGACGAGTTGTACTATACAGACGAAGATCTCGATTTCGAGACAAAATTTGCGTTGCCCTCTGCTGCCCGGCGAACGTCTGCACCTTCCAGTCGTCGCGCTTCCGTATCTTCAGCTCCAGCATCCGCGTCGAAGCCAACGACACGTCGGTCTGCGCGCAATTCCGCCGCGCATCACTCCGAGGCTATGCAAGTCGAGAACTAGGTTATTGTTTCGGGGGTTCCTTTTCTGTTTGGATTTCTTTTCTTTTGGTAATTTTCGGTATCTTGCAGTACAGGAGTTGGCTCTAGAGTGCAGTGCGACCTGTTGTTTTCACGTAATTCACATACGCCGTTCCGGTTAATTGGCTCCGCCGCTCGGATCGCCTACTCGACCGCGGATGTCGACGGACAGGTCGATCGCGTGGCCCAGCTCGATTCCCTTGGCGCAATGGCCTTCCCTCGTGCTTACTCTTCTTACTTCTGCTCCTTTCAGTCATGGCGCGATCACACCATCATCATCGACCAAGGCGAAGGAGCGATTCTGACTCGGGCGACTCGCAAAGCGACTCGACTACCGCTCACTCGTCTGACTCGCAATCTAGTGACACCGAATCCGACGTCTCTTCGGAAGCTTCGGAGGAGGAAAGACGGCATGAGGAACGACGGCATAAGGAACGACGGCATAGTCGAGCACATCTCAAGAGCGAGCGACAGAAACGGATGGTCTATGTCTTTTGTGCGATCGCAGGAGTGATCTTGCTTGGCCTAGCGTACTACATCCGGAACACAGACGAGTCGAAAGCAGCTTCTGGCTCGAGTTCAACGCCAAGCAATGGTAACGCAGCTTCCGTAAGCCTTCGAAGCTTCGACTCTCGCCTTCTTTCCTTAGCTCGCCCTGACAATCAAGACAAAAAACAGGGAAAAGGGTCGATCAAACATGAATCCTCCTTAAAATCGCCTTCTGCTTCTTCTTCAGGCTCGCTCGATTCTATGTCAAATTCGCCCGCTCTGCTCGATCTGATACTTTTGGCCCGATTTGTGGTGTAGGAGGCTCTACGAGTACGTCAAGTGCGCCAAAGTCGAATTCTACCAATTCCGGACCGTACAAGCTTGTGCAAGATTGGACCGGAAACGGCTTCTTCGATGGTTGGGAATTCTGGGATTTACCAGGTGAGTTTCGTGGATCCTGGTGTGCGTGACGAATGACAAACCCCAATCTCATTCCATCTGCCGACAGACCCAACACACGTGAGTCAGGTCCCAGCCCAAAAGAAAGGCACCACTCCATCTAACCGCAGGTTCTCTACGAGGCTAGGGATCCGGTTAGCAGAGATCAGCTTGAGTCCCATCCCCGACAGAGAGGCTAATGTCCTGTCGGACATAGTCAACTATCTTTCGCAGGACGCCGCCAAATCTGCCAACCTGATCTCGACAACGACAGAAACTGCGATCATGGTAGGTTTGAGTATAGTCTCGTTAAACTCCTTCCACATGAGAACACGCACCTGACTATTCATGATGGCTGGCGTGCGACTGCCAAGAGAGTCGACAACACGACCAAGCTCGATGCGGGCAAATCACGAGATTCTATCCGGATACACTCGAAAGCGCCAATGAAGATTGGTTCAATCGTGATCGCAGACATCATTGCGATGCCTTTCGGATGCGCGACCTGGCCAGGTATGTCTCGAACAGTTCGAGCGGAAAGCCGGTTCGCTGAAATGTTCATTTGTCGCTGCCTCTCTTTATCTGTAGCTTGGTGGACAAACGGTCCAGGCATGTCGATTCGCATCTGCTTGCACGATTGGACTGAATCTGGCTGACGATCGCGGAATATGCGCTCAATCAGATTGGCCCAAAGGAGGCGAGATGTTCGTTACTCTTTAGCGAAGAAACTTTTGCAGGACGACTGATACGTGCCAACTTTTCGACAGAGACATAATAGAAGGCGTCAACAATCAGCCCGAGAATTCCATCACTTTGCACACAGCAGACTCGAATTGCAAGCAGGACCTTAGTGTTGACATCACCGGTGAACCGATCAAAGAGAAGTGCGCATGTAAATCCAACCCAGGCCAAGCGAATTGCCAGCTGAAGACCAAAACTCTCACAGCAACGATTGCAACGCGAACGTGCAGTCGAATCAGGGGTGTTCATTTCGGGAAGTAGCGGACGCTTCTTACGGCGAGCCATTCAATAAGAAAGGTCGGCTCCACCGCATAGTCTTTGACCCGGCGACTTCTGCTGAGCGTATTCGTGTGGACATGAAACAGGCGGCGGGGTGCTCGTTACGTCGTTCACGAAAGAGTCGATCGACGTCTGGTTCTGGTCAAGAGCCGACATCCCTGACAACATTCAGAAGGGTAGTCCTGACCGCTCAACCTGGGGCAAACCAACTGCCAGCTGGTTGAGCAAGTCATGCGACATTGAGAAATACTTTGCCGATCAGTGCGTCCTGTCTTTGCCTCTCTCAGACTTTGATGCAAGCTTTGACAGACTCTTGAGTATGGTGATGAAGGACAATGATTATCGGTACGCTTTCCCGATCGCTCTATCCGGTAATTGCCAGGTGTTCTGACCGGCCTGTTGTTTGGCTGCGCACGAACAGATACAACGTTGTGGTACCGCTGACTCTCTAGTTCTACTGCTCTTGGTGTTTGCGCTGACTGATTCCCACTGTTCTTTGGCATCAACAGTGGGGATTGGGCTGGAGCTGACATGGTGAGGAAGCGAGACTGCGGAGACAAAGCCCCGACCTGCTTGGACTATTTGGCGGATCCGTCGCATTTCTCGGACGCTTATTGGGAGATCGGCTATATCCGAGTGTACGAGATTGGCTAGAAGTCTGCAAGTGCATTCGAAGATCCTGCGTGAGGTACTCGAGCTAGTGTCGTTTGAAAGAGCCGGTTTGCGCTAGATGCCGGGCTGGGCGAATCTGACATTCGTCGATCGTGCGCCAGGTGTTCGTCTGCCAGCCGAGAGTATCGTGGGGGAGAAAGAGCCGATATCGTCGTGCGCCAAACGATCGCCGTTCTTGATCAATACCAATCTGTACGCCTCCCCGAGAGCTTTCGAGACCGACGCTGGGCCCTTCCTGAGTTTACCAAACAACTTTCTTGCACCTAGAGAATGGGCAAAGTGAAGAAGGCAAAGAAGGAGAAGGACAACAAGGCAGAAGCAAGTCTACCCCTCCTTTCCGTCACTGTATCTGCGCTAACCGGTTCAATGATAGGCCAAAGCTGCGAAAAAGGCGAAAGCTGAGAAGAAAGCTGGAAAGAAGGGCAACAAGCAGGCAAAGAAGAGCAAAGATGACGGCGACATGGACGAGGATGATCTCATTCGCACCCTCGAGGAGTATCGACAGGCATGGGCAGACGAGCACAAAGTGACAGGTGCGGACAACGTATCGCTCGTGCCTCTACGGATGGTCGATTGAAACTTGTGCATGTTTGGCCAGAGGAAACGATTGGCGGACCTCCTTCGAGGCGCGCAAACGCCGTCCTTACCCCGTCGCCAGTGTCCGACCATCTGTTCCTTTTTGGAGGAGAGTACTATGATGGTCAGACTGTCGAGCTTTATGCTGATGTGAGTTCACCTTTCATCAATCCGCCCCTCTCCTACTGATCTTGTTATTATTATGCAGTTGTACCGCTACGACCCTGGGAAGAACGAATGGAGGCGCTTCACATCTCCCACCCAGCCTGGACCTCGGTCAGCTCACCAAATGGTCGCGACAGCTGCAGGAGGAGGAAAGTGAGCGATTTCCCGTCACGGTTTCCGGCGGAACTCATGGGTTCTGACTTTCTTGAATGATCGCACTCACAGAATCTGGATCTTTGGTGGCGAGTTCTGTAAGCTCAGTCTAGCTTTGGATCTCGTCAAGCGAAAAGATACTGAAGCGATTCTTTCGCACAAACAGCTGCACCCAACCAGTCTTCCTTCCACCACTACCGAGACTTGTGGAGTTTCGACATTCCGACTTCGACGTGGGAGAGATGGGATACAAAGCTGCGACCGTCTGCTCGTTCAGGACACCGAATGTGTGTCTGGAAGAACTACATCTTTCTGTTCGGAGTGAGTACGACCTGCGCCGAGAGGACTCAATGTATCTGACTGACGAAGCTCAAACCTGAGTACAGGGATTCCAAGATACCGGGATCCGAACTAGCTACCTTAATGACTTGTGGTGCTGGTCGTTGACCGAGTACGTCGTGCTTGTTGCATCTCTTCAGGCTGCGCTCTCCCCTGATATCTATTCACGTGACAGCTACCGATGGCACCAAGTCGAAATGAAAGAGGTCGATCGCAAGCCAAAGTAAGCAACCCTCCTTCCTTTCCTTTCGCTCCATTCGCTCATACAGCCGAACGTT
Source organism: Sporobolomyces koalae (assembly GCF_050403365.1). Taxonomy (NCBI): domain Eukaryota; kingdom Fungi; phylum Basidiomycota; class Microbotryomycetes; order Sporidiobolales; family Sporidiobolaceae; genus Sporobolomyces; species Sporobolomyces koalae. The sequence continues at coordinate 499,435 of NW_027481765.1, forward strand.
TCTTCCGCTACACAGTGCTCGCAGTGGATTCTCCTTTATTCCGACTCCAGACGGGATTGTGCTGTATGGAGGGTACACGAAAAAGTACGAAGGCAAAAAAGTCGAAGGAATTGCCCTGAACGACAATTGGCTCCTCAAAATCCCTCCCATCGCTGAAGACGGATCGATGGACTTTACAAAATTCAAATGGGAGAAACGGAAGAATGCCGGATATCACCCGAATCCGACGAGATCAGGTCAGAAAACAGATTCTTTCTCCTTCTCCGTTCGGCTGCCGAGACAGACAATTGATAATTTTTTCTGACAGGATGTACGATGGCATTCTGGGCTGCTCGAAATATGGGTGTCTTGTTCGGTGGCGTGTCCGATACGGATCCTGACGAGGAAACGCTCGAGTCGGTCTTTTACAACGAACTGCAAGTCTGCCTCTGACATGGCCGCCGAAATCTCATTTACCTCATCCTCTGATACTGATCTTGTTTGTCTCTTCCAGATATGGATACAATACAGCAGGCAATGGTCGCTGGATCTCGCTGCCATTGAAGAAGAAGAAAAAGGCGGGAGGGGGCAACAAGAAGAAGAAAGCGAAACAGGCTGCCGCCGCCGCTGCAGCGGCTGCTGAAGCCGAAGCGAGACGTCGTCAAGAAGCTGGAGAGGATAGCGAAGACGAGGACGAGAGGATGGAACGGGAAGCAGCCGAGAAAGGCAGTGACGACGAGGACTTGGAGGAGGAGGACGACGATGCTCCGAAGCCCTGGGAAATCGCGAAGATGAAGAAGGAGGAGGAAGTTGCACAACTCGAGGAAGACGATCCGGACGATCCAGAAAAGTCGTTACCGGGACCTCGCTACAACGCCATGTTGGCAGTTCAAAGGAACACCCTCTACATGTACGTACCTGGTACTAAACGCTCAGAAGGCGAAATGAAGCTGACTTCGAATGCTTGTGTTTACAGCTATGGTGGCATTCTTGAAGCCGGCGATCGAGAATTCACTCTCGACGATTTCTACACGCTCGATCTGACCAAGCTCGACCGCTACAACTGTCTCAAGGAATGCATCATGTAGGCAGCTCACTCCCTGCTCCGCTTTGAGCTCCTGTTCCGTCGGCTGATTTTGTGTGCTCTTACAGCGAAACGGCTGAATGGCATGGCTCCGACTCGGAGAACGACTCGGACGGTTCAGACGACGAAGAAGGTTCTGATGGCAGGAGCGACGACGAGGAAGACGACGAGATGGGCGCAGACAACGGAAGAGCTCCGTCTGCAGAACCTATCGAGGTTGAGCAAGAACTCGAAAAGCTGCAACTGACAGATGCTGAGATTGCCGCCATCGAAGCCGAGAAGGCCCGTGTCGAGGTCAGTAGGTGGCTTTCGTTGTACATGGTGGGGCCTACTGACGATTGTGGCCTGTTAAACAGCGTGAAGAACTCGACAAGAAGGCACGTGCGTTTATGGGGGCCTCGACCACGACCGAACGCTCTGCCGAAGACAGCCTCTCGACTCCCGAGGTTGGTGAGACGCTTGCAATCTTCTACGCCCGAACAAAAACCTACTGGGCGCAAAAAGCACTCCAAACGACAGCCGCTAACGAGCGTGGGAAAGAGTTGCGCAAGTCGGGCTTCGAAATTGCACAGCAACGCTATGGTGGGTACCGCCTGATTTGTTGAAGCGCGGGGATTCAACTGATCTGATCCTGTATGGGGTCGTGCAGAGGAATATCGACCTATGCTGGAGCGGATCCAGGCGATCCAGGAGCAGGCAGGATTGGATGCCGCCGAAGCGAAAGCAACTGCTCGGGCTGGACTGGGAACCGAGTCACGAAATAGGCGCTAGACTTGGGAATCTAGTCTTCCGACTTTATATGGAGCTTCTTCGGGTCGAATGAGAGAAGCGCGAAGACGACAGGCGTGTCGAGGATGACGCTGGGTTTCTTCGCCTGTCGATCTCTTCGACATTTTCGTGCGCAGATTTCGGAGCGGCTTGTCTTTCTTGCCGATCACTCAACCTTCGGGTCCGTTTGCGCCTGCAGACCTCTTGTGTACCGTCTCCTTCTGGGAGCAGGATGCCTGCGACGACTATGGAACAGCCTCATAGCCCGCTCAGTCCGCAGCAGCTTCCGACTCCAGCTGATTCTCCCGTCCTCCGGACCGACCCTGCCGCGTTCCGACTGCCCCGGCCTCCCGCGAGAGAGTTTGGTGGAGTGAATCAGCGACATGACGAAGCTCTTGGCAATGTCGCCAGAGGTGAGAGATCTGCGACGAGCTCCCGGCGCTCGAGTCTCGCAGGTGCGAGCGAGTCAATCTGGGCTCGCGGCGATCGGTCAGCCTCTCCTTTTCCGTCTGACAATCGATATACACTCTGCCATTACTCGCATTCGTAACAGCTTCATCCCGCGCAGAAGGGCGTCGTCGCAAACTTCGTTTGATCTTTTGACGGTCCCTGCGACGCCAGCTCAGCTTCCGCGATCTCAATCAGCACCGCTCTCCCAAGTCCCTACTACTGGCTACTCTGCGCACGAAGGTGAGTCGAACTGTAGCCAGACATGCGATGTTTGTCTGACAAAAATTTGCGTCTGAACAGCTGCAGCCGCCCGAGACTACGATCGAGTTCTCCGTAGCGAACTGTTCGGATCTCCTTTCCGTACCGCTACGGAGATGTCCCCGATTACTTCAGGACCACAACGTAGACCAGCGAACAAGAAAATCCGAAGAACGCCTCCATCTCCGCCTCTATCACATGGTGTCCCTCGGACTCCGCAAGCATCACCAACTGTATTCTCGTACGCTGCCTTGAAGTGCCGTGATCCCGCCTCTACTACCTCTCATGAGTCGAGCGGCTCCCCGCTTGCTCCTCTCTACCGCTTGAGCCCCTTCAATCCAACGACCGAACAAACCCTATCGCGCGAACTGACCAACCCGCGCAAGATCTGTCTCCATCCCTGCCGAGTACTCGACGCGCCCGGTCTCAGTGACAACTTTTACCATTCGAGCCTCGCGTGGTCGCGTACCAATGGTTTGCTGGCGGTCGCGCTCGGTCCCCAAGTCTTCACGTGGCGTTCCGATGCACAGGTCAAAGGCGTCGTTGTGCGACTTCCGCTTCTCGAGGAATCGGCAGAAGTGACGAGTGTCGGTTGGATGGAGAACGTCAGTATTAAGCATACCATCTGCTTTGGTTTGAGGACTAATGCTGACATCCCACGGATTCCCTGGTTGGTAACTTCGGGCAGACTGATCAGCTCGCAGTCGGAAAGGACAGCGGAGTGGTTTCCATCTACGATGCCCGAACGAGCCAACGTCTACGTCAGTTATCGCCACATGCTGCTCGAGTCGGGGTCCTTGCGTCCCAGTCTCACAGTCTATCATCGGGATCGCAAGATTGCACCATCATCCACCGAGACTTGAGAATGCGCCAAGACCTTGTCACAATGATTGCGGGGAACAAAGGAGAGATTACTGCTCTAGAGTGGAACGAGAATGGCGACCTCGCGTCGGGCGCGAACGACAACAGTGTACGGATCTTCCGAGGTTTCGAACAGGTACGTGTCTATCTACATTACCGTCTCGATCTGCTCTTGATGACCTGACCTTATCTCGGCACCGCATTACTAGACACCGTTTCTGAAACTTCGCAGAGCGCATGCTGCCGCAGTCAAGGCGATGGCATGGTCCCCTCATCAATCAGGACTGCTCGCAACGGGAGGAGGAACCGATGACCAGAACCTACGCTTCTGGAACACCCGCACCGGAACTCTCTTGCAAAAGTATTCTACAGGAAGCCAAGTAGAAGCCTGTTTCCCTTTGCTTTCCTCTCCTTCTTGCTCTCTTCTGATTCTGACCCAAGAACTACTCAAATCGAACGTTCAGGTATGTCAAATCGCCTGGTCGAGATTCACAAACGAGCTTGTGTCGAGCCACGGTTTCTCTGCCAACTGCGAGCAAGACAACGCTGGTTCGTCTCTATTCTTTCCAACCCGGTTGGAACAATCAGTATTTTTCCTTGATTCTCTCTCTGTAAACAGTGCATGTGTGGAAGTACAGCTCGGCGGGTCTACCGTACTATCCGATCGCGACACTCGCTTCCGGTCGAGGCAGGATGTTGCACATGGCCTTGTCGCCTGATGTGAGCAGTCTTGTTCCGGACTCACTGATTTTTTCGTCTGTTCATACCAAGCTGACCAGAGATCCCGAGCGCGTCGAGTCCAGGGGCGTTCTATCGTTTGTGGCTCGAGTGAGGAGATCTTGCGGTACTTCGGTTTCTAGGAGGTTTCTCTCTGAGATGGCAAGATGAGAATTGCTGATGATCGCTTGACCTACTCAAAGGTTCTGGGATCTGTTCCCTTCAGCTCCAACTGGGACTCGATCTGGACAGTTCTCGCAAGCGGACATGTTGAGCGGAATCCGATGAAGCGTAGTTGAGCAGAATGAGAGCCTTTCGCGCTTCATGTGTTTCTGGTTTGTGGCTTGATTAGTTGTGACAACAGGGAGGGATGATTTGCAGATGCGTGTGGAAGAAAGAAGGTAACCACAGAGTAGCTTGAGAAAAATGTAGCAAGAATTCGTGACAGGAGAACGAAATCCGCAGCAAGGGGATTCTGGGAGAGAAGGATCATTCGTTGAGTCTGGCGTAAACATCCCAGTATGCCTGTCAACGTGGCATACGAGGGTCAGCATTAAGTCTAGAGAGTGAAGGGAGATCTGGGCGAAGAAACTTGCGCTGTACTCGTCGGCAGTCTGTAGAGGCAACAAGCCGAACGATTCAGCTATGGCCCAGTGCAGACAGGAAAGCAGAAACGTAGTTACCATCTCGCTCGTCATGTCCTCCGTGACTTGGGAATACGGCATCATCTTGCCGTTGACGCTGATGAGTTGATCCGGGTCCATGTCCCCCTCGTCCTCGCCTTCTTGCTCAACTTGATCGAATTCTTCCTCGTCATCTCCTTCTCCAACCTCGGCCGTGGCTTCAACCAGAGGCGAGGCGTCTGCAGGGGCAATCGGAGACCTTGGTGCAGACTTGAACCGCTTTGGATCAGAATCCAACGATTCTTCCCGGGACCTCTTGGCACCGTTGCCGAACGCTATCGTTTCGACGTTATCTCCATCAGGCAGAGTACCCGATGTATCTGGAGTGCCCAAGCTACTATTGGCAACGGTTGCAGTCGCGAATGGCGAGTTTGTTCCAGTTTCAGCTTGCGCTGGACTGTTGACGTTGCTGTCGGTCGAGTCGGGTTGCACGTGATTCGCCGCTTCGAGACTCGCGTAGTACGCGTCGAGGTCGTCCCCGTCTCCAAGCGGTTTCTCATCCTGGTCTTCGTCCTCTTCTGGTTGTTCGTAGAACGACATGGCCGCTCCGAACCCACCGATGTCGACCGAGCCCAACCCAGTCACGCCACTGGTTCCTCCATGTGTGCCGCTCGTCGCATCGGAGCCTACTGGATCGACATTTCCCACAATTCCTTGTTCGGCCTGATCATCCTGAATTCCTTCGCGTGCGACGATGCCGCTCGTCGAACCCCCATCAGGAGAATTCGTTTGCTTCTCGATCGTGCTCTGCGCGATCCAACTTGGCAACATGTTTTGCGCGCGTTTCTCCTTCAACTCGAGTTCGCGCTTCTCGCGTTCAATCTGTTCGTCGTCGTCTCCGGCGAGATGAACTTTTACTTCCGGTGCGAGCGTGATAGTCTGGCCCGAAGCGGCTGCTGCAGCGGCGGCGGTCGCTCCCAAAGCAGGTCCATGAATCGCGAGGTACCTCTCAATGTCGAACCTGCAGAAGCATACAACCCGTCAGCGAGGCCGTAAACGGGAAAGGACGGGGAAAAAAGGAAGGAAGGAGAGAGAAGCCGCCGAACCTAGGCAGTTCTACTCGTTCGAGCTTCTTGAGCAGGTCGACGATACCTTTTGTCTGACGGTTCAGTCGTTGCATGCGATCCTTGTTGCCTTTCACTTCCTCGTCGTTCTCACTGTTGGTCACTTCGGTCTGACAGATCGAGCACGCGAGCAAGTTGCGCATGGGGTCGTACAACGATGCGGCATCCAACGGGGTGTAGGTCGCTTTGCACAACGGACAACTGTACCCTTGTGCGTCAAGTTCCTGTCTCCATATCAAGTAGCAAGTCCTCAGCGGGCCGAAGCGAGAGAAGACGGGGTTGTTGAAAGGAAAACGCACGTTTCTGAGCTTGACGTCGATCGTCTGCTGCACCTTCCACATCCTCCACTTGATCACGTCGACGCTCTTGCTGAAGTCGAGGTAGAAGTAGGTGCGGAGGGACGCTTTCGGTGCGCCTGGCTTCAACTCGGACCTCCGGTGGACTTGCACGAGTTGGTCGGTCACGAGGCGGTGGGCGATTTTCGACACGTCGCGTGAAGGCATGCCGAGTCGTTTGCCCAACTCTTCATCTCGATACCTGCTCGCAACGATGCTTGGACAAGCGATGAGCGCGCGGGTTCCGCACGAGGGAGAAGAGCGAGGGATACGAACGCTTCTTTCTGAATCAGCTGGTCGACGAGGATCGCGCCTTTGCTGCCATAGAACGCACGCGATACTCGTTGCACGAGGAGGCGCGCGACATCGAGTCCGGACGAGGACGGAGACGCGGGAGTCGAAGGCCCAGGAACTGATGAAGCCATGGGCCGCGCACAGTCTCGCTCTAAAGTCGAGGTGGACACAGTCAAGTGAATGACTCGTCCGCGAGGCAAGTGCTCGGTGCGCACGTGTGAGCGAATGTGATCGAATGGACCGCGAACCGGCGCATGAGCGAACCGCTTTCCTCTCCCTCTTGCTTCACTCATACACCTGCACTCGACCCGCTACTGTAAGTCGACAGCTCAGCTATCAGGATCGGATGGCACATGGACGAGCGAGCGAGCTGCTTGTGGAGATGCAGCGGAACCGATCGTCATCGTCGTGGTCGGGCGGTGTAGCGTCACCGGTAGCATCAGGGCCAGCACACAAGGGCGCCACCTCGTGGGGGACGGGGCGCAACTAGCGTGGGTAGAGCTGGCGGATGGACAGCTGTCCCCCATTCGAGCTCCTCAGCCCTGCAAACTACTGAACGCAACCGATGCACATTCCTCGCCGAACCTCGAACCTCGACACCTCGCACCTCTTCATGCCGCGCGGCAACGATCTTGATCCGACTGACACGTACTCGTGTCGACAGCCCTCGATATGACGCAAGACCTCCCGTACGCAGATGCCCAGTACATCGTCTTCTCCGATTTCGATGGCACAATCACCACGCGCGACTCGAACGATTGCGCCACGGACGAGCTTGGGTTCGGACTCGAACAGCGCCGCAAGCTCAACGTCGAGATCCTCAACGACACCAAGACCTTCCGCGACGCGTTCCGCGAGATGCTAGAGTCGGTGCGCGACAACGGCCATTCGTTCGACTCGGTCGTCGAGTACCTCCGCAAAGGTCAGCAACCATGTCTCGTTTTGCTAACGACGCGCTCATGTTGTTTTTTCTCCGTTGCATCGCAGAGATCAAGCTCGACCCTGGGTTCAAGGTCTTCTTCGAATACTGCAAGGCGGCCAACGTGCCCGTCGTGATTGTCAGTTCCGGCATGGTGCCCATCATCCGTGCGATCCTCGAAAACTTGATCGGCAAGGAGGACGCCGAACAAATCTCGATCATCGCCAACGACGTCGAGTTCCTCGAGGATGGCAAGTGGACGATCAAGTACCGTCACCCCGAGAGTGGGTTTGGTCACGACAAGTCGAAAGCGACCGCACCGTACCGTGACCTGAGCCACAAGCCGACTCTGTTCTTCTGCGGAGATGGCGTGAGTGATCTCAGTGCCGCGAGGGCCGCCGACCTCTTGTTTGTCAAGGTTATCAAAGACGTGCGTATTTTTTCCTTTCAGCGATCTCTCTTGACCCTTCCTTTCTTTCGGTTGCGGGACTGACGTACAATCGCTCTCTGCAGCACACGAACGATCTTCAAGTTCACTGCGACCGGGAAGACATCCCTTACGTTCCCTTCTCCCACGTACGTTTCGAAGGATATAGTTCCTCAAAGACGCGTCTATTGACCTCGCCTCGCATCTTCTCCAACAGTTTGAGCAAGTACGGGATGTCGTGCGCTCGGTTGTCGAGAAGAAGCAGACGGTCCAGCAACACCTCGACGCCAAAAAGTAGAATCAGTATGCCTGCCCTCTTTAGACTTAGAACAGCCGTCCGTTTTTCTATTGTCTTGCTTGCACATATGAACAAAACGATACAGATGCACCCATGTTTACACAAAAAAGAAGCGGTACTTTTTGGAGCCTCTTGGAATCATTTCTGGGTGTCGGCTTCGAGTTCCAAGTCGGGCATACGTCTCACTTCCTTGCCCTTGTTGGCGGAATGGGTCAACAGTTCGGACAAGACTTGAGAACTCTTCCAGGGTTCAGGAGCTTCGGCTTTGCCCGTCACGTAGTAGAAAATGGTCCAATCGGGCAAAGTCAAGAACTGTCGGAATGTATTTGGACCCCCAAGTCAGCGTACGTCGTCAGGAATCCAAGAAAGCCTAGAGGGTGACGGGAAACAGAAGGGTAAGACTGACCCGATCGTATTCTCGCAATTCGGTATCGTTCAACGATGCCAACCTCTCCTTTGCAAACGTGCTCAAGATGAGGTCCATCTCCAAGATGCCCCGTTTGCGACTCTCGTACACCAACCGTTTCCGAAGCGTCTCGGTAGGTTCATTGTCGCGACCTTCGGGATGAGGAGTTTGGAGCAGGTCGGCCATCGTCTTGACCCCGGCGGGCAACTTGGGTGCGGGAGGGAGAGGAGGAGGTTTCAAGGGCCACGGGTCGGATGCGGTGGAAGGGTTCGCGACGGGAGGATCCGAGACGAGTGCCGGATGCGTCTTGTCTGATTCGAACCTCCGGCTGGACGTGAACAGCGATCGTGACAGTCTTGCTTGACGAACGACTCGTGACTGCATCATGACGAGTGGTGTAATGGGAGAAGGAGAAGCACTAGTGATCATCAAGATTCGAAAGTGGAGCAGCCTCTTGTGATCGTTGGTGTTTTTCTCCCTCATACCCGAGTACGACATAGTCAAGCATGTTGCAGTCGACAGTTGCGACTCCTACGAGGACTGCCCTGCGCAGGGTCGCGCCGGTTGCCACCCGCAGTGCGATGCGCTCATCGCGTTCCGACGTTTCGCTCGCATTGCAACCCATTCGACCATTCTCGACTCGTTCCCGACTCGAGTTGCCTCTCAAACAGGCACAACCATCAAGCTCAACGTGTCCTTCGTGTCATGCACCTTTGCCTCGAGCACCTTTCCCACTGTGTCCGAAATGTTCGTCAATCGTACCCCCTCCACCTCTCGATTCGACCACGTTCTACTCGTTGTTGCAACTCGCGAAACAAGAGTACGAAATCGATTTGAAACACCTCAAACGCGAGTTTCTTCAGTTGCAACAAAAAGTACATCCCGATCGGTTCGGAGGCATGGGATCGAAAGAGGAATGGGCGAAACTGTGGAGTGCTCGAGTCAACGATGCGTACAAAGTGTTGGCAAACGATCGTGAACGGGGAGAGTACCTTGTACGTTTTGTTTCCCCCTCAGATTCCTCTCTAAAAACGATCTCGCCCACTGATTCTCAGTTCATTGGTTTCTGCTATAGTTGTCTTTGCACGACGTCACGATTGGAGAAGCAGAAGCAGTGACCGATCCAGAACTCCTCATGGAAATCATGGAAACTCGTGAAGAACTTGAAGATGCCGAAACGCCAGAACAAGTCGACAGGATTCGAGAAACGAATCGCCGTGAGTTTTTCGATTCTCGACGCTAGGTGATCCTTTTCCTTCGCCTGACTTGGACTGACTGACTTGATTTCTGCAAACGTCGGAAATGGTGGGAAATCAGAATCAATGCAAGAAGCGATTCGCAATTTGGCTCGAGCGTTCGATCATGTGGATCCTCCCGACCTCGAAACGGCACGCAACCTGATCATCCAGCTCAAGTACCTCGACAATGTCGAGACTGTTTGTCGAGAATGGACCCCGGGCAAGCGGGTCGAGTTGCAACATTGACCGCGCGAGAGGCGGGCTAGATAACCAGATCCATTGATGCAATGTTGCTACAACAAGTTCGACAAAAGGGAAACAGATGAATAGGTGACATGGAATGTTTCCAAGATTATGCTGAAAATAATGCGTGGTATGCGATTTTGAGATACGAGGTCCGGGAAGGCTGGATAGTACAATCGGAATCGTTTTCTCTGGTCAAGGATTCGGTCCCAGCCGTGGTCGATCACACGTATCGAGTGCGTCCCAATTCATGTCGAGTCCAACTTCGTCGATCTGGACACTCGCTCCTCTTGTGCGTGAGTCTGGACCGACTGTACCGATCCTGCTTTCGAACGATTGCGAAGTGAATGCTGCCGGTGCAGGTTTCCGGATTGGACTCGGAACGATCCCCCATGTGTACAACACGGGCGGTACGTTTCGGTGGTCACCGTCCTCGATCTCGCCAGTATCGTGTCCGTCGTCGTCGTCGTGATCTGGATCTTCGTCTCTGTCTCTGTCGTCGTCGTCATCAGAGTCGAATCGATCGAAATTGTCGAGATAACATTTCCGATCAGGTTCCGGTTCTTCTCGCACGACGAGATCCGGTTCGACTTCGAGTTCGGATTTGCCCACGGCGGATCTCGGGTCCAAGGTTGCTCCGGCGAGACTGTTCCTCAAACTCGATACTCCCAATCCAGTTCCCGCGAGGGACGGTGCAACTCCATTGATCGAATTGGTGACCGAAACGTCCCCTCGCCAATTTGAAGGATCGTCTTCTGCCGACATGCCCGTGGTGGTACCAATCGTCCCCGTCATGTTGCGTTCACAATCTCGTGTCGGATCGAGAACCGATCGACTCGCTCTGCGTTTCCCTTTCTCGTCGACGGTTGGACCCGACTGTCGCCGATCCCGATCTCCGCGTCGACGTTCTGCGTTGGCAGCACTACGTTTCATGACCGCAATGTTTCGCTGATTGAGCGTGTAGACAATGCTGTACGTACTCAAGCCCGGGAACAGGTTGAAGAAGAAGAACGCGACGCATGCGGCGGCCGAATTCGAAGATGTTGCGAGAGACGCAGTGAACCCGATCGCCGAGGCGAGGTGATTCAGTGCGAGGAGGGAGAAAGTTTGAATCGAAAGGGAAAGGATCTGGAAGAGTTGAGACGCTCGGGTCAAGGGACTAGACGAGTCGTGAACCCCGATCAGCGAACTGGTTCGAGTTTATGATAGGAGGACCCGTTTAAAAAATCCTTACACGCTAGTTTTGGAGGACCGTTGTCGACGTTTGCGTGCAAAGTAGATGAGCGAGATCGAAACCCAGCTTGTCGCCGATGCGAGCGCCTGAGGAAATCATGGCGAGAGACATCTTGGTCAAAAGGGAGAGCGAGAGGACTGCGGCGCGTTCGTACTCACCCATAGAGAAGCAGCACCGAGGTTGTACTGCCGAGACAAAATATGAAGTCAGTTCACCGATATCTTCGAGGACAAGAGGGTTTGACCAGCGGGTTTTACCTTGCGGTCTCCGTTGAGATGCGGTCCATTGTGCAAGAGGTATTTGACGTTCCATGCGATAAAGAGCGATATTGACAGCATCCACAATAAAATCGAGATCGCCCTCACAACAATGCTCTTGGTGGTCTGTTTGTTCAACGAGATTCTCGATGTGAGCAAACGTCTTTTCAGACGCGTACATCTGTCACGGATAGAGAAAGACTGACGTAGAACAGGCGCTCGACGTAGAATGCCTGACCCAGCAAGGCGATCGCGGTCGTGCACACTTGGGTACAAGCGTTGATCGCTTTCTGCGACTGTCTGTGGATCGATACGACCGCCGGGAACGAAGAATGCGTCAAGGTCAGTTTCCTGTTCCAGCCACGAGGGAGCAAGCGCGTTGACCCAGGGCGAGAACTTACAAGTTTTCCTGACCCTCCATGATTGTCCTGAGGATGTACCACGTCTCGGCAGTGATGCATGCGACCTGGCCCATCGTGAGGCCGAGAAGGATGCCGACGAGCAAACGGAAAAGGAATGGATCGAGTCGATGGAATAATTGGTGGTAAGACAACGACACTCTCAGGCATGCACCCTGCAGCACGCATATCACGTCAGTCTCGAACATATGTCTACAGAGCGAGGAAGCTGTGACTGACCAGGACGGCCGACATGAGTGGGACCGAGACGGCGAGCATATGCAACGCAGGTCGCACCTGGTCTGGAGTCGGCAGCGCCTTGTCTCTCCCAGCGACCATCGTGTTGCGCTACCCTGCGGCCCCGATGTATCCGTCCAGGAGTGGCCGACAGCTGGGTGAGTTCAACCGCCGTCAGGGGTACAGATTCGCGACCCCGCGCTCAAGTCGGAAAAGATTTGTAGGTGCGTTCGTTCGTCGAAGGGAGAGTCTATGCGAGCGTGAGCCGGTTCATTCTGGAGGTCGAATCTTGTTAGCCGGGAGAGGGTAAAAGTGCGATAGCCTACACGGCCGGCTGGCCTCGAGAAATTACGCGCAAGTTTTTCCCTTTGAATGTCGGATGCGCAATTTGGAGCTCCATTCTTGAAAATCTCGCCCTTCGACAAAGTGGAGGAACATGTCTGAGTCTCGCCGACAGACAGTGACGCCGTCCATTGCATTGCGAGGATTTCATGCGACCGATTCCATGATCGAAACCTCTCACTCACTTCCGAAAAGGAACACTACGAGGTTGCGCGAATCTGCGTAGATCTCGCCTTGCATGAATTTCCTTAGTGAAGAAGGTACACAAAAGCGACTCGAACTCGTTCCACTTTACAAGTCTGTTCAATAAGATCCCGTCCAGTCAGCTCGGAACGAAAAAGAGGAAGAGAGGTAAAAGCAAAAAAAAAAAGAAAAACTGACAGAGTCCCTCGGGGCCGGTGTCTTTCTTGGCAAACATGGTCTTCTCCCTCGCGCTTCTCAAGTCGGCCATCGTGACTCGCATCCTCCTCTCGCGCAGGGCCAACAGACCCGCTTCGGTACACACCGCCTTGATGTCTGCACCCGACAGCTCGTCCTTGGCGTGCACAAACTCCTCGAGGTCGACGTCGTCCGCCAAGTTCATGCGCGATGTGTGGATCTTGAAGATGAATCGTTTCGTCTTGATGTCGGGCAATCTACGCGATGCAAGACGATCCAGAATTTACCAGAAGCCAATTAGTTTACATTCTGCAGAGAGCGAACAGTGCACCCGACGCACGGGAATTCAATCTTGCGATCGATACGGCCAGGGCGAATCAAAGCGGGATCAAGCGACTCGATCTTGTTCGTTGCCATGATCACCTTGATGTCGCCACGATCGTCGAAACCGTCGAGCTGGTTCAGCAACTCGAGCATCGTCCGCTGAATCTCGCGCTCTCCACCCGAGTTCGAGTCGTATCTAGAGAACACAGAGCGAGATCGATGCTGTCAGCTGCTGCAGCTTGTTCTGGCCTGGAACGAAGCGCCAGTACTCACCGCTTCGTACCGACAGCGTCAATCTCGTCAATGAAGACGATACTCGGTGCCATCTCGCCCGCTGCCTTGAACAGCTCGCGCACTAGCTTGGGTCCATCTCCGAGGTATTTCTGAATGAGCTCCGAGCCGACGATGCGCAGGAACGTTGCCGAAGTTTGGTTCGCGACCGCCTTTGCGAGCAGCGTCTTACCCGTTCCGGGGACGCCGTACAAGATGACACCTGCCGGAATGCGATTTCCAAAAGATGCGGTTTAGCTGAGCAGCGCCACTGGCGACCTCAGAAATGAGATATTGCATACCTTTTGGAGGTTTGATGCCCATCTCTTCGTACAGCTCAGGGTGGGTGAGAGGAAGTTCGACCGCTTCCTTGATTTCCTGAATCTGCGTCTCGAGACCTGTTCGTTTCATGCAGAGGATCGTCATGGTCAGTATGAGCGCTGTGGATCACTGCCGCCAAGCCGTTAATCTAGTAACTCGCCTCCGATGTCGGCATAGCTCTCTGTTGGCGCCTTGTCCACCTTCATCATGTTGACCATCGGATCCGTATCATCACCGAGGACTCCGACGATCGCGTTTGTCTTGTGATGAAGCAGGACGGAACATCCCGGTTCGAGCTGGTCCTTGTCGACGAAACTCATGATCGAGACGTAGTACTCGGGCCCCGAGGTCGACGAGACGAGCGCGTGGTCGTCATCGATGATTTCCTCGAGCGTGCCGACCGACATGGGCGAACCTCGGAGGTCATCCACGCGTGTTCGCTCCTCGACGTTCTTGTCTTCGGTCAAGGTGGGCTTGAGCGCTTCCTGGTTCAGGACAAACTCTTCCTCGAGGAGCAAATGATCTTTGATGCGATCCATCTTGAGCAGCTTGAGCCTGCACCGTGTTGTCGGGAACACGGCAGGCACTGTCGTATCGGGGCAAGGGGTGTCAGCGTTGGCGGTAGATCTCTCGCAAGACGCGGCGAACGCGCTGAGGGACAAGACCCACGTTTCTGGGTCGGATCAGGCCCGCGCTTCTTCTTCTTGCCGACTCGCGTGGGTAGAGGCGGTTCCCATTTCTTCTGCAGAGGGCAAGGGACACGAGGTTGATCGAGGGATGCGAGTGCGTCAGCGTCAGGTCCAGCGTCTCGGCCACTGTCCCTCGGCGCGTAGCCAGTCCCACCTTTTCGGGTTTCTATCAAACGCGAACACGTGCTCGTCAGCGCGATTGCCCCCGAGATGAAGTCAGACGACGATGAGGCGTACCTTGTCTTTCTGACCGCCGGGAGGTCCTCCGGGTAGCGATGCGCCTTGTCCCTGCAGAGCCAAAGACTCGAGTCAGCACAAGCCGCAGCCTACTATGCAGCGATTCGTACCATCGTGTGCTGTGATGTCGAGAGAGATGATGACAGCCTCCGACTTGCGCGTCCCGTATTTCAGTCTATTCTCTCCGACCATTTGGGACTTGGCGTATCTAGTGCTCTCGCAGGTAGCAAATCTAGCGTAGCGGACCCTGTTCTGCCAGAGAATGTGCAGATATTCGCGCAAAAATATGCAAATTGAGCATCTGAGCCATGGAATGGCATCCGCCGCGATCACTGGGAAAGGCTCTACCAAGCAGACCTCATGAGCTGATCTGCCATCGCCTCAGCAGCCCTCCTGTTGTCGCCTGCCGCTACTGGAGCCATACTGTTCCAGTCGTATCCGGCCCCTCCTTGCACGAGGTAATCCGTCGATCCTCCTGGTACAATTGAAGGAGGTAGCGTGCCCCCAGACCCACCAAGGTCCCAAAAGTCGAATACCGAGGCGTTCATGTCCATGTCGCCGCCGAACCCAGAGATTACTCCTCCTCTTGCTTGACCTGCCGCAGGCAATCCTCCCTCGAGTTCTTGCCCCACGACTGGAACTCGAACATTTGGGTCAGTTGGACCTCCTGCCGCGCCCATTCCCATACCAAACCCGAGTCCCAATCCATCTTTCCAAAAGTCCGAAGACGAGAGCGCTTCGTTGCCGACCATGCCAGGCAAGGCGGCCGTACCCGACCCGGGCAGAGGCGTCATCAAGTTGAACGAGAAGGTGTTCTCAGTCGGGAGCGGTTGATCCGTCGAAAGGGGCAAAGGATAACTCGGGTCTGGCTGGTACGGTTGCGTAGGTTGCGAAGAGTAAGTCGTGGCGATCGAAGTACTCGGAAGGGCTTGAGACGAAGGTGGCGCTGGCGAGGCTCTGACCGCGCGAGCGATATCCAACTCGAGTGTCAGTCGTCGCAGGACCTGAGCGAAGGATTCGTGCGACGAGTTGTTCTTGCTTCCGTTGGACGAGTTGGCAACGAGAGCGCTTGCAGCTCTCGTGACTCGCCGTTTCTCAGCAGCCATGAACAGTCCACTGTAGATTCGTTCGAGATCAGATCAGATGTCCATGGGCGGGAAGATTCAGATAGGGTCAACCTGCCTGAGGATTTTGCTACCAGTTTGTACTATTTGACGCAAGTGGGGCGACGTAATCTCGTCGTGCTTGGTAAAGATTTCGAACGCGAGCACGAGGATTTCCATCTTGGTCTCAATTTGTCGTTCAGAATAGTCATGGTCGATTGCGCTGTTGCATGTCACAACATTCAGCAACTGCTCTGAAGGAATAGATACGCGAGTCACTCACTCGAAGAGATCGGCGAAAAGGGCGGTAGCGGCCGCAAGCGAATGAGCGTAGACGAACCAGATCTATCGAGCGCCGAGAGGAGCGAAAGTCAGCTTTTGCTCGACCCAAGATCGCGAACTCGCAGGACAGGGCGTACATTGCTCGTCCATTTCTGGATCTGCAGATGATGTCGGACTACGATTTCTGCGCTTTCGAGGCATTTCCGCCTCGAGTATTCCTTCTTGAGTAAGAAGGGTCGGTGCATTCTGACCAGTCTCGAGTGAACACCCTCGAGACAGACAAGCCGCTTCCACTGCTGTGGTCGAGTCTTGGCTTCTTCAATCGGCAAAGCCATCAAGAGATCCTCGAGAGCTTGACGGAATTTGCCATCGAGCTCGATCACGACATCGTACGTAAATCTTGATGGCTGTAATACGAGTCGAGCGAAAGCTTCCCGAGCGCTACGAGCGAAAGCAAGCAGCGCGTTTAGTCCGAAGAGATTCCGGTGTGAGATCAAGCCGCGGGCGGGCAGACGTACACTTGTGCAACTTTCCATCTGGCCCATTCGAAAGAAGCGTGTGTGTAGACGGAACGGGGTCGCGGTTTGACCTTCCATTCGGTCGACGAGAGATCCTCGTAGTTGAGATTGCTCACAGGCGGAGTCGTGCCTGGATCGCTTGCAAAGTTGGTTTTCAGCTTATGCCACATTAGTGACAGATGGAAAGTCTCCTCACACTGCAGAGGGTCGAGGAGATAGGATCTGAAGCGTGTTGTTGCGGACATTTGATCGAGGAACATGAGGAAGCCGAACAGCCTCAACGCCCATTCTCGTTTTACGCTATTCGCATGTGGCGGCCACGCTGGATCAGGAGGTGGCATTTGCGCAGGATCGTTCGACATCTGATGAAGACCCAGAATCTGCATTCGGCTTGACAGTTAGATTTGGTCTGGCAGTGGCACGAACCGAGCCTCTCTTTACCTGCGCAGTTCGAATGGCCATGCCAAGGAGCGACAAGCATCGACTGGCGTTACCTCCGGTCGTCGAGAAAGCGAGCCATTGACCGATCAGGAGGGTCACCCTGGTCACAATCGACTTCGATAAGCGCAAGTCGAGACATGCACGAAAATTGGTCTGCCCTTACTGGATGTATCGGATTTGAGGTCGTCCTGCTGCGTCGCCCAACTGCAACAACCTCAAAGCACAGCCGTACCACCACGTTGGTCGATACATCTTCCGCTCCTCAAAGGTCGGCGCATCGACCGGAGTTTCACACCTTAGACCGTCGACTGCGAGAGCAAGAACCTGATTGGGGCGCGAGCAGATTGTTCGTCAGATTTTCCGATCAAGGCTGTATCGATCAGACGATAATGAGCCGTACCATGCAGTAGCAAGCGATCCACATCGGGTCCACCTCGTCGCCCTGTCCACCCTCGCGCATCTCCCAGAACCTGTCGAGCTCCGCTTCGAAGATTGGCTCGTGAATGATTTTCTGCAGCCAATCGACCTGTGTACGAGCTTCCAAGGTCAGCAATCCACGACACTAAGAAGAACGAGAGAGCTGTACCTCGCTGAAGTATCGCCCAACGAGTCGGTCGCTCAGATCTTTGTCGGGCAGCATCGCGTATATCCTCTCGAATTCTGTACGCCTCGCTTCCTTGAGTTCTGCCAGGCTGCTGACAAGCGGAAGCCCCAGCGATGGTCCGGAAAAGGGACCTTCAAAGGAGATCGGGTATGCGAGGATTGAAGTCTTCTCGCGCGTGAGCTCCGACGCATACGTGTCTGACTCAGGCAAAGTGGTCGTTTGAAGCTGTGCCGAAGCCTCTGAAGGTGCAGACGGAGCGTAGCGAGGAATGTTGTCGAAGAAGGGCAGACTATCGACTGGTCGGTACCGCGAACCCGGCAACCTCTGGTCAAAGGCAACAGATTCAAGCTTGACGACAGCATCCTCGGTCTAGAAGCAAATCAAACCAAAGTCAGGACCGTCGCTGCAGTCGGACTTGCGCGAACACCAAACAAGGAACTCACGTCACCGAAGGGCATATTCTTCCTCTCGTCCGCTTCAACGCTCATGCCTCGCTGTGGACTTTCCGTACCTTCTCGAGTCAGAGTACCTGCACGCGAAGAGCGTGGATCGTCGTGCGGATGGACTTCAGCTAGCGCCTCAGCCCCTGCTTTCGCTTTCGCCTTTTTAGTCTTGTTGCCGTAGATTGTTGGTTTGAACACTTGAGCTTCGGGCGCGGTACTGCTCAAAGGTTCCGGAAGTGACCGTGCCCATTTCTCAAGAGCCTGCACGCGATCGGCCAGCAGGAGCAGGTCGGAGGAGATTGCGAACGGCTGAGTGTCCTCCTTGGGTGGCTCGGCTGTGTAGTCCCATCGACATGCCTCCGGCTCTCCACGCTTACAACAAGCGAGGCACGGGTGATCTCGAGAACACTGTGGTGTTGCAATGCGAATGTCGTGAGCGTTTCTGCGGGAACAGCCCAAATTGCAGAGAGATTCGTTACCTTTATTTTGCGCCGCTACGATTTGTCGAAGCCGGTAAGTTCATCAGCAGGAAGCGCGTGGAGCATTTCACAATGGGGGAAAAGATGGCTCACCTTGCATTCGGTACAGCTGACGATCTGTCGCTTCTTGCCCGAAGTATCCTTGTCTTTCTCTTCGTCTTTGCTTCCGGAACCCCCGTTGGACAGTCTTCGCTTCTTATGTTGCTTGCCAGTGTTTGCGGAGCTTCCAGTGTGCGTAATAGATCCATTACCGGGCGGTTGGTGAGGACTCGCGCCTGATTCAGGACTTTCGACGAGTCCGTCGCTCCCGCGGTTGTAGTACTGTTGCACAATCTGACTGTTGCTTGGTCCGGGTCCGAAACCGTAAGCATGCGGGGAAGGGCCCGGAGCGGGCGAAGTAGTCGATCGAGGCTGTGATTGTGAAAGTGGCCCCGCTACCGCATTCGCTGCTGCCGACAGCGAAGCGAGCGGGTGTTGACGCTGGTGCTCGTGAGGTGACATGCGATCTGCGCAGTACGAAACCGACGACAGTTTGCAAAAGAACAAGTCGCGCCGATCATTATGCGTAAGCCCGGCGCCGTCTCGCTGCGGATCGCGGACGGACTCGGGAGAGTTTTCTGGAAAATCTGTTTTCTCCCTCCTTGTAGATTAATGACACCGCATGGAAGACAGGGGACGGCATCATAGCATTTTCGACTATTTTGTACATTAAAGCGAGAGAAGGGAAAGGAAGGAAAAATACGCGTCCCTCCAAACAATCCATAGATCCTTTCGCCCTTACTCGGTGGGCATGACTTCGTTGTCAGCGGCAGGCCCAGTGGGCGCGACAAAGTTGAAATCTTTGTAACGAGCGTTGTACTCGATCGCAAGAGGACGACCTGCAGAACGATTCAAGCGTCAGTTTGTGTGCTAGACCCATCATCGAGTTAGGCAGACTGAAACTTGCCTCCGTAAGAGTATCCGTTGAACTTGGCAATCGCAGTTTCAGCTTCCTCGACGGTCGGGAATTGCACCACGCCGGTTCCCTTTGATCGACCATGTTCGTGCAAAACTTCGGCTTGCTCGACGGTTCCGGTCGTTTGGAAGAGTTCGACCAGATCCTCGTTCGAAGTCGACCACGGCAGCTGCAGCACACATGGAGAAGGTTCGTCAGTCGTCCCGCAGGCTTGATAAAGTGGACCTGCTAATCTTGAAGGAGTGCTTACGTTGCGAACGAAGATCTGGTTCGACGGGTTGATCGCCCTCGGAGCGACACCGAATCCACCAGGTCCAGTTGGGTAACCTCCCGCTCCGGCAAATCCACCGCCGAATCCTCCAGCTCCAGCGAATCCTCCTCCGTATCCCCCAGCGAATCCTCCCGCGAATCCACCACCGAACCCGCCGCGTCCCCCAAAACCTCCACCGAATCCACCGCGTCCTCCGAATCCACCTCGCCCCATGTATCCACCTCCTCCCATGTGCCCGTTGGGGAATCGGTCTTCTCGGACTTCGAGCAGGTTGCCTTGGAATTCGAATCCGTTGTACATGGCTGTTGTTCCAAATCCGCCCATCCCGAAGCATTAGTCAAAACCGATGCGCAACCCGAATGTGACGAGCGAGACAAAGCATACCGATCGCGTTCTGAGCGTCCTGGGCTGACTCGTACACTACTGTACCCGTTCCCGAATGACTTCCGTCAGGGTTGATCTTGACATCTGCTCGAACAATGTTGCCTGCAGCCCTGAACAAGTCTTTCAAGTCTTGCCATCCGACCGTGAAGGGTAGCTAGGAATTTGTGGTTCGTCGTCAGTGCTCGCTCGAAATCGACATTTTCAGAGGAGATTCCATGGAGGATTTGGCTCACTCCTTGAATGTACAAGTGCCTGCCCTGTCCGGCAACAGGTCCTCCGAAGCCAGCAGCGGCATGATGTCCACCTGCGAACCCACCTCGGAACCCTCCTCCGAAACCACCCCGAGGCACGAACCCGGCACCCGGCATCGCTCCAGGTCCCATGTAACCAGCGCGACCTGAAATGGCAGCCGAACCGTAGCGAGCATCATCTTCTCGGTCCTGCGTGATTGTTTCGAATGCGATGCAATGACGGATGAGACTGGGGACCGGCAGTATCGTCGAGAGAGAACAGACTAACCTCCCGGATGAAGACGGGTCGACCAAGAAGCTGCTGATCACTCAGGTCCCTGATAGCTTTTTGGGCTTCTTCGGGTTGGGAGAACTCGACGACACTGTAGCAGAATGACGAGGTGAGCTCAGAACCGGACTCCGGATTGATTCGAAATGGGAACTGACCCGCAACCCTTGGACATTCCATTCGGAAGCATCATAATCTCGGAGAAAACGACATTTCCGGCTAGTAGGTGGGGGAATAGGTAAAAGGCGGAGGTGCGATAGATTTGAGTAGACAGGCGGTGGGAGCGGAGTGGGCGAAGGGGTCGATTAAGAGAATTTTGAAGAGTCGTAGAGAGGAGAGCGAGAGAGGAATAGAGAGACCATCCCCAATTGACCGACACGTCCATGCACAGATAAAAGCAACCAGAGACCGTCAATAACCTGTTCCTTCTCTCGTCTCTATAGCTTGAACCAGCCAGCCAGCCGTCCAAACTGCCCTCATCGCGAGTGTGCGCACGCAAACCCCGGCGGCCTCCTCTACCTGCTACCTGCTACCTGCTACCTCATCCTGCAACGCAATGTCGAGATCGCCGGCGGAAGCTGGATCGATCCTGAGATGCTATTCGCTCGCGCCTGCTTTTCAGCCATACACAGGCCAGGGCCTGGCTGGGTTGTCACGATGAAGCCGCTGATGCTGCAGCGCAGACCAGCGCGGTTTCTGATGGATGGCGGATCGGTGGTTGCCGCGCTGCCTCCGCGGTGATTTAAGAAACAAGTGACCCACCCTCCCTCATGAAATCCTTGAGATCGTTCCACTTGACTCCGAACGCCAAGTTGCCGACATACACTCGACACTCCTTCCTCGATTTTTTGGCGGCTTCGACCGCAGCGTACTCTCGGTTGATCGCTTTGCGTGCCGGGTCGAAAGGTTTGCCATCGCCTCCGCGGTGGTGATGCGAATCTCTCGAGTCGCGCGAGTCGCGAGGGTCGCGGTCACGGTGATCGCGGTCGCGCGGGTCTCGGTCGCGGTCAGAGCGGTCTCGGTCGGAACGTTCGCGGTGCGAGGAAGAGACAGGAGCGTCGGTGTCCATCTTGCGGACAGGCGAGCGCGATCGGCGAGGAGAGCGCGAGCGGGATCGATCGCGGTGGTGCGAGCGGGGAGGGGGCGAACGGGATCTCGACCTCGAGCGTTCGCGGTGGTGCCGAGAGCGAGGCTGTTTTGCGTCGGAGGCGATGGCGTGGAAGTCAGTCGATTGATCGGTACCCGACATCGGGGCGAGTACCGCTCGAGTTACAGGCGGTTGCAGCGCGAGAGTCCTCAAAACGCCGAAAGCGCGGCTCGGGTGCAACCGCCTGTGCGGTACCCTTCCCTACAAACTGCGAGGAATGCAGTACTCACAGGCTCATCGTAGTCTGAATACGAGCACAGCGATGTGAGGAGGGCGTGCATGCATGTAACGAGTCAGCAGGGTCCGCGACAGGACGGCAATGATCCAGCGCATGCAGCCAGCGTACCTCTGTCCCTCGAGCTTCTCGCAGGCTCGTCGTATCTGGTGTGTGCGTGTGTCAGTCGCGCGGATCCGATTACGGTGGGAGAACGACTCGCGCACCTGTCAGTGTCAGCTGCGACAGCCCACTCGAACTCCGATCAGGCACACGCTCCGGCTACAGACGAGCACTGATGCAGACTGACCCATGGTGTGAGCTAGTTGAGAGAGACGCAAGAACGGGGGGATCTGATCAGCGTTTCCAGATCTAGTACCCCGATCGCGTCGACTTCACATCGCGCACCACTCAATTACCGCACCCTGCTGCCGGTTTAGATAGTTTGGTCGAGCTCGGTGTGATCTATTCCTTCAGTTTTCACCTCGCGTCTCAGTCCGCCCGTCGCCTCACTGCCGCCGTCACCTACTCAACGTCAATTGAATGTCTATCTCTGACAAGCTGCTCGAATTGCGAGGCCACACCTTTTCGCAAGCTTGCACGGCAACTATCGGGTATTGCAGAAAGAACTATGAACATTGCTATAGATATACACAAGAAGAAGACGGAAGGCCAAAAGATGCCGCGATCCGGGAGGTAACGGATCAAGTGATTAGGGATCTATGCCTTGGTCGCATTCGAGAGACGACCGTCCCCGACGAAAGTTCCTTCTTGCGAGGCATCGTCGACGAGTTCGCGATGTTGAGGCTTCTCGCGCACGAATTTGCCTTCTGCTTTGCGGCCGTTGACATAGTCTCCGCGACTCTCGTGTCCCTGTTTCGTGTACACATGTGTCAATCAACCGACAAACGCACAATCGGGCGAGGATGATAGCGAGAGAGCGATACTCACTTCGGGACGCCAACTCTTCGAGTTCCATGGCTTGACTCGCTTGTCGTTGTACATCTTGTCGACGTTCTCGAGCGACAGGTTCGAAGATTCGTAAAGGAAGAAGAACACGATGATGGCGCCTGCGAGGTTGCAGCCCGCAAACACGAATCCGTCTGTACACCCAACAAAGCGTCAATCTCGATTTGCGCTTTGAGCGAGTGCGTAAAAGGGCATGCGTTTCGTACATGAGTAGCCAATGTCCCTCGTGATGAAGGGCGTAAAGAAAGCCAAGAGGAAGTTCCACAACCAGTTCGATGACTGTGCCAAGTCAAAGGCATCAGAATCACCGGATTCTCGGAACAGAAAGACTTCCAGGGTGTGACTCACAGTTGCGAGGGCGCCAGTTTTGGCGCGAGCATCGTTGCGAGGGGTTTCTCCCACCACAGTCCACACTCCAGGAGCCCACTACAAGCACCAACCGCCAAAAGAAAGTCAGACAGGCAGGTCGCAGCAATCCACATCTTCTGTAAACTTACAGTCATAGCGTAGCCGGCAATAAAGAGACAGGTGGCGACGATCATGACTGTGCAGACGAAAGTACCATGTCAGCTCTGTGACAGGCAGGGGCTAGCCCGGGCAGACGGACGTTTTCCAATGCCTTTGTCAACGAGCGGATCTCGCGCAGTTCCAGCGGCCGCATATACAAAGAGCCAGGCGGACTGCCAGAGACCGCCGATGATGAGGGGCGTCCTACGACCGAATCTCTCCATGACGTAGATACCGCCAAAGGTGCACACGAAATTCCTGAACAATTTGTACCTGGTCAATTATGCGGCTTACAAGGCAACGAACATGGAGAAGCTTACACTGCTCCGAGGATAATTTGCGCGACGAACTCATCATTGATGCCCACACCACCGAGAACGGTCGCTCCGTAGTAGACTGTCGATCGTGGGGAGGGTCAGTGCGGATCTATTTCCAATACTTCCTGATGTGCGGGGTCGGAACTGACAAAAGTAGTTGGCGCCGGTGAGCTGCTGCAAAGCTTGCAGAGTCATGAGGAGAACGGTGCGGTCTGGCAAAGAGACCCCAAAATCAGTTTGAGCTGGCTTTTGACGATCTCGAGTTTGCTATATGGCTTACAGAGGAGCTTGTCGCGAGGCTTGAAGCAGTCGAGCCAGCCAAAGACCTTTGCCTTCTTGGCAAGTCTGACCGCTTCTTCCATCTCAACGAATGCCGTTCGAACTGAATAGTCGTTGTCTTCGACCTTGACCCCGCGGTACCGCGCGAGAGACTTTTCAGCATCTTCGGGACGGCCGCGAGCCATAAGCCAACGCGGCGATTCGGGTAGGAAGATGAACCCGATTGCGAGGACGAGGGCCCAAAGCATGTTGAGTCCAACAACGATCCTCCAGGAAGCTCCTCCTTGATCGATGTTGCGAGTACCGATCGAAATACAGTATGCTACCAGAATACCGAACGTGATTGCAAGCTGATAGGTACTGCTCAGTTGCCAAAGTTCACCAGTCAGCAAGGGAGCGAGAAACACCTCTCGGCGTGGTCAAAGGGAAGCAATCGCTTTCTGACCTGACTAGCGATCCTCGAATCTCCTTCGCCGCGATCTCGGATTGGAATAGCGGGATACATGCAGAGAGCGCTCCGACCCCGAGTCCGGTGATCGCACGTCCGACGGTGAGCTGTTGCCAGGAAGTGGAGGCACTGATCTGGATGATAGTTCCCACAATTACAATCAAGCAGTCTAGTTGGACGGCGAGCTTTCGACCGAGCCTGTCTGCGAAGCTGTCAAAAAGAAGGAATGGGTTTCAGCAGGAATGTTTCGACTATCGGGGCTGTTCCCGCTTCGAGATGAGGGGAAGAATGTACTTACAAGGCACCGATGAGGGATCCAAACAGAGTGCCAACGGAGAGCATTGCGACGATGAGACCGGAGCGGACCGTCGAGAATTGGCACGTCGCTACGTCTCCCGGTACGGCACATTGAGCGAATCGCAATTTGAAGTCGTTCATGACGAGAAAGTCGGCAATCTGTCCAGTATCATATCTGCAAGAAGCGTCGAACCAAACCTCAGCCGACGGAAGCTAGTGGGGTCGGCGTAGAAACTGAAGCGATCCTCGTACCCGAACAGGAAGCCTGTCATAGGGTGCAGATACTTCAGCTGTCAGGTCCAAGAGCAGCATCGAGACGTATGTAACCACTGACCACCGATACTTGCGAAAACGCCGGCCGCAATGGCCAAACCGCCAATGGGAGCACCCCGTATAGTCGGCATCTTTGACTCTCGGTGCTGTGGGTAGGTTTTCAAGAATGAGATGTAGAGCAGCTATTCAGCTGTATCGCAAGTGATCGAAATGAGAGAGAATTCAGAGGGAGACTGGTTCGACCTCGGGATGATTAAACCTTTTCTCTGCGCTTCCTTCGCAAATCCCCGCGTCATTCCAAGTCGAGCCCCGTCACAGAATCACGGGGTCCGACTTTGTGCGGGCGCGCGGCAAGCGAGAAAAGCGGGTTTCAGTATTACCTCGTGTTCCGTCGACGTCAATGATTTCCCCGATCAAGAAGGCCCACTTTTGACCTTCTCGATGACGCGGTCCCGCCGCTGAGTTCGGCTCGCTTGGGCAGCCCGACCCCGACTCGGACGGGTCCGATGTGATCTGTCGGCACCGAAGCGAGCGTGTCTGTGTCTCTCAAGGCTCGAGCCATTTTCTAGGGGAACTTTTTGAAATCAATTGGAGGGGCATTACTTCCAGACCCCGAAAGTGAAATACGAGCAAAGCTTGGCAGGTAGACACGGTGACACCGCTCCCGCTCAAGCTATCCGGTCATAGGACCAGATCCTTGCGCTCCAATCGCCCGAACCCGTTGCGACAAGCCCTCCTGCGTCCGAAACTGCAACAGAGATAACTATACGAGCAAAGAGGAACCGATCAATATCCGAACGAGGTTTTATGGCGCCTATATAGAGACGAAGTACAGAAAGGAGCGACCCACCCGAATTTTTGTGACCTTGCAACATGAACTGCGCTTTTGCCGTCTTGGGATCCCAGAACTGCACGCCGCGATCTTTCGAGCCAGACACGATCCAGGCTCCGTCCGGCGAAATGTCCACCGATAAGACGTAATCCTGCCGCGAGTAAGAAACAGGTCGATCAGCGTGAGCTAATCCTCAACACCTCAGCACCGGGACATGAAGCCGGCACTGTTGACAGGAGACCGAGGGTCCAAGCCAAAATTCGGCAAGGGTGTGTGGGGGAGGACCGAGCCTGATTTTAGAAACAGAAGAATTTACCTTGTGGCCTTGAAGCGTCGTCAAGCAGTTCGTTTTGCCGCCTTCACCCACCGGCACGTCCTTACCCTGCTGGTTCGCGAGCGTGTTCCTCAAGCTCGCCATGTCCCACATCTTGAGCGTCTTGTCGAGACTGCCCGACACGAGGAACTTGCCGTCGGGGCTGAACGCGACCGAGTAGACTGAGTCCTTGTGTCCCTTGAGCTTATCGACAAGTTGACCGTTGTCAGCATCCCAAATGCGCACGACCGTGTCGAGCGATCCCGCCGCAAGGAATTTGCCGTCGGGCGACAGTACAACCGAGGTGACCCCTGCGTCGACGGGTCCGTTCTCGGCGATGGTGATGTCGTCAATCGCGAGTGTGAAGAGGCAAGCCCCAGTCTCAAGGTCCCACATGCGGGCAGTTTTGTCGCCCGATCCCGAAACGAGACGTCGACCATCGGGAGAGAACGCGAGCGAGTAGATTTCCGACTTGTGGCCCTGGAACACTTGGTAGATACGCTCTTGCGCGAGGTTCCAGATCTGGATTGCAGCAACGTGAGCACTTGTATCAGGCATAGACAAGAAGCCCGAAAGAGACTGACTCGAACGATGCGATCCTCCGATCCCGTCGCCAGGTACTTGCCATCAGGACTGAAGCTCGCCGACCTGATGTAGTTGTCGTTGTTGATTCCAGAAGACTCGTCAAACAGCGTGCTATGAGATCGCGATGACGGATCAGCATGGCAACATCTCTGGGAAATCCAGCAGGGAGCAACTCACGAAATCTTGGCACCAGTTTTCGTGTCGTACAGAGTAGTGTTGCGGTTGCATCCAGTTGCCAACATCTTTCCATCGGGAGAAAAGCGCACACAACAGACAACCCTGAAGAAACGGAGAGACCGTCAGCGGGGCTACCCTGGTTTGCAAGGTCAAGAAGCAACGAGCTCACGAGTCGTGGACTAGAGTATGGACGAGCCCAACGTCGAGCACCCTTTTGACATTTGGGTTGAACATGGTCATCCAATCACTACCTTCCTTCTTGAGATCTTTGGGCGCTGTTTCCGGATCGAAATTTGTCACTTCGACTGTCGAAGGTTTCTCGTCTGGTTTCGAGACAGCTGGTTGTTGCTGACTGGGTGGTTGAGGGGCAGGTGAAGGAGCGGAGGTCGAGATTGGCGGGAGGCCGTTTGAAGGAGGAAGAGGCGACGGGTGATGCAGCTGTGGACCTCCGGGCGCCGAGCTCGGAGGATGCGGTCCAGTTGACGAGGGTCGAATAGGTCCGACGGACGCATACGATGGCAGAGCAGAGCTGTGACGCTGTGAAGCTAAAGCTGCATGACGAACAAACCCATTCAATGCCCGCACTTGACAGTGCCAAGATTGAAAACTCACGTTTTCGTCGATCGTCGTCGTCCAGCCGCGAGCGCTTGTTGGGGTGATCCCCTATCGGAGCAGATTGGTCTCTGCCATTGCCGTTGTACTGTGCTACGTACTCCCGCTCTCTCTCTCCGATTTGCGCAGCGGCACCTCCGCCAAACATTCCGACCGAATGAGCCGCTGGTCCTGTTGACGCCGGCCTGTTCAGTGAAGGAGGTTGAGGTGTAGATCCTCCGGCCATGAGAGAAGGCAGCGTAGGGCGAGAATTCGGCGGCAGGACGTTGGCAGAAACGGGAGCTAGACCTGGACCGTTGTTGGCGGGTGTCGACGACGAGACCGAAGTTCGCGCCGAGTCGAGCTGCTGCCGGACTCGGGTCACTTCGTCTTGCAACCGCGAATTCTCGTCTTGCAGACTGCAGCGATCTGGCGTCAATACAACCACCGAGACAAACGACCAGACGAACGAGGATCTTACACTCGTTTGTCGTCATGGTACTTTCGCTCAAGATCGTAAGCCATCGCACGCATCGCGTTCAGCTCGGCTGCATGGCTGTGGACTGCAAGGGAGGATGAAATGACGGGTCAAGCCCCAAATCGAGGCGATTTCAAGTCAAGGGACACCGCCGACTCACTCATCGCTTCGTACTCGTCCTTTTGTGCTCTCAACATGCCACCTTCGCCTGCAACCTGTTCGAACTCTGCTTTGACAAACTCGAGCAGATCATTCAACCTTGCAGCGCTCGGGTGAGCCGGCGCCATCATGCCTGGCGGAGGCGCGCCGGGCATGGCGGCTGCAATCGCAGGGCCTCCCGCTGCTGGACCTGACGGGCCGCCGGGAGGGCCCGATTCGACTGGGGCACCTCTCGCGGAAGGACCTGGCCCTCCTGCGCTGAGGATTGAAGTCGGCGGCGGTGCGACACCTGGGTGCATGCCGTTCAGTTGCGATAGAGGCGGAAGAACCTGCTGAGGTGCTGTCGAGGACGACAGAACAGGCGCGGACGATGCGTGTGGGTGCGCGGGGTGGTGGTGGGCGTTCGGATGCGGGTGCGGGTGTGGGTGTCCCGGCGGCTGCGCGTACTGCGCGGAGTGATGATGGTGCGGCGGGGGGTACGACGAGGACGAAGCTGAGAGCGGGCGAGTGGACGCAGACGCGATTCCAGGCGAAGGGTTACCGCCGACGGGTGCAGGAGCAGACGGAGCGGGAAGCGGAGCTGCTAGTCTCGTCGAGCTGGCACTCGGTCCACTGGACATGTGCTGCGCGCTAGGTAGGCGAGTCAGTGAAGTGTCGACTCGAGCCGGGCGATCCGGAGGGCTGCAAGGATCTGCATCGTGTTCGCCGGCTTGGAACGGTGCGCGAGCGAGACGCGAGACGGGGCACGATAAGGCTCACCTCGGGACCAAGGGCAGGGCGACGACGGGGCGCTGGGTCGCGTTCACTCGCTCGATCGTCGTTCGGGGCCCGGCGGCTCGTCTCGGGCGCAAGCGTGTGAGGCGAAGCGGATGGTGCGCGGATCAGCGTGCCTGACTTGCGATTACTGTAATTGCGTGTATTCCGCAATTGCGCTGGCTGCATGTATTGACATTTGCTCCTTTTGTTCTCCAGATGGTTGGTCCTTCTGGTTCGCTCGCACAATCTTGTCTTCGCCCTCGACCCCGAGCAGACCATGCCGCTGCTGTCCGAGTCTTCGGTTCTGCTCCTGTCATGTGGGTTCAGTGCGTCATACCTCGCGTCGATCTACCTCGTCCCGTCGGCTCGCGTGCGCCTGCCTCCGCCAACTCCGTCTAAAGCGCCTGCTGGCGATGACCCTCCAGATATCGCGGTGCCCCCGAGCGAGCGCCGTGACCGCAACCATCCCGCCGTTATTCAGTCGCGCTTGATTGCAGTGTCCCTCTCTTCCCTATCCTCGCTCGTCTCGGTTCCGTCCGTGCTCGCACACCACTCAAAGGGCGATTCGTACGTTGCCGCTATCCCGCGCGCACTCGCACTGCTCGGGCTGGTCCTGCCACCCACCTGGAGACAGACCGTCAGGTTGATCGTGTTTCCGCTCGGCTTGACCGCGAGCTTGTTTGCCGGAAGTCTCTACATCCAGTATCTCCAAGGAGAGCTCCCGCTGCAGAAGGAAGGCGGTCGATGGAACAGTCTGCGCGAGCGATTCGATGGTTGGCGAGGAGTCCGGAATTACATCGTCGTGAGTTGCCCTCTCGCTCTCTCCGACTCGCCAATTGATCGCATCTCGTGACTCGCTCTCGATCTTGCAGGCGCCTCTGACAGAGGAGCTCACCTTTCGAAGCTGTGTCGTCGGCCTGAGCTCCTTGGGGGGCTGGAGCAAGAAGCACCTTGTCTTTGTCACTCCTCTCTGGTTCGGGCTTGGTAGGCAACGTCCACGCCATGTATACTCGCGTCCCGTGAGCTGATACTGGCTTCTCTTCCCCTCGCAGCGCATGTCCATCACGCATACGAAAATTGGCTCGCGGGCGGCAAAACGAACAAAGCGCTCGTAAACAGTATCGCCGTCTCGAGTGTGTTGCCTGTTTCCGACCGACTTTGCATCTAGGCAATGCTCCAAAACAGTCCTGAATGACCTTTGCACCTCTCTCACAGCTTTTCAGTTTGCCTACACGACCTTGTTTGGTTGGTACGCGACCTTCCTCTTCCTTCGCACCGGTACGGGTCCCTCCTTTCTATGGCAGCCCTGGCGTCCCTCCATAGTTGTACTGACATGGACGACGCCCAAATCAGGGTCCGTGATACCTCCGTTCCTCGCACACGTATTCTGCAACATGATGGGTCTTCCCCCTCTGGGCTGGGCTCTCCAAGTTTACCCCGATCGCAAACTCTGCAAGTCCTCCTTCGCTTACTTCAGTCCTCTCGCGAACAAACCATCGCTCATGCTCTAACCCCGTCGGAACCTCTCAGCGCTATGGTCGAGTTACCTCGCAGGTATTGGAGGATTCATCTGGGGATTTTGGAGATGGACCGATCCAAGTCTATTTGGTGGGAGTTTCTTCTGGCTGTAGTAGTTCAAGTCTCGCGCAAACGCTGTACTACACGGGTTTCGCTTGCGCACGATCTGAGCCCTATCTTTGCGCACGATGCTTCTGCCCTGTCCATTGCCAGACACTGGGCATGCTTTCTTCTTTGCTTCACTATCATCTAGCGTTTGTCCATGACACGCCTCGCGATCCGGAAAGACAAGTTCGAGAAAACGAACGCGATCGCGACCACAATGCCCGACGAGTATATGCGCTCATCGAAACGGCACGTCCGCTCGCCTTTCGCCGGGACCCCAACTCATCCACCCGCTTGCCGACGCTGCTTTCAAGCGCCCGTGTCTCGCGACTCGCGCCCCACCCAGAGCGCACCCGTCGCGCCTCTAAACGCCTGTACTTTTTCGGATCGTTACGGG
Organism: Sporobolomyces koalae; assembly: GCF_050403365.1. Classification (NCBI taxonomy): domain Eukaryota; kingdom Fungi; phylum Basidiomycota; class Microbotryomycetes; order Sporidiobolales; family Sporidiobolaceae; genus Sporobolomyces; species Sporobolomyces koalae. Next base: position 530,507 of record NW_027481765.1, read on the forward strand.
ATCTACGAATCTCTCGGCATTTCCTGTTGACATCTCGATTAACCGAAACCTCTCCCGAACCGACGCAAGTCTGCAATGCAATCTTCGACTCACTACTACCCTCACGCGCCTTTGCAACATCCTGCACATCCTTCCGATGCGATCAACTACTTGACTCAACCTCCGTTCGCTTCGACGAGTCACTCGTTTCACCCTCCGCGACCCCCTTCACTGGCACAGCAGCAGTACACCGATCACCCGTCGACGTACTTTACGGCGAACTACCCTCCTTCGAATGCGGCACAACAGCTCGAGGCTCAAAGTGGCGCTCAACCTCCTCCTCTTCCGTACTACGATTCCGCACCGGCGTACTCGTATCCACCACAAGACGAGCAGCAACAGCAGCAAGACTCGGATGTGTATGGACTCGAGCCGCCGTTACATCAGTTTGATACGATCGAACAAGTCGCACTCGAAGCAGAAGACGACGACGAAGGTGAACCGGTACAGGATTCAGACGACGGCGATTACGAACCACGGAAGAAATCGTCGGGTAAGAAGAGAAGTGCGGCCAACAGTGGTGCGACTACCCCGAACGGTAGTGTCACGGGCAGCAGGAAAGGGAAACGGCAAAAAGTGACACCCTCGAATGGCAAGATGACGTCGAGCCGGTCGAAAGGCAAGACATTTGCTGAACACCAAATAGCAGAGTACGGTATCGCGGGAGAATACGAAGGAAGTGAGCCAGGGACGATGGACGGCAGTTCGTTCGAGACTTCGACGGAATTCCTAGACCCGGCACAGATCGTCGGCAGTGAAACGCTGGAAGGAGCGACGCAAGTCTTGCAGCAAGGCTTGGCTGCAGACGAAGCCGAACCGCTATACGTGAACGCGAAGCAGTACCATCGGATCCTGAAAAGGAGGTTGGCGAGAGCACGTTTGGAAGAAATGGGCAGGCTGTCACGCGAGCGCAAGGTGGGAGCTGTTCAGCTCCTTCTCTCTCAGTCCGCGTATTTCATACTGACCTACAGCGTGCCTCGGTCAGCCTTACCTGCACGAATCTCGACATAAGCACGCCATGAGGAGACCGAGAGGGCCCGGAGGCAGATTCCTCACTCTCGAGGAGCGTGCCATTCTCGAGGCGGGAGGATCGATACCAGGCGTCGAGTGGCCACCCAAAGAGCCAAAAGAACAGTAGTTATAGCTTGTAGCAGTGCCGCTTGACATTTGCACAATCCAAGGCGAGCCAACGAAGCTCTCCGCTTGCACATATGCATCTCCCGTCCTGTTTTCGTATCTTCGTTTAAAATTACTCTGCTATCCCTGAAAATGGAGAGCGATGGCATGTCGGGACTCGGCCCTGAAATGTCCTGAGCACACTCCTCTGTCTTGAGCACACTCCTCTTGCAAACACTTGTCCCCAAAGTTGGAACACCACGCCTTCCCATTGCTAAGATGGATGTTGCTCCGGGCATACCGCTAGTCCCAGCGTGAGTGTTGTTCTCGCTGCCCCCACTTGGCTATCGGCTCCACCCGCCAGGACAGCTGGAGAGCTCGCGACCATCGCTTCGCTCGATCACCCGTCTGCTCGCCGGGCTCACGTACTTCATGGTTATTTCAGACCATGGGACATCAAGGGAGAAGCCTGGATCTTTCCACTCTACACGCCTTTCTCCAAGGACCCGATCCCGCTCGCTCCCGCGGCCTACTCCGAATTCGAGGCTGGTACCACGTTCGACCTGAGCGATAGGTATCATGGGGGTGTGGGCATGGTCATGATCATCCGGTGAGCAGTTTGTCTGCTTGATGGGCGGCACGGTGAGTGATGGCTGACACGATACCGCTCGACACACGTGGTGACGTCGTATCAGATACCTAGATGGCCCAGGTCAGTCTCTGTTGCTCCGCTTGAGAGGAGAAAGGCTTCAGGATAGCTTATACCAATGATCGCAGCTGGACCCTACGACGAGCTGTTGTATATTCCGGGGTTGTTCACCAACAAGGAGAAGCCGGAAGAGTACTTCTTGACGACGACGAGAATCTACGTCTCGACAGACATCTCGGTTGCCAAGTCAGTCCTGGGTTTACCGCTCAGCTTGCCCAATTTCGCTACGACGCCTGTTTCTGACCCACTCCACTTTTTCTGCAGCGGAAGGAAGGAATGGGCTATTCCCAAGTACGCATACCTGTCTATACTACTTATCGGGATCTGGAATTGACGCGAGCGACGTTCGAACGACCTAGACACCGAGCTGAATTCTCTTTTGACCGTATCGCCAATTCTTCGCGCGTGCATATCACTGTCTCTCACCCCACAAAGCCGACGCCGGAACCGTTCTTCTCTGCGATTCTCGGCGAATCGAGGCTCACGCCGCTTCCGATCCCGGTGAAGACCTCATGGCTCTCGTGGCCCGTCTCCCGCTACTTCCTCGACGGCTACAAAGCATGCTTGATCCAGCCTCCACTACTGTCGACGACCGATTTGGAAGATCAAGCTAGCAAGCTATCGGTGCTCACCAAGACGAACCAAACGGTCCACGCCTTGACCGGCAGTGCCGGCAAGACCCTCGCTTTCACACCCTCCGCCTCGGGCTGGTCGAGACTATCCTACATCGAGGTCAAACGTCCTGCAGGCGGGGATGAGGACAAGGACTGGAGCGGTTTCGGCGACGGGATTGGCTTCCCGAAATTCGCAGTCGCGAAGGAAGGCATCATTAGCGGGAAGGGAGTCAGGTTGCCGACTTTCAGTATGCATGTCGCGTCCGGAGTCGTCGTCAAGTGACCGCGCCTCGTACCGGAACGTCAGCTTTTAAAATATCGGCTTTTGGTTGCGCGCGGACTTTTTACTGTACCTTACGGATTTGGTGCTGTCGGTACTGTATGTGCTTGACCTCTGTTATGGTTAATATTAGTTCCCTATTCAATGCGCACTCGGCTCAGTTTCACAATCCCTTACGTGACAGCCAGCTGGCAGATATCAACCGCATTCGGCACACTTGATTTCACGCGCTACATCTCCTCCATTGTTCAGGTCCTTCCTTGCCAGTCAATTGGCACGTTCCTGCTGGTCTTTTTGGAAGACTGAACCGATCGAACCTGCATCCTGCCAAGTTGAAACGTGACTCGAGCGGAGATTCGATCGACCGTGACTCGAGCGAGAGCTCCGATCGCACCTTCCCCCTGCGAGTTCCGACTGACTCGCTACTGCTCCTGCTGACATGAGCAGCTTATAATATCGACTCGAGTGACTCGATGGCAGTCGTAAGCGGCACACTACAAAGGAGAGTGTCCATCGCGATGGTCTTCCTTCTTTCAGCATCACTTTCTCAACTCGACCTTCGCAAATATTCTCACCTCCACCTCCTCCTCTTCCAACTTCGCTACTCATTCTACCATGCTCGCCAACGGTCTCATCTACCGGACTATCGCCGACTCGCGCGCTGTCAAGGCTGAATCCTCCTCAGACTCGAAATCCTCGAACAAGTCCATGAAGGTGAGCTCTCTTCGCTGCTGCCGTCGCCCTTTTTAAGGTTGCCAACTGAACCGTCCCTTGACATCGCCAGTCCATCTTCCGTCTTCCGTTCGGTAGCAAGAAATCCTCTTCGCCATCGATCGTCACTGAAAGGGACGAGCTCTTGCCCAAACCTGCGAAAGCTCCCGTCGACGTCTTTGCGCAAATCATGGCTCTCAACGCTCGTCACGGTGACCCTTCAGTACAGGTCAGTACTTTCACCCTCCCCCTGCACTTCGTGTTCAGGAGACTGATCCGTTGTTTGTAGGCATACGCGGTCAAAACTCCCAAACAATCGAAAAAGAAGTCCTCGAAACTCGTCTCGACTCGTACAGTGGAAGCTCCGCCTCCTCCCTACGACGCGTTCGATGAAATCATGCGCATCAACGCTCGTCACGGTCACCCTTCGGTCCAAGTCAGTCTTTGAGCTACCGCTTTTTCCTACTCGCTCGAGCGTATCTCTGATCCCATTTTTCTCTTTTCTAGGCTCACTTTGCTCGATGAGCTTGATCATGAGACTTGCAACAACACGTCACTCGGTACAACCACTCCAATAGTAACCTCGATCATCGGTACTTCTTCGTCCCGCTCGTCTCACGAGCGATAGAAACGTCACGACAAAGCCCAGTCGCGCACACGCCTTCACTGTGTCCGTAGGATCATTCAGAAGGACCCAGATTCCCAGCCTTAGAGACTCCCATCATTCTTGGTCTCTCTACCATTTATTCTTTTGGTCCATTAATCTTTGCGTGCAAATACAAGTTGTGAAGCTCGAGCATTCTGCTTCGAGCTTCGATCTTAGCATTCCTGGAAGTAGCGAGCCATAGTGAAAGACGATGATAGCCATTGCATTGCGAGAGCGTACATCGGGCAATATGTTTTTACAAACAACATCTCGGAAGGATTCGTACAATCGGGTCGAGGCATTGAACCATGCAGTATCGTCGTGTTGATTGGAGTGTATGGGGTAGATTCGTAGACTGGAAGGACGAGAACGCTTTGCGGAGCATGTTGTCGTGAATCGGGTCTTGAGAAAAGGAACCAGCCAGCTAGTTGCTGCCTGAGGATCCTATGCTTCGGAAAACACACCGACATTCGGAACCGAGTAACATTCTCCGAGACGTTCCCTTGTAGGGGTTCATTTCCTCAAAAGGTTCGCAACGTGGGTTGCTTCTGCCTCAGCGTCACTGTCCTCTTCGTGAGGAACCGATTCGACCTCGTTCGGAAGAGCTTCGAGTGCCTCCAGGTAGATACTTTCGTCACCCACTTCCTCTTCAGAGGACACTCCGTAATCGAGTTCGAGTTCGTCTTCTTCATGTCCTGATCGTTTCGGAGGTTGATCTCGGAATTTTCGGACTTGCGGTTTCGAGTTTGTTCGATTCGCTGTAATTGGTGCCGGATTGGACTGTTGTTGCGTCGGTACTGTTGGGGCTGCTGGCTGTACCTGCTGTTTCGAGGGAAAGAAGGGTGGAATAGAGTCGAGACAGGGACGTCGGGAGGTATCGATTCGCAGTTTTTGTTTTCATCAAGGTAGAACAGGACGAGTAGTAAGGTGAGAAGCGCAAAGGGAGGGGAAGTGAACAGGGTAAGGGAGAAAGGAAGGAAGGAAATCACCTCTTCATCTTGTAGATCATCCGAATCGACGCTCTCATCGTCGTCGTCATCGTCGTCGTCGTCTTCGTCGTCCGAATAGGGAATCGAAAGCTGTACGAAATCGTCCTGATCTTGCAGCTTGAACTTTTTCTTCGCCAGTCTTCTGCCTGCTTCGCCCGAGATCCCGACAGTCGCATTGTGTCGTTTGCGTTTAGTCTTCTTGTCTGCCTCTTCTCGATCGAGTTCGTTTTCGACTTCGGATTCGAGCTCTTCCTGGTCGTCCTGGTCGTCCTCTTCTGTCGAGTGTTGATCGGAATCATCTTCCGATTCCTGAGAATGAACCCTGCGCAGGACGTGCGGTTCTTTGCACCCTTTCACGTCGCACTGTCCCGTCTCGCTGAACCTCCAGCATTCGCGCACGTGGCGTTTGTCACATTCGGCTCCAGCTTGGCACCATCCGTACTCGACGAAATCTCGACAGACCTTGGCGTCGGGACTAACGACGACGTGTGCGTACGGGCAATTCGCACGTGTACAATTCGGGAAATGGGAACAGTGAGGCGACCTGTGCGGGTTTGGAGAGTGCGACAGGGCGCAGGTCGAAGCAGTTTTCGGACACGACGACCGCAGGAACGCAGGGCAGATTGAAATCTTGGTCGAGTCGTGCACGTAGCGACATGTGTGAGCTCTCGAGCACTGGCCTGATTTGACGCGACATTGAGGTGTCAGCTGCAGGCCGTCAAGGGGAGAAAGGAAGAGGAGGCGATATTGACCAGTCTTCTGGAAGTAGATACACAGCTTGTCGGATTTTGGTTTCGGAGGTTTCGCAGCACGAGCCGCGCGACCAAACGCGCTGGGGGTCGCAACTATCAGCGTATTCCGCTCGCATTCAGGACAAGGTTGTCAACTCACCCTCGACCCCTCGTAGCCCCTCGACCCCTCCTGCCCCTCGAGCTTCCTCTCGTTGCGCCCGCCTCGTTCGCCCCATTCCCGACGAGACCTAGTTTTTGCTGTAATTGCTCCTTCTTGAGTTTGCGGTCCCTCGCGAACGCCAAGCTGACCAAGTTGCCCGATTTCGTGCGAATGTAGGTCGTGCCGAGATGGCTCGCTCGACGCGGGGTCGAATTCGGGTCAATAGGAGTACTGGACGTCGCTGCAGCGTCGGTCGAGGGTGTTGAAGCGGAAGCAGGAGTGGAAGTCGAGTCTGCACGATGCATTCTGCGGCAGTCAGCATCGAGGGAGTTTTGATATGAAACGGGTCGCGAAAGTATCTGACCTGTCTTGCGCACGAGTTTGTTGCCACGCGAGTCGGCGACAAAGGTGACTCCCTCGATTACGACGTCGCGGGTGGTCGGAACGGAGGGAGGTCCCGACTTCGCGGTCAGACCCGACGCGGTCACTACCGGGTTTGAGGAATCCGCAATTGCGGAACGTTCTACAGGAGTCGTGGTGCCACTGCGGCTGCCAGCGCCTGGCAAGTGCGGTGCGACCCAAGTTGCGTTGCGGTGTGGACCTGTTGTCGAGCTCGCGGCTCCTCCACGACCCCGACCCCGACCTCGGCCACGTCCCCGACCTTGTCCGCGTGCCCAACCGCTCGGGTTGGCCGAACCTCGCTTGTGTTGGTCGATAGCCGCTGTCGGCGCAAGCGAGCATGAGTAACCGAGATTCGCTTGCGATAGTCCCAGTCCAGCTCACAGGTCAAGCGTGCAATTTCTGCGAGCACCTCTGCTTCGTTCGACATGGCTCCGAGAGGGATGCTGAGTGTCGAGAGCGGCAGAGAGATGAGCGCAACATGTTTCGTTTGATCGTCTCTCTCGACCCCGACCTCGCCTCGATTTCGACTCGAATCCACCGCCGTGTCGACCGATCATGTCAGAGGGTAGCTCCAGGAGTGAGGCAACATCAGTCGAGGTGCCATTTCACTCGTTATCACGCGCGCAGCCTGATCAGTCAACCCTCGCCGATTCGCAAGCTACCACCCCGGTTGGGCCTCAAGGCAGTGTGAGGGACAGCCAGGACAGCGAAGTCGACCAGCTCGTCGAATCTGATGCCGATTCGGCCCAGGGCACGGCTACGAGCCTAGGCGGGGCCGTTGCAGGGCCGGGCCCATCGTCCTCTCTCAAGCGCTCGTTCGAATCCACGTCGGCAGTCACGCGCGACGAACAGCCGCCACCCTTGGTCAAGCCGCATCGAGCTCCGTGGCTGCTCGGCGCAAACAAGAAGAAGAAGAAGCGTGGACGGCCACCCAAGCCTGTTTCGGCAGTCCCGGCCGCATCGACCAACAACGATGGCACACTCTATATGCCCATACCGTTGCCACATTACTCTGTAGAACGCGTCGAACAAAACTCGCGCAAGCATCGACACGTCCTCAAATTCCACGACGATGTCACCGACGCGACCCAAAACAAGTGGCCCCTCGAGCGCGAGTTCGATCCGAACAACAAGGAGAACGGCAAAACTTACTGGTACGAGCGGCCCGATCCAACCGAAGGTCGCCATCGCTCCACGCTTGAGAAAATTGGTGACGAACTCGCCAAGAAACTCGGATTGCACAACAAAAGTACATACACTTTCGAATTACCCTCGTTCCCTCTGGTCGACGCAACTGATCCCCTCGATTTCCGTCTCCCCAGATGGAACTGAAGAATACTGGGTGCTGCACAGGCTGCCGAAAGACTACCTCTTCACTGTGCACCACTGCGTGACGAGTTCGGCCCAATCTCGTACCGATGTGTACATGTTTGGGTCTGCCGCGACCCCCAAGTTTCGAAGTACGAACGAGATCATTCCGCACCTGTACTGGCTGCTCGAACATGGTCCACTCGACCGCCTCAAATGTCAGTGCAAGTACTGCACCAAGAAATCCCAGTCGGACGTGAATCGCATCGAAGGTCTCGAACAGCGACAGTCTTCTTCCTCGGTTCCTCCGTACTCGGGACCGACAGCGCCCACGTCGAGTGCTGCCAAAGTATCGAACAAGAAGCTCCAGAAGGACGACGTTGGAGACGATCGAGATGCTGGGGTTGACGGCAGTGACGGAGCTAGCGGTCCCACGGACTCGAGTGACAACAAGGCACCGATCAGATCTCGTACCTTCAACAGCGATTCTCCCGAACCTTCGTACTCGGGTGCATTCGTCGACAAGCAACGCGATGTCGACTTGGCGTATCCGGGCAAAGCGCCCCGATTCCGCAGGGGCGAGCTCGTATGGGCCGAAATACCACAGGGATCACTCGAGTGGTCTTCAGAGGCAATCAAAGAGCAACGGGGATCGATCTCGCTCCGATATTGGCCAGCGATCGTCCAACACCGTGACGAACGAACCGAGTCGGAGTTGCAACAACCGTACATCGCCGGTCATGAAACGATCCCTGAGTTTGTGCACGTCAAGAAATGGGTGTACTCGATTGTCTACCTCGGCACGGCGAACACGGCTCAAGGCCTCGAACAGACGCAGATCAAACCCTGGCTTCTGAAGGACCTCTCGGAAGACGATAATGGCGAGCGAGAAAGCTTGTGGAACAAGGACACCATGCTCAATCGAGACAGTTACAGCACAGTCTGGGACGGCACGAGGATGAGGAAGGTCGACCTCGCCGTGATCGAGACGCTTGACCAGGCCGTCGTGCCTTCAGCATTCGCGATGCAAATCGCCGCCCATGTCATGTCGTCATTCTCTGTCATGTGAGCGCGTCTCCCCTCGACCACAGCTTACAGTGCGATTCTCTGACCTTCTTGCCTGTCGGTAAAACACCTTGAAGTGATCGATTCCTGATCAAGGACCATCATTTCGTGACTGATCGTCCGTCATTGACGCCTGAAGATGTCGAATCGATGAAGCGCTACAAGGACAACTGGTTCTACCAGTCGATGTACCTCGGATCCGAGCTCGTCTGGGTCAACGATGTCGTGCGTCTGATTCACCACAAGGACCAACCGCTACCGCCGCTACACCGCCCACAAGAGGATGCGCTCGAGCGGAGCCTGTTCATGCATGTACAGGCGATCTGGAAAGACCAAGAGACGAAACTTGTCAAGTACAGTGGTCAGGTCTACGAACTTCGCGACGACTCGATGCCACTCGTAGAGGACGAAGACAACAAGGGGGCCGAAGGGTTGGCTGCGATCGATCCTCGACAACTCGACCTCGCTACCACTGCTGGCAAATCTCCCGGTTCTGCCGCTTTTTACCCGGTCCAACTACCGCCAGCACCTTCGGGCTACACGTTTCATCGTCTCACTCCAGGGCAATCGCAAGTGACGGTCGATCTCGAATACGTCGCCGGACGGTACTACCCTCTCCCTGTCGACTTTGATCACGAGGACAAGATTCGCGAGATCTTGCAGAGTTTCCCCAACATCGATCCCGAAGATGCAGACTCAGGTGAACCAACGAAATCAGTCGATCAAGACGAATTGAAGTTGACCGAGGCTCAGAGGTTGGTCACTCTCGCTGGATTGACCCCGGCCGTTCGACTGTACAACAAAGTGAGTCCTCTCTCTCTCTCTCTTTCGCGGTCTTGGACCGAGACCTTGGGACCATTTCGGTTCCACCTTCTTGTGTCTGATCAAACTCGCACTCGGGAAAAAAACAGGTCAGCAAATGGCAAGGAGACCGAATGACCGCGCTCATCAATGCCGAGACCAATTCCTGTGTGAGTTCCTCTGAATCGAACCCGGAATCCCCTCTACGACACCCTTGACGCCTCTTATTTTGTCACTACAACAGCAAGAGGTCGCGAGTTTCTTTGAACGCGAGCTCGATCATTGCTGAGCAAGAACGTTATCAGAATTTTTTGGTACCCTGGGAGAGCGGGTCAAATAGTGTCTGTTGCAAGATTACGACGATTTGCCTGTCTCACACTTTTAGGCTTTTGATTCGGCATCACGTTGTCCCAGTCCTCTTTGCCAATGGAAATGTAGAGCGACAAGGCGCCTTTTTGAGGATCGATTGACTACGCAAACGGTCCGGATCTTGGCCTGACAAATTCTGCAGTTGAATAGATTAACACGCTGGCGAAGAGAGCGGAATCCTGACGCTCGTCTGTAAATTCGAAAAAGAGTCAGATCATGCACAAATGGCCACGTCAATGATGACGGGGGAAAGGAGTTTTTGACTGACCGCCAATCCTGACAAACTCGTCTCTTTGTAACTGAAAGAACATTAGAGAGACTTCGGTCAGATTTCTCCGACCATTCAAGAACGAGATGGGGTAGAGAACGGTTCCTTTGAATCGAAAGTTTGTGCAAGAAAAAATGGGGATCAAACTGACTGAGAATGCATGTCCCTTGCTGTCAACCTCATCGCTTCGATCGCCTCGTCGAGTGTCACAGCGTGTTCTCCATCTCCCGCCAACGCGAGTTGTGCCGCTGGAGAGGAAACACCCAACAGTGCATCAGTTTCCACTTCTAGACTTGATTCGAAAGGAAGGGAGAGTGAGAGATGTTTGACAAATTCTAAAACTCACCTGTAACCGCTTTGACCGATCCGAGAGCGTTCCGTTCGATACAAGGAATCGCGACGAGTCCATCGATCGGATCACACGTCAGTCCCAACGAGTGTTCGATTCCGATCTCGGCAGCTTGTAGGATCTGTGCGGGAGAACCTTTTGGTGACGAAAGAGGTCGCATCCCCGTCAGGGAAGTAGATTTGTTTGCTGGGTTCGCGAATCAAGATATCGTACCTCCCATGCAGGCAGTAAACGCGCCTGCTGCCATTGAAGTCGATACTCCCACTTCTGCCATACACCTGTGAGCCGACAACCTGCTTTTCGTTAGTGCAAGCATCATGCAGAGAGAACAACAAATTTCGGAAACTTGCCCTCCTTCAGCAGCCGAAATTGTCGCTCCACGTTTGTACAACATTCCTATCGCTGTACACGACGTATTCAGACAATCAGCGAATGTCAAGGTCGGGCAAAGAGATTGATCGCGAGTTACCTGCTGCAGTCAAGAGGAAGGTTTGGATATCTCGTTGAGGATCGTCCGAGATGAACTCGATCAAGTACTGCCACCATTCAGAAGAGCAGAGTATGAGCCATCTCTCGAAAGCTCAGAGATTCGCCCTAAAAAGATTCCAGAACGATTCTCACCTTCAACACAGCGGGGATCACCCCGGCCGCTCCCTGTAGCAAACCGTCTCTCTCAATCTCAGTATCTCCCAAATCCGGCACAGTAGGAGATGGAAGCTCACATTGGTTGGCGCCGTGACGACACGACCTCCTCCCGCGTTCGTCTCGTTCACTGCGATAGCGTACAAGCTCAAGAAATCTAGTCCTGGGAACGTCGGTCTTTTCGGCGGTGGTGGTGACAGAGGGTGATCAGGAGATCCAACAACGAGCGGGGTTTGCGAAGTCCGTCTTCGAGAAGGTGGGAACGCAGTCGGTGAAGCTGAAGCGCTCGCTTCGTCGGATTCCGAAGCGAGGGAGAGAGGAGCGGGCGGAGGCGGGAGCGAAGTGGTGGAAGGTGCCGTGTTGAGAGTTGGATAGAAGCCTGACATAATGCCGGGGAGTCAATCAGCTTTAACCTCTGCCAGTGACAGCTTCGAGAGAGATGTCACCTTTGAACAGCTTCTTGTAAAGGCCTGGAGCTCGTCGACGGATCTGGAGTCGTCCAGGGAGCATCTCATCCTCTGGATGCGGCAAGTAAGGATCAGACTTGGGAGGTAGTCGGGTCGACTTGGAGTCACCCACTCGAGGTTACGCCAGCATGGATCGACTGGTCCATCACGTTCCAAATCTTTGCGAGCTCGTCCTCGATCTCTTGGTCAGTTTTGAATGCTCGCTCGTTCTCCCACACTCTATCATCACACTGCTGGTGAGTCGAGGTGAAATGTGGTGAATCCAAGGGAGATGGGGATCGCTTACAATTGAGCGATCGTGAGCTGCGAGCGCGCGAAACCAATTCAGTTGTCTGTGCGCTGCTAGTGCGATCGTATCTCGAGGAAGCAACTCACATTGTGCTGCCGAGTCATGTTGAGCAGACCGTTCGCGTTTCTGAAGAGGAATGGCGGGACGTTCGCGTCTTGCCTCGATTCCTTCTCGTTTGCCGACACAGGCGTTTCGCTAGGCGCCGGCGATGCATTGATCAGAGGTGCTGGAGCAGGCAGCGAGCCTACGTTGAGAAGCTCTGATGGATGGAGTCCGTGAGTTTGATCCCGTCTCGAATGGTCTGCTTGGTCCTTCTTGATCGCGCGATAATACAGGTTCTCGTCGACTGGCGGAATCACGACAGCATCAGAGCTTGTTCGTGACGGATAGAGTCTGGGTCTCGAGCTCACCCTGGGTTCTTTCGTTCACGACAAAGCCGCCGCCGACACTAAAGTACGTGTTGGTCGCCAAGAGGTCTCCCTGGTCGTCAAAGACCGAGAACCTCATGCCGTTGGGATGCGTCGGCAGCGGCTCCATCGTCCACAGCATGTCCTTCTGGTGCGAGTACGAGATCGGGTGGGTCGAATTGAGCGAGAGGATCCCAGTCTCGAGGATTTTCGCGTAGCGCGGTTGAATCGTCGAAGGGTCGACCGTCTCGGGATCACTGCCTTCGAGCCCAATCATGATTGCTTGAGGAGTCAAATGTCTGTCAAAGTCGCGTTTCGATGGCGGGGGATCAGACCGTCTCGTTCACTCGGGAAACAGAATTAATGCGACCAAGGCTCACCCTTTGCCCGTTGCAGCGAGACTGCCGAACAACTGAATTTTGAGGCATTTGACTCGGTCGAGCATGCCGAGATCGACGAGATCGTTGACAAAGATGCGCGCTGCACGCACGGGTCCGACCGTGTGCGACGAAGAAGGGCCGATGCCGATTGAGAACAAGTCAAAGGTCGAGATGACTGCATGTTCAGCTCGCGGGATCGAGCTCGACTCGACGACTTCGTCGTTGCGAGGTGGGTCGGAAGCGGAACTGGCAGAGGCGAGGTCGAATGGCAAGATCGTGCGAGAAGGTCGAGTGGTCGTCAACAAGCGGCAGTGTGCGGGTCGAGGGACAATAGTTGGCACGCTTCGCCGCACCAGATGCAGCGACGGCAATAGTCGTCTCGAGAGCATCCTGGAGGCGAGTTCGACGGCAAAAGTCGTCACGGGAGGACGGAGGAAGATTTGAACGGCAATGGGGAGTCGGGACCCGGGGTCGACAGGGGCTCGAGTCGCAAGCGTGTCGAAGCGGCAGAAGAGGGCAGGCTGAAACCGGATCGCGTCCTTGTGGGAGCAGCTGTTGCACGACTCGCAAGAGGCAACGGGACGGCTCGCTGGTCACGGGACTCAGTCGAGAGACGCAGCAACGCTAAAGGCAATCATAATATTCGCCCAAGCCTTCTCAGCCGCATACAACCGCCCCCTCGCTGTCTCTCTCGAGGGATGGTAGTCGCGCCGCTCAGCTCGACATGGGACCTGCTCGGCGGGGCAGGGGCGAGCGCAACGACGTTCTACCGCAAGGTCGAGCTCTACTCGCTCGTTGAATCACCACTCGCCGAAATCGACCTGTCCGATCACGTCGTCGCGACGGCGAGGCATGGCGGGCCAATCGGTACGCCACTATTCACGAGACTCGAGACTCGAGACATTTCGGATCGTGAACTGCGCTGATGCCGAGGCAGACGGGTCCATTCACCAGCGATGATGCGTGACCCAGCGAAACCCGTCTTACTGTCAGCCAACGGCGCACGGCTGTCCCACGCAGACCGCCACAAAGTCAACATCTATTCGTGCGCCGGACGCCTGCTGCAGTCGGTTCAAGTGAGTCCACGTCCCTCGGCTGTGTCCTCCCCCCACACGACGCTCACTCGGTCGCGCTCGCGATGCCTTGCAGTGGGACTCGCCAACCAAGATTGTCCAGCTCGGTTGGACCGCGCAGGAGCAGCTTGTGATCCTGACTCACGACGGCACCTACCGACTGTACCCTCTCACGCCCACTTCAACCGGCCTCGAATCGAGTTACACCCAGCACTCGCTCGGCCAGGACGCGATCGATGTGGGCGGCGTCCTGCAGGCCAAGATCTACGAGGACGGCATGGTCGTCTTGCTCGCGAATCTGCAGTTTGTCGAGGTGCGAGGCTGGGCCAAGGTCTCTACGACGGCCGAACAAGGCACCGCTCAGACCACAACTTCGGGCAAGGGCAGAGTCGTCCCGCTTGCAGCAGTCCAGCTCGACAGCCCGCCGGACTGCTGGTGTGTCATCCCCGCGAATGTGAGCAGCTGCCGCGGTACAGAAGTCCTGATTGCCGTCGGTCAGACCATCCTGCGGATGGACGAAATCGAAGTACAAGAGCAGGTGCGCTCTCGCATTTCTTTGTCGATCGTGTGCGAGGTTCTCAAGGCTGAGACATCTCTACACCAGCGGGTCGGTCGGGGCCCATTTCGATCGATCGTGCCATCGCCATCTGGTCGCTTCCTGGCCCTCCTCTCGCCCTCGTCCGAGCTGTGGGTGACTTCGCTCGACTGTTCGCGATCGCTATCAGAGTATTCCCTAGCGGACGAAGCGCCAGGCGAAGCGAGTCCAATTCGCAGGATCGAATGGTGCGGCTCCAACTCGGTTGTGGTCGCATGGGAGCGGACAGTCGTTATGGTTGGCCCGTTTGGGGAAACACTCAAGTACTTCTATACGGATCCCGTCGAGTTGGTGGGAGAGATCGATGGCACTCGGATCCTCAGTTCGGAAACTTGTGACTTCCTCCAGATCGTCCCGCGTGAGAAGCGACGAGCCAGTTTTTCGATTTCAAAGCGCCTCAGCGTTGACTCTTGCTCTCCGACAGAATCATCACAATCCATCTTCCTGCCCGGCTCGACTTCGCCTTCTGCAATCCTGTACGAGGCCTCACAGTTGTTCTCGCAACGGTCCCCGAAAGCAGACGAGTTCATTCGCTCGATCCGCGGCGACCTCCACGCCGCAGTCGACGGATGTATCGATGCCGCGAGCCGCGAGTGGGGAATCGAATGGCAGAAAAAGCTACTACAGGTGCGTCTTCTAAGTCCGTGCAGTCCGCTCGAGAGAGCGAGCTGACGTTCCGCGAGACGAGTAGGCTGCCGCGTTTGGCAAAAGCTTCCTCGAAACCCACAACCCGAGTGACTATGTGCAAACGACCAAGAATTTGAGAATCCTGAATGCATTGCGGGACCACAACGTTGGACTCCCGCTTACGATCGACCAGTGAGCTTTCCTTCTTTAGATCTTGCGCGCTCCATGAGTTGCTAAAGTGTGGAAGAGAATGACCAGATTCAACGCACGCCCGCGATCCAACCTCATCGCTCGACTCAATTCACGTTCCCAGCATCTCCTCGCCCTCCGGATATCCTCCTTCCTCGGTCTCTCCCCATCTCCCGTGCTGCGGCATTGGGCACAGCAGCTTATTGCAGCCTCTTCGCCTTCGTCTTCTGCTGCGGTGCTCAATACGAACGCTCTGCCTCGGACAGACGAACAGATCTGTCAGCAGATTGTCGAGAAACTCTCGACAGTGTCGCTCGCTCCAATCGCTCCGTCCGTCAAAACACCTAGTGATGCTAGTACGGTGCAGCAGACACCCGTGGTGGCGGCTCGAATGGAACTGTCGAGTGCAGACATCGCCTTGACCGCGTTCAATCTCGGTCGAACGACGTTGGCCATGATGCTCGTCGAGAAGGAGTTGAGAGCGGACAAAAAGATCGACATGCTCAGTCGAATGGGTGAAGTCGAGCGGGCCTTGTCGGAAGCCGAAGCGAGCGGAGATCCAGACTTGGGTGCGGTTTCCGTCTCTCGAACCTCTCTTTGCCTTGATGATCTGCTCGAGCTGATAATGGCTGTCATTCGATCGAAACAGTGTACTCGGTGTTGTTGCCGATGCTGAGCAGTCGACCTTCTGGAGACATCTTTCGTTTACTCCCATCATTCCCACTCGCGACCTCACTGCTGCTCCTGTACGCGCACGACTCGGATCGCAAACTTCTCAGAGATTTTTACTACGTCGACGACCGAAGATGGGAGAGCGCCGTGCTCGAACTCGAGGAAGGATTGGAACTCCGAGACAACGAGTTTGGAGAGCGCGTCGAGAGCGTCCGCAAAGCGAGCAAGAGGTTCGGAGAGGACAAGGAGTATGGGTTCGAAGTCAAGGTCAGCACGTTCTTCCTTCTTTTCTTTCTTGATTACTCCGACTCTGTTCATCGGAACTCGACGAGGATTTCCTTGCTATCGAAACGGGCGAAACTGAGCGTTCTCTTTTTGGGGGGAAGCAGATGACTGAGGAGCAGGTCAAGTTGCTCATTCTGCAACAAACCCTCGAAAGCGAATCCCCAAACAAGAAAATGTATGTCGGTTTGAGCGTCAACGATACGATCCGGACGTGCATATTCGACGGACTCGAGAAGAAGGTCGACAAGATCAAGAAGGATTTCTCGGTTCCGGACAACCGGTGCGCCGACATCTAAGCCCCGGCGCTTTCAGCGAGATTCCGATTCGTGATTTTTGACGATTCGAAAACAGGTTTTGGTATGTCAAGATGAAATCGCTCGTCGCGATCCGAGATTGGGACGCACTCGATGCTTTCGCGAGATCAAAGAAGTCTCCAATCGGCTACGAGCCTTGGGTGGACGCGCTTATCGCGGCGGGAGCGCAACGGCAAGCGGTCAAGTACGTCGAGAAATGTGAAGGCCGCAACAGGATCGAGTTGTTTGTCAAAGCGGGAGAATGGGTCATGGCTGGGGAGGAAGCAGTCAGAAGAGCCGAGAGAGGCAAGCTTTTGTACGTCCCCCGTTTCAACCCGGCTTCTTGTTCGAACCATTCAGCGCAACGACGTTCTTGTCTAATAGTAGTCTATGGATTGCCTGTAGGGACCTCAAATCGAGATCTCCAAACTCGATCATTGCAGCGCAACTCGACGAGCTGATCAGGTCTTTGGAGCAAGCGGGTATGTGATTCACCGTCGTATGATAGCTGTTTTGTTTTCTTCTGTAATCTCGAGATGTTGTTACGCGTTTATTCAAATCCCGGTTCTCGTCGAATTTGAAATTGCGAACTGTTCATAAAGTCGCGCTGCCGTCGACTGACAAGTCATACCAACAGACTTGACAATATGGCAGATGCACAGCGACCCGATGAACAGCCTTGGCACGCCGCTTTCCCGACTCCGACCTCTTCTCTGAAAGACGGCACTCTCGTCTCGATCACCGTTGACGAGCTGCAAAAGAAGATCCGAGACCAGCCCACTCTTGACAAGCGAGACTTTCTCGTGGTCGACGTGCGACGAACAGACTTTGACGTACGTTCAGTCCCAGCTCGGTGTAGATTGAGCAACGTAGATAAGTATGGTTGAATGACGCCGCGAAGTTTTCCGGTACCGCTCGTCAGACCGGTTTCATCAGAGGAGCTATCAATCTACCTGCGCAATCGTTCTACGCAACCCTCGAAACTTTGCTGCCGCTCTTGTATCAGTGAGCGTCCCCCTGTCTCCTTTCTTTGGCCCGCTCTGGCGCGAATTGGGTTCTCATCAAGTGGTTTCATGCACACCAACCTGCTGCCGGTGTTGGCCTTGCGCTTGATTGAATGTGCAGATACAAACTGGTGATCTTTCACTGCCAATCATCCAACGGTCGAGGACCGCGTGTAGCGGGCTGGTACCAAGACGCACTGGACGAGTTCGACATCAGCCGCAGTCGAGGCGCTGTACTCGAGGGAGGCATCAAGAAATGGATCGAGGTCGTCGGTCTGGAAGCCAAAGAAACGGTCAAGCTGTAAATGTGAAAATTTGCAGAAAACGAATTTTGCGCAATGCACGGTCCGCGACTGGATCTGCCCGGGACGGAACTGCACAGGCTATTTAGTGGCCCGTCTCGAATGACGTTGGTGATCAATGCTATCGCGCTTGCCCCATTTTGCTGGAGCTCGGATGCACACGTTTTTTCCGAGGCTCTGCATCACCTGGCAAGATCACTCACCGAGGCCGCGTCCTCCCTCGGATCCTCTGCGGCTAGCTTTGATCTGGTCCGCGTCCACAAGTTAGGGTGCATCCCTCTGGCGTACGGAGCTATTCTTGACTTAGATACTGTACACCCGAACGAAGCGTCGTCAGATCTCTGCGCCTCTTCGCGTTGCAAATTACAGATCATGGTTGAATCTATATAAAGTAGCAGTATGGATCCTCGTGGCGGTGACATCGTCTGGCAAGAGCATCGCGATCTTATCCTCAAATCAGAAATCTCCAGATTTTTTTCGGGGGTCCCTAATAGCGCTCCGGATCCTCCTTGCGCGCACCATGCCGGATCCGAGGAGCGCAATGCCCCAAGCGAGGGATCTGTAGGGATCGTCCTCATTCTAGCAAACTTGTTCTGTGCACGCAATGCAACAGCAAGTCTTCAGGCATGTGACGCGAGAGGGCCCTCGCAACAAAAAGGGTTCTTCTGATCCTTTCGAGAAGCGCAGCTCAGATTGGTCAAGTAGCGGTGCTGAATGTGTGCAGTGTATCACAGCGCTGCGTAGACCTGAAAATGTCACGAGGCAGCTGAGGTTGCGAAAGTGCCCGCGCAAGCAAAAGCTTTTGCAACCGCAAGAAAAGGGGTACCGACGAGAAAATGTTTGCGAAGGCGGGGTCCCGACGGCTGGCGCAGCTCTGCTGTCCTGGACCAGGTGAATCAGGACTCGCGCACGCTCGGTACAGATGTGCACTTGTTGGCCACTTCCTGAACACCCGGAACAGAAAACCCGGATGAACTTCTCGGACAGAGAGGTTTCATTTTGAGGGACTTGCCCCGGCGGGAAAGGATTTTCGCTCTGACCCTCGGAAGGTCAGAGGCCGCAGCGCGCTGCTGCCGATCCCTCAAAAAGCACAGCGCTGCGCCAGCACCCTCTCGGAGAACAGCAGAGAGTGGTCCTCCTTCTTTTTTTTTTCGGTGAACCCTCGTTCGCTCGTTCCGCTTCAGTTGAGAGCCCGCTGCTTCCAGTCTCTCTCTTCCCTTCCATCCACTCCTAGCGGCGCTCTACCTTCGACTAGTTCATTCTTTCGTCGATCACTCTTTCGCCCAACATGCTTTCCACTCTTCTCGTCGCCCTCTCCGCAGCTGCCGCATCGGCCGCACCGATTTCGCTCATCCCGTCGTCGGTCTCCCTTCCCAATGCGACCCAATACAACGCCACCGTCGTGTGGTACGAAATGAACGGTCGTGCCGGTGCTTGTGGCAAGTTCAACAAGGACTCGGACCTCGTCGTCGGCCTTCCCCTCGAGTTCTACTCGAAGCTCAACGAGGTTTCCCCTTACTGCGGCGAATACGTTGTCGTCCAGAACACTGTCACCAAGAAGAACGTCACCGCCCTCGTCGCTGACGCTTCGACCCTCAACAACACCCTGTCTGTCTCGGTCGGCACCTGGGAGGCCCTCAACGGAACCGCGACCGACCTCAGTAAGTCCTTACAGCTGCTTGTCCTCGCTTTTGACTTTGAACTGACATCGACCACTGTCTCTAGCCCAAGTCAACTGGCGCCGCGCCAACGAGACTGAAATCGCCGCCGCCAAGAAGGCCCAATCCGACGCCCCGTCTACCTGGGCTGCTCCTTCCTCGACTTCGACCTCCATCGTTGCCGCCGCCCCGACTCATGCTGCCGCCAAGGAATCGAAGGGTGAGTTTACTTCAGACGCAACCTGTTCTTTTGACCGCCACTGACGCAAATGCCTCTTGATTAGCCCCGGCATCGTCGTCCGCGGTCTCGTCCTCGGCTTCGTCGTGGTCTGCCTCTAAGGAGTCGTCGGCTCCCGCTTACACGCCTTCCTCGTCGTCGTCCGCTCAAGAATCCTCCTGGACCCCTTCGTCGTCGCCTAAGGCCGCCAAGCAGCCTGCTCCTTCCTCGTCGTCTTCCTCCGAGGTCGAGAAGACCTGGTCCTCGTCTTCCTCGTCGACCTGGACCCCTGAGCCCAAGACTACCTCGACTTCGACCTGGTCGCCTGAGCCTACCCCTACGACCACCTCGCAATGGACCCCTACGACCACTGCTCAAGCTCAACCCAAGGAAACTCAACAGTCCTACTCGTCTGGCTCCTACTCCGGTCAGGCGACGTGGTACACCCAGGACGGAACCGCTGGATCGTGCGGCAACTACAACAGTGACTACGCCAACATCGTCGCCCTCAGTTACTCGCAAGTGAACGGCGGTTCGCACTGCGGACAAGGCGTCAAGATCACCAACACCAACACTGGTGCTACCGTCTACGCCACTGTTGCCGACACGTGCCCTGGCTGCGGCTACGGATCGCTCGACCTCTCCCTCGGTGCTTTCGATGCTCTCGGAAGCCGTGATGCTGGTGTCTTGCCCATCACCTGGTCGTTCGCTTAAACCCCGAAACGTCTTCTCCGATCACGATCCCATTCTTCGACTTTCCCACCATCATGTCCTTCCTTTCCCTTTCACCACGGGTCTTCACGAGTCTTTTTCCACCAAAACATTCTTTTAGGGCTTTTGTCGTCTCGAACACACTGTATCCTCCCGCACTCTCACCTCGCAGCTGTAGCATTCTCTCGTTCTTCCCCTTATCTGATATCTCTCTCTTGACTATTCGTATGCCGCGCATCGAGCCCCATAGTCTGACCCCAAAAGTGCAAAGCAACGAAAAAAGCACATTCTTTTTCACGATTTTCGGGCCCTTCAAGCTTCAGGCTTGGATCATTCCAATGTCTAGCGATCAATTCTCAAGCGAGGTGACCTGCAGCCAAGTGCTTTTCATTAGGAGCTCTTCAAGGGTTTCGAGGGGCAAGCGCGGAGCCTCGACTTTGCAAACCTTCGTGGTCAAAGACTAGTATTGGCGACAACACAGAAGAAAGGCTACACAGTGCTTAACAGGAAATGGTAGGATAAGGGTACTTGAGGTTTGCGTGCAGGAAAGAAAGGAAGGAAAAGGGATTTAGGGTCAAGAAGGAAAAGCGGTCTGGCAATGCGGACTTCAATCGATGTCTTCCTCTTCCGACAGTTCTTCAACCGAGTCCTCACTGAGGTCCGTCGTTGGATACTTCCTCCACCTTGCGAGTTCGACAACGACGCCTCTCAGTTCTCCCGACAACCTCTCGTCCTCTGCTTCGGCTCGACGTTCGAGGTCTTTGAGGTCTCGAATCTTGGCAGCATTCTTGTTGAGTCTCTGTACGCTGTCTCGATGGACTTGTACAGCATCGGCAGATGCTTTGACAAGGGTTTCGAACGCATCGATGGCGGCGGTGAGTCTGAGCGAGAGGAGGTGACGAAGTCGGAACAGGAGCAAGAGGACCGGGTGAATCAGAGGTTGCAGTAGCTCGACGAGAGTATCGTAATCAGGCGAAGGGAGAAGAGGCGGAGTGGTACCACCGCCGCTGTCATGGAAAAGGTCGTTCGAGGATTCGGGTTCAGAGTCATCGGTTGAATGGACGGAAGACGGTGGGGTCGAGGGTGAGGATATCCTGTCGCTCCCTGCATCGCTGAGGGCGTCTTCTCCGTCGGTCGTAGCGCCATCACTCTCGGCGCCACTCAAGTCGGATCCTGCGCGTTTCCGCCACAACGACGTCCTGCGGTAATTTGAGCTCCCTCGATCCCGCGCCTTGTTCGCGAGCCTCGCGACCAGGCTCTCCTCCATCGTAAGCCACTCGTCGTCGAGTTCGAGGGTCGAAGCCGGAGTTGCCGGGTCGTTCAATTCGGCGAATTCGACGTCAAGGTCGATCAAGAGTTCCTCGACAAAGTTGAATGCTTCGAACTCGTCCTCAACTTCGCGCTTGATGACGGGACATACGTCATCTTCAGGACCTTGTCGCTTGTGCGCTCGCATCTTGCCTTTCCGGAGCGCTCGGAGTACCCGGCGGTCCAAACTTGACACGGCTCGATCCGCTCCCTTCTTGAACACGGCCTCGAGCGTGTCGACCTGTTTCGCTTCAGCGTGAGCGGCTTGAGCCTGTTGCGACGTACGCAGAACTTGATCTCGTGCGACAAAAACGGCTTGACGAAGTTCCGCGTGATGAGCCGAACATCGTGTGAGCAGGCTCGAAACGGTGGCGATCTGGTCGGCGGATTCGGAGAGGGCGTTCGAGAGTGACAGGATGGCCGACACAAGCGTACGTAGGTGCAAGGGGAGCGAGGCGGGAGAGGTTTGCCAGGGGGCAGGTGAGCCGTGCGAATGGAACGTGAGTGCCGAGAAGGGGTTGAGCAGTTCGCTCGCGCTCATCGCGCTTGAGACGACAGGTAATAGACCTGCAAGAGCTGGCAAAAGGGCGGGATCGAGACGAGGGAGAGTGGGTGAAGCCCGAGCAACTCTGTGCGGATCAATCGATGCATGCATGGCTCCGGTTTGGCAGAGCGGGGCTCCCTGTGACATTGGAATTTCGGGCGATTGCATCGGGACCCCGTGCGTTGCAAACACTGTCTCTATCATGTGCAAGTCCGCTCAACCCTCACGCTGGACGTTCAAGAGTAGATAGCTTATTCGACTGAAAAAATGGACCCGTTATCGTCGCGAACGAGACGCGGCAAGCAGGCCGATCGAGGCCGAGTTTGAGCGAACCCTGCAGGAACCGTCTCGATTCGCTCGACGAGAGGCGTGACGACGTCGCCAAAAGATAAACCTCGCATGGCCGGCAAGGCGTACATCGCCAATTTTCGCTCTATTGCGCCACTGCCATCGGAAGCGAACAAAGTCGTCGGAACACAAAAAACAGACGAGGGGTATATTCCAAGTACTTTGAGGGACGAGCTGTATAATCGGGACGACCGAGGCAAAAAATGCGCGACAGCCGACAGGCCGAGACAGGAAAAGCGATGGAGCAGATAGCCACGAAGAGAGTGAGGACCGCGATCCATTTTCCCGCTCAAAACGTTTTGTCGTTGATCTGTAACGGGAATAGCAAACGGTTAGCTTAATCCGGAGAATTTGTACTAGAAAAGGTTGATGACGTACCTTGTCCTTGAGCATGCCCAAGAATTGACCGTAACTTTGAGTCGCCTCCAGCCTGTCCTCGATCAGACAACTCAAGGCCCATTGTCGTAGCGCGGCGTCTCCGTCCTCCTTGACGATGTACAGGTGCGCGTAGTACGGACCGCGTCGCGCTTCCCTCACTTTGCCAATGATCGCGTTGACTCGTTGCGAGAACGGGTTGTCGAGAACTGGCAGGCTGCGCTTGCCCGACATCAAGTCGGCGTACGAAGGCAGGTCGAACACGTCCATGACGAGTTGAGGCACCGCATCGCGTCCGACCCAAAGGAAGATGTTCTGACCGTCCTCGATCAAGAACAGACCGTGACGTTCGAGGCGTTCGGACGAGAGCGGGAGAGGGTGAGGGAGAATCACTCCGGCATCCGAAATCGTACCACACTGAAACAAGAGTTTTTGATCAGCTCGGTTCTTGCTGCTCTAGTTGGACGCAAGAGAAATTCCCTCACCTCCTTCGGCATGTTGTGAAGCGAGTAGAATACGGGGTGAAGGTAGGGGATCAAGAGTTGAGAAGGAAGCGTAGTCAACAGTGCCTGAGCGTACGATCTCACGTCTGACGGGATCATCGTGCTGTGTCGAAGACCAGTCTACAAAGTTTGGAAGGTCCAAAGGAAACACGTTCAGTCTCGACGAAAATAATTACATGTCGGAAAGGTATCTGTAAAAAACGACTTACGTTCTTGAGCAGACCGAGCATGAGCAGAGGCAAGAACTTCATGTTGTCCGCGATGACGAGTTGAGGACTCGCACCACTTCCCGCGCTGGTCATGGTCGCCTTGTACGTTCCCAAGATGTCGACCAACTTGTTCGAGACGGCGTCTCTCGCATCCTCCAATTTGCTCTGCGTGCTCCGCTCGACTGCCTTGTTCGCGAGGAGGGTAGCGAGACCGACCGTGTCGACGCTCGCATAAAGCTCCGAGATCGAGGAAGTCGTTGGCAGGGCGAGAGTGACAACTCGGATGCGTCGCTCTCCATAGCAGGTCGTGTGCAGGACGGCAGTTTGGAACACGACGAACGGCGCCGAGATGGGGTCTTCGATCTGGATCTCGATCGCGTACGACTGATCCATCGGTACCGCCGGGAGGGAAAGCAAGTCGGTCGATCGCACGAAAAAGTTGCCGTGGAACGCCGACATTCGAATACCTTGGAGAATGGATCGTCGTGAACAGTCAATACCAAAGGAAGAAGAGAGAATTGTTGGGGAAGAAGGTAGCTCACCCCGAGATGCACGGACGCGCATAACAGCTTCGAGACAGATCGGGTCGGAAATGACAGTGCCAAACTCGTGAGCAAACTTGAGAGCGTCTTCGGACCTGGCAGCGTTGAAAGAAGGGTAGTAATACGTTTGACCTCCGGTATACCGAGGGAGACCACCTGACAATGTCATCGGACAGCGCCTCGTCAGTTTCGTTACAAGAACGGGCACGAGTAATTCGCAGCTCACTGAGAGTCGAGACATCGGTGTAGGCGGACGAGAACAGCCACATGTCGACCGAGACTTGACTTCTCGAACATTCGATCGCGAACGTTTTGTAGAAGCTGGTCTGAGCTTGGAGCAGAGTCGATTCTTTCGGAGTACCGAGAATCTTGCTGTCTTCGCGGTTCTTGAGTGCACCCGGGCCCAAGTTGGGCAGCGATGCCGAGAGACAGATGATTTTGCCACCAACGTGAGACTGCTCGTTCCTCAGGTCATCAGACTCTTCTGAATATTGCCACAAAACCGGGGGGAAACTGAACATACGATGAGTTTGAACGCGGCCTGAAGACCAGCGCCGAGCGCGTTGCCGGTGTTGTGAGTGTCGTGGAACATGTCGTTCAGACGACTGAGGAGGTTCTCGATACCAGCCTTTGCCTCGACGAGGTTGACAAGGATGTCGTTTGGTTTCGGCAGGAAGACATCGTCGAGGTCTCCAACGACGAGCATGGTTGGGTCGGGAGCGCCAGCCTACCAGTCACAATATCATCTAAGGAGGGCACGAGCAGCACGTTCGAGGGGTTTGGCACTCACGGCGAGGGTGAAGAAGTGCAGACAGGAATCGACTCCAATGATGGCAATCTTTGTCCGACTGTCGTCGTTAGGCAAACGGTCGAGCGACTCGAGGAGAGTGCGCGCGGCAGTGGCGACCATTCCCGTCGAGACGGCCGAGTACGACACGTCGATCACGAAGATGTAGATTGGTGGTTGCGGCGCACGAACCTGGCAATTAGCGGGCCCGACCTGGGTCAGCGGGAAACTCCGAATCAAGTTGTAGATAAAGTCGCGCACCATGTACTCGGTAGGGGCGACAAATTCGACGACGCTGCTGTTGAGTTCGTGACGAGCGTATCGGTCTGCCGGTTGGTTCTTGTCCTGATCCCAATCGAACATCTGCGGCACCTCGTTCGATAGGTTGCACATGCAACATTTCCATCGCTGTCCTCCTTCAATGAAGGTCACGTAAGGGTTGATGTATGTCCGGCACCGTCGACAACGGGCGATCACGGTGTCTGAAACTACCGGAACTTCCGCCTGCACCACAAGGTCACATTCAGTCAGCTTACTCTCTGACAGAATCACCTAGATGACATGCGCAACTCACATCTCCTGGCTTCAGACTTCGGTACGGGGTGAGGATGAGCGCGAGGGGCAGTTTCGATTTCTGTAGCAGCGAGTTGGTTGTCGGAACTGCGTTGATCGTCATGCGCTGGTATGATGGATCTGCGTTCCTGGTCTCGGCTTGCGAGAAGGAAGCCTGGCAGTCAAGAAAATAAATAAAGAGTGAGCATTGTCCTGGTGATGCGTTACATGAATGAGCACGCGCGGTTCCTCACGTTGGGGGGCAAACGGATCTCTGGAGGTTGCATCGTCATCAACTCGAGCGGGTTCAAGGGAGTTTTGATGAGGTCGACTGTAGCCGGGTTTGCTTGACCTCTCGGAGCCGCCGCTGTCGCACCGGGACCGCCACCCATTCCCATCTGTCCAAATTGATTCGACAGCTGCTGAACCCCACCTTGAGCTCCTCCATATCCGGGTGCAGCAGCGCCCGGGGGACCTGCGGGTACGGGGGCTCCAGCGCCAGGTTGGACAAACTCGTTACCCGGTTGAGGTGCCCCTGTGGCAGGGCTGAAGAATTGGCCTCCAGCGCCAGCACCATTCATGGCGTCTGTCGGTGCTGGACCTGCCGCCGGGGAGAAGAATCCGGCGGTGCTCTGCGAGTGCCCGTGACCCGGGCCGCTCGGGACGGAACCGCCAGACATTTCGCCTGCGATGTACGCTGCAGTGTCTCGTGCGTACTGCCTTCGACCCGGTCGAGCTGCGCGGGCAGCGGCGAGGTCCTGAGCGGGCGAGAGCCCAGGAGCTGGCGGCGGGTTGGCCATGCCGACGGGAGGCGCGACCGGAGCGGGTGCAGAGGGGTTCATCTGGGGTTGCTGGTGATAAGGATCGACAGGCGGTTGGTGCTGTTGCGGCTGCTGTTGGACTTTCGCGCCTGGACCACCGTTGTAGGGTGGGATTGCAGGTCGAGACGGTGAACCGACGGGAGGGATCCGGGGTGCGCCGAAGCTCGAGAGGGGCTGGCGGGTGAAGCCATTTGGAGAGGATGCGACCGGTCCCGAGATGGAAGCGTGAACACCGTGACGGGCACCGGCGAAAGGACGTTGTCCGGGAGGAGGGAGAGGCGCAGACGCAGGGAAGTTGTACTGCGATCGACCGGTTGCGTTTTCTGTCACAACGAGACGAGATTGTCAGTCTCGTGAGTGTTGGCAGCTAGAGTCGCGTTGCGGTAGCCAGGGCCGGCACGAGAGAGCCGCTGAGCCTCTCGGGTTTCTCGGCTCGATTGCAGCGGGGTTCAGACCGATTGCCTCGATCAGGACGTTGCCATGCTGTTGACGAGACTGCTGGTCGCAGGAGAGCGACGCGCAGACGAGATCGAGGGCGTGTGGGACTCGTGTCGTTCACGCTGGTCGTGTCGTCGTCGGGCATGCGATCTGCGCGCTGGACAGAGGGCGAGCGAGACTAACCGACAAAGAGGTTGCGTCCGACGGTGGGATCCCTGCAGAGCGCATAGGCGCGACACGAGATGGGGCAACGCGTGAGCCGACGTGGGACAGCATCCTTCGCGATGATTCACGTGAGACGGGATCGAGACTGACCATTCCGATCGCCAGCCCGGAGGCAGCGGCGGGTGCGGCATCGCTTGGCTTGCCATCGTCGGTTCGAGGTGCGGGTCGAGAACGCGGTGGGCGAGAGCGTCGTGGGCGAGACGGGTTCATGTTGACTTTCCGATCGACATCGCTTGCGTCTCGGTCTCTCGTTGCCGACTGCCTCAGTCCGCCATGTTGTCAGCTCGCTGCTCGATCAATATCGGAGCTGCGTGCTGTGCGAGATCTGCCAAGCGTCGGCGCTGCCTCTCGACCGCATCCGCATCCGATACTGCACCTGCGCAGGGGCCGTACCGCATTCTCTTCTTTGGCGCCGACACCTTCAGCTGTGTCACGCTTGACACCCTGTACCGCGAGCGCAAAGGTATGTCGACATGCGCCTCGAGCCAGAGCCAAAATTGACCAGCTCCAATCCTCAGATTTGATCCAACATCTCGTCGTGGTCACCCCACCTGACCAACGTACTGGACGGCGCCTTAAAGAAATCCATCGACGTGATTAGTCTCTCATGTGGCCTTCCGGTGTCCTCATGCTTGGAACTGATCCACTTTTGTTGCACGAGATCCCAGCGCCGCTGCGACTGCTCGCCGAGACCCTCGAGCTCCCATCGATTGCGCTGCCCCCGACCCTTCTTCGAGACTGGAGCGTACGTAGTCTCTTCTTTCCCTATCCCAAAGCGCTCCTCATCTGATTCGTACCTGTTCAGCCTCCCCCAGAGTTTCTCGCTTCGGACTCTGGGGCAGCCCCTCTCGCGTCCTCGCTGCTCATCACCGCGTCGTTCGGCCACCTCCTTCCCACGTCTCTCCTTGCTCGCTTCCACTCTCTCAACACCCTCAACCTACATCCTTCTCTCCTGCCCAAATACCGTGGAGCCGCGCCAATACAGTGGGGCATCATCAACGGAGATGCTGACCTCGAAGGGGGTATGGGCGTCACGATTCAAGAATTGTCGAGAGGCAAATTCGATCGAGGCAGGATCCTCGGCCAGGAACGAGTCGTCAGTTTTTCTAACCGCCTGATCAAAACCCCATCATGATAAACCGGGAACTCGGATTGATCTCGATTGGGTAAAATTTTACACAGAACATACCGCGGAATTCGGACTTTGTCACTCTCGAGCCAATCCTCGCTCGAGCGGGAGGTCAGCTCCTTTCCAACATCTTGCTCGACCTTCCGAAATATCAGGTAGGTTCCCCTCATCGATTTTGTCTCATTCGCGATAAGGTTTGACAAGACGAACCTTTCTCCTCCTGAAACAGCTCAACGCGAAACCCCAAGATGAGAATCTAGCAAGTTCTGCACCAAAACTCACGAAAGAGACATCTCGAATCGACTGGTCAACCATGTCGGCAATCGATCTAACCCGACGACAAAGAGGGGTTGGACATCAAGTGAGTTCAAATCGCGGGTTTTTCCTTTTCCCCATTTTGAGCAGCGTTGATCCCCTTCCGAAAAAAACCCCTAATGGGAAATCTCGAATTCCAGTATCCTTTGTGGACTACGATCAAAGCGCCTGCAACTACCCTTTCGAGTCCTCAACAACTCCAACTCGTGCTGGATCCTGTACCCGATACCCTACTGAGGTCATCTCTCGCGTCGAATTTGCCCAACCCACTTGTTCCTGGCTCCCTGATCCATCACTCGAAACAGATCTTTGTCGCAACAAAGTCAACAAACTCGATCCAAGAGGACAAAGATCGAATTCAAGTCGTCAAGGTCGAAAAGGTTAAAAAGGAAGGAGGGAAATGGGTCGAGTCGAAGGAGTGGTGGAACGGGATCAAACGTTCGATCGGGACTTGCGGATCCGTTCAGTTGTCGTGATGCAAGAAACTTGTTTCGCCTTCTTCTTCTTCCGGAATACACACGATAAAAAGTCGAAGAGTTGTCTCCTTTCGAGCGCGAAACGAGGTTTTTGATGAGAGGACAAGGAATGCGCGGCTCTCTCGATTCGAGTGATGGTCCCTGCGAGCCAAACCCTTTCTTTGCCCCTTACTCGCTTGGCTCCCTTTTTTTGACCGTGTCCTCCTTGTGTAAACCTCTTCTTTACGAGTATTTGTCCTCCATCGTGACGTTCACTTGTCTTTCAAGTCGTGGTGGGTTACCGAGTCTTGCTTCATCGAGTCCCATCCCTCGCAGATCCAACTTGAGTCGTGCCGCACGTTTCCCGTTCAAATAGAACCTGTACAATTCCTTCTCCCTCACGAACCCCATCTTTTCGTAAAACCCGAGCGCTTCTCGATTGTCACTTTCGGTTTCGAGGACAAACTCGTCCGGGATCGAACATTGCCAATGAGATGGGTGAGGAATCGGTACAGTCGAGAGGAACGTTTTGGGAGGATCGAGCATTGTCGTCAATGACAATCTCAAGAGATGAGTAGCTAAGCGTACTGTCTGAATTCAGCTTCTTCTTTTTTTTCCCTGAATCTCCGGGGGGGGGGGTTTTGTGAGACGACAAAACGTACCGATCCCTTTACCCCTCGAATCTTTCCGAACACTCAACATGGCCAAGTACCCTCTCATCCTGTACCTCTTCCTGACACCGGTGATGGGATCTTGAACAGTCGAACCTCCAGCTGCTTGGTCGGTCCAAATACGTTCAGTTTCAGGATCGGGTACGGGTACGAGAGTCGATGATTTCGAGTGAGGTTCAAGTTTCGAAATGATGACTCCTACTGGAGTTTCTCCCGAGAATGCCTGGTCATTTCGGAGATAGTGTCAGCGCCATCAAAAGAATATTGGGAAAAGGGGTAAACTGACAAAGAAACACAGATGGGGCCATTCGTCGAGAAAGTATCGATAAGTGTACAAGTTGTACGGTTCACTCAATTCGTCATCGACGAGAGCGACAATGTGTTCCAAATCTTGTTCGCCTTTGTACGCTCGGTAGGTGATTGAAGAAGCGCGAGATGAGGGATCGGGTTCGAGGTTCAATGATGACATGCTTGTCGTCGGCGCGTTCGACGAGTCTTGGTGCTGAGATACCGACATGATGGCCAAGTACCCGAATCACCGTGTGAGGCTGACCAAGCTTGGTACGGGAGCTTTCGATGTGAGTGAACGCGGCGGTGCTGGGATGAAACTCGCGGAGTTCTATGATCCCCTATTTTGACTTGATTTGCTTTTCATAATGACAAAGGTGAATCCATCTGGCAGGTACTTTCTCGCTATTGCTATTCTCTCGAGCGCAACCCAAAACCAAAAACTCCTCGCTTGGCTCGTCTTGGGCATCAAGCTGTGATTTGCTCGCCAACGAGACAAAATGTTTGCAGAGTTCAACGGGCTTTTGCTTTACTCGTCATCTTCCTCGTCAACATCTTCTCGATCGCCTGCTTGTTCAACAATCTGTTGAATCTCGCTAGGACCTTCCTGTTCAGCCGCACTCTCGTCTCCGGTAGCTTCCTCGACTCTCACTTGACCGCCGTTCTTCTTCTTCTTCGACTTTTTGTCCTTGCTCGAGCCTCCCGCCGCGTCGATCGATTTCGATGATTTTTTAGACGACGACTTCTTCTTTGACGGTGGCGGTACATCCCAGGCCCACAGCGGGATGAACGAATCAACCTATAAAAATTCAAGGATGAGACTGGGCTCCATAGACGGTGGAGAAAAGAGAAAAGCGGTCTTGGGTAGCTTACGAATCCAACATCGGCAAACAGGTTCGGGAACAACCAGATTCCAGGACTGAAGAGCAGTTTCGTCGCGACCCACCCGATCAGCCGGATGATCGCGAGACCAAAGAACGCGGCGATCAAACCCAAAACTCCGACAGAGAGGTACCACACTCCGATACGCATCTTGATCGGCCACAGTGGGAACATGACTCCTGCGAGCACGACGACGACCATGGCGCCCGCGAGTGCGAGCTGTTTGATCGGGTTCGGATCGACCAACCACACGTAGTACTCGTCGGGTTGGAACAGTTGTTGCGGGTTGATCTGGATCGCTTTCACTCCCGGACTGATCGTCTGGCCGACGTTGACTCGTAGGAAGAACGTGTACGGGATCAACGAATGAAGGTATTCACGCGCGGCGTCCTTGGATGCGGGAGGAGGTGGCACGCCCTTCAATTTCGCGTACGCTGGAGACAGGAGCGCTTTGATCGCCGCTTTGCCTATGCAAGGAAGAGCTACTCTGTCAACATGGCCGATCCCAGTTGGAGAAGAGACACGAGGGATGGACGGACCTTTGAAGTAGTCGTGACGTTTGCCAGCGAGGGCACCAGTCTTGATTTTGATCTGCGACTTGTTGCGGAGCCAGTCGATGACGATCTTGGTCTCGGCTGTCTCGACACGAGAGCCGACGCGGGACCAAGTCAGCGGGAGAGGGACGACGATGATGTGGAAGTAAGCCTTCGCGCGTTGATCGAGACTCACGCGATGCCTTGACCTGATGGTCCTTCATGTTGCTCCCACTCATTGCTTGCGCACGCGATCGCGATTCGAGAGAGTGAGCGAGATGGGGAAGGAAGCGAGACGCGTCGTCGCGCCGCGCTGGATCCTTTCGATCGTCTCTCCCCGACCTGCGCCACAAGCGCGGGACTCTCGCTCGATGGAGTTCAACCTCTCGGAAGAGCTCGTCCTGCTCGCGCAACATTCTTCCAACTTGTCCGAGTACCCGATCGACTCGCAATCCGGAGTCGACTTTCTCGATCAACATGAGCAGACCCACACCCTCAACCGTCCGTACTCGCCTCGCACGAACGTCAGGAACCGCTGACTGAAGTGTCTCGAGCTCCTAGGCATTGTCGACACGCTCGCAACCGACTCGAGCGAGATTGTGGATCAGTCAACTTTCGACAAACTGCGCTCCCTGATCAAGTAGGTCCGTTCTCGCTTACTCTGTACGCACTGGCAAGCTCAAGCTGTCGATCAAACAGAGTTGCGGACCAGCTTTCGGGACCAACCCTCTCGAAACTCGTCGACTCTTTACTCTCTGGTGCGTTCTTCTCTCCTGCCTCACTATTCCTGGGCTCTGAAGAGCTGACGAACCGCATCATCAGGCTTTTCCACCGAGATTGATCAGACGAGACAATCCGAGAACCCTTCGGATCACACAGCGTACAGAGCGCACAAGACCGCGCTTGAATGCTACGCGTTCCTCGTCAGCTGGTTTGTCACCGTAGCCGAGAAGCTCGCTCAGAGTGCGAGTGCAACCGCAGCGATCGAAACGACCGCGACTGGCCGCAAGAAAGCTCCAACCAAGAAGAAGAAGACGTCTACGAAGGACGAGTTTGTATGGACAGATTCGATCCCGACCGTGCTCGAAGTGCTCGTCAAAGCATTGCGAGTCCTGCGCACGGAACGCATTTGGCAGACCACTGCCGAACGTGATGAGCTCGTGTCGAACTGTTTCCTGAAACCGGCAAACCTGCTCGCCGAAACAGAATCGTACCTCAAGATCGTGCCGATCAAAGCTGGCATCTTCAGAGTCTTGTGCCTCGCCGCCAAGAACCATGGCCAGTCTTTCAGTACGTCGCTTCCTTTACCTCTCGCTCTTTCGTCGACAAGCACGAGCTCATGCCTCGTGACGCTCGTCTAGATGTCCAGATGACCATCATGCAGAACCTGCAGTACAACGAACACCTGAGTGAGCCTATGGCAGAACTC
Organism: Sporobolomyces koalae; assembly: GCF_050403365.1. Taxonomy (NCBI): domain Eukaryota; kingdom Fungi; phylum Basidiomycota; class Microbotryomycetes; order Sporidiobolales; family Sporidiobolaceae; genus Sporobolomyces; species Sporobolomyces koalae. The sequence continues at coordinate 563,229 of NW_027481765.1, forward strand.
GTGACGGTCTACTCGAAAGAGTTTGACAATGACATTTTGGGAGAAAAAGTTCTTGGGTGCGTCTGTCCTGCCTCGAACTCCCACTGAAGTTGCGAATAGTCAACTAACCCGTTAGGTTCAAACGTCTAGAGAGATTGCCGATCGCAATTTCTCGAGTCAGGATACGAAGGGACCGAGGAGTTTCAGCAAATTCTTGATCCGATTATGTGAGATCAGTCCGAGGCTGGTCTTGAAGCAGATCGTTCTCCTCCAGAAGCATCTCGATTCCGAGGTCAGTTCCGGACCTTCTCGCGCTTTGGTCGTCTGCGGCAAAGCGAGCTGAAGCACTTGACTTTTTTCGCTCGTCGAAAGTCGTATCCGATGCGCAACTCGATCCTTGAAATCCTGTCACTGTTGATCCGGGAACTTTCCCTCTCGGATCCTTCGACGCTCGATTCGATCGGCATGTCGGACGAGTCCAAGATCAAGCGAGAACTACAGTCCTTCTTTGGACTCCTGTTCGAACGATTGTTGGATCTCAACAGCTACGTGAGGAGCAAAGTCGCGAGTTTGTTGATCAAGACTTGCGAGTAAGCGGCCTCTTCCTCAGTGGCGATTCCCAAGCTTGTTCAGGGCTGACGCGCATACGATACCCATCAGCCTGCCCGTTCAATTCCCGGCATTGCGGCTGGAACTCACGCAGCTTACGATTCGGTCCCTCCACGACAAGTCGTCCCAAGTTCGCAAGAATTGTCTCGCCCTGTTGACGAAACTCGTTTTGACGCACCCGTACGGGATGATGCACGGGGGAGAACTCGAACTGAGCGTGTGGCAACAACGACTCGAACAACTCGAGAACGAGCTCAAGGTACTCGATCTGCCTGATCAGGGCGAAATCGAGGCGAGGAAACTCATGGATGACAACAACGAAGAAGACGAGGAGGATCACAAGATGCAGGAACAGGAGAACGCAGCAGAAGAGGATGATGCTGAGGATGAGGACGACGAGTCTGACGCGGAGGGTACTCCCAAAAAACGCAAACCCCTCGTCAAGAACAAACATCTCGATCGGATCAAGCAACAGGACAAGAAAGGGCCAAGGCGTTCATCACTCGATCTCGCGGCAGAATCGCAGAAGAACTTGCTCGCGACCGTCGATTCGGAAACTCTTCAACGACTCCGGTTGACGAAACAGTACTACACAGACGCGATCTCGTTCATCGAGGCGATCGAGGCGAGCATGAATACTGTGACAGAGTTGCTCGCGAGCAGTGTCAAGAGTGAAGTGCTCGAGGCGATGGAGTTTTGCAAGACCGCGAAAGAGTACAAGATCGAAGCGGCTGAGGTCAGTGAACCTCGACAATTTATCCCCTCCCTTTACCATCATTGACATTGGCGGCGTGGACGTATTACAGCAAGGAGTGAGGCGTATGTTGCACCTCATCTGGTCGAAGGATGAAGCGGCTCCTACGGCAGCAGTCACGACGGGCGACGATGCCGAAGATGGCCAAAAGGAAGTCAAAGGAATTCGTTCGAGACTGATCGAGTGCTACTCTCAACTGTACTTTGAGCCTCCTCAAGATCTCAACCATAAAGACCAAGTAGCGTTCGTGGCCCGCAACGTGATCGAGTGCGTACATCAGAGTCAGTCTGTAGCGGTGATTGGAAGACTGACCTTTTTCGAGTCATGTTCCAGGCTTACAAGGGACGCCACCCTGGCAGAGTTGACGTCGCTCGAAGCTCTCCTCGCAGTCATGATGTCGCGAGGAGTTGTCGAGGACGATGTTATCCTCAAATTGTGGCAGGTCTACAGTGCGTAACCTTGGCTTCTGCTTTTGATTGATCCCCGCTGAACTCCTTGTCCTTCACGATTTTCAAAAGGTACGTCGAAAGACATCCCCAAGTTTCAACGACGCGGTGCGATCATCACACTCGGCATGTTTGCCCAACCGAAACCCGAGGTGGTGGCCGATCACGTCGATACATTGCTCAAGATTGGTCTCGGATCTCTCGGCAGAGTGAGTGACTGTTCCAGACCCTGCCATCGAGGCCGCGGGACTGATTGTTCCTGCCAACTCTGTTTAGGCGGACCTTGTCCTGGCAAAGTATACTTGTATCGCACTTGGTCGAGTGGCCGGCAGTGTCAAGAAGGTCAAAGGTTCTCTCAACGACGTATCTGTGCGGTTACCCATGGACTCGGCAGTCTTTTCTCGATTGGCCAACACGATCCAAGCCCCTTCAAAGAGCAAAGAATGGTCGGTCGATAGAGTCTCACCAATTTCATGCGACTGCGGAGTCCGGATGACTGACATCAAAGTCGTTATGTACCTGCTCTTCAGGTTCAGCATGGCCGAACAAGCCGTCAATACGATCTACGTCCTCGGAGATCAACCAGACGCCCTCTGCTCCGACATTCTGCGGCAGATGACTGCTCGAGTCTTCGGCCCGAAACCCGCTGCACCTTCCTCCGAGCGAACGGATAGGCAAGATCAAGACGACGAATCGTCACGAGCCTTGGATCACGAACAGGTCGAGGACGAGAGAGCGAACGAGCAAGAAGACGGCGCCGAGAGAGAATCTGTCACAGGCAACGCTTTCGAGTTGTCACAGCTCATCTTCGTTGCTGGACACTGTGCGATCAAACAACTCGTGCATCTCGAGCTCGTTGAACGAGATCTCAAACGTCGCAAGGCCGAGGACGACAAGACGAAAGGAGGCAAGAAATCGGGAGACGACGAGCTTGATCAAGTCGCAGGCTCCGTTGAAGACGAGATCGGAGACACGATTGCAATCGCGCGAGAGAAGGAACTGCTGTACGGGCCACAGAGTCTGCTGCAGGTGTTTGGGCCGATGGCTGCAACCATTGTCTCTCAACCGAAAGTCTACCGAGTGAGCTCAAAGACTTTTGCGATCGCAAGGGATCGAGGGAATGCTGACATCGCTGTTGCCATAGAACCCGATGCTCAAAACAGCTGCGACGCTAGCCCTGTCCAAATTCATGTGTGTCTCGTCCGAGTTCTGCGCCGAGCATCTCATGATGCTCTTCAAGGTGCTCGAAACGTCTCGCGAACCGGCTGTTCGATCCAACATTGTCATCGCGTTGGGCGACATTGCCGTATGCTTTTCGACGATCATGGACGAGAACTCGGATCGCCTGTACGCGGGTCTGCACGACAAGGACCTCACCGTCAAGAAGAACACTCTCATGGTTCTAACCCATTTGATCCTGAACGGCATGATCAAGGTCAAGGGACAACTGGGAGAAATGGCAAAATGCCTTTCAGACGAGGACAAGCGCATCAAGGATCTCGCCCACCTGTTCTTCGAGGAACTCGCGACCAAGGACAAGGCAATCTACAACAACTTGCCCGACATCATCTCGCACCTCTCGAGCGGTGAAATGCCCGTTGCCGAAGACACGTTCCAAACCTCGATGCGATTCATCTTCAAGTTTGTAGACAAAGCAAGTCGCTGCTCATGAAGAGGATCCTTGACTCGTGGCTAACGTGTGACAAAATTCGTGACATGCAGAAAAAGGAAGCCGAATCGATTGTCGAGAAACTCTGTCAACGCTTCACCTCGACTACGGAAGCTCGGCAGTGGCGGGACATTGCATTCTGTCTCTCCTTGTTGCCATTCAACTCTGACGCCGCCGTCAAGAAGCTTACGGAAGGTACGGTCTGAGCGTTTTCTACTGCTTCGGGCGGATCCGGCACTAACTCTAACTACGCCCATGTTGTAGGTCTCCCCTTCTACCAAGACAAGCTGCACGAGGAAACTGTCTACAAGCGATTCGGCGAGATTCTCATCAAGGTGAGCTGAACTCGACTTCTCGATTACTCCCCGCTTCGTCTCTGAAAGTAGACGCTTCGTTGCAGATCCGTGCGCCAACCAACAAGCTCTCAAAGACGGACGGCGAGCTCAAAGAGTTTGAGGATGCTCTCGAACGTTACCGCGCCAAGGGCACTGAGGAGCAAGAGATGCAGCGCAAGGTTCAGAAGAGTCGCAAGAAGGGAGGCGCGAAATCCGCTGCTCCCCCGACGCGGCGGACGACCAGGAGAAAGGCACAATCAACCCCTCCGTCGAGTCCCGAGAAGTGAAGCGATTGTGTCTCGTTTCCCGGTGTTGTCGGTTTTTCGTATTTCGCCAGTGTTGTCATTATCATGCCCATCTTCAAAAGTATTGCGATTTCAAGCTTTGGAGCACTCGCTCAATAGCCTCTCGAGACTGTCCTTGGCTTGCTGTGCGTACTCGACGTGGTCGGTTCCCCTTCGTTCACGATCAAACACTTCGACCGAGAAGGTCCCACAGAAGCCAGTGTCGAGAATCGCCTTGGTGACCCTCACGACTGGCAAGTATCCTCCCTGATAAGGCAGAGGTCTCCAATCGTGACTCCACCTTCCTCTGGCTCTCAGACCGTCGATGATTTTGTCTTGCATGGGTTCTTTGAGACGATAGGCATCCGACACTTGGTAGAAGTAGATAAGATCTGCCGGTACTGTCGTTGCAAGTTCGTGCATCGATCGCTCGAAATTCGCGTCTCGTTCACTATCGCCGTTGAGTCCCGTCTTTGAAGTGGGATCGGCCCATTCGCTACCGGCAGTTTGGAACGAGTCGAGGCAGAGACCGACATTCGATTTGCCTTGAGCACGAAGGTCGCTCACAATGTTGTACACATCGCGCCAGGTCGAAGCGTGTCCCCAACACCAGTTCTCGTATGCGAGCTTGAACCCTTCTGCAGCGAGGAGATCCGCCAACAGCGCAAGGTCTTGTACGACCGTCTTTCGATCCGTATCGATACCTTCTGAATCGCTCGATCCGACCTGTAAAACGCCCAAAATCATACTTGGTCAAACAGTTTCGATACCGCCTTTCAGGGCAAAAGGAATTGAAGGGGGGTTCTGACCTGCAACATGTCGGTCCCGACACTCTTCATGATCCTGATCCAACCTTTCGCCCTCCTGAAAGCATCTTGTCGTTCTCGAGATCCTTCCTCCCAACCTTCAAAGTTTGCAAAAGGTTGCAAAATGAAAATGTCGAGATTTTCTTGTTGACAGATTCGTCTCACTTCTTGACCTGCTTCGCACAATGAATCGTAATCGTCTTCCTGTACCTCTTTGTTCAGATGTTTCGTCGCGAACGATTGAAGGTCTGGGAATGAAAGTTCGATTTGAGTGAACCCGGCTGTCGAGAGCGCGTGAAGCCTCGACGGGAGTGAGTCTTGAGTTTCGCCAATCGAGCAACTCGCGAAACAACGAGGTATCGAATCGAATGATTGTCGAGATACCGTATTTGACATCTTTTACGAGGTGGAACGAGAAAGAGATAGAGATGGAGAAGTGTTCGGCTTGTCGGCGTTTCCTACGTCAGTGGACCGAGTGGGGCCCGACCGCGAATAAGCGCGAGAGCGCGAACCGCGTCTTCTTTTACTTTCTCGTCAATTCTCGCTCGTGAGGAGAGCAAAGTGAGCTCATCAGACCTATCTTTCCTAGATGTGGACGAAGTATGGAAGACGTTAGGCGATCGCGCGCCGATATTCGCAACGATAGCCTGCTGTGTACGACCTTGTCATATGCTTGATGGTCAGGTTGAAGCCTTGGCGAGATAACGAGGGTGGTGTTGCACTGGAAGGGTCCTGAACGTTGTTGGAGAAGAGAGAACACTTCCGCGCTCGATCCCCTACGTTCTGCCGCATCTTCTGCTCCCGCTTTCGCATCAGGCTATGGTGTCAAGACATTACAGCTGCCAAGATCACATTGCGCGGCTCTAGCAATTAGAGAAATGAATTGCTCAAAAGGTAGAGAGAGCCGGATCCTATTCTGATAAATCGTGGAACACATTACAGCAGCTAAAGAGTGGAAATGGAAGAAATGAGCTGATACAGAAAGTAAGAAATGTTTTCTTTAGCGATACATTCAGATACGAACAACATGTGAACTGGTCATTCGAGGAGGGGAGAAATTGCATTATGCGGCGACGCGAATGACGACTTTTCCCTTGGCCCTTCCGCTCATGCTCCTTTCGTATGCTTGCTTGGCATCCTCGAACCCAAACGTACCGTCAAGAATGGGTTTGATCGAACCTATAGAATTACAGGTGTGAGTACTGGAGACGTTGCAGAAGTGGGTCAGAACAAAAGGAACTTGCCTGAAGACACCAGCCTAGCGATCTCGTCGAGATGTTCTCCCTACAAGACACGAAAATACATCGGCGTCAGTGAATGCAGCAGCCAAATGTAAAAGTTTGAGTCATGACGCACCGTGACCTTCATGGAGACGAATTTGTACTTTCTCGGGGTACCGCCCAGCCAACTCGGTCTGAGCAAGTTGCTCAACAGGTAGGTACCCGATCTAACGAGACTGCCAAACGAGCCGTCGAGGTGAGGACCGGCAATATCGAGATAGACACCAGTTTTCTGCCCCTCGAGAAATACGAGATAATTGCGATCAGTCCAGATTCGCGTAGACGGTGATAACGAAGCAGCGTACGGCGAGATAAGCTGGAGAATGGTGGTACAAATCCGGTACCCCGACCGTATCGAACACTACGTCGAAAGGTTTCTTGTCTTCACTGACGTGCGCACGCAGCTGATCGTGCAAAGGAGAGGCAGTGTAGTCGAACAGCTGTACTTGAGAAGAGACAGACTCGACTAGAGAGCGCGAAGAAGAGGAACAAGTTGTCGAGACTTGACAGCCGTACGCGAGCGCAATCTTTTGCGTGAAAACCCGAGCCAGAGTAAGCTATTGGTCAAGCAACGGGGGAACGCAAGCTTTAATACCTGAATCGCAAACAGTCCAACTCCACCGCTACCACCATTCTGCGATAGAGAGGCATGGTGTCAGGCCCGGTGAAGGACAGCAGAGCAAGCAGAGAAGGACTGACGATAAAGACCTTCATGGCGCCACTCGCGTCTTTGCGGACTTTGCCGCCGTCGAGCAGAGCCGATAGCACCGTCAACGAGGCGAGGGGTACCGCTGCAGCTTGTTCGAACGAGAGGGATTCGGGTTTGCGGCGGAGGGCGGTTTTCGGCACGAGCGCGTATTCGGCCAAAACCCCCTGTCCCGATCGGAGTACGAGTTCAGCCGCCTTGATGCCAAACACGGCGTCTCCGACTTTGAGGTCGGTCCCTTCGAGATTGCCATTGACGATCGTGCCGCTGACGTCGCTTTCGGGAACGCATGGGGTTTTCTGGACCCAGCACAAGGGTGCGACTCCCATCGTTTTCCATCCCACGGGCTGCGAGACGCGATGTTAGCCAACCCGAGCCGAATTGCAGGAGCCACCAAGCTGATAGAGCGCACATTGAGGGACACGGCATGGACCTTGACGAGGATCAAGTCACCCGAGGCAACCGGGCGGGGATAGTCTTGTTCGAGTGCGAGAACTTGCGCAGGCTTGCCCTTTGAGCGGAAGACCCACGCTTGCATGGTAGAAGAGGTGTTTGACATGGAATTCGAGCCTAGACGATAAGTAGAGTGTCGGGTTTGATAGCGATCGAAGCGGCCCAATGTGGAGATAGAAAGTTGCAGGAAGAGCAAGTTGAAGCTGGGGCACTATCCGCGGATTCTCAAGCGGTACACGGCGAGTCTGCAAGCGCCGTTCCGGAGCGCAACGTCTGACCAAGTTGAGTGAACGAGAGAGAGGGAATCGTCATCTCCGCTCCTCTCGTCTACTTCACCTTCGCGACAACTTTGCCCTGCCAGCTTGACAGTATGGAATCCTTGATCTCGGATACACGCTTACCGGACGATCTTGCGGCATTCAAGGCGACCGCGGGCCTCCTCGCGACCCAAAAGATCCGATACTCTGCCAACTACGTGCCCCCCATCGAGGAACGACACCGCAAGGCGACTCTCGTCAACGTGAGATAGAACAAGATCGCTGCCCGCATCGGACCACGCAACTGATCGTATATTGCAATGTTTGCTTTTGGCCAGGTCCCCGTGTGCGAACCCCCCTCCACTTCGTCTTCCGAACAAGGCGATGAATCTGCATCTGCAGACCACACCGTCGAGCTGACGATCAAGTCACTCAAACCTCCCCTCACCTTCAAGCTGTCGGCCTCGCCGACCTCGACCATCGCATCGTTGAAACAACAACTCGCAGACGAACATGGTGCCAAAGGCGCACCACCCGTCGAAGGCCAGAGATGGATTCTGAAAGGCAAATCGATGGGAGACTCGAAACTGTTGAAAGAGTTCAACGTGCAGGACGGCGCCGTGATCAACTTGATGGTAACAAAATCGACTCCCGCTGTGACGACTCGATCAAACGAAGACCCGGAAGAACCTCAAGCAGTTCCAACCCTCACTCTGTCTGAACCTGTGGCATCAGGTTCAGCATCTTCTTCTTCTTCAAATGCGAAACCATCTCCCGTCTCGATCGAAAAGGACCTCGAATCGCTACCACTATCGACCTCGTCAACCGCGAAGCACGCTTCAACGTCGTACCAGGAACGCATCCAACAAGCTGAACTGTGGCAAGACCTTCGGACACTACTCGAGAAGCGCTTCGAAGGAATCGAGAACCAGGAGGCCCACTGTCAGCAGGCATGGGAAGCCATGTTGGGAGGATGCCAAGAGTGGATCGAACCGAGCCAGAAGGCACTCATTCGGGAGCGGGTGGGATACTCGGCGATGGGCGGATACTGAGTAAACGTCTGCTTGAACCGTGCAATTACGTCCCATTTTTGTGCACTCTCGCAGGTCGGTCTCACGAACATGACACCGCCTAAGCATGTCCAACGATCTCCTCATGAGGTCAGGTGTTGCTCCTAGTCGTGTGCTCGGATCATGAAGCGCAGCACCAGCTCAGTAGCCATACTTATCCCTATGACACCGTTGTGAACGATCAGACTTGCGCGATTCTGCCCTCTTTCCTCGACCTGATCGATGACGAAGAAGCGCTTGGCTTGGGATAACCGCTATTCTTACAATAGAACGTCGTCTAATCTATCTCCCTTACAACACCTTGCCCCCCTCTTCAACCCCAACATCCACTCTCTTCTCCACAGGTATCATCCATCTTGCCTTCCCCTCTTGTCCAGCGTGTGGGCATCTTTTAATTTAGGCTTTCGGCAAAGATTCTTCGGTCGGAAGAGGGTCCTTGGGATGTTTCGCTTCGAAATGTTCCTTGAAGTTCTTGTAGTCACTCAAAGGAGTCATACATTTCGGACACTTGATCTGATTTGAACGGGTAAAGCGTGAGCAAAAAATCATTCCGATGGGATATACGAAACGTTTCGATTTCCGGAAGATTAGGAAATCAACTTTACCTTGAATGCAGCTGCACGTGAAGCGAGGTTTGAAGTTCCACCCTTCTTCTCGCCTTTGCCAGCGTTCTTTTGTCTGACGTAGGGTTGAAACGTTGGGAGGTGAAACGATTTCTTACAAGAGATCAGGACAGAACAAAGAGGGAGAAAGAGAGAGGGGTGAACGTACTGAGCCTGTTGTTTCTGCAGTCCACGAGCCATTCTTTTTCCCGTTAACGCGTCACTGTCGAGACAAGGCGAGAGCAGGAAAGGGGACCTGCGAGAGACGCGACATGTTTGCTGTGCGATCATGATCATCTTGACCCCTGACTGCAATTGCAACTCTTCCCTCTCTACCTCGATGCGCAATCATGCCTGGATAATCTTTGGACGGTTCCTCTCAACCACGTTGGCGGTACGGTTCTAGTCTAGAATCGAAAAGGCCAGGCTTCTATTGCTGTTTCTTCGATTCGGACAACGGGTTCGCTATCCGGATCTTGTCTGGACTCTTCCACCTACCCGTCAAGTGATTGCCTCGAATCACGAGCAAATCCCTCGCCATCCTGATCGAATCCCACACGACGTCCAACTTGCTCCCTCCCACCTCGTGCCACCTGACTCCAACTTCTCGTAACGGGATTCCGGTCAATTCGGCGAGCAACAAGAGTTCGCAATCAAAGATCCACCCGGGTGAGTGGAGAGAAGGGTACAGGTGTTGGGCAGAGGCGCGAGTGTGGAGTTTGAACCCGCACTGGGTATCACGAATCGAGCGAAGTCCGAGGATCGAAAGGTACAGGTGGAAGCAACGCATGAGTAGGTTGCGCAAGAGAGAGCGCTGTACCGTTTCCCCATACGAGACAAGAAAAAAGTCAGTTGTGGTGATTTCGACATTGCGAGAGGCAAAGAAACTGACTTTGACGACCGCTTCAGTCGAGACGAGGTGTGCTCGAGAACCGACAATGATACCGTGACACGAGTCTAAAGGTTGGTATCGTTCAAGGGTGTCCAGTTCCGACTCGAGGAGGGCAAGGTCGGCAAAGTTGGTCGCTCCATCCGCATCGACAAACAGAATACGATGCCCCGATGCGTGCAAGACTCCCTGAATCAATGACACAAAGGCTCGCATATCGAATCAGATCTCGCGTGTCCTGCATTGCTTGAGCGATGCAATAAGTCGACCTACGTGTTTGGTTGCTCCTCCTTTGCCTCGGTTCTTGACGAGACTGCACACTTTGATGTGACCGCGCTTTGCCCCAAACTCTCGTTCAAATTCTTCGGCCAATTCGAGTGCGACTTTGACCGTATCGTCTCTGCTCCCGTCATCCACGATCAAGACTTCGTAACTGCCTTTCTCGACCCCAGTTGGGAGACTTGCAACTCGCACGTCGGCGAGATTTCGGGTCTCGAGGAATTCGATACATGGGCGCAGCATGACCGAGAGCCGCAACGACTCGTTGTAGGCCGGTACGACGACCGACAGGTGGACTGTGGGTGGGGCAGACAACCGTGAGAGCGGCGGCGGAGTCGGCCACGCTGGACCGCGACACGTGGATTCCGACGGAGATGGTGTCGGCTCGATCGGAGAGAACAGGATGAGGAGGATGAAAGCCTGTCAACATGCCAGACAGGTCAGCAAGACGCGAAGGTGGTCAACATCGGAAGCGAGTTGAGCGAGACGCGAGACTCGACTGACAATGCACACGACATGAGCGAGCACGATCGCGGCGAACAGCACCTGTTGCTCTATCGAGAGCCCCAGCATGATCTCAAAGCAGCGGATGCAACCTGTCGGGACGAAGTCGACGAGAACAACGCGAACCTTCACGTGCGACTCGCTCCCGCGGTTCCCTCCCCTGTCTTCGCTCGATCGCCACTCTGGAACGCTCAGAGGGCATAGATGGAGTCCGAGACGGGATGGACAGCTGCAGACCCCTCAGCATTGCGTCAGTATCCCGATGCGGCGTCTGCCCCCACCTCACTCTTCACTCCGCACAACGATCACTCACGCTCTCCAATGGCTACAGCTTGATCTCAGATTACTTCTATCCGAAAGTTGGCGGTGTCGAGAGTCATATCTACGCCCTCGCACAATCCCTCGCGAAACGCAACCACCGAGTAAACTCTCGAGTCGATTGACCCGCTCTCGCTCGTCCTGACGCTCGTGTCGCTGCAGGTTGTCGTCATCACGCATGCGTACCCGCCGCGACGGGGAATCCGATGGCTGCCAAACGGGGTCAAAGTGTACTATGTCCCAGTACAGCCTCTTCCCCCGACGCACGTTCACGCGACTCTGCCCAACTTTTTCACCGCACTGCCCAACCTGCGCAAGATTTACCTGCAAGAATCGATCGACGTCATACACGCACACGCTTCGTTGAGCGCGTTGGGCATGGAAGGGATCATGCACGCGCGCACGATGGGCATCAAAGCCGTCTTTACCGATCACAGCTTGTTCGGGCTCGGCAACATGGCAGAGATTTGGGGCAACAAGATGCTGAAAGGTTGTCTCAGCGATGTCGAGGCCGTCATCTGCGTGTCTCATACCGGGTAAAACAGATCGCTCTCGCCTTGTCGGTGGTGATCACAGGACTTCTGCTGATTTAATTGACCCGACAGGAAAGAGAATACGGTCCTGAGAGGGGCACTCGACCCAAGGATCGTGCACGTGATCCCCAATGCAGTTGTAGCGTCGCAATTCCGACCCACCGAGCCCATCATGCCGATACCCAACATCCGTGTGTCACTCTCCCCACACAAACCGCATTCTCCCTATAACTGACACGTTTCGTCAGTCACGATCGTATGCATCACGAGGCTCGTTTATCGCAAGGGAATTGATCTCTTGATCGCTGCACTTCCGAAAGTGTGCGCGTTGCATCCGGACGTGCGATTCCTCATAGGTATGCCTCTCTCGTCTAGGTCAAATCTTATGCAATGCTGACAAAACCTGTCGATTCCAGGCGGGGACGGACCCAAGATTGTCGAACTCGAGCAAATGAGGGACAAGTATCAGACCCTACTTCGAGACCGAGTTCAGCTTCTCGGGCCTGTCAAGCATGAGAATGTTCGATCTGTGAGCATCCTCTCGATTATTTATCATCGATGTGCGCTTGTCAGGCTAACGAGCATTCGGCGTGCCGACCAAGCTCTTGTCTCGAGCCCAGATCTTCTTGAACCCTTCCCTCACGGAAGCATTTGGAATTGGGATTCTCGAGGCAGCCTGCGCGGGTTTGTTTGTCGTGAGCACTCGGGTTGGAGGCGTACCCGAGGTATTGCCACCAGGATTGATCGAGTTTGCTGAACCCGAAGTCGAAGGTATGTTCTTCCTAAATCCCCCTTGACAGGCCAATTCCGCCTTGCGATTGACATCGACGACGTTACATTTCGGTTGGCAGATCTTGTGAAAGCCATCTCGAGGGCGATCAAACATGTTCAATCTGGCAAACACGATCCCTTGTTCGCGTACGAAACCCTCAAAGATGTGTACAGTTGGACCGATGTCGCAGAACGGACTGAACGAGTGTATCGAACCGCACTTGAAATCGATAGAGTTCCAGTCGTAGAACGACTTCGAAGGTAAAATTACCGACCAAGGCTTTATGGTTTTGGAATCTCGGTTGACCCATGGTTATTCAGGTACTATGGAACTGGTCGAGTGTTTGGGATCATCATGTGTGTGATCGTCATTGTCGATTACATGTGGCTCGCTTTGCTCGATTGGTGGCAACCACGCGATGAAATCCCGTTGCAACCAAAATTCAATCTCGAGAAATGGAGAAAGGTAAGGCCCCGAACCCAAAATTCAAGGAATGCCGATCCTGACGCGCAGATTACTTGCAGATCTGTGAAGAAGAGGTCGCAAGAATCGAGACCGCCGAGGTGAGCTTGCGAATTTGTTGGTCCGCTTCTCGCGCAGGAGCTGACCCAAACCACGACGAATTGGAATTTGGATAGCAACAAGCGGGAGATAGAGAACATATCGAATAGAATCAGAAGCAAAGCTAGTAGCTACAGTTGGGTTTGCGGATTGCGAACAAACGTAAAGGGAAGAAAAGGTCTATAGGAAAGTGAACCATCTAGGCTTGTGCTGTTGTGCAGCAGTGTTAACTCGATCCGTCAACATCATCAACAACTGACTAAGGGCGAGTAATTGAGCATACCTATCGCAAATAGCGTTGATTGTCGCGTTCGAGCCTCCTTCTTTCAAACTCTTCCTCCTCTTCACTCCTCTCGAGCATGTCTGGCGTCGGGGGCAGCTTGAGCGTCTCGCCTTCCCCCAATTCGAGATTCGCGTCTGCGAGGGCCGTGTCGAGTTCCGAAGGTTCTTCGAATTCGAACGCGTCGCCATGGGCTCTTTGGGCGATGCCGAGTTCCGCAGATTCGAGCAAGTTGATCAATGCTTCGGCTTCTCGAGGTGCTCGAGTTTGTCCAGTCAACTGGAACCAGCGGTAACAGGAGAATGCAAACTTGGCCGTCAGTCGTGGTACCGCTCTGGTTCTGTAGATAGACACACACAGAGAGAGAAATTCGACACTGACCACGTCCTTTTGGGTGATTCCCTTCCAGTGATACACCCTCTCGTTCTCATCGAACCTGCACAAGAACGCATTCGCAAGGATCTCGATCCCGGCGTACAAACCCCGACTCCTGACATACGACAGGACCGGAGTTTTGTCGAGGCCCGATTCGATACTTGCTCCAGCTCCGTAGGGTCCGGCAGCGACTGCCAGTTCCGAACCGATCGTGATCTTGCCTATCGGGTAGAACGCCTCGACTGCAGCTTTCGCACGTAGCACTAGATGGGAGACAATGCGTTAGATCATATTCCTCTTTGCGCCCACGAGAGGGGACGGACCCATGATGGAATCATAGAAATCGCAACCGAGGAGCAACCCGACCGTCAGGTTATTAGGACTGATGAAACTCGGTGCCGACCAGCCTGTGGAAAATCGACATTCCTCGTCAGTGTCGCGTCACGCTTGTCTTTTGTGAAGCAATCTCACTCACTACCGTCCTCCAAGCGAGCCATGATGACACCTGCACCTCCGGAACCGCCGAACGGTGCAATCCCGTTCCGCATCGCGCTAAAGATGATGATTCCTTGGGCTTCCCGCAACACTTTTGCCGGAATCTTGCGCAGAACCTTCTTGCGTTCCCGGCGTTTCTTGCCCGTTGCTGGATCGATTTGCTCGGTATCGACCTTGACTCCAACGCCATCGACGACAAAAGCTGTTTTCCGTTTGTAGCCTCTCGTCAATTTGCCGACTTGTCTTCAGGGATGAATCTGTATAGACGGACCTGATAGGATCCTGTGGCATTTGTCGAGTTCTTGCTCGAAATCTCCGCTGACCGGCCAAAAGCGTTCTCCGAATCCGTACCCTTCAGCCCATCCATTGACCTTTGTGCCGATTTTGTCACTCCAGGTGAGCCCCTGTAAAAACCGAAAGCAGCTGTTAATCGGTACATGCCTGCGGAGCGAGAGGAGAGAGAGAGAGGTATCGGCTCTTACCTTGGTCATGGCGGTCGCACCCCATTCACTGCCTTTTCGCTTCGACTTTGCCTTGAACGTCTCGTTCGTGGGCGGCATAGTGGACGAGTATGGTAGGTCTGGTTTGACGGACCGGTCCAATCGCCTCGGTGGAGGCGGATGCGGTAGAGACATTGTTTCACCGGATTGCTTCTTGAGCCTTGATCGTGCCTCGGTGATCGGGTCGAGCAGTAGCAGTAGAGTTTGCAAGCTTATCGCTGGAAGGACAGTCGGGATAGGAGACGACTGAGACGCCGAGGTGGCCAATCGCAAAAGTATTTCGGCGATTACTTCATCAGTCGCAATCACCTCGCTACTCTCGGCAATCCTCTTGAGCGATATTTTCTCAAGGTTCGGTAGAGAGTCACAAGTTCGAGCCGGATAGTCCGAAGTGCGCCCGAAAAGTAGATGAAAAATGCAGTATCTGAGTACATTTTCAGAATCGCAATCTATTATAGCTGCGAAAACAACAAGCGACTGATTGTGCTGGTACTGCCAACGGAATCAACCTCAGAACCCAACCCCATTTGCTTTCCCTCCGGCTTCGTAGAACCTCTTCTCAAACCCCCGCAATTCCCCAATCTCGTTCCAATTCACAATGTCCATGAATCCGGGTTCGCCTATCGGTGGCATGTCGTGTTCCTCTCCCTCCTGCTCCCCGGATGTTGTTCCTCGGTGTTGTCGAATCTGGTCGAGGAGTTGAGCTCGAAGCGAGTTGGGCCCAGCCACTTGGGCCTCTATCCGAAGCCACTGCTCCCAGCTTGTCCCGCCCTGGCTTTCCATCAGATCTTCCCGAGTATGATTGATGAATTGGATCCCTTCAAGTTCGTCCAACCAGCTCATCTGAATCCCAAGGACATAGTTCCAGCCTCGATGCCCATCCCAGAAATCCGTCCTGATGCCTCTCGCCAACAGCGCCTGGATCCTTCTTCTTTCATCATCGATTTCGATGTCTTCTTGAGGACGGTCCGAGTAGGACTGAGTGATGCCTTGACCCGTGATGGGCGAAATGTTGACGAAATCATCCACGTTGATCGGGTCGGCTCGTTGCTGATTTCGGATTAGAGTAACGTTCGATGCTGGCAATGTCGAAAATTTGCGAGGCAGGTGCAACTGTAGGGTTCTGCCCCAAGTCTTTCCGTTTCCAAACTCGCTGTTTGTGCAGAGAAACTCAAAGATCAATTTTCGTCTACGAGGTTGAAAGAACCCCGCGATTCGTTCAAAGACTGACCCGACGATCCTTTTCAGCAAGTTGCCGTGGACGAACAGAGGTCGTCCTCTCACTTCGCCACCTCTTCGATCTCGAAACTCGCTCTCGAGTCCAAACTGGACCATCGTGTGTCCCGCAAACTTGTCCCGGTTCTCGTCTCCCATCTCGCTCGGGTTCGTCCACGATGCCGAGGCGAGCGTGTGGGACGGGATCGACCATCGTTTGCGCAACAGGAGGAAGGCGTAACCTGCCATAACAACTGAAGGTCAAAAAATTGATCAAGCACAGCGGGAAAACCCGGAAGAGCATACGGAGCAGGTCCTTGTCGCCGTCCGAGAATTGGAACCAGAACTTCCAGTCTGACAGCCAGTGCTCGAGCAAGATCAGCCTGTGTAAAAGACTCCAAAATGACGTGTCAGTTGCGAGAACTCGGCTTCGAACCTAAACGCGCCCAAGGAGACGTGTTAGCCGAGAGGAAAGGGAACTGACGCATCGCTGTGCTTCCGTTTGTCGATCAACACTTGACCACTCTCCATGGTCCACTCGTCCCTGCATTGAATGCCGAGGATCCTCCAAATGGCATTTTCGGCGGTGTCTTTCCAATAATCGTTCCAGAACACGGCTCCGTATTCTTGAAACTCGATCGAGTCGAACAAGAACTCGGGAGATCTCGCCGGGATCGAGTCCGAATCGAGATACAAAATTTGCGAGAAGGACGAAGCCGTGAGTGCGAGACCTTTGATGTGAAATTGTTTCGTCAACCCGGAACCAGAATCTTTCGAGATGGACTCGAGCGGGATCGAGGTGGCACCGAGTCGAGCGAATTCGGCGAGTTGAGCAGACGACGGATGCTCGGTCGGAAAGTGGAAGATTTCGGCAGGAAGATCGCACGAGTACTCTGTGCGCAAGAGTCTCAGCGACACAAGCACTCGATCGAATGTATCCTGACGAGAAACAGTTCAGCACTGGCAGTTCCGGTCCAATTTCCTTCATGCGCAAGGGTAACTTACGGCATTACCAGCTGTCCAGACAATTCCTCGCGTAGACTCGGTTCCTACCTCCAGCCGTCCTTGCTGGGCGGCGTCCCTCAAGACGCGGACGGTCTCGGTCCGAATCTCCCGTATCCGCTCGCTGTCGATCCCTGACCAAAACGCGAGGTTTTCACGTTGGTGCAATTTATTCGTGTTGTATTTGACCGACGGGGAGCCGCAAGTTTGTGCATTGAATCGGACGTGAGTCTCGGCGGTCGAGAGGGGAGAATCGATAAAATCCTGCAGTCTCTCTTCGAGGGTTGACTGAGGAGGAAGCGGAGGCGAGGGAGAAATCCACTGCTCGAGTGGTGTTGATACGTCGGACGCATTGAGACGAGACGGTGCGCGGGACACGCTGAGCACAGGCGCATTGCACGGTTCTCGGCCGTTAAAGTCCCAGGCGGGATCGTCGGAATGGAGAAGTCGGTATGAGCGAGACAGTCTCGAGTGAGTTGCGTTGAGCCGAGTGAGTGGCAGATGCGAGTACAAGCGTGAGGCGACGCCTGGGTTCAGATGGAGCCGAACGATCGGCGCATTGTGCGTTGCGTTCCAGGTGTCGTAAGCGAACACGATCAAGACAAGGAGACTCAATGCCGACAGGATGACATGCTTGCGCCGCGAGAGCCCTGAAACGACGCGGTGAAAGGGCGACGAGGTCGACGACGACTTGAACGATCCGAACGGGAAGGTCGACGCCGGGGTGGGCGGGATCCGGTACGGGTACACTTTGATCCTCCGAGTGGGCATCCCTGTCCGCTACATCATCCGGCGGGCGAGTCAAGTGGAGGACTGCGAGGGCAGGACGAGAGATCCAGAGCGATGAGCGCGCGGGGTAATTTAGGATGAAATGCATTTGTTACCGCAGTTCATATTGATCCGCATTTGTCCTTGATTGGTACCCCTGTCTTTTGTCTGAGAACGCTCACACAGCGAATGTGCACATCGCACCGTCTACACCTACAACACACCGGCAAGTCGCAAGAAGGTCGCCTCGAAGCTCTTTGAGCGGTCACGGATCGATATCGGCCGAACAGCCACGCCTTGCGACGATCATCCAACCTTGTTCTCTGCATTGCCGTCCAATCACCCGCCGCTCAACTCGACACCAGACGATTCTGTACATACGATTCTGGACGTCCTGCAAGCAAACAAGCGCTGGTAATGGCAGGTCCGGCCGAAGATGGGCTAATGTCGCCTTCAGATCCGACCTTTGGCTTTCCATTCGAACCCTACTCGATCCAGCTAGACCTCATGAAGCACCTGTACGATTCTATCTCCCACGGCAAATGTACCGTGATCGAGTCACCCACCGGCACCGTCAGTACCGTGGCACTCTCTCCGTTCCTCGCAACAAGATTGACACATTCTAGCTGCACATGAAGGGCAAGTCGCTGTCGTTGATCTCGTCGACATTAACGTTCTTGAGAGACCAGAAGAGTCAAGCAAGAACTGCACTCGTGGCCCAAGTTCGAGCCTCGGACAGCTTCCGAGACGAGCCGGATTGGGTCGTCGAGCATGAAGTCAAGTCCAAGCTCGCCGAACTCGAAAGAAGCGAACTCGAATTGGAAGCGCGACTTGCCGAGATTCGGGAACGCGAGAGGCTCGAAAAGGAGAGGGTCAAGAGGGACCAAACGCTCGACCGAGCGAAAAGTCTCGCCAGAAAGAGGCAGGCGAGTCCGTTCTTGACACCCACTCATATCCGGCGAGTGTCTTGACTGATGACTGGGCGAGGTGCAGAAACTGTCCACCGAGGAGAAAGAAGCGAATGAGGCGGAGCAATACGCTCCCACTCCCTACCATGAAATCGACTCGGTGCCGGAGCTCGAACATAGACCGGCCGAGGGCAACGGAGAAGACAACTTCTCACCAGCGGTCAGGGCGTTGCTCAAGTCGTGAGCTGCTTCTTTATCCGGCCTCGATGCGAACCGCGCTTCGATGCTGAACTTTGTGCGCATTTTGTGCCAGAATGGGTGGAGGAAACAGGTCGAATCGCCCCGATCAGGACGAGGAACCCGACACGCCAAAGGTACGTGACACGGCTTTGTATTTTCGCTATCCCGAGTTTGACTCGCTTTGTGCCTGCGGTCCAGGTTTACTTTGCCTCCCGAACGCACTCTCAGCTGTCGCAGTTCGTGGCCGAGTTGCGCAAGACACGGTTTTCTCAGTCGGAACTACCAGGGACGTCTGCAACCCCTAGTGCGACTTCAGCTTCGAATCCCACAATCGAACCAGCTTCGGCGCCAATCCGGTTGATCCCACTTGGATCTCGGCAGAACCTGTGCATCAACGAAGACGTGCGGAAACGTGCTAACGGGAACAATGAAGCGCTCGGCGACCTCTGTACCGATCTACAGAAGGGTGGGACTAAGGACAAAAGGTGTCCGCATCTGCCGCTCATGAGCGAACCAGCGAAACTGAACGAGTTCCGCGATCAAGCTCTTGTACGCCTCTCATGAACGTGAGATCGCCTGACAGAATTCGAGTGCTGACCCTCGCGCAAAACCCAGGCTTCCGTGCGGGATATTGAAGATATCGAAGATTTGGGACGGAAACTCGACACATGCCCTTACTACGGCACCAGACGCAGTGTCAAGACTGCCGAGGTTGTCACGCTACCGTACAATATGTTGATGCAGAAAACGGCTCGAGAGGCGCTTGGCATATCGCTCAATAAGCAAGCTTTTCCGGATTTCCTTCTCCTTGTTTGTCGGACACTGACCGCCTACTTCACATAGTCACGTAGTAGTGATCGATGAAGCGCACAACTTGATCGATTCGATCTTGTCCTTACACAGCGTTTCGATCACGCTCTCGCAGATCACGCAGCTTCGACAGGCGCTGCTCACCTATCTCCAGAAATTCAAGTCTCGTTTCACTGGACTCAACGCAGTGTATCTCAAGCAACTCGCCTTGGTACTGAAAGGGCTGAGCGAGTTTGCCGAGCATTGGCGGAAAGGGATCGAGGAGGAAGGAAAGCGGAAGGAAGAGATGGTCCAGGTAGGCACGCTGTTTGCGAACAAGACCGCGGGAGCTGCTGGTGCTCTAGATCAGATCAATCTCAGAAAGCTCGACGAATACTTGCAGCGGTCAAAGATCGCACGAAAGGTCCGGCTCGTTTCACTCCGCATCATTTCCTTGAAGCGCGCAATTGATCCGCTCACGAGGAGCTTTTACAGATCGGAGGTTACATCGATAGTCTTGTTGACGAGAAGACCGCTCAAGGTCAGCCGCTCGAATCTGGACATATCGTCAGACTCCGCTGACTACGACATGGTGAAGAACAGGTCGTCAAGCGCTACGGAATCAAGCTACAAGGTCGCTTCACCAAATACAACAATTCATCCTGTCGCTGGCGAATGCAGATCGAGATGGCCGAATCCTTCTGTCTCTATCGTCTTCTTCAGCATCTCCGGCACAAGATACAGAGTCTCAGACGCCGATCAAAAGCCGCACTGCCGACGTCTCGTTCAAGTATATGTTACTAGCGCCTTCGGACTCTTTCCGAGACATCGCAGAAGAAGCGAAATCCGTCGTGCTGGCGGGAGGCACAATGGCGCCAGTTCGTTTTGAACTTTCGGGGTGAACGGTGGAGCTCGTTGCTGACTATCTCGTACTGACTCTCTTGCAGATGAGCGATTTCAGGGAGCAACTGTTTCCGTACTTGCCACCAGAGCGATTCTCAACATTCTCATGTGGACACGTCGTACCTCCGGACCATGTCGCGACATTTGCTGTCGCTAAAGGTCCTACCGGTGTGCAATTCGAGTTCACCTACAGTCGGAGAAAGGACGAAAAACTTGTGAGTAGTCTCACGCCATGAACTTACTACAGAGCCTACAGCTGATCCATCCTCGAAATGCTGCAAACAGCTCGACGAGCTAGGAAGTGCGATTGTATCTATCGCCGCTATCACGCCGAAAGGTATCGTCGTATTCTTCCCATCCTACGAATTCTTGTATCAGGTTCAAGCGAGGTGGGCAAAGAACGGCACGATTTCCCGCTTGACGAAGAAGAAAACAGTACACCATGTCTCGCTACTTCTCTGCTGACTTGGTCGGACATGCAGCTTACAACTTGCCCGCGCTCTTCTCCCCAGACATTCTGGGAACCGAAAGCCGCTGCCGAAGTAGACCTGGTACTTCGCGAATATTCCGCTCACAACGAGCAGGGTGGAAGTGTAGGTTCTCTCGAGTCCATTTACACAAAGCATGCGTTGATCATCCCCCTTCCGATCCCAGGGTGCGATCCTGTTTGCTGTCGTAGGCGCCAAGCTGTCTGAAGGCATCAATTTCGCCGACGATATGGCTCGCGGTGAGTTCAGCTATGTCTGTGGGCAATCCTGCCGAAGAAGGGTGCCTCTGATTTTGAGCTACCATGCCTTCCAGCTGTTATTGTTTGTGGTCAGTCCTCTGTGCAGTGAAACTGCTTGGGTGTCACACGCTGATGTATACGCGTATCTCACAGGTATCCCATATCCCAACGCTGCATCCGCCGAGTTAAAGGAAAGGATGAATTACCTCAAAGATATGTCAAGCGGGAACCTCCCTGCAGGCTCTCCCGATGCCGGACAGGTGCTTTGTGAGTCGCTCTTCCATCTCCGTCTTGCATCCAGGCATTGCTGAGCCCAAACCTCGTGTTCAGATCAGAACCTCGCGTTTCGAGCCGTGAATCAATCAATCGGCAAGCCTTGGCATTCAGACTGACTCACGCTCCCGTCTCACTGGAGTATGCTGACGAGTTTCTGGTCCTGCTGCGACAGGTCGTGCGATCCGGAACAGTCGAGATTGGGCTTCGATCATCCTTCTCGACGCACGCTATACCCAACCCTCGAAGAAAGCTCAGCTTCCGAGATGGCTTGGGAGCAACGTTCAGTCGCCGCAGACCTTTGGAGCACTCGTCCAAGGCCTCGTCGCATTCAATAAAGCGAGAAGAAAATCTGGCGGATGAGATGCAAGCCAGGAAACAGTGCATTAAGCAGCCGTTCTCGCAGGTTCATCAGGGAGCGCCGGAATGGCTTTGACGGAACGAGTGTAGAAAAGCTCGCGAGATAAGGACCCTATGCCGCAGGTCGTAATGCGCGCCGCTTTTCTTGGTAACCCTTGGCGCAAAGTCCGGACACCTGTTCATAACCATGTTGGTCGAACCGAGAGACGGTAATTGGTTTCGAGAGTATGGGGGCATAGGCGAGTCACTAAGCAGGACGAGCTACAACCGAGAAGCGACATTTGAAAATGGTTTGGCATGCTTTCACATATCAGACTTTCGCTCTCGGCAACTCTCTCACGCGGCGCGAACATGTGTAGGTAGTAAAAGGTAGGGACACATTGCTTTCAAAGGGAGAACAACGGTACATGGGGAAAAAGGGGGGGTTCAAAGACAACAACAGACCGCATCGAAAGTCGAATTAACTCGTCCACACTCTCTTCTCAAAACTCCTCGACTTGACTGGACAAGTCAAGCCGTTTACAGCTCCTGGGAACCCTTCTCTCCGGGCATCTTGGTCTTGGACGGGAGAAGCTCAGAGTGGATGTTGGGGAGGACACCTCCTTGCGAGATGACGACACCACCGAGGAGTCGGTTCAACTCCTCGTCGTTGCGGATGGCGAGTTGCAAGTGACGCGGGATGATACGCGACTTCTTGTTGTCACTGTGAGCGAAATGAGGATGGAGTCAGTCGCATGCATGACGCGAGAATCGATGAAAATGAGAACGTACCGAGCGGCGTTACCGGCGAGTTCGAGGATCTCAGCAGACAAGTACTCGAGAACAGCGGCGAGGTAGACTAGGACAGAATGGAACGCGGGTTAGGAGATCGTGTCATGCGCAAGTATATGTCGAGAGGTAACATACCAGGGGCACCGGCTCCGACACGCTGAGCGTAGTTTCCACGACGGAGAAGACGGTGGATACGACCAACGGGAAATTGGAGACCGGCTTTGGCGGAACGGGATTGCGCCTTGGACGAGTCGCCTCCAGCCTTTCCTCCAGATTTTCCTCCAGACGACATGTTTATAAGTTTGAGTGGTGGGTGGGAAAGTTGGGTGAGATGTGAGTGTGGGTTGCGAGAGCAGAGAGAGTGTGAGAGGGGAGCAAGGCGTTTAGAGTGACGGAACTGATTTGTTTGGGCGCGGATCGGGCTGAAATGCGGATGCGTAGTACGCATTCCGAGCGAAGCGGAGAATTTCGTGCGTACGTACGCATGCCTCGGATTTTGTCCCGTGTTGTTTTGGTCACCTCTCGCCAGCCGCTCGTCACACCGCCCGATCCGAGACGCAGACTCTTCTCTTCCCCTCTCCCATCACCACTCACTTGATCTCACATCTCATACAATGGCCCCCAAGTCTACCACCGCTGAGGTAAGCTTTTCACATGCCGTCGTCCCGCCACTAGACGCGTTCGGCTCGCTCATCCCGATCTCGTGTCCTCTTCTACAGAAGAAACCCGCTTCCACTGCCGGCAAGGCCCCTGCCTCGAAGGCTCCTGCTGGAAAAGCTCCCGCCAAGAAGGCCGTCAAGAAGGCGCCTGCTTCGGGAGACGACAAGAAGAAGAAGAAGCGTGTCCGCAAGGAGACCTACTCGTCGTACATCTACAAGGTCCTCAAGCAGGTCCACCCCGACACTGGTATCTCGAACAAGGCCATGCTCATCCTCAACTCGTTCGTGAATGACATCTTCGAGCGCATTGGTGAGTCTCTCGCTGTCGACTGTCCGAGTAGTACAGGACGCTGACTCTTTCCTGCCCTTGCTACTAGCTGGAGAGGCCTCGAAGCTCGCTTCCTACAACAAGAAGTCGACCATCTCTTCCCGCGAGATCCAAACCTCGGTCCGCCTCATCCTCCCTGGAGAGCTCTCGAAGCACGCCATCTCTGAGGGAACCAAGGCCGTCACCAAGTTCTCGTCGACCAAGTAAGCGGGACTTATCGGATCGAGTCGGAGGAGTGAGAGAGAGGGGGGGTCTATCTTCGAGTTTCCTGTCAGCAGTTTGTCGTTACCACAATCTTTTTATCCCTAGCGTCTGAGCAATTCACGCTGCATTACTTTACCTACCTGTCAAATCATGGTCTTGGTGACGGCGAGAGTCTTCCCCCATCTCGATATACACGAAGAACTTAAGAGGGCTATCACCTCCTTCACGGACGAGCTAAGCCGCGTCCATCCAGATAAGAAGGCTAAGCTCGGCGACCTGGATCGCTGCTGTTCTCGGGTGTCGATTTCATAGCAGCCCAACAGGAGATCTATGATAGCAACCGGCAGCGAGCAAAAGAAGACAGGAGATCGAATCTGCAAGTTTGCAGATTCGATCTCCTGTCCAAGTCCGAAAGTCGAGATCTCGGACACGGCGACGGTCTGTGCCAAATCTTGTATTCAGTGTCTCCCAGTGTTGCCGGATTTTTCTAACTAACTATTCTATACTGTATTAGTAATGTTAGAAAGCTAGTTAGTATACCTCCGGTCGAGGGTTTGTTAGAAAATAAGTAGAAAAGGTCACCGCAAAAAAGAAAAGTTTGGGAGATGCAGCGGGCACTGCTAGTACAGCCAGAAGCGCTAGGCGTGGCGGGAGCGAATGGGCAGCTCAGAACATGAATCGACGGCGGGCTTTCTTTTTTTCCTTACGAGGGGAGATACCTCTACGCTCGATCCTCTTTTTCTTTTCTTTTCTCTCTCGCATCCTTCGTCCGTTCCTTTTCTCTAAAATTTCCGTAGCTACCCAATCGCTTTGTATTGCACTCAGAAGGCGTTCCTGAGCGTTCCTGAGCAATTTTGGATTCTAATTGTCTTACATGTTAGTAATTACTTAGAATCGCCTCAAAAATCGTACTATTCTATTCTAGCTTACTAATGTTAGAACGGCAACACTGGTGTCTCCGGCCTTCGGAGTCGCCCAATCCTTCATGACAAAGACTTCTTGTGCACGAGATCATTGTCTGCCGAGCACATAGATGTCGAATCAGCCCGGGCGAGGTGACCGGTGAGCCTCAATAAATTTTACGAGTCTCCGAGTCTCATTTACCGGGGCCGGATTTCCGAGGGCCGGGCTTTGCTGCTCCAACGACAGGTGCCCAACTCGTTGCATCTGATACAGCCGGGCTACACGGACGCGTGAACGACAAAGAAAGGCAGGGTGCGTCAATGACCGAGTCTCTATCCAGCGATAAGATCATCCCCTCATGATACCGAGTTGATCGACAACAATACGCAGTTCGCGATCGACCACGACCGGCCAGTGGAGCGCGATGGACAATCAGAGTTACGGTTACAGCTACAGCGAGGGTCAGGCGTGTCCGCCCTACCCACCTCCGCCGCCCCATCGTCCGCGACTGTCGCCCGATCCGACCCTTCGCACCCCGATATCCCCCACTCGCGGAGTGACACAGCCGCTCCCCCCTTCGCATCAATCACTCGGCAACTCTCTCCAGAATTCGTCCAAATCGTCTCCACTACTGTCCGACTCGCGCCCGAACGACCTTGCCCGCGAATCTTGCGCCTCCTTGACGAAACCTTCCCGCCCACCTCTCGCTACCCATGCGACCGGCTCGAGCTCGAAACGACAGGCTTCGAGCGAGACGAGCGACGGCGATCGTGCCAGAGCTCATAGCGGGGTCGAGATGGACGGTACCGACCTGACGGGCAAGGCGAAACGAACGCGCAACCGCAAACCAGCGAGTTGCGCCCAGTGCAGGAAGAAGAAGCTCAGATGCAATCGTGCAGATCCGTGTGATCAGTGCACGTCGCGCGGACAGAAAGAGGACTGCTCGTGGGATGGTGCACAGCCCCTGTACAGCCGTAGAAACGAAACCGATACCCAGGATTTGCGTGATCAAGTGCGCCGCAACAGGTTCTTTCTTTCCCATGTCTCGACATCCCGCTGACTCGATGCTATAGGTCGCCCGACTCGAGTCTCTTGTTCAATACCTCACTTCGCAGAGGCATCAAGAGGAAGGATCTCAACACACGCCAGAAACAGCAGCGTCCCCCGGTGTCGTCTCTTTTCCTTCAAGATCAGGTCGAGACGAAGTATCATCGGCGACGTCCGAGGCCCGAGCCCGTCCTCGAAAACCAACGCACGCGATGGATCTTCGAGCGAATGACCTTTGCGAAGGAATCGCACAACTCGCGGTCAAGGAGTTCGTCGTTCTCGAAGGCAGTGGCAATGACTCGAGTGCGCCATGGGCACCGGGCAACCAGAAAGGACTTCAATTCATTGACGAGGCGAGACTTTTCTTGAAGACGATGCCACAACAGTTCGGGGTCGCATCGGCACCCGCATTTTCGACCAACCCCAGCACGGCTTCATCACCTTCTCTCGGTGTTCACTCACGTCTACCCTCGGAAGCACATCTCTCAGTGGGAGACTCACCACGGTCGCCACCAGAGAGCGTATCATCTCAGCCGGATCCGGCAGCCCTCGGGACCGCCGCTCTGGCCGGAACTCCGCCATCTCTTTCGGACGTGCTCAAGTACCTACCGACACGAGAACAGGCGCATTCAGCATATCAGTACTGGATGGGTTACGTCTCGTGGTATGCGCACCCGATCCACCTGTCCACCTTTGAGGAACAGTGGCGCTCGCTCGATGCGGCGTTGCGGATACCCGACGAGGATGCTAGGAACAAGGCGATCGACCCATTTTTCATCGCGACTTTCCTTGGCATCATCGCGACAGGTTTGTCCATGATGCCCCCGAAAAGGGCGCAGCGGGACGGCTTTCCCGAGAACAAGGACAGAGTTGTCGACCACTGGCTCGAAGGATCGATGCTTGCGCTTACTTGCGGAAGATTTCTCGATAATCCCTCGGTTGAAGCTGTGCGAGCGACAATCATTGTGTCGACGTTCTTCGTCTTCATCGCAACCGGTGAACGGGTTGGGGCCGGTATGGGGCTGCTCTCCCTCGTCGTGCAAAACGCCCTCTCCCTCGGTCTCCATCGCGACCCGGATCGAACTCCGGGACGATACACTTTCCTGGAAGCAGAAGAAAGGCGGCGACTTTTCTGGAACCTTTTCATGCTGTACGCTCGTCTCGACTGTTCCACTCCAGCTGCCAAATCGCTGACGGCCATTCATGCTGTACAGCTGTATCCTCTCTTCGGTTAGTCTGAGTCGAACCTGGGCGGTCTTCGATCTCAACAATGTCGACACAAAGCTCCCCTTGGATTGCCACGACCACGAAATTCTTGACGAGGCGGCGGCTCGCGCTGGGCTCGAGAAGCGCAAGATCAAGTTTGAAGAGACCCCGATGACATCGCTGCTGGTCAGGATGAAGCTCGCTGTGTTTGCTCGCAAGATGGTACGTCAGTGTAAAGCGGTACTTTCGCTCAAGTATTGACACCCTCATGACCAGAACGATCGAGCGTTTGGCATCAACCCTGTTGCGTATGAAGAGATTTTGGCGCTCGACGCTGAGCTGAACGAGTTCAGTGAAGGGATCCCGTCACGTTACAAGCTGCGATTCGATCCTTCGGGCGCCCTACTCCGACCGACCACTCATGTGACCGTTACCGAAATGAGGGCTTGGTGAGCTCACTTTATGCCCATGTCCCCTGTATTTCGCGAGCTGAAGTGTAATCCTCGACGTTTGCAGCATGATCATGGTCAGTCTGACCGGCGAGTACATCCGACTGCATCGACCTTGGCTGCGCAAGTCCTGTCCTTTGCTCCAGTCGCCTTAGCTTCCGCAGCTGACCCGAGATCGTCCGACTCTCTTTGCAGTTCTTTCCGGGAACGACAAAACCTTTCAGTACTCGCGAGACCAAGCGGTCAAATACTCGAAGATCCTCCTCGCCGTGTATCGCTCCCCTTCGTGCAATCGACAGAAATGGGGCGGCTTGACATACAAGGCTACAAACGCAGCGATCGTGCTTGCCATCGACATGCTTGCCTTTCCGGATCAAGCCGAAGTCGATCATCTGCGATCGATCGTCAGCGCTGTCCAAAAGCAAATGGAGGCACAGGCTTCTTCTTCCGTGAGCAGAACCGAGCGCTTGGCATCAGGTAACGCGGCAAAGCTAACGCTCGATTCTACGCAGACTCTATGTCGGAAAGGCAGTCGGCTGCTCAAGTTCTTGCTCGACAAGGAGGCGCTACTCGCGGCAGAACGAGAACAAAGTCGTCAGACGAAACGAGTCAAGGTGGACAATTTCCTCCCTTCGGCCCACTTCGACCCGCGCTCGCTTCGTAGCGTTTTCGACGCGTCCAAGGTCGACAAGACGATATTTGTGAACGAGCAAGAAGACGACAACGACATTTACGATCACCAGAAAGGCTCGCTCAGCCCCCTCGGAAGCGACGAATATTCGGCCATCACGCCCGCCTCTTCTGCGAGCTCGCACCGACCTATTGCGAATCCCCGCTTGCGCCGTCCGCCGTCTCCTCCGCTTCCTCAGGTATACGCCACTCCCCAGCAAGAAACTTCGGCACCGAGCTCGACCCACCCGCACCAGGATGTCAATTTTGCCGACATCGCGGGCACCTTCGAGTTTGACTTTAATCTGCCTTACGATCGCGCTGGACCGCAATCATTCGATCTGTACGATTATCCACCGAGCTTCCCGTCTCCGGCTCTTACGAACGACTGCTATCCTTCCGAGGCATACGCGCGCGAGCCCTCTCGTCAACCGTTTACCTACAAGCTTGGTGAACTCGACAAGCCAGGCTCGATGTCAGCGTACCAGCTAGGCGCTCATTCAGCTCGGAACCCTACTCAATGTATTGCACCAAAGTTCGCAAGACCTTAAGTTCAATAACGGGCCACCCGAATTCCTGAAGAAAAGGGCGCCCTCGGCACCGACAAGTGGGTCGGGCCAGCAATCTGTAATCGGTCCATCACCCGTCCCCTGTCGATGCTCAGCTATTGTGCTCGCAATGCACGTCAGCTTCAGGTATCCGAACAGGTCGGAGAGAAGACTGACCATGAAGCCGGGCAAGGAAAAGAGGGGGTGTCCGAGAACGAGATCAATTGTGTTGTCTGCGGTGACTGTGACAAGATGCATGTTTAGTGCGTGGGCTCGTGAGCAACAGCACCGGCGAGAACTTACGCGTCTGCTTCGAGAGAGGTACGGAGAAGGTCGAGTTGAATCGGCCATGCGGATGGGAGGGGATTGGGCTGTTGAAGCTGGAGTCGATCACTGTGTAAGCGTGAGCCTGGCGAGTAAGAGAAGGGGTTCGAGCTCACCCCGGGGGCGGGGCTTGAGAGCCAGGCTAGATCCATCGGTAGGAGACGATGGGCATAGGGTCGTTGCTGTATATGGATGGGACAGGGAGAGGAAGAGGGTGAGCGACGGTGACAGACAGGAGAAACAGGGCGACGACAAGGGGGTAGGGGTGCGAGAGCCAGGAGTAGAGGACAGACCGCCGAGAGAGAGTGTGTATGCGTGTGAAGGGTCAAGAGAGAGAGAGAGGGACTCGCGAATGAAGGTAGTTGGACACCTCCAAGACCATGAAGGAGGCCGGCAGAGGTGGAGTGAAGAGAAGGGAAGCAAGAGCAGAATCGTTTCCCCCCAGCTCCCAATCTCTCTCCCCTCAGAAGGTCCGCGGTAGTTTACGGAGCGACGAGAGCAAACGGGCGGTTCGTGCTGATCGACGTCAGAGGGGATTTCGCCCGTACGTCCGTTTCGCACAGCCTCTTCCCCCGCGATCCGCCTCAACGCGACCACTCGCTCGTGATCTCTTGACGCCGATAGCAGTTTACCTTTCAGCTGATTATCCCTGAACTTGAGCCAAGTCGATACGATGCCTGTGGGGAATTGAGAAGGACGAGCATAATTCCCTCGCGCAGTCTCCCCGCCTTTTGCGTACGCGAACGTGACCATTCCGCACCGACGACACACGCCTCTCAGCTCTCTTGGCGAGTGACGCTATCTATAGAGTGGGGATTTCGGCTGCCCGTTTCGCACAGCCTCTCCCCCTGGGGCCCTCAAACCGCCTCGATTCAACCAAGCGCTCGTGCGTCCTTGATCCCGATAGCCGTCTACGATCCAGCCGACCGACCCTGAACTTGAATCAACTCGAAACGCAGTGGGAAGGACGAACGCATCTCCCTCCGTGCGCTGAGGTAGCGGAAAGCAGAGTGTGCGAATTTTCGGACAACTGATCTGTTTTGAGTCGAGTGTTGCCAGGATCCGACTGCTCGTGAGCTCTTGCATTCTCCTCAGAGTCCTTGGCCGTCGAATAACACGATTTGCTGAACCTCGCCGCACCTGTCGCTTTCGTCACGGCCAGAGAGCCTTTTCTCCTTCAGCGCTCAGCTGAAATATCCCTCCCTATTCCACCTGGCCACTGGTGCAAGCGAATTCATGCCCTCACCTCTCAGTACGACTACTCGTTTGCTGTATGAACTTTTCACAGCACGGCACTCGCGCTCGTTACAAATCCTCAAAGACGAGCCATGTATTCAGTCTCTCATTTTCGATCTGCAGGTATACACCGACTACTCGCACAGAGTTCTTCCGAGTATGTACAACACGGCTCTTTGCAGGACTCTGGTTGGGCGACGAGCTGACCGGCTTTCTCCTCGTCTCAGCCCCCGCTACAAGGTCACGCTTCAGAAGCTCTGCTGCCACGAAACGACTCCGTCAGCACGAGGTGAGCCAGCAGCGATTCCCTTTCCAGTTGCGCTGTATCAACCATGTCGCTTGATACTACAGTCTTTGTCTCAATTCTGCAGCATCCCGCCCTTCCTCCCATTTCTATGCTTATAGCTCTCCCCTTTCGGCAATCTTTTCAACCGCTGCAATTCGGCACAAAACCGGCCGCGGGTTGGTTCGCACCGCGGGCATGCGTTCGTGTCCCGTTTCGAACTGGTCGGCATCATTTGTCGCACTGTCTCGAGTAGAAACAGACGACTGTATTGTATCAGGTAGCTCTAGGATGACCCGACTGGACTTCTTTCGATCCGAGTCGCGACCTCGGCCTGTTCAATCTCGCGCCCCGAGAGTTGCAATGAGCAGAAAGCGCATGAAGCATGTGCAAGTGTGGCGAGCAAGGTGCTCGATGCCTACTCGGTTATATTTTCGAGAGTCGTAACGATATCTGCTTTTGTAGCGTTTCGCAACCCGAGGTATTGCTGGCGAGGGCAATGGCGTTGAGCCCAGGAATGGGTCGGTCAACTGAATATGCGGAACATTTCTTCTCGCAAGTGATGCTCTCGACTCTTCTTGCTCATATAAGCTTCCATAGGAGCTGCTTGCAGACCCTCGATAGAAATGGGGTACAGCGTCTCACCTCTTTCAGTTTCTCTTTCCAACAAGCCAAGACCGTCCACTGCCAGCATACTAGCAGGCCTGAAGGGAACGGAACGAATTACAACATGGTGTTGGCACTAACCAGGAGAGAGCAAGCAGAGACCCTCGACCATCAAGCAGACCCTTGCTCTTTTACCTCTTGTGGCGGGACGAGACAGCCTTCCTCTTGCCTTTCCTGTCCTTGCTCACTTTCGGCACAATCTCCTCGGCAGGCGATCCCTCCTGCGGCACCGGCCCGACTTGTTGCTCGAGAGCCTTCGTCGATTCTGCGCTCTCGTGAGCCCAGTCGCGGTACAAACCGGGCGTCTTGACGACCGTTTTGGACCAGGTCGATGGTTGACGCGATCCAGCTAGACCTGACGATAAATGGCGGGGACCGGTTCCGACAGGAGGTGCTACTTGCTTGGAGGTTCCCTGAGCGGGCGTCGCAGGAGAATGGAAACGCAGGGCCGTGTAGGAATGATTCGCAGGTTGCGAGGGGTCTCCTCTGCTTCCTCCTGTCCGTCGCATTTCCCCCCGCAAAGCGAGCTCGAGCTTCGGAAAGGCAAGATCCGCCAGTACTTGAGGCTTCGTCATGCCTGGGGTCGGATCGACTGCCGCTGTCAGGCTCGCGAGTCGATCGAGCAGGGTCCTGATGTTGAACCTGCATTCGAGGTTCTTCTCTGGCCAGCACTGCTTGATCCGACCGTGAAGGAGCTCGCCAAGCTTCACTTCACTCACGATTGGCGTCTCGATTCCGAGAGCAGCATCCGTGACAGTTTGGCCCGAATCTAGCGCTTCCAACGCTCGCCTCCAGGCTTCCCAGTCGGAGTGGATCGCACGGGCCTTTGAAGACTCGATCCACTTCCTGAGGCCAACTCCAAGAGTCCCGAACGAAGTCTCGGACCCGACGAGTTGAGTCGCGAAAACCTGCTCCTCGACCGAGGCGAAACACCATTCCGCTTGGCTGTCGCGGACGACAAAGTCGACGAGGCGCCACTTGGTTTGTTTCTTGCTCGTCGAATAATAGGAGGCCAAGAGGTAGCGCGCGCTCGAAGCGCGGCGAAGGAGGAGGTGGTCCGAGTCGGTTGAGACAATGAGCTTGATCGAATCAGCGTAGGTAGCGCTCGGGGGGTCTTGCATCAACGCATCGTCATCGAGGGAGCCGGCAGCTCGAGTCTCGGCGGCTTTCACCGATTCGTCGGTACTGCCTTGGGGGACGAATTTTGCGATCCGCTGGTCGTTCGGGTCTCCATTCTTCACGAGCAGCCCTCGAATCGCTTGGTCGCTTTCGCGACTGGCGGTGACGCAATCGACGCGGTTGATGATGGCTCGAGCGAGATCTCGCGTGTACTTGTCGCTGCTATTGAGCTAGCAACGCACAAGGAGAGCATCATCAGTGGTTGCGGAAATACGCAGGGACAAGAGAAAGTGCGTACATCGTCGAACGTCGGGAGTGACAGTGCTCCACGTTCCTCTAGGAGTTGGGAGCAAACTCTTTCTAGTCGATCCTTCCTCTCAGACTCGTCCGCGACTTGAACCTCGTGTTTGAAGATTTTGTCGACCACCACCTGTACCAGCGGCTCGAGTCGAACTTTTTCGGCTTCGAGCTTGCTGATAGAACGCATCGACTTGGCGTCGACGCAGACTCGGTGATGTACAAGATCACTGGGAGCGCCGGTCTCGATTTTAGCGATGTATTCATAGATCGAATCCAGCTCGAGGCGCCTTGCAATACGCGTACGGAGGGGTAACCCGTGGTTGCCCTCTTCGGCCGATACCGACTTGAGGACCTCGCGGTTCTCTGCTAGCTCGGAGTAGAGCATAGCGTTGCCATCGCTGATGACTTCAACTGAAGAGAGAAGCACAGGGTCAGGACCTCATGCATTCAGATCTCGAAGGACTGTACTGACACGATGCAGCCGGATGTCTCTTCTTGAGATGGTCCCAGACTTGGTCGATTGATTCAAAGTCGAGTAGGAGATCGTCGACATTGTCCGTTCGCGTTGCCTCGCTTGCCTTTTGCTTGTCGATCTTTTGCTGCCAGTCACGACAGAGCTCCCACAGTCCAGGTTGTCCCATCGTGCTGTGCGATATTTGAGAATGGCGTGCGCAACAAGGCGAACAAGGGGAGATGGATCGGCGGTCGAGAGGTGCGAGCTCAAGTGAGCTAAGGCAAACGCAAAGAGGGCAAGTTCGCCTGAGGATCCGGGGTATGTCGGGTCAAGGTGTCAAGATCTGGTGATACTGCGAATCGAGCGATGCTGCCGTTCGCGTCCGTGGGCAGCCAATCGTGCAAGACTCGTCGGACTTGCCGCCGGAGAAAGCGTCTCGAGCTCGCGCACGCGCCCTACCGTGCTCTCTCTCTCTCTCTCTCTTCTCCCTTCTACCTACCACTTCTTCACTTGCGCCCACCTCTTCCCTTGCGCCCACCTCTTCCCTTGCGCCCACCTCTTCCCTTGCGCCCACCTCTTCGCTAGCACTCTCATCTCGCATCAACAAACGAGAGTCACAATGCCGCCCAAGAACCAAGATGGCAAGGGGCTCAAAACCAAGAACTTTGCGAGGCGGAGCGTCGTCGCGTACAACAACCCGAGTCTTTATCGAAAGACCGAGATTACAGGTACGCGAGAGTCTTCTGCTCAAGCTGACCGGCAAGCTCATCTGCGCACCTTGTACGCGCGCTGCACAGAATCGACGGCCACGAACGGACAAGATCTCGCCGGCGACCTCAAGCTTGTTCTCGACACCATCGGCCCTCTGGCTCGCGACGACTTGATCAATGTCCGCAACCTCTTCGAAATTGTCCTCCGACAGACCGCGCGATGGCACCCTGCTCGTTTCGCCGATTTGCTCGCAGGAGGCCATGCGTTCATGGATTACCTCTTGCAGGTCAAGACGGGTCTGCAAGCGATCTGCGAGTCGAGTGTCGACAGCCGCATCCTAACACACGACGAAGTCGCGGATATAGTCGAGCGTCACGGACGCATGCTCGACAATAAAGCGCGCGGCGAGATCACGTACAAATTAGTCGAATTCAACGTGACCGAGGATGAAGTCGACAAGTACTGGGGCAGAACGTCAGCTGAGGTAAGTGGCTTCCTTTCCTCGTCGACTTCGCTGCTGACCTCGGTTCGTTCCCATTAGCGCTCACCGATCGACTTTCTGGTCGCGATCGAACGCAAACGGGACGACATCGACAGCTCGCCCCTCCTTTCGATGTCGACGGTATATCAGCTGAACTTTGCGAAGTGCGGTTCAAACTTTGTGCTGGCGGTTCAAGCCCGTATCGGCAAAGTCCACGTCTTGCTGTGCCGGGCCCTCTTGTCGATGTTGCCAGAGCCGTCTGAAGCTCGCGAGACTCTCCCCTTCGACATCCAATTTCCGCGTGAACTCGAGCAGACCCTGTCATCTCTCTCGGCGGAGGAACTCAAACTCGTCAAGCTCATGGCGAGCGGCCTCTCGACAGTCAGCGATCCCGGAAGACGCAAGGACAAGTCGCACAGCGCTCGGGTTCTTTCAATCGTCGCTCAAGCTCTGCTCGCGGTCAACCTGACCGACAACGAGAAGCTGAAGGAACAGGAGGAGACGTTGGCGCGCGCACTGGTCGGACCGTTCCGCCGACTCCTCAAAGTCGCTTGTTGCGATATCGATTGGTCGCCATCCTCATTGCAAGAGCGACTGAGGTTACCCGTTTCCTGCGCTGCTGTCGTTGCCGCTTTGCTCCCCTTGCTCGCCTCGATCTTCCAGACAGGATTCAACGACGCTGCTTGTCGGCTCGGCGCGGATTCGGACGACTACAAGTTCGTCGCATTGGTCGGCGACTGGATGGAGCACGGCGACCAGAAGGTCGTTGACAAATCCGAACCGCAAAGTGTGCAGCTGCAGATCTTCACTTTGGAGATTTACGGCTTGCTCGGACTCTCTTACTTTGTGAGTTCCTACTCTATATGAACCTGCGATTGAACAACAGCTGATTACGAGACGAATTGAATGAAGGAATTCGAACCGCGCGGCGTCACCCTAACACCAGCGATCGTTGGGCGCCTCTGTCTGCCAGATGCTAGGACAGAGGGAATCTCGGCAGAGGACCAATTCCTCCCGCGTCTGGACCGCAAGCGAGTTGACCGCCTTGGTCAGTCGATCATTCGGTTCAACTCGTCCTTCTCAACGCCTCTCGCTCCCGCCGCTCCCGCCGCTCCCGCCGCTCCCGCCGCTCCCGCCGCTCCCGTCGCTCCCGGCGCTCGCAAAAGGGCTTCTCCGCAGGAACGAGCTGCGAATCTGCAAAAGTCGCTGCTCAAGCACGACCGGTTCTCTCGGCTGCTGCGCAAGAATGCCAAATACATGCTCATTTGAGGGGTGCACGACGGTACGGTCCGAATCGGCTCTCCCGCGAATCCAAACGCGCGGATCTACGAGATCGAATACGACGAAAAGCGCGCCTCACGACTCGAGACAGCCTGTCTGAACCTCGCCTGCCGAGACGTGCGCGTCTTCGACGACAGCGAGGCACTCGACCGCCCGAAGATGTGCAAAATCCTCGAAGGGCGATTCGAGCAACTGGCGTCCGAGTTCGTGAAGTTGTGGTTCCGTCTCGAAGGGCGACTCGGCTCCCGTCTCCCCACGGGAAACTTTACGGTTCTCGATGACGGGAGGATCCAGTTCGACTTGGTCGACCCGACCAAGCTGACGAGCACCGGAGCTCGTTCGAACGCAACACAGAGTACGTACTTGTCGGAGCTCGTTTAGATGATGTGATTGTGCTGATGCTGATTCTCTCATCTCAGTCGGTAAAGGTTTCAAATCGTCCCTCGGAAACATGGTCAACAAGCCGGGCTTCAAGGATGCCGCGGCACACCTCACGCTCGAGGGTGTTCGCGAGAAGAAAGGGGATCTGCAGGTCAAGCCGATCCCGTTCTTCGTGCCGGTCCCGAGAGCCGCCGATGCCCCGAGAAATGCGCCTCGACTGACCATCGGCCTGAACGACGAATACTGGACCTCGAAGTCGGACAAGCCGATCCGTCGCGACGAGCATGCCAAATTGCTCGCAAGGCGCGGCCCGGATCCGGCCTTCCCGGATTCCCGAACAAGTCGCGCACTCGACGAAGGACGGCAGGCTCTCGAGCTTCTCGACGAGCGATTCGGTGTTGGCGGACCCGAGGGCGAGTCCGACGAGGCCATGTCGGATAAGGACGTCAGGGTCTACCTGACGAGCTTCGACCTCGGCACGGTTCAATACGTGGCAGGTGTCGTGATTGGTCGGGAGGAAACTATCTTCTTCAAGCAAGGCAGTACTGCCCAGAAGAAGAGGAAGCGGGAAGACTCGAAAGTCGTCCGAGCGGATGCTGAGCTGCGCGAATCGACAAAGATTTCGCAGTTACTCATCGGTGAGCGTGCCTCGCCCCTTGACGAAATTGGTTCTTGACGTTGACTGTTGTCTGGGTGTTCTGCTTCATCAGGTGCGCCGTTGCCGGCAGGAGGCTTGAACACCCTCTTCGCAAAATCCTTCTCTCTGTCGGACCCCTCTGGACAAGGCCCAACCGAGATAGGACTTGTCGAGTCCCGCGCTGACTGGTACAGTCTTCCGTCGGCTCTTCAACCGGGTCTCCTCGACGTCGAGGACAAGACGGTATCGACTCGACGCTTGCAAAATGCAAGTTTCGTCCGAAGCGTCGAAGACTCGAGCGCCGCACAGCTTGTCAACCAGCTGTACCCTCGTCGCCAAGACAAGCAAAAGTCGCTGGTCCTGGTGATTGTCGGCGCGACCGACAAGACATCGAAGGGAAACGTAGGGATCGGCCAGGGCAAACAAGGCGTGGAGTCCTTCTTGAAGGCTGTCAAGGCGCGTCAAGATCTCGACTTGACGCTCCTGATGGTCAACGAGGCTTTCACGTCCAAGTTCTGTCCGAAACCCGAATGTTCGGCGAAGTAAGTTCACTCTGTCTCGCTCTTTGGTCGCTCGCGTGCTTGCTGACCTCGAGCGCCCTGAAATACAGCCTTCTTCACCCTTATCGCGACAACGCTTCAAAGCGAAGTCCAATCCTCCGGCTAAAATACTGTTTCGTTTGCGGCGAGATGCGACATCGAGACTACGTCGGCGCCATGAACACGGCCCGGAAAGGACTCGACGTCATCCGAAAAGGGATGCAGACCGAGCTCGAATCGCTCGAATCGACAGACCTTCTCGGATATCAAGTGACCGCACTCTTGGGGCGTATCTTCCAGACGAATGCGGAAATGAAGCGGATCGGGGATATTGTTTGGCAAAAGCTGGGAGCTCTTGACTCGATCCGCGGCAAGCAAGAATACCTGACCCAACTCTCGAAAGATGGAGTCGCCAACTTGCTCAAGGAAGCGCGAGATCAGAAGAGGGCCGAGACGAGGGAGCGGGGCCAAGGCGCGGGTGAGACAGCGGATGAGGAAGTACTGGACCCGGTCGAGGAAGAGGCGAGGATGATTGAGGAGGAGCACAGAGATCCGAGGGAGCAAGAACGGCAAAGGAGGGAGGCCGAGGAGGATCAACAGGTTCACAAGCGGGTGGAACAAGAGACTCAGGATTCCGACGAGGAGGACGACAATGCTTCGTTGTAGTTGCTGTTGTTGTACCCGTTGATGTTGTTGTACCCGTTGATATTGTTGTATCAGTTGATGTTGTTGTATATCTGTGACTTTCTCGCTTTCTCAACCGCTGTTTGTTCGTCGTGTGCAAGCGCTGTGAATGAGAGGGAAAGCGACGGATTTGCCGGCGCGGCACGAGCCAAAAGCCAAATCCAAATGCACGAGTGCGAGCGGCGAGAGAGGCTTCCACTGGACTGGCGAGTGTCCGAGCGGCGCCCTGGCGAGCGAGCTCTTTTATGCACTCGCTCGCCACGGCGCCGCTCGCCATCTGCAAACGGATCGTTCAGGTTTTCAGTTTTCACCCACTCTCGATCCCCAATTACACCTTCGCAGTAGCACTGTTCATTACGACGTTTCCACGAGGTCACTATTTGAACACGTGCTTTTTGCTACGACTAATGTTTCCGAAGACACTTTGTTCCGAGGGTGATTACGAAAGAGAGTTTGCGAAAAGACTCTCGGGACAGAAAAGAGCAATTCGGGTCGAGTCAATCTTGACCGACAGCCTAATCTGATAGCAAGTGTCGGAAGACTGACTACGAAGCGAGACGATCCTCAAGCGTGCCATTCAGGTTCGCCTCACTGGCAAGAAGCTGAGAGCTGAAAGGGTGGAAAAGAATGGGGCTGACTGGCTTGCAGTCTCTCGATCGTCCAATACATCTACAGAAGTTGTACAAGAGTGCGTACTCAGCTTGCAGTCCCGATTCGCGAATGCATTAAGAATTACAGGCCCGAGCAGAACTTCTCGCAAGTTTCCTGGTCTCTTTTTAAGCATTCTTCTTGTTCATGTTGCTTGCCTGGAATGCAGGTCTATAGCTGTCAGGGACTAGCTCCTTACAGTGAACGCCGCAGTCCCCAAGTGGCCGGTCGCTCGCGTGACAGCTGTCGTGAAATCGAGAAACGTACGAGTGCTGTTTTAAACGTAGACATACAAACGAGAAGACATACAAACTAGGCAAAGAAGCCACCAGACAGACGGACTTGGACAAACAAACCACGAGAAGGACGAAAGGAGGCAAGTAGATGTACGGGAGAGACCCAGGAGAGAGGCGCGAAAGATTAAATCGGGAGATAGCGGCCGTCGCTCAGTCGCGTGCATCTGACGGTGCAGATGCCTCGCCGCGACTCGAAGCCTTGTCCAGAGACGACCGTCTCTCCGCGGCAGTTGCCTCCCACAGGCGGCGCAGAGAAACCTCTTGGGCCTTCCACCGGGGTGGTGGTCCCCCCAATCGAGTTGCGACGGCCGGCCGACCACGAAGAGCGCCTTCCAAATCCTTGGAGGGCTCATTCGTCCCTGGCAAGTGGAAATTTCGGGATTTCCCCCAGCCCGGAGGGCGAAAAGGTGCCGATTGTTGGGGGTCGCTTCCCCCGGTTGGCTCTGTCTTGATCTCGGCCACCTTTTGTCGCTTGATTCGAGGAGCTGGTGCCTCTACCGGTGCTTCTGGCGCCGGCTTTCGCACGCGAAGCTTCATTCTGGGTGCCGATACGCGGGAGAAAGGGATGAAGCGAACGTCGAGAGGGGTAATCGAGGGCTGGGCTGCCAGTGAGAAACGACCTCGGAGATCACGCACTTTGGAGAGCGCGTAGTCGCTAGGAGCGAGCGACGAGCGCGCTGCTGCGCGAACAGCGGGAAGCGAGAGCGGAGGAAGAGCGGATGGGCGGTGAGCACCTGCCGATCGCTGCTCCCGGACGCTGACGGAGCCGGTGCAGCTGAAGTAACGCGGGTCCAGGACTCTTGCCGATCGAGACCGAGGCGCTCCGATGGCTTTCACCGAGGATCAAGTTGCAGGTGAGGAGAAAGACGCGTTCCGGTTTGACATTTCCCCACTCGCCGCACGAACCCCCTGTCCCCTGTGCCCTAGTCCTTTCACGACGCAAAGGCTTTACTTGGTACGAGATTGCACTGTTCGACTTGGACCCGGACTCGCTTGGTATGAACCTCAACCCTAGGAACCC
The DNA here is from genome assembly GCF_050403365.1 of Sporobolomyces koalae. Classification (NCBI taxonomy): domain Eukaryota; kingdom Fungi; phylum Basidiomycota; class Microbotryomycetes; order Sporidiobolales; family Sporidiobolaceae; genus Sporobolomyces; species Sporobolomyces koalae. The sequence goes on from NW_027481765.1 coordinate 603,015, forward strand.
GTAAGGAGAGTAGAGAGAGTAGAGAGAATAGAGAGAATAGAGAAAGCAGAGAAACTAGAGAGCGTGAGCAGAGAGAATGGAGAGCGCGAGCAGAGAGACTAGAGAGCGCAAGACAGCGTAGAGAGCCCAAGACAGCACAGAGAGCGTAGAGAGCGCAGAGAGCGTAGAAAGCAGTTATGCTGCAGAACGACCCTGGGGGCCCGCGCGAAGCGACAAGAACGTTGAACTGGTGCGGATCGACCAGAACAGAACGACGAGGGTCTACAACGTTGTCGCGGGATAGGAACGAAGCGAACGTGAGCCGAGCGGCGGGTTACGAGGACCGGCTAGAATTAGGGCGGGACAAGGCGCCAGGAGAGAGAACGAACCGGAGAACCAGCGATAACGACAACGGCCAACCCTCGCGGCTACTCACCATTTGAACTCTTTCGAGCCGAGTCGAGAGCGCGCACTGAACGAGCCCGGTCGAGTGCGAGAGCTACCCAGTACACACAGCGCGAGTCGAGACGCGGCCTCGAACGACATCGCAGCGCTGGCCAACAAGGCAAAGTCGAAGCTAGCCCGACTGTCTGCGAGCGTGTATTAAGTCGAGAGCGTGGGCTCCGACGAGATCGTGGTCGAGGACGGCGACGTGGTCGACTCGCGAAGCTGGCGTCGTAAGCGGGCGCAAAGGAGATGACAGGCGAGAAGGCGAGGCCACCAGGGGCCTGACGCAAGGGTCAAGGACTCGAGGGCAAAGCAGGAAGACAGCGAGATTGAGAGGGGGCGAAAGAGAAGAGGAGTTGAGTCGATGACCGGCCGGTACAGAGTCACATCAGTGTCAACAAGGCAAGCCGCGCGGTGACTGAAATTCCGGTCGAGATAGGTGACCCGTCGTGGGGTCGACTGCGGAACAAACCAGTTCGAACTTCGCAGGTGCTTGCTGAGTCGCAGGTACCTTCCTTTGATAGAACGACACAACTCAAGTACTGCCTCACTGTCTTCCTTCGCGCCTTCCGGCTAGGTCTCGCTCTTGTACACTCGGACTCGGAATCGGAACGGACCCGGCAGCACCGACCAAAGCAACTTCCGAGCGAGCACGTCCAGAGTGACTCCCTCTTGCTGCCCGCCTTCACCGAGCAGCGTGGAAAGCACAACCCTCGCGCACCCTCCTGTCGCCCTGCGGCTTTGCCCTTGACTCCACTTGCTCGTGAAGCGCGACCTCTTGCGCTTGCCCTCGGCGCTCTGTCTGACGCTTCGCTTCCTGAGCTCCCTTGTTGTCCGCACAGCTCGCTACCAGTACTGCCTCTGTGTTCGCTTCCACGACTACAATGCGTATCCATGGAGGCATCATATCCCACAAGTGCAGTCCCACGTTTTTTCTTCCTTCTTGTTCTTCTTGAGCCTCGTGCCCTTGTCGCCGGACAGAAGAATCGATCACTTGGCTGTTGAAGAAGCAGTGTCGGAACCTTCGTGTTTGCGGTAGGAAGATGATGCTCGTGGTATCCGATGTCGGACCAGGCGAGCTCCCGCGTGTTCGCGCCACGCTGAGCGGAAACGCATGAAACCTGAAACATGGCGAGATCTCGAAAATCGGTGCCGAGATGCGCAACTTGTGACGGCTTCGATCGTTCGAACCAGTAATCAAAGATGCTGTTTCGTTGGTCGTCTCTGATTCGCTCTTGTGTTCCTCCCGCTGCCTTCGAAACGTTGCCCTTCAGGGCTCGTCCGGCTGCATCTCGTTTCCAAGACGCCTCGAGGGAGCGGATCCGGTTGTCGTGACGCAGGATCCTTCTCTCGACGGTGGGATACTGATAAGCGGTGTCGTCGCGAGCCTTTTCGAGTCCCGAGAGAATCTGGAAAAATACGAAAGTGAGCTGTTTCGTTCATCTGAGGCAGAGGATGCAGAGAAGAGGCTTCTGGCTCACTTGAGACAGGGTAGTCGCACTGAACTTTCCACCTCCCCTTTTCGCACTTGTCATTTTGACCTCGAGAAAGTGCGCAACTTTTGCCGGTAAAATGGGGTAGGCGAGGATCCTATCGCCGAAGTGGTTCAAGCAGTGTGATTCGTAGCTTCTTAGGTGAGCGAGGTAGGACTTGGCTGTCGACTTCGACAGGGCGCCGTTGGCGTTGGACAGAGCTCGATACTCGTGAGTCGATCGCTCCAGTTCGGAAAGTGCGTGTGCGCTGTCGTCTTCTTCCCCCATCCCGACGATAAGAGCTCGCCCTTCTTCTTCGATGTCCTCAAGTGTTACTGCAGGTGATGACAAGCCAAGCAGTCAGCTCGAGAGGAGGAGGATGAGTTGCCGAACGAGGGCATAGCTCTTACCGGGTTGCGCAGGCTCATCTTCTACGCATGGCGAAGGAGGGCACTTCAAGCAAGGTCAGCTTCGCTCAGTGGGAGAGATGTAGGAGCACGAGAAGAGGCACGGACCGGGTTCCTCCAGTTCGACGGCTGCCCCGCTCTGCTTCCGAGATTTCTTCCTAGCGGGTTGCCGTTGGATGCAGAGATGGGTAAGAGCGAATGAGGTCGTCTGATACGAGCTGCGCGCTTCTCACCTCAGTCGTTCTGACGGGTGAAAGTGCTGTCGTTGTCGAGGGAATCTGCGGGCACTCAGAGGCAGTGAGCGATCGTGTAGCCGACGATACAGTGTGATGAATGACCTACCTGAGCGCTAGACAAGCTCATATTCGATGCGTAATTCTGGTTTCGAGAAGATTGGACGCGTTGAGAGACGATGTCAGAGACAGGGAGGGTGGAGAAAACGCGCGGCGAACTTGGAAAAATCGAGATCTCGAGACGCGCGCGTGACTCGGCGTGTATCCAATGTTTTCAAGCAGCCTTCCTATGTTCGCGCCAACAAATAACTATAAGGTATACTCAATGTATCGCACGGACCAGTCCTCCTTCCGGTACGCTCCTTGATACCAATATGTGCTCTCGTCCGTACCGTACAATATGTGCTCTTGTACATCACCCTAGATGCAAATACTTTGTTTCACTCGTGCGCATCTAGCATTGGCTTTATAGGCTGATCCTCGCGGCAAGTTGGGCCAGAATCACGGATCCAGCTCAAGGGGTCTCTGACACAGGCATCAGGTATCTCCTGCGCTGGTAGGAAGCGATGTTTAAAGTCGGAAGAGGCTTGAGGTCTGAGCAATTCCTCGGTACTTGTCCGGAAGGAAGCGGCTTGAGCTCTTGGCGCCCGGTTCGCCTAGGTTTGCTTCTCCCCGATTCACTTTGCTCCGCTCTCGCATCATCTTACTTCCATGCTCGAATGCGAGCAGACACCAACTTTGCTACGTTGTGTCCCGAGCTGACGATCAAACAATGGTGCGCCGACCCAACGGGAGAGGTGTGTTGCGGGTCAGTCACGCGTCCATCCGCTCAAAGTCAGGTCAGGTCCCCGCTCACGAGATCATGTGCTTCAGGATTTGCCCGAACACCGGAATCAGTGGACTCGGTGGACATGTCTCGCTAGCGTTCTCTTCCCTCTCGTCAAGTAAGTGAGCGTGGGAGGGAGTTTCTCTGATAGGATGAGCTTGCAGCAAAGCTGATCAACAAGGCAATCGACAGTTACAGCTATCGCATTGTCGCCGGCATCTGCTCCAACGGCCCTGGTCAGTCTTACGTCGAATCGATTTGCTTCGCGCGCTCAAGTCGTAATTTCGATACCTGATTCGCCACTCCTTCGATTAGACGACCAATTTGATCCAGGCGAATGCGTATGCTCTCGTCCTGCTTGGTTACCTTTTGACCAATTCGAAAGAGCTAGGTTAGCATAATAGCGCGCAGACTTCTTCCGCTCGCAAGCTGATACTCGAAAGAAAACATTTTTTTGTATGCAGACTTCTTTCACGCTGCCTACGCCCTCCTCCTCGCGTTCTCGTCTCTCATTCCCTTGACCGCGATTGCAGCTTCCCCGCCTTGGGCCGTCACTGGACAGGATTCCCCTCAAGAACGTAGTCAAGCCGCTGAATCGATTGTGCTCGCCGCTATGGGAGGTCTCGAAAGCGGTGGAGATTCCGACGACGACGACAATGAGAAAGCCAAACGGACTCTCTTGCGTCGTCGGAAACGTCAATTGAGACGTGCTATCCGAGACGATCCCGACTTGTTGGTCGATGCGCTTGAGGATCAAGAGAAACGAGGGATCTGTGGGATCCGCGGATCTCATTGGATGTTGTACCTCGGCATGACTGGATCCATCTTGCTGTGGAGTTTTGCACTCATGACTGGGATCCTCGGAGGGGCGAATGGCTCGACAAGGGTTTCACTCGCTCAAGCAGATTGTGCGTAACTTGAGTTCTCATCTCTTCCCTCTTGCAAAAGTCGCTTCAGATAGAAAGACTGACCGGAAAGAATGTTGATTCCGACTCCAGGTACGAAAGGATTAGGGAATGTCGCTTCACTGATTATCCTAACCGCAAGTTACGAACCCTTCTCGTACTGCAGGCTCAATCTGACGCCTGTTCTGCCTATTTCTCAGGATGTTGGCTTCATGATCTTGGCAGTCGTACGTTTCAGGGATTTTCTATGAGTTTCCTGATCGACGAGAACTGCTCGAGCTGAAGCAATAGCTGCGAGGGATTAGGCCGTTGCAGTGGCAATCGTCATGAACCACCTGGTAGGTCAAACCGAAACATGCGACTCTGAACGTGCTGAATCTGACTCTGTCGAGACAGGTGAAAGACTTGGCAGGAATGTCCGTTATGAACCGTTGTCTCGTCTCTCGGCTTTGACAGGGAAAAAACTCAATCCCGCCGTTCACAGGTTCCAACGACAATCGATCATGGAATATTCTGGTTCTCCGCAACTCGTGTTCGGTGCATCGTTCACAGTATGGGTCGTGTGGATGCTCGCGAGTTTCGCGTTGTACTTCAATGCTGGCAACACGATCTTGTTGAGCTCGATGGAGTTTAGCTGGACGTTCGGAACCAGTAAGTCTCGCTCCTAGCTCTTACCCCTCGTGTGGCAAAGAAAACCTATCGTAGACGGCTTCGCTTGTACTGACTCTTTTCGAGAGGTTGTTGCACGACTCAAAAGCTTTCTCAGCACTCAGTTCAGTCGTCTTGCCCTCCTTCTTCTCGCTTTCTCGAGAACCGCTCATGGCTGACTCAGTAACCACGCCTTGATTCGGTCGTGTCTAGTGAACCTCATTCCGGTATGTCCGCTGAACGTCACCGGATCACCTACCCTCTTTTTCATCAAGCTGACTTTATCTTCGAGCGTCTCTTTCTCTTTCAGATCTATTCCGTCTTGAAGACATTGTGGAACAATTATACCTAGAAAAGAGCTGAATCAAACGATGGAAATACCCTTTTCTTCGACTTGTTGTTTTTCGAACGAGGTGCAAGCGACGAAAAAAAAAAGCGATCGATTCGCAGTGGGGCTCTCTCATTTGAATCTGTTGCAAATCCCCTTTTATCGAGCTCTGATCATTGCTACCTTTGACTCTCGATGTGTGAACCAAAGGACAAATGGCAACCGACGAGAGTAGGAGAATTGGAAGTTTCTTTCAAAAAATTCTGTACGGTTGCGCAAAGGGGTTTGAGAGAGAGAGAGTGGGAGGCGCAAAAGAAGAGCACTGAAGGTGACCGAAGGGGTGAGACCTTCCGAGAGAGAGGGGGAGAAGGACGAGGGGGGGACGGGGCAAGGAAGCGAACAGCTTCCTCAGGGATGCTGATTTAGATTGCGTACTTCCTAGTCCACTCCCTCGCGGTCGACTCGTAACGAGGTCGGTCCGTCTTGTAAAGGTTGGCGATCTCGGGAACGAGAGGGTCATCCGGGTTCGGGTCGGTCAGCATCGAACAGATCGAAAGTAACACTGTATCACGAGTGTCCATTCCTTCAGTATCCTGTGCTAGTGACAAGGGTGAACGAATGAAAATTATGTACCTTTCGAGATGGTGAGCGCCGGGGACCATTGTTCTCGGAGAATGTCGAGGCAGATCGAACCGTTCGCGTTGATACTGGAGAGACATTGCGCAGAGTCAGCTATACACGCCCGAGTCGCGCCTGATCAAGCGACTCACTTGGGGTGGTAGATCTTGGTCGTAAAGTTGACCTTGGGCGGCTTGAACGGGTAATCGGTCGGGAACGCGATCGCCAAGAAGAACACTCCTCCACTGTACGGACTGTCACTCTGAAAGACAGAGAGTAGCAATATCGATCGTCAGTGATAGGCAAAGGTTAAAAGAGGAAGAAAAGGGGGGTCTCTTCGAGAGAACGTACGGGCCCCATGATGGTCGCTTGCCATTTGAACAGGTCGTCACCGGTAGGTCCGGCCGAGCACGACGACGGCGGGTCTCGTCCGAGATCGATGAGTTCCTCTGCAGTGCACAAACGGGATGGGATGAGTCACTCGATCGAAGCGGGAAAGGAGGCTCGAGAGGCGAGCCGAGAAGCAAGGAACTCACTGTTGATGCGCTTCAAAGCCATTGCGATGTAGTACTGTGGTTGGACACAACGGGAGTCGTGATCGAGGTAAATGGGAGGGCAGAAAGAGCAAGTGGAGCGAGAGAATCGGCGAACGAAAAGCAGCGTGTCAGTTCATCTCGCGCTCGCCAAACTGATCGAGAAGCTGTCGGTGCTAGATATGGTGCGACTGTATTGTCCACGGGAGGGCCAATACGCGCGAACCGGGAGGGTGTCGGGTGTGTCGTGTGGTTGATCATCAGTCCGCGTTCGAGTCGCCCCTGGTCTCGCCTCGCGTCTTCTGGCGCGCGAGAGCTGGCGCACAGCACAGCACGATCTCGACGGGCACGACCTCACAGAGTTGATAAGGAAGCGAGCGCTCACCGAGAGTATCGAGCGAATGGATCGTAATCAAAAGTGCAATCGTAATCGCTCGCTTCAAACTTGTTGGTTTCTAAGCGAATTTACATTTTTCCTCTATCTCATTGGAGTCTTTCCCTCATTGTGCTACGGTGGGATGCTTCAATCGTCTGAGGCTCTCTCGAGCCTGCATGGCCGCATCTCGTAATCCCAATTCGGTCGCGAGCTTCTCACTCTTGATGAACCACTGTTCCGCCACCACACTGTCCTTGCTCATCTGCGCGAGCGTTATCATCTCTCTGTCAGCTGTATTCCCAACAGGTTCACAGTCGGGTTACTTACCTCTGCGAGCTTGCCGAGGTTGTAGCACGCGACCACGGCCGTGAGTTCGCATTCGACTTCTTCCCGTTCACGCAGGGGCACGACCGCGTTCGTGCTCTTGTGTTTGTCAGCTTCGCGCTTGCACGAATTGGACACGTTCAACGCTTGTCGGGCCCATTGCGCCGACGCTTCGATCGCTTGAGCCGATGGCGAAGGCGCCGTCACGAGTGAGGACGAGAGGTTGTTCATCTGTGTGCAATCGTAGGTTCAGCTCGGCTTCCGAGAGAGGTCTGGTCTACCTCCCGTCGAGAGATGTTCGTACCAGAGTCGCTGCATGACACCGTCGCGCGATCGGAGGTGGCGGTTCTCGCGCAGCGTCTTTCTTCGGTGGAGGGTACAAGGTCGAAATCGCCTGTAGCAACAGAGGTTGGGCGAGCCTGAGACGTGCGACGAGGTCGGACGTCAGAAATAAATCTATGTCGAGCATGATTGCACCAGGGGAAAGACGTACTCGATCCTGCCCTGCCGAGAGTATAGGTCTCCCAACCGTTCGAACGCGGCAACGAGTTCGACTTCGGCAACCCAATCTGGCAGGTCCACGCCCTTGTCTTCCTCTTTCGCAGGGGATGCGGTCGCTGAGGGTGGTGCCTGTTCGGCCGAGGTCCCAGCGTTCTGACGGTCCATCGATTCTTTCACTTTGAGCTTCTGCTCGGGCGTGAGAGACAGGCGCATGAGTTCCTCGACCGACCACGCGTAGTATCGTTCGGCTTCACTCTCTGCCTCCTGAGCCAGGCCTAGGGTGGTGATCCCGAGGATGGTCCACAGGTCTCCCAGTTTCATGGCAATGCCTGCGCCCCGTTTGACCTCTTCCACTGCGGCGGATCCCGAAGTGAGGGCAGCTTTCGATTCTTCGAGCGCATGTGCAATCGGTTGGAACGCGAGGTCGTACACCTCGATCGCCTTGGACAGTTGTCCGACCTGTTCCCACATGCCTCCCCATCGAACTGCGATCCCGCTCAGTTTGAGCAAACTCGCTTCGCGGTCGGTCGAACTTGCGAGTTGTCCCTGCTTGTGCAGGTCGAGTGCGAGGTCGTACGCCTGTTGGAAGAACGCGGATGCGCGTTCGTACTCAGCGCTCGATTCGGCCCGGATCGCCGCGCGCAGCTTGGATCGAATCGGATGTGTGTCGGAATCGGGGTACACGGTGAACGTCGAGTAAAACTGGTACAGTCCGTACGAGGTGGCCGTGATGCCTGTCGAAATATGAGGTCACGGCGAGAGTCAGCTAGCGATGGCGACGGTCAGAACCGGTTGGGGTACGAACCGAGAAGAGCTAGCGCCGAGAAGACATGGCCAATCTTGATCCCCCGTTTCGGCACGGGTTCAAGAGACGGGTAGCGCGATGAAGTCGAGGCGAGGCGGATCGCGGCACGAGGCACAACTGTCGATGCTCGCGACTTGGCAAGAGTCGCGAAGGACGCACGTTTTGTAATGCGTGCTGGCAGTCGAGATGCCATGCTCGAGTGCCCAGTGTGGACAAGGTGATGAGGCGCGAGAGCGCTCGAGACTCGAACGCAGGACCGAATCTCGGTTGTCGCTCCCTCGCGCTCGCCTAAGCTCACACCCGATACCGTTGGATCTGCACTGCTCGACGACGCTTTTCAGCGAGTAGGAAGCGAGCGTGCCGAATTCGTTCGCCCCCACTCTTCGGCTCGTCCCGAATTCACTCGCTAATTTGCCGTGCCCCCGAGGATGGCGTGGACGTGTTCCGGCTCGAGCAACTCTGAGCTCGTGGCGAACCTCGTTCAGAATCGGATCCTTCGAACCCCGAGGTGATCCTCGTTCTGGTTTCTGACTCGTTCGCTCCTTGCTCGTCATGGAATCGCTCACCTCCTGGATGGCCCCCTACGAGCAGAATCATTCAAGCATTCGATCGAGTAGATCGCAAGTACTATGTCCCGATCACTCGGGGCGCGGACCCGTACGCAGACTCGCCACAGACAATCGGGTACGACCTTAGCCGCTTCGACCCCTCGCCCGTACTTTTAACCCCCTGCGTACAGCTTTTGACCCCAAACGAGTCCAACTTGACCGATATAGCTTTGGAGCGACGATCAGTGCGCCTCACATGCACGCACAGTGAGCCCCTCGCGCCCCTCTCGGTAGGAGCTCAATTTTCGGCCGACCTGGCATCTTCTGCTGCAGCGCAATCGAAAACCTCGAGCCTTTCTTGCAACCAGGAGCTCGCGTGCTCGACATAGGTACGTGAAAGAGTCGACTCTCTTTAGTCAGTTGTCTCGCTTTTGGGTCGTACTCAGCGGCCACTGGTTCACTGGCAGGCTCGGGTTCCGCCTACTTGCTCTCGATCATGCATCAACTCGTCTCTCCCACTGGATCCGTACTCGGAATCGATCATCTCGATCGAATCGTCGAACAAGGACTCGAGAACCTCTCTCGAGATCCTACCACTCGTGCCCATCTCGACATTGGGGTCAACTCGACCGAACGACGCCCCTCGATCACGAACATTGTGGCCGACGGTCGAATTGGAGTACCTCGTACCCACTTGGGTTCAAACGATGGAAAATTCTCAGCAATTCATGTCGGCGCGGCCGCTCCTGAATTCCCTCAAGCTTTGATCGATCAGTTGGCGAAACCTGGACGAATGTTTGTTCCAGTCGGACCTGATCGAGGAGAACAACATATCTGGCAGATTGACAAACATCGAGATGGTACCGTCACGAGAGAGAGACTGTTTGCCGTCAGATACATCCCGTACGCGAAAAGAACCATTCTTTTTCCTTTCCTTTCTTCTTCTCAAAGAATGCCTGACTGAGCAATTACTTGCGTTTTTTTTTTGGTGATCATATCTATTCAGGTTGACGGACGTGGACAAGCAGTACCGAGAATGATCCTCAGTTTCCACTCTCCACTGTTTTTTTTTACCTGGTTTCGAAATAATTGCTTGATTGGCATCCTTTCGTTTGTACAGATACCCCCCGGTAGTCTCACTTGCTTGCAATCGTTGTACGCGTCCAACATTCAAAATCATTCTTCTGTTCACATTCGACCTCGTTGAAATGGATGTTTGCGAGCTCCTCTAGAGAGGTCCAGAAAATGTCGAGGTTATTCTGGAACAACCTTGGTATTGTTTCACAACAGCTACACACACACACACACGCACGTATACCCTGAGCCAGACTAGACCAGAAACAATTTGCTACAATTCAGAGGCAAGAAAGAAAGGGTTCCTTCCGCGAGAGGTTTAGAAGTACTGGAAGAATCGAAGAAGGGTCAGAACAAATTCGATCGACACCCGATCTCGCAACAGCTGCAGCTATGAGAGAAAAGAACACTTACGATCACGCCTCCATCGTATGTAATGACAGAGTCATCTTGGTTCGCCATGACCTCGAGGTACTTTTCAGCTTCTCCGATTCCAAACAGGTCCGACACGGGAAGATCTCCATTGAGCGTTTCCATGATCTCGGCGAGCGTGAATTGGTCCGTGTTCTTGTAACGATCATGCTTGCGCACGGCGGCGAGGCGAGATTGGAACAATTTGAACCTGTGAATGCGAAAGGACGTGTCAGTACTGAAAATTTTTCCATTTTTGTGGCAAGAGACTGACCTAGGAGGGTCGAGATCGGTTGAAGGTTCCGGCGTCTTGGCTTGTTCGACTTGTCTCGCTTGTTCGGTCGCGATTGCCGGAGGAGTAATGTCCCTGTCCAGCTCGTCCATCGCCTCCATCGCATCTCGATCTGCCTCGTCTTCATCTTCGTCATCACTTTGTTGTTGTCCGCCCATACTCGCTCCCGTTTTCGCGCCTCGAGCGAGACTCGTTCGAGCCGGAGTCGTCTGTTGAGGCATCTCCATCCTCTGCCCTTGAGCTCCAGCGTCATCTCCATCTTCATCGCTGCTAGTATCATCATCGTCCTCATCACTGCTCGACTCTTCGTCACTGCCTTTGTCGCGTCTCGGCTTCGTTTTCTTCCTCTTGTTGAGTTTCCTCCGTTTACCATCTTGCGCAGACCCCTTCTTGTTCACCTTGATCACCTCTTTGTACAAGGCGTATCGCAGGATCGATTCAGCTGCGAGTGCATCGACCTCGAGCACGTCCGGCGAGAGACGAGCTTTCGCATGTGCGGTCGACAAACGAATGAGAGTCTCGAGGGCACGAACCGTCATCGGCGAAGTCTACGCAACCCAGAACATGGTCAGGTGCAATCCTCGAGGCGAGAAAGGAAAGGGGGGGGGGGGGGGGGGGAAAAAACGGGCGGTAGGGGTACTTAGCTTTTTCTGGGTTTGGCCAAGAAACAGGTACAATTATTTTTGAAACGGGGTGTCATTCACTGGGGGGGCTGCGG